>NC_138027.1:15270467-15870467 GCF_964106645.2 Podarcis pityusensis | reverse complement strand
CTTTTCCTTCCTCCCCCACAACAAACACTCTGTGAGGTGAGTGGGGCTGAGAGACTTCAAAGAAGTGTGACTGGCCCAAGGTCACCCAGCAGCTGCATATGGAGGAGCGGAGACGTGAACCCGGTTCCCCAGATAACCAGACTACCGCTCTTAACCACTACACCACACTGGCTCTCAATTATAAACCAGTTGAAAGCTACCAGTATTAAAATCTACTGTTGACAGGAGCAAGCAAGCAATAAATCACACCGAGATTTATATGAACACTATATTAGAAGAAATAGGATGTACTCAGGAGTGCCAAGCCTAATAAGCACAACTTTTCTTTGGTAGGTCCTGACCTTATGAGGCAGTTGTAGAAACTGAAGGTCCCTACCTTCCTAAGTCTCCTCCTCTCCAGGGTTTCCCCCAAGCAATTTGAGGCTGTGCCTGCATGCCTGTCTTTGCTCCTCCCGCAGCATGCCTCTTCTGGTTCTGGGAGACCAGGCAAGAGGGGATCTTGTCGCAACGGGGGGGGGGGGGGGGAGACACCTGTGCTTCTTCACAAGTCTGATTCCTCTGCCTCTCAGTCTCCCTCATCCTACTCTCCTGCTTCAGCTTCTGTCTCTAATTCTGGTCTGCTCTCTGCCACAACCTCTTCCTGCTCACTAAGCCCTGTTACATTCTGACACCTCCTCTTCTCAGTCTTCTCCCTCTTCTCCTTCTGACCACTCATTGTCACTCCCTGGACTCTAAGCCTTCTTCCCTTGAGGGTTCCCCAGCCAGTGCCTACCACTATTCCTCTGCGCCCAACCAGCCCATGACATACGATACAATACAATAATCTTTATTGTCATTGTCCCATACAGAACAACGAAATTGGGGGGAGGGGTCTACATAAGACATTAAAAACCAACAACCCTGCTATCCCAGCTATCCCAACCTGGTTAGCCCCCTAAAAACTCTGATACCCCATTTTTAAAATACAATATACTCCCCATAGAGACTCCTTACACCGCATTTAAAATTGTCCAGTTTCATTCCCCTGCCCATTTCTTACCTGATACATCATCAGGAACCTACTAGCAATGGGGCAAGGAGTGATCCAGCACCAGAATATCCAAATTGCTGACCAAAACTACGCAGTCATTGGGTCTGGGAACATGACCAACAGTAGCACCAAGTGTTTTAACCAAGTGCATTATGAAAAGTAGGCCTGGACTCACTAGATTCAGTCAGCAAAAATCATTGGGGTAAATCTCCCACAACCTCAGTTCCCCACCTCTAGAACTGAGAAGCATGCCGTAGCCCGTAATGAACTTTTGAAACGGAGATTGCTCCCTCTAACAAGCAAACTCAGGTATGGGGTGCAAAAACTGGGCCACTGAGAAACAAGAGGGAAGGTATCAGCAGGTACAAGGGAAACCTGAGACTTGAAATTAATGAAGCAGAGGCTAATAAGGGGCCCACCATGTTAATTAGAATACCGAAAGCCACTCAAAGGGCGCAAATGAAAAAAGGGGGCATGACTGCTGGATAGAACCAAGATCAAGAGAACTGCTATTAGGAGAGGAAAATACATTGCAATGTTGTTATGGTTGCCCACTATCTATCTATCTATTTATTATTAATAGTAGTAGTAGTAATGCATTCTAGTATTTTATGTCCCTTCGTTCAGGCTCTTTAATACATTGAAAGAGCCTTAATGACAGTGACAACAACAGCGTATCCCAGCGATACTTCCTAGCCTTTTAGGTATTTTCGTTCTGATTCCAGGAGTGGAATTAATCATCTGTTCTATTACTTGGTGGGAGATTTCTGGTCAAAGCAGTTCAAGGAGCCTTCTCATGATCAGCCAGCCTAATTTGGCTACTCCCCCAATGAGCTTCAACAATGCTTTGGTGCTCACTTACGTATGTTCACAGTGTATGGGCCCCTTTCAAGACCACAAGTATTTGGGTAGATGTGTTTTATTCCACTGTAGCAAGTTAATTAGGAACGTTTATTAGCAGGGCTGGAATGTAGACACTGTGAAAGAAGATTAGAGGGACTGAGACTCTTTAACTTAGATCAAGAGGTTCATATGGTAAGCCTCGCTTCATCAAAGGGGGGGAAATGGCTCTGGCCTTCCCACAATTCACCTCCCACACACAAACTTTTCATGAAAATATCTGCCTGCAGTTCTGCCCCCTTGCCACCTTAATCCAGCAGCAGTTGGTGGCTTGTGAAATATGAATCTGCAAGGAAATAGCAATAAATATGCTTTCTTACAGTGCAATGTTTCTTCATATGCATCTTTTACACCAGACGGAAATTCACAAACACACACAAAACAGCCCATGAATCCACCTTTGCACATAGTCGTTTCTGGATACCTGTAGTAGCAACAGGCTCCAACATCCACTACAGGGATCCAGTTATAACCCATCTTCCTCCAAGGAGCTCCAGGCAACATACATAGATAGCAATGGGGTACCTCAAGCAAGATTCATGGTAATCTTCAACCTCACGGATGAAGCTTAGCCCATTATGGTACACTTTTGAAAAAAAAAAAAAAGTTTATAATCAAATGTATGACCCTGTCCCAATGCATTTGCTTCAAACACCTTTCCCTCCAGAGATCAAACACGAAACTATTTTTCTATGGGTGCCCCACAGCAGCCTGGTTTGCACGTTACATTAAATCATAGTTATAACAAGCTATGGTTTACTGTGAACAAGCACCATGCCGGCACACACAGCTGAAATCACGGGCACTTTGTTTGTGCCTCTCACGTGGACTTCATCTTGTGGTTAGGTTTTCTCCCCAAACGAATCATGAGCAGGTGTCAAGATTTCTTCCTGGAGTTTGTTAGAAGGAAAAAAACCAAACCAAACCAAACCAAACCAAACCCTATGTGTTCACCTGTAACAACAGGTCAGATTACACCTTGTTTCCTCAGCAGCAGAAACAAGCGCATGGAAACAGAGAGGCACCCATTATTCCTGTGTTGCACCAGCATGCTCTTGATTCACATTAAACCACAGTTTATTTTAACTATGGTTTAATGTGGCGGGAACCAGGCTGGTGGAGCAACCATGTGAAGAGGTCATAATGGGTTGGACTTACTGGAAACGATTAAAGTAGCAGCAGGCTATTGTTAAGAGTTGGACTGACAAACCTTCTTTCCATTCAGTATTATTATTTTTCTACTAAGGGATCAGTAATTCGTTCAACATTGTCTGCTACAGGGTACAGCTCCTCCATCATTGGCTCAGTGATGTTTTGTGCTTTTGTCTCAAAAGCAGCCCACTGATTCCTTTCCAAAGCATTATGAGTCTGTCCTGAGGTGGAATATCCAGAATGTGATTAAGTACTTAACACAGGGCTGTTACAGAAGGGCCCCAACAGTAAGTAATTGACTTGGAAAGAGCCTCAATTGAAATAACTCTTCTCAACAAATCTGGCACTACTTCCAAATACAATTTTTGCCAGTGCATACACGATACTACTTACACACAGATTCTCTTCAGAAAACGTGCATGAATTCTTGGCTTCCGCTACAAATCCCTCTTCCCCCAATCCATTAAGTTTTTTCAAGGGGGAACCCTCAAACGCTTCTATTTTTGAAAAGCAGTGTTTGGGGGCAAATTTCAGAAAGGAAGGTCCTGAAAACATACGTTCACAGTTCAGAAATCAACATCTCATTATGAATTCTGACTAAACCGCTCCGAATTCAAGCCTGTTTTGTTTTATTTTATTTTTAAATGGGTTTCTTGTTTTCATCACCTCCAGCCAGCCTTCCCTCTCAAATGGGCACAGGAAGCGACACTGCCCATTCCTCACATTGGGAAATTTTGTCTAAAACGTGACTGGCGAGGTGGTCACGGGCACATTCCCCAAAAAATAAGTCATCAGCCAAAAAGGAGAAGAAAGGGCGTGCGGATTTGCTTATAAAATGGGCATGCTAGTTTTCCCCTGAAAATGTAGAAATAACTACTGTGTTTTAGTGGGACACGGGTGGTGCTGTGGATTAAATCACAGAGCCTAGGACTTGCCGATCAGAAGGTCGGTGGTTCGAATCCCCACGACGGGGTGAGCTCCCGTTGTCCGGTCCCTGTTCCTGCCAACCTAGCAGTTTGAAAGCACCTCAAAGTGCAAGTAGATAAATAGGTACCGCTCCGGCGGGAAGGTAAACGGCGTTTCCGTGCGCTGCTCTGGTTCGCCAGAAGTGGCTGAGGCATGCTGGCCACATGACCTGGAAGCTGTACACTGGCTCTCTTGGCCAATAAAGCGAGATGAGTGCCACAACCCCAGAGTTGGCCACGACTGGACCTAATGGTCAGGGGTCCCTTTACCTTTACCTTTTACTGTGTTTTTAAACAGGAATACAATGCATCTCACCACTGTGAGCATGGAAGTGTGTGTCTGCTCTGTCTGCCATTCAGGTGGGCACCTCCAAAGCCCGCCTGCTCTCTCTTCTCAGGGCTCTCGGACTTGCACTTCAAGGATGCCTTCGGACAGAACAGGTGAGGAGAACATTTGGCCCTTCAGATATTGCTGAACTACAACCCCCATCCACCACAACAAGCATGGCTAGTGGCAAGGGGTGATAAGAACTGTAGTTCTGCAACTTCTGGAGGGTGAATATCTCCCACGCCTGAAACAAGAGGATTGCCCTGTGGCAGCCCTTCAAATAGAGGACTGTCCTCTGTAAAGGAGGACACATGGGCACCGCTGAAATGTGCTGGAGTTCTGGAAGCTCCTTCCTGCCCCCCCTTGAGGGATTGTTACATCCAACTATTTCAACAGGCATTTCCAGGCCAGGGTTATTGTCGTTGCTTCAAAAAAGTTTCTCCTCCTCCTCCTCCTCCTCCTTCTTCTTCTTCTCCTTCTTCTTCTTCTTCTTCTTCTTCTTCTTCTTCTTCTTCTTCTTCGAGTTTTGCAGTGACCTAGATACCCAGCGGCAGCTGAACCATCAAAGGGCTGGGGAAAGGCTTGCAAAAAATATTTGCACTCCGGGATTTTTTCCAGCTGGAACTCACCGGAACTCACTTCTCAGGTGAGCACCACTGCCATTCTAAGAGAACAAGGGAGGCCTCGTTCATGGTGAGTTTCTTTTTTTTCCTTGGTAAATCTTTATTGATTTAAAATACAAATGTACAACGGACGTAAGTATAGAAGGGTTAAATACAAAAGAACAAAACATCAAGACATAAAGGTAAGAAAAAAATTAAAAAGAAAGACAAAAACCCAACAATTTATACAAAATCATATCCATCAAATAAAAAAATTCTGCATAAAACTTCCAATCGTTCTTATTATACAATTTCTATTGTCATGGTTTCGTCGCACAGCTTTACTTTATATCCTTTCTCATACATTCCACTAAAGTATACGTTTCATTCGTTTTTGTTCACAAGTATCATTCAAGTTCTGCTAAGATGGTATTTCAGCACCTCTTTTTCCATAAAAATAGCACCATTTGCACCCCTGCCCGCCAGCAGAAACAAGGCCTCTTGCACCTGCCACCAGGACTGGAGCCACCAGAATTAGGAAGCCTTGCCCACAGAGAGTGTGCAGTATTTTAAATACACTGTGAGCTGCCTTTAAAAACTTTGATTGGTAAATATGAATATTTCAGCTGAAACAAATAACTGGATGAATTTCAGCTTCTAATCTGCCCTACCCATCCTGATACCCTCATGAATAAGCAAGGGTGCCAATGCATCTCGATATAATATGAAACTTTATATTTTTTGGGGAGGGTGGAATGTATCAAGACGCTGCATTCGCCTCCCCCACTTGCGATGCAGTGTCATCCTGCCGTTTGAGGCTGTCAGAATTTCCTCACTTAGGGAGGCACACAGAATCCCAATTGGACAGGGCTGTCAAGTCCATCAGTCATCCTCTTGAATGAAACAATGCTGTGTTAAGGCAGAGGGAGAAGTCTAAACAGCTGAATATTTTTAAAGGGTGCTTTTTTGCTGTTTTTGAAACTGCCATGCAGTTTCCTTACTCCTCTGCCCCTCTTTTGAAACACAACAGGGGACAGCACACTTTATCCCAAAGTAATGAATGCATACCATTCTAAGAACACAAATGCCAGCTTCTTGCTTGGCAATTATCGGTCAAAGCAGTCCTAATCCTGCAAGAGGAACAGGGCTGAGGAAGCGGTGCATGGGCTAGCTCTTATCTGCCCACTTGCCTCCTGCACCCAGAAGAGCCAGTAACAGAGCAGCCCACAAGAACATGGGCACATAGCTAACTCATAGCCATGGCAGAATTGCCGAGTTGGAAGGGACCATGAGGGTCATCAAGCCCAACCCCCCTGGGATGCAGGAATCTTTTGCCCAACATAGGGCTTGAACCCACAACCCTGAGATTAAGAGCCTCATTGCTCTGCCCAATGAGCTATCCATAAAGCTCTTCTCCAGACCTTGAACTTTTACTATACAAACTTGGACCCAACTTGGTACTTGTGCTGAATTTTAATTTTAATTTTCTACTTGCACTGGGAGAGACAGTGTGGTGTAGTGGTTAAGAGCGGTAGACTCGTAATCTGGTGAACCGGGTTCGATTCCCCGCTCCTCCACATGCAGCTGCTGGGTGACCTTAGGCTAGTCACACTTCTCTGAAGTCTCTCAGCCCCACTCACCTCACAGAGTGTTTGTTGTGGGGGAGGAAGGAAAAGGAGAATGTTAGCCGCTCTGAGACTCCTTAGGGTAGTGATAAAGCAGGATATCAAATCCAAACTCTTCCTCTTCTTCTTCTTTACCTCAGCAATTCAATCACCATCACCAATAGCTGTACAGTGGTACCTCAGGTTAAGAACTTAATTCGTTCTGGAGGTCCGTTCTTAACCTGAAACTGTTCTTAACCTGAAGCACCACTTCAGCTAATGGGGCCTCCCGCTGCCACCGTGCTGCCGGAGCACGATTTCCTGAAGCAAAGTTCTTAACCTGAGGTACTATTTCTGGGTTAGCAGAGTCTGTAACCTGAAGCGTCTGTAACCCGAGGTACCACTGTATCGCTAACAGCAAACCCGTTCTCCTACCCTATGTAGGGCCCTGTGGAAACCTGAGGAATATTAGGCAATCATCCTCAACATTATCGCTGTGTTCTGCGCAAGATGGGATGTCAGGGAGACTCTTGACATCAGCAGGTCACAGTCATACTCTCTGACCCCTATAAAGGTCTATATGGGCCCTGCTTCCGTATTAGTTTTTAAAAACTAGGTTATTCTAACCTTGCTTCTAGTTGGTAGCTACAGCTTGCCATCATGCCCTGCCCTCAACACAATTTAACAGTGTGACACACCCCTCAACTGTCCTCAATTAAATCAGGCTATCCCATTTTCATGGGACGCACGTGGCGCTGTGGGTTAAATCATACAGCCTAGGACTTGCTGATCAGAAGGTCGGTGGTTTGAATCCCCGCGACGGGGTGAGCTCCCGTTGCTCGGTCCCTGCCCCTGCCAACCTAGCAGTTCAAAAGCACCTCAAAGTGCAAGTAGATAAATAGGTACCGCTCCGGTGGGAAGGTAAACGGCTTTTTCGTGCACTGCTCTGGTTCGCCGGAAGCGGCTTAGTCATGCTGGCCACATGACCCGGAAGCTGTACACTGGTTCCCTCGGCCAATAAAGCGAGATGAGCACCGCAACCCCAGAGTCGGCCACGACTGGACCTAATGGTCAGGGGTCCCTTTACCTTTACCTATCCTATTTTCATGCTCTGTGCTATAACGTGGGTCATGTGACTTGCATGCGAGCACGGCCCCGAAGATGTGCGTCTCGGTTTTCAGCTGCAACATGTTGGAGGGCATGGGGTGAGCTTGCCAAAATATGCGCCCTACAGAACACTGAAAGGCATCTCTAAGTTTGGGCAAAGCCTCTGACTCACAACTGTATCTGCAGAGAAGTTTGGAGCCACTGTGAGTTATGCAAGTTGTCAAACAAAAGGGTAAAAATTAACTAGCTCATTAGGCAAAAGAAACAAACTCGATCAATTATATATACGGAGGGATAAACAGCCTTCATCTGAGACACCCACACTGCCATAAGAAAAATAAATTTGATGAAACATGAATGCATACATCAGGGAAAACTGTTATAAACATTTTCATCAACTTTCTCTGGCAAATGGTAGAACAGTTTCTTTTCTTTTTTTCTTTTTTTGTATAATTAATCACAACAAATCTTTAAAGTAATAAATCAGCACCATGAAGCAAAATCTCAGCAAATGCAAATACTGAGCACTAAACAGTTTTTAAAAGTTAACAACCACCACTGAAACTGACTCTCTGGTCTGAACCTGTTGGTTAGTCTTCCACAACCTGGTTCCCTCCAGATCTTCTGCACTATAATTCCCATCACCCCTGACCACTGGCTATGCTAGCTGGGGCTAATAAGAACTGTAGTCCTACTCAGAGGCCACAATGAGTTCAGTGTGACTTACCCACCTTCTGTTTCTAAATAGTAGATCTGTTATTTACTGACTGCTACCATGTCTCCATCTCCTCTGGCTTCACACATAGGGTAACAAATTCCTACTAACCTTTCTCTTAATCACCCCCCACCAATACCTGAAAGTACAGATTGCCAACTTGATTTTCCACCAAGGCTCTTGAGCTCAACAGCAAACATATGGACATTCTGTGGGGAGAAACTGGAGACTGTCCAAGGTATAAAAACCAAGCTGGAAATAAAGGTGGCAACCCTACTCATTGAAGAGGAAGAGCAGCAGCGCGGCAGCAGCAGGAGGCCCCATTAGCTAAAGTGGTGCTTCAGGTTAAGAACAGTTTCAGGTTAAGTACGGACCTCCAGAACGAATTAAGTACTTAACCCGAGGTACCACTGTATTTTAATATTTTGTTGGAAGCCGCCCAGGGTGGCTGGGGAAGCCCATCCAGATGGGCAGGCTATAAATAAATTATTATTATTATTATTATTATTATTATTATTATTATTATTATTATTGAAAAGGTCAGCTTGTAAGAGAACCACATTGTTAGAGGGAGGGAAGGGTGGGTGACGCTTCAGAGAGACGGTCGGCTGGAGCCCTGCAATACTTGGTCTCTGCTTGCCTCCCCCCCCCCCAGCCAACAGCTGATTGGGTCGCTGAAAAGGGGGCAGAGCAAGAGCCAGCAACAAAAAAGGGGGTGTCACCCTGGCACAGGAAGCCCATGCAGGGTCACAAACCCCGCCCCCTGCTTGGATGAGAGAGCGGTAATTACTGTGTCGCAAAATGATGCAAAATTGAATTACCGTGTCACAAAATAAAAGTGTGTCACCAGCATGAAAAGTCTGGAAAGCTCTGCTGTAGAGCATGAGACTCTTAATCTCAGGGTTGTGGGTTCGAGAGCCATGTTGGGCAAAAGATCCGTGCATTGCAGAGGGTTGGACCAGAAGATCTTCATGGTCCCTTCCAACTCAACCATACTATCTATGATTCTATGATTCTCCATCGTTACTTGGGTCTTTCACAAACACCATGCATCTTCAGAAATTCCCAAATAACATGCCAGAACATTCCTCCGTTTCCAACTATTAGTTGCGCAGCTCTGCCTGACCATTAATTTCGCAACAACAAAACTCTGATTCACGCACCACAAGTCAAATACAATCCATCGCGCTGCAGTGTGACCAAAAAACGGAACCTAGGATGCACTCTGCAGATGGGAACAGATTTGATTATTAATTGCTGAGGTAATCAAAGGCAGGGAACAGATTTAGTCCCCGAGCAAATGCTGTCCTCAAATTCATGTAAGTGAATGACTGTGCTGGGAATGAAGCATGTCCGGACAATGTTGTGATATCAGCGGGGAGAGAAAAACCACACTCCCCACAGCAGTTAATTGTTGGATTTGATTATTTATATCCTGCTTTATGCTACATAATTCAAAGGGGCTAATAAATAAAGTCATTAAAATGTCAAACAGCCAAACTATCTGGTCATGGCAATATTATCATATCCTGAATACCAAATACGGAGGGAGGGTAGAAGCAATGTCCTGTTCAGGTTTAAGTCCATCTTAGGTTCAATTCACTTGTATGCCTCTTTTCCAGAAAACAATCTTCATCAAATGCCATACAACGAAGAACATTCAATATGAATAAGCATTAATAAAATCTAAGAAGTCAGCACACTGCAAAAAACAGTCATAGAATCATAAAGAGTCATCTAGTCTACCCCCTGGAATGCAGGAATATTTTGACCAACATGGGTTTTGAACCCCAAACCCTGCGATTATAAGTCTCATGCTCTTCCGACTGAGCTATCCTAGTCATGTGACTACAACACAGATACAGACGTAATTTTATTAGTATGCCATCTTTCCACAGCTAAAACCACGCTCAAGGCAGGCTACCACGTGAAAAACTACGTAATTACAAACCTAACAAAACTAGTCATAATTAAAACATCAAAAAGTACACCGCCACATTAAAACAATTTCCACATAAACCACAATGGCATCTAAAATAAAGATGCAAAAAATAAGAATATCAATAGCAGCAACAACCTCAACCCTGCAACGAACCCCATCCAAACAATGCCCCAGCCCAAAAGTCTGTTCAGCACCTCAGCTTTTGTAGCTGGAGTCAATCCAGGCTCCACCCTCCCAGGCCAGGTGGTAAAGGCCAGCAAGGCAAGGAGCAGGTCTTCCAAGCTTCACAGCTGAAATGTTACCCAATAACCATCAGGCAGACTGCTTAATGTTTCACAAAACCATTCCCACAAGGCCAGATGTTGGTAACACTCCCCAAACCCTTGTGGTGAATAACATCTACACATGAGTTAACAGCAAATACGGAAGGGTGCAGATGGTGCTCTCAAAGAAGCAGAGCAGAAACATTTTAAACTTCAACCAAATAAGCAATATACATTCCGGCATACGCAAGGATGGAGAAAAGAATTTCACACACTTACATTTTATTGTTTCCAATTCATACCTGAAAGCAAGTTGACGTCGGCATTGCATTGTTCTCCTGACAAGTTCAGAAATGTATCTGAACGCATGTCATCTTTTTCAGGACTGTAACGGCCAAAACGACGGGAAGTGAATAACAAGACGAAGAAAACGCTATATAGCATAGAGACTGCAGCACTATAGAACAGCGTTTGTGAACCCTGTGAGCTCCACCTGATTTGGACTATAACTCCCATCAGCCCCAGCCACCTCATTACTTACGTAAAATTCCACCACAGCGGACAGCAGGAGGGTTAGCATGGCTTTTGTCAGAAGCCGAACTGCAGCAGAATGGAAACAGCACAGCATGGGATGAACAGAGGTCACATTAGAAATCAATGACTTCTTACA
The DNA here is from genome assembly GCF_964106645.2 of Podarcis pityusensis. Taxonomy (NCBI): domain Eukaryota; kingdom Metazoa; phylum Chordata; class Lepidosauria; order Squamata; family Lacertidae; genus Podarcis; species Podarcis pityusensis. Next base: position 15,859,189 of record NC_138027.1, on the reverse strand, counting down.
TCCCTATTTGCAAGAAGGCTGATAGCAGGCAGTCGGAGCCCTAACAGAGCATCTTCTCTTGCTGGGGTTAGGACTGGGACTGCAATTTCCTTTCTGCCACATGTTCTTTCTGTCCTCACCTCACTGCCTCGGTCCAGTATACCTGAAGGAGCGTCTCCACCTCCATTGTCCTGCCCGGACACTGAGGTCCAGCGCTGAGGGCCTTCTGGCAGTTCCCTCACTGCGAGAAGCCAAATTACAGGGAACCAGGCAGAGGGCCTTCTCGGTAGTAGCGCCCTCCCTGTGGAATGCCCTCCCACCAGATGTCAAAGAGAAAAATAACTATCAAACTTTTAGATGACATCTGAAGGCAGCCCTGTTTAGGGAAGCTTTTAATGTTTAATAGGTTATTGTATTTTAGTGTTCTGTTGGAAGCCGCCCAGAGTGGCTGGGGAAACCCAGCCAGATGGGCGGGGTATAAATTATTATTATTATTATTATTATTATTATTATTATTATTATTATGCCATGGCTGACTGCCTCCTTCATATGCCCCAAGGCAGAGGGAGTTGTGGCAGGAGGGAACTGGAACCCTGTACGTTTTGCCACCAATTTGACTGAGGCTACCCATACTTCGACAAGCCCTTAAGATTTTCAAGGAGGAAAGCTGAAAACATGGTGTTTGAAACCAAGAGGCTGATTTTCATGGAAACTGGTCTGGCCATTTCTACTACCCTATTCCTAGAAGGTGTATTTTTATTATTATTATTAGAGAACGCAGGAGGGATGATTTACATGCCATGGAATTATTTCAATGTTTCGCTCTGTGTGTGTGTGTTTAAAGAAACTCACAATCCCGAGCGGTGGCTTTGTTTGTTCCAGTTTTTGTGTGACACAGCAGGCCGGAAGAATGATCCGATAAGGTGCGCAGCTAATGCAACATGAGGAAAGTTGATAAATGGGAGTCAAACTGGGAACATTACAAGCAAGGGCGAAAAAACACAATTCACGGGAGCAGAATGCTACTGCACGCCTAAATATAATAAAGCGGTTGCCTAGCATACAGACTATGAGCTATGGAAATAATCTTAAATCAAGTGAGTTACTGTTTCTTAGCAATTTGAAAGAAAGGGAAAAAACAGTCTAATTGGCAATCAAGTGCTCCTCCGGGAGTTTCTAAGCAGCCAGCTCAATTTGTCGGCACGTGCTAAATTCGTCTGGGGCAGATCCTGACACAGCATAAACTTGCAGAGACAGTTTCACGTTTGATGTGAAGTCAGTCGGAAGGAATGTGTGTGAACAAAAAGGCACATTATGGCTAGATGTAAATATAGTCCATTGTCCAAAACCTTGCCAAGACACCAACTATTATTATTAAGCAAGGCCTAACCTCTTCTTCCTTGGCAACCCCCCACATCAAAAGAACCAACCACCACCACCCATATTTAACTTTGCATTAAACAGCTTGAAGCTGCCACTTGTGTCATACTGCTACTATCTATATCTATATCTATATCTATATCTATATCTATATCTATATCTATATCTATACAGTGGTGCCCCGCAAGACGGAAAACCCGCTAGACGAAAGGGTTTTCCGTTTTTCAATGCGCTTCGCAGGACGAATTTCCCTATGGGCTTGCTTCGCAAGACGAAAATGTCTTGCGAAAATGTCTTGTGAGATTTTTTTTCGCTTCCCCCCCCCCTTTTTCTAAGCCGCTTAGCCTTTAATAGCCTTTTAGCAGCTAAGCCGCTAAGCCGCTAAGCCTTTAATAGCCGCTAAACCGCTAATAGCGCTAATCCGCTAAGCCACTAATAGGGTTGCTTCGCAAGACGAAAAAACCGCTAGACGAAGATACTCGCGGAACGGATTAATTTCGACTTGCGAGGCACCACTGTATCATCTATATGTATATCTATAAAGGTAAAGGGACCCCTGACCATTAGGTCCAGTCGTGACCAACTCTGGGGTTGCGGCACTCATCTTGCTTTATTGGACGAGGGAGCTGGCGTACAGCTTCCGGGTCATGTGGCCAGCATGACTAAGCCGCTTCTGGCACACGGAAATGCCGTTTACCTTCCCGCCGGAGCGGTACCTATTTATCTACTTGCACTTTGACATGCTTTCGAACTGCTAAGTTGGCAGGAGCTGGGACCGAGCAACGGGAGCTCACCCCGTTGCGGGGATTCGAACCGCCGACCTTCTGATCGAAAAGTCCTAGGCTCTGTGGTTTAACCCACAGCGCCACCCGCTATATTTATGTCTATATCTAATCTATACAGTCATACCCCGGGTTACAGACGCTTCAGGTTGCGTTTTTTCAGGTTAAAGATGCGCCAAAACCCAGAAGTACCGGAACATGTTACTTCCAGGTTTCGGTGGTCACGCATGCACAGAAGTGCTAAATCGCGCTTTGCGTATGCGCAGAAGCATCGAATCGCAACCCGCGCGTGCGCAGATGCACCGCTGCGGGTTGCGAATGTGCGTCCCGCACGTTTGCAACCCAGGCATCCACTGTATCTCTATATATCTATATATCTCCAGGGCTTTTTTTCAGCTGGAATTCACCAGAAGTCAGTTCTGGCATTTCTCAGGAGGGCGTCATTGTCATTCTAAGAGAACAAGGGAGGTGTTCATGGTGTAGTCTGACACCTCTTTTTCTAGTAAAATAGCACTGGATATATATCACACATCCTTCAGGGTGCTCAGGTTAGGCAATACAAAATTCTCTTCCTCCTGTGTTATCCTCATAACTCTAGATGGACGAAGGTGAGAGGCAGTGACGGGTCCAAGGTCACCCAGTGAGCTTCATGGCTAAGTGTTCAGATCTTCACAGTCCCCATTTTATGTTCTAACCAGGTTATCATTAGACCTTGCTCACCTATGGCGAGTAATAATGGACTCCAAGGGACCAAGTAAGGAAGCTTTGTCCTTTTTTTGTTTTTTCTTTCCACGGTGTGGCAGTATGTTGGAAAACAATATATCTTCCAGCTAGCATTTATTTGGACCGTTTGGTTCTGGTATTCAGGAAGGCCTAAATACTTAACCTTCTTCAAGTGCCTTTCGTTCAGAAAATATTGATGATCCAATTCTATATCTCTCATAGTCTGTATTTATTCCATGATTCATATTCTGTCTGAGGTACTACTACTACTACTGCTACTAACAATAATAATATTGTCATATTTCTCTCTCTCTGTACACTACTTTGTCAGGGCTGACCCTGAAAAGCAAGTAATAAATAACTGGAACAAATAAATAAATAAGACAGGGTACTTAATTTTTATTTTCTGTTGATTTAGCTGTAAGACAAATTTATTTAAACTGTTTGTATCCTGCTTCTCCTGTCTCCCCCCCCCCAACATATAGCAAAACTAGCCTATAAAAGCTACATATACATATACATATATACATAAATACATACATACATACATACATGTGTGTGTGTGTGTGTTTGTTTGTTTGTTTGTTTGTTTGTTTGTTTTTCCAGTGCTGGTTTAGCACTGAAGAGCAAGTTTTCCTGGGGAAAGCAGCAAAATGAAGGGAAAACTTATTTCTTCCTTTGAATATCTTTCAAAGGGGGGAAGAAGAAGGGAGTAGCATTCTAAAGCTCATTTCAAAGACTTGGGGACAGTCCTGAAAAGACCCTGCTCCTTCCTTCTTCAAAAACACAGGCAATGAGAGGCTGCATAGCCTCTGAAATGCGTTGGCCTGAAAGGTGACAGTGGGTTCTTCCAATCACAACTTTGCAACTCCAGAAATTAACAACAGTAAAACTTTCTTTGATCCTAAGCCTTTATGCTTTTGGATGGAGGAAACGCCTTCTGCCAAATCCTACTACTTTGATTAAGTGTTTTAGCCATTTGGGTTCGTTTGTCGGTTTTCCTGACAATTCAGCAGAAAAAGGAAGGTGGGGGAAAATAGAATCCTGAAGCAGAAGAAATCAAATTACTTAAGCAACGATGTAACAAAGGGGGCCCTGGAACACAGCCTTGCATTGAACAGCCTAAATGAATAGGTTATTATTTATATTGATGGATCCTGCTATTTTCTATTAAGGGGATTTTGATACATGAACCACCGCTCCAAAATAAATCTCACACCAGCACCCCTAAGTCCCCTGACGTCTTAAAATGTTCTTATTTAACATTTTCCACTGAGCACAATGCGTCAAAAAGCACTGCCTGAGATGTCACTTTCAAAATCAAGTGACTATTTAGAAATAGCAAGCAGCACTATTTTTAATTTTTTTAACAGTGGGTAGGGGGACGAGATAAAAAGGCAACATAAAAAGCAACCAGAGGATACCTGAAGCGATCGCATCTCTGAGGAAGCCCATGTTTAAATTCATATTTTTTCCCCGTAGAAAATAAAAGCATCCCAAGGAAAACAAGCTCACAGCAGAACCAAATTCAGAAACACATCCCATGAGTTGAATGGGCTTTACTCCCGAGTAAGCAGGTAGGGGGACTGCAGCAGGCCCAGTGAGTTTTAAGCAGGGAGGGAGGGAGAAATAGCTTCTTCATCTCTAAAAATGGAAGTCTGCAATCAAAGTGGAGATGTAGCGATGAAACATAGTAATTGTCTCTTGAGCAGTGATCTAATTTCCCCCTGAATGCCCTCAAATAAAAGGTTTCTTTTAATACATAATACAGAAAAGCGAGAGCTTTAAAAAGCGGTAATTTGACAGCACGCAGAACGGTAGATGCATTTTATTTCCGCTCATGGCATTAATGAATTCCAGGTCACTCCAGCTTCTACACGCTGAGGGGGATACCAACGCTCACACAGAGTTCTGGGAAAAGTGCAGAGATATAAATGCACCCGGAGTCGGGGATGATGCTCGTCAGATTGCTAAGCAGCCGAGGCTTATAAACAGAATATTTAACTAGAAGCTACAAAAGCTGCTCCGGAAGAGCCTGCCAGAGCTTGCTTGCAAGCCTTTGCTCCTTGAAATGAACGGGGGGAAACAAGAAAAGTGTGACATTAAAGCTCAAAAATGTGAACCTCTCAGGATTAATAAACTCTCTTTAAGGAGATAAACATAATACAGAACTCGGTCACGGAGTCCCATTTGCGACCAGTTCTTGAGGAAGGATATTTCCCTGTCTGCCTGTCTACGCCACAGAAATGTGGCGAGCACAACTTCGCTTGAATCAGCAAACTCTCGTTCAGCCTGGTAGAGAGGCAGAAGACAGAAGGAAGGTGGATGTTGGGGGGAGAGCCATTCCCCAAGAGTATTATAAAATGCAGAGGAAGCCGGAAGAATATTTTATAAGAAAACCAAATGTTTAATTCATCAAGGCGCGATAAGAGATCTATTGAGGGGAGGAGGACCTCTCCGTACCACTAAAAATGAATTTAAGGGAAGAATGGGAACACCACAGAAAATTATTCTGATCTTTCCACCACCCCAAAAGAGTTTAATGCTTTGCATCAATCATTCAATGGGTTATCTCAGGTGTTTCACGTGAAATCGAAATCTGAAATGGCATGACGCTCGGAAGGTGGCGGACTCTCCGAGGTTTCTAAGAAGAGGTTTGGTCATCTGCCACCTAGAAGATGGAGCAAGCTTGGTGTGTCCCCTCCCCCCGCTCCGGAGGGTAGCAGATTCCGACTAAACATCAGGAAGAACTTTCTGACAGTAAGAGCTGTTGAACTCCCTCAGAAGGTGGTGGGCTCTGCCTCCTTGGAGGTTTTTAAGCAGAGGTTGGATGGCCATCTGTCATGGATTCCTTAGTTGAGATTCCTGCATTGCGGGGGGGGGGTTGGACTAGATTACCCTTGGGGGTCCCTTCCAACTCTACAACTCTATGATTCTATGACTAGAGAGGTTACAACCCAGGGACTGGGGAGCATGGCTGGCTGATCTGGAAGCAAGCTGGCTGAAGCTGTGAGAGTAGCAAGGAAAGACACTCTGGAGATGTAATGCTGTGAACTCGCTTCCTCTCCGTGTAGAGCCAGGTGTATATAGGTGTAAAATGAACCATTTATCTTAAAATCCTACAGCTTCTGCTGTTCAACGAATTCCCATGGCGGTTTATTCCATATTCACATTTCCCTAACTTTCAGTTTCTACATTAGAGAAACCTTCTACCTTGGTTTTCAAACAGGTTAGTTTTCAAACATTTTGGCTCCCAGGCGATCAAAACCCAGACGTGAGTGTTCCGGTTTACGAACATTCTTTTGGAAGCCGAACATCCGACAGGGCTTCCGGTGCTTCCGATTGGCTGCAGGAGCTTCCTGCAGCCAATCCGAAGCTGCGCTTTGGTTTTCAAATGCTTTTGAAGTCGAACATACTTCCGGATTCCATTCGACTTCCAAGGTATGACTGTATATTTGAGCTTTCACACAATGTAAAGGTCACTTGCATACCCAACAGCAGAGTCCCCTGCCCCATCCCCGAGGGCCTGGCCTACTAAAGGGAAAGAATAAAATGGACACAGCAACTGCCCGGGATTAAAAATGGCCACAACTTTATTGATTTCAGGTGTAGGAGGCCTTGGCATAGGCACTGGGCATGTATCCCCTCAGTCCCCTGCTGTGGGTCTGAGGTCGATCTTGGAGATGATGGGTCTAAGGCAAAACACAGGTCTACGCGAATGGTGCTCCAAGGCGCTGAGAGAAGCTCTATGGTCTGCTAGCCCCAGTCCGCCAGCTCTTTGGAGAGAGACTTCCCTCACAACCCCTCTAACGGGGTGCCCTGTTTTCGTCGCCAAAGAAGTGAGTCACCACTTCAACCCCAGTTCGGATGCTAGACTAGAGGGTTCTGCCCAAGGCCTAAACCACCAAGTTGTGACAAATGCTATGGGGAAGGTAAAACCTTCTCAGGAGCAACAGGAATGGCCGCTTTGGGTCGCAACAGCCTCCCACCCCAGATTCGAGGTAAGCAGCCATTCTGAAAGCATAGTGGAATGTAGCGCAAGCTGAGCACTCATTTCCCTATTATTGACAAATGAGTTTTTTTCTCTGGATGCATATACAGTGGTACCTCTGGTTGCGAACAGGATCCATTCCGGAGGCCCGTTCGCAACATGAGCAGAACGCAACCCACGTCTGCACATGCTGCGATTCACCGCCTTCTGCGCATGACGTCAGTTAGCACATTTGCGCATGCGTGAGCGGCGAAACCCGGAAGTAACCCTTTCCAGTACTTCCAGGTCGCCGCGGGACGCAACCTGAAAACGCACAACCTGAAGCAAACATAACATGAGGTATGACTGTAACATGGAAATGAACACTGTATTCCACTATAGTTCCAGAAGTGACTTTTACACCACATGAAAGCTCAGAGATTACATGATGTGGAACTTAACACTTAGGGGAAAGTAATGAAAGCAGAATAAACTGCGAATGCAACCTTAATCTCTCCAAACTTGGAATCCAACTTAACTATCAGGAACCAGGAAAAGATTAGCACATGTAATGGAACATTAAGATGGATTAATTTTTTCCTGCATGAAATCTGGTAGGACTTCTTCCTATGCAGTGATCTCCGACGATGGCGATGATGCTTGTGCAAATAGGGTACACAGTAGGAGAAAGGAATTCATGTGCAGGGCTGCGATAACTAATTTGTCAAGAGCTCCGCAATAACTCAGTACAAATTAATGTCCATTTAATTTAAAACATTACCAAATCTATGGCTTAACAGACAGCTAGAACTGGTATTAATTGATGTCATCTGAGTGTGAGAAAGAAATCCATTTGTGACCCCCAAGTGTCATGAAATTTAACGTAATTACACACTTTATCATTTGGTTTATTTTTTTCCATTATATTAGTTCATAGGACGGTTACACTCCTTCATCACTTTATTATGCTTACCTTATGCTGAAACACTTCCTTCCAGCTAACGTCTCAGAAGATGAGCTATGCCCCTGAGAGATTACAGCTCAGCGGCAGCAAAATACATGCTTTGAATTCAGGGTGCCCCGAGTTCAAATCCTGATACTTCCAGTCTTAAAAAAGGGATCAAATAGCAAGTGCCGAGACCATGAAGAGTCGCTCAGTGACAAAGGAGGCAATACTGGGCCAAACGGGCAAATCATGACTTTGTAAAATACTGTTTCCTATGCTCCCAAGAGCTGGGTTATATAAAGATGCACAAAATCAGAATAAAGCAGGGGTGATGAAACTTTTTCAGTCCTGGGTAACCATGTGGCAGAGGTGGGCAGGACCAAAGGCAAAAGGAGATGGAACAATGAATGCACATTTCACTGATGCACAGCTAGTTTCTACACACACTTGCACAGCAGCGCTCTCTCTCTCTCCTCCATTCAGACCTGTGTAAGGCCAATAAAGGAAAAACACATTCCAGCCAGGGAAAAATATTTGAGGTGTGAATTGGGGCTAGATGGTGAGGCCTGGAGGGTTGCATGAGACCTGGGTCTAAGGTTCCCAATCCCTGGAATAAAGCAGCAATGCAAGAAAGATAGAAGTGGACACCAAAAGCTCAAGAGGAAATTGGAGCAATGGCAAATCTGCTACAACACAGCCCTGATGATAGCACACTGTGTGTTACCAAGTCATTTTTCCTAGGGCGAAAACAAACTTTTTCCAGCTTAAAAAAACACACACCCCTGGAGAATTTTGTGCTGACGTTGAATTGTTGTGAATGGTAAGTAGAGTCCAAGGGTACCCATAGAGACCCCCCCAACAGGCCACCCTGATTCCATCTAAAGTGAAATTTCTTAGTCCCTTCTTAAGAAGAAGAAAAAGAAGAGGTTGGATTTGATATCCCGCTTTATCACTACCCTAAGGAGTCTCAAAGCAGCTAACATTCTCCTTTCCCTTCCTCCCCCACAACAAACACTCTGTGAGGTGAGTGGGGCTGAGAGACTTCAGAGAAGTGTGACTAGCCCAAGGTCACCCAGCAGCTGCATGTGGAAGAGCGGGGAAGCGAACCCAGTTCACCAGATTATGAGTCTACCACTCTTAACCACTACACCGCACTGGAGTGACTTCATGGGAAGCCAACTGATTAAGATTATTTTGATCATCTTTGGGGGCGGGGAGTGTTGCACACCCCAACTTTTTAGGCAGTTTTTGCCTTAAGAAGAATCTAAGTTGGAGGTGAAACATTGGAAGAATTTCATGGGGAGCCAAAAGAACTTCAACCAGACTTGAAAAAATTATCAACAATTTTTTGTACAACTGTAAGAATGCCAGTAGGGTAAAAAATCTACTCACTGACCCAGGAGACCCCACTATCTAAGTCATGAAAAATATATCAACACTCCCTTAACCTCCCAAAAACACTCATAATCTCAATTACAATCTGTTAACTTTGCCCCGTGGAACCCAATGGGATCTGCTGAGGATAATGTTCTTCCATAAGAAAAAAAAAAAACACACACACACACACCAAAGTGCATTATATCAGAAGTTACAATAATCTGAATGTACACTAAGCTTGTAATTTAGGAAGCACTGTGGGACTTATTTAAGGAAAAGTTTCTTAGGGCCAAGCCAATTTTCCTCTGTTTTTTTGGAAGAGGGAGAGAGAGGTAGCTCGCGACGTACTAAAAATGCAATTAGATAAAGTAACTTCATGAAATGCAGCTAAAAGCGTCCGCCGTATGAGGAGCCCCAGGACCATATGAGAAACCAGCCGGTGCTCCAGATTTCTGACTCTGTGAAAAGGTTTCTTTGACATTCTGCCAGGCGACATCTACTCTGAAGAAAAGCAGCTGAATGCACAAGCCCAGAAGGTTGAGCAAGTACCTCGGTTTATGGACAGCAACCTGCTTGGTGGGTCTTTGGGAGATGCTTTGCAATTGTACCTGACGTGAAGTCAGGATAACAGTATGATGGCAGGGTGGGGAAGCAGGATATTCACAATTCATATCATTTGCATGAATACCTTAAAACACTTCATCGTAAGATCCCAAGGCAAAACCTGGCAATCAATCACACAAAATGCAATTTAAAACAAGGAAATAAAAATAACTTTCTTTTTTTTAAAAAAAGAAGAAGACGAAGCTGAAAACAGATTAAAACACAATTTTTAGAAAACCTCATCTAAAATGCCTGGGGATATAACTGCACCATGCACTCTCATACTGAAATAAACGTCCAAAAGCAAAGCTGGGTGCTCAGAAAACCCAACCTTTCTCCAACCTTTCAGCATGTCTGATCTAGAAGCATTTATAAGGATCAGGCAGTATCAGCCAAGACACAGGCCACATTCACACCATATATTGAAAGCACTAGGACACACAGTCATGGCTTCCCCCAAAGCTTCATGGGAGTTGTAGTTCCCTAAGGCTGCTGAGTGTTATTAGGAGGCGCCTGTTCCTTCTTACAGAGCTACAGTTCCCAGAGTTCCCTGCGAAGAGGGACTTCAGGATTCTGCGCTGCATCCCCACATACATGCACCAATTCTGGTACAAGGTCTGCAGAACATCTCCTACAGGCATGGTAGATAAACAACTTTGAGGAATGAACATCAAGGTCACTCAGTGCTTTAACAAGAGTTTTCCATTGCAGAATGACTCCCTTTGTCTCCAGTGTCCTTCTCTTTTCTAGTTAATTTGTTTTTCTAAAAGATGCTTTTAAGCCTGCTTCTTTCTTCTCAAACTCAGCATGACCGCTGTGGCTTTATTTCTCCTATAGAGAACTCAGAGCTACTCCTATGCAGCCACCCATCCGGCCTTGTCTGCAGTTTATTTACAGTGCATCTGATTGCCTGATGCTAATCTCCTGCAGACAAACTCCTGGGCCAGCCTTTTGTGAGGCATCCAATACGTTCTCCCCACCCCACTCTGCCATGCTTCCTGCCGCCCCAATAATGCTGCCTCTGTGGTCATTAAGCATGGCAAATGGATGCATGGTTCAGAAACTCCCTATTGAAAAGGTACCGCATTTAACTTAGGAAATTGGTTCACAAACTGGTCTTCAGCTGCGGCTACGGGCGGCTTTATTGATTTGTGCTGTGAAAGGGGAAGGATCTGCAATGATGGACTGAGGGGGACATTTGCCCCTGAACCCAGCCCCCTGCAGTCCCCAGGGTCTAGAGCAGAGGGCAAGGAAGTTCACCGATCAATGCATCTGTTCATCTCTCATGATCTTGCTGTTATAGATTCCTTACCACGTTCTATCTTAAAAAGCAGAGACATCACCTTGCCAACATAGGTCCGTATAGTAAAAGCCATGGTTTTCCCAGTAGTGATGTATGGAAGTGAGAGCTGGACCATAAAGAAGGCTGATCGCCGAAAAATTGATGCTTTTGAATTATGGTGCTGGAGGAGACTCTTGAGAGTCCCATGGACTGCAAGAAGATCATACGTATCCATTCTTAAGGAAATCAGCCCTGAGTGCTCACTGGAAGGACAGATCGTGAAGCTGAGGCTCCAATATTTTGGCCACCTCATGAGAAGAGAAGACTCCCTGGAAAAGACCCTGATGTTGGGAAAGATGGAGGGCACAAGAAGAAGGGGACGACAGAGGACGAGATGGTCGGACAGTGTTCTCGAAGCTACAAACATAAGTCTGACCAAACTGCGGGAGGCAGTGGAAGACAGGAGTGCCTGGCGTGCTCTGGTCCATGGGGTCACGAAGAGTCGGACACGACTAAACGACTAAACAACAACAACCACGTTCTGCCTCCATTCTACACCGCTTTGTCTCAACCTCCTAACTCACTTCCAGGTCTGTGCAATACTGATGATGATATAACAACAACAACATTGGATGAAGAAGTGTTGGTTTGGTTTCTTTGGGGGTGGGGGTGGGAGGAGAGACCACACTGAGAACTTTAAACTGGCTTCTGGACTTTAAAAAAAACATCAACAACCTAAAAGTGTGTTCCCAGAACACATTCTTTCATGCGTATGATCTTTCTGCACAGCAGAACCAAAGATCATCCAGGGCTGGTTTTTGTTTTCAGTAGAATCAAACGGTTATGTTCTCTCTAGACTGCACCATTTCTGCCTGCAGACAAGTAACAGATCTTGTCTGGAGAAATACATATTGTTAAAAGTAGAAAATATCACATCAGGTGGAAGGCTAAGCTGAAACCTCCATGGATGAGCATCACCCACACCTTCAACACAAAACAGTCTAGGGGAAAAATGTAATACCGAATGAATCTGCTGAAATGTATACATTTATAAATAAATTCATCGATAGGCCCAATTTGAAGGATCGGACATGATGTTTAGGCACTTCTCATTCCTGCACTCTATACAAGGCCAGCCTTCCCAACCAGTTGCTTTCCAGATGTTCTTGGAATCCACCATGGCCAACCATCAGGAATGCCAGGAGTTGTAGAGGACACCCGTGTTAGAAAGATCCAAGAAAGGTGCCTTAGAAACAGTATTGGTTTCTGCCATGACCCAGAGTGTGCAATGGAGGATTCTGATGAGGATGAGGGTCACACCACTCCCTTAGGGGAAGTACTGCCAGAACCTTATTTGAGGACCTTTTCGATCGAGTACACAGCCCCGTCACCATCCTCTGACTCAGAGGATGAGACTCCTGTAGAATCTTTGCCGCTCCAGCCTTGCAGAGATCCAAGGCTATAAAATAAGGTGAGAGAGCTTTTCCCAGCAAGCCAGCCACTTCAATGAGGACAATAGTCTTAGTTTTGTCAGCCGGCATAAGCACTTGGGTTGGCTCTAGCTCCCTGTAGCGCTAATTCGGGAAGTATTGTCCTCACTCTGAATAGGCTAAAGTCGTACCTTGGAAGTCAAACAGAAACCGTTCGACTTCCAAAATGTTCGGAAACCAAAGCGTGGCTTCTCATTGGCTGCAGGAAGCTCCTGCAGCCAATCGGAAGCCGCGGAAGCCCCATCGGACGTTCAGCTTCCAAAAATAGTTCGTAAAGCGGAACACTCACTTCTGGGTCTGCAGCGTTCGGGAGCCAAAACGTTCAAGAACTAAGCTGTTTGAAAACCAAGTTACGACTGTAATTACCTTTCTAGGCAATCTTGTGTGCCTCACTCTAAACAGGCTTAATTATCTTTCTAGGCAATTTCGTGTGCATACACAAAAAGATCTCTGAAGCTTTGCAATGCTGCTGAAAAATACTCCCCTCTTTACTTGCTCCTAAGTTTTTTACCGCCTTGAGCCACCATAGGAATTTTGGCCTAGTTTTCAAATTTCCAGATCTACCTACTGCTATGTCACAGCACAGACATTTTGAGAATCATTATAAGAAGCATGACTAGCTCAGTTGGTTAGAGTGTGGTGCTGATAATGCCAAGGTTGCAGGTTCAATCCCTGTTAAGGGACAGCTGTATATTCCTGCATTGTGTAGGGGGTTGGACTAGATGATCCTCAAGGTCCCTTCCAATGATACAATTCTATGATTCTATAAACTGCATTTTGTTTCCTCCTCTTTCCCGGTATTTAATGGCCCATCGTATTCATACTGCTGAACGGAGCCAGAGCAACATTCTAAATTTTAGTGTGAAAAGCTTTTGCGGGGAGGTTATATCCCATAATCTCTGTACAAGCCAGCGCACTGATAACATAATACAGAGCAAAATGATTTTCTGGATATTAAGAAGATTATTTGGATAGGTCAATATTTTTATCTAACGGTACAGAGTTCCCCCGAACTTTATCAAGGACAGATATAGGTTATCTGGGTTCCATTTTGATGATGAAATGTCAAATGATGAATTGTTGGTTCACTGCAGGTGCTGCCGATAATGGATTTACCAAATTGTGAGAGAAAGAAGGCTCAGGAGCTTTGATGTCTACTGAAAAAGTTGTAATCCTGACTTCTGGTACATTACATGTCTTGTTCACCATGAGTATGACACTGTTTCAAATATGTACCAGATGATCAAGATGATGCTCTGACTACTGCAGTAATGTGCCCTAGAAGATTGTCTTCCTTTAATACTGAGAGGTTCCTGTTCAAATAAAGAGTTGCAACTAGATGAGCAAGATGCTGTGCAATTAATCCACCTACAGATAATGATACAAATGAACTGCACAGCCACGATAAAAGATTACTGTCTCCATTATACTGCTTGAAAGATACCGCTTGAAAGAAACGATAAAAGATTCTCATCTGCACTATATACTGCTTACCGATGTCTGTGTTTTTGATGTACAACCTTGCACACTGCAGATAAGCATGTGGTGTGCAGCAACAATTTAAATTGCACGCTGTGAAAATACTCCCCACCCCACCCTTCGTGGCTCTCTACATCAGGATTTCCCAAACTTGTGTCTCTAGCTGTTTTTGGACTACCACCATCCCTGCCTCGGCAGTGGTCCTGCTAGCTAGGGATGATGGGAGTTGTAGTCCCAAAACAGCAGGAGACCCAATAACAAACCTTCACTACTTGCGTAAACGTGGGCATTAAAGTTCCCAAGCAGCCATTCTAACCGTTCAGCGCCCATCAACAGGGTGTTGCGACTTTTTAAAGCACAAAGGGTACCTAAAGTGAATGACAGGGTGTCATTGGCCATGACATGTTGCTAAGGCTACAGATGAAATCAGAAATCCATGAGCCTTCTGGTTGGTCCAAGAGGGGAGGGAAGTGAAAGCAGAACCTTAAATAGAGACCAAATGCAGGAGAATTCATAGCGGAAGGCAAGAGATTGTTAAATATTCTCATTCAGTTAAATTAATTCTCTCTTTTTACACACAATGTAAACAAGATCACCATATCCCCCTGGAAATTACCTTTTTTAATGTTTGGGTAAATACATGGGCTAATCTTGAAATCCTAGAAAACACAGTAAATGGTTTTGTTTGTTTAAAAAAGCAAAAGCCAAGCAGGAAAGGGCTTTGTAAGTAATACAGGCCTTCAAAGAATCTGGCACTTCAATCCACTAAGACCAAGAAACTGTGAAGGTAAAGGAGGAGAGCGCTTAAGGACATAATTGCCGTTAAGTGGAAATGAACACGCTAATGCTAACACCTAATTTGCCATAATCATGAGAATGAACCCTAAGCGTTAGCAGAATGAAACTATGGATCAGACACGCAACATTTGCAGAGGCGGAAAGTAATAGCTACGGGATAGCATCAGAATATGGCCGCAGGAATTCCAAGGTGATACCTATTCGAACACACCTTTCGAACATCTCTGGGGAGCACGTCCACAACTGAGGTCCTGTCAGGTGAGAAAGCCATCTCTTGGGTAGCCTCACCTAAGATGGGACACCCAGAAGGGTGTAGTGTTGCAGTGCGTTTCTGTCCTTACAGATTCAGGGCCCATAATTAACATCACCTTCCAACATGGAGTACAGTGGTACCTCAGGTTACATACGCTTCAGGTTACATACGCTTCAGGTTACAGACTCCACTAACCCAGAAATAGTGCTTCAGGTTAAGAAATTTGCTTCAGGATGAGAACATAAATCATGCTCTCGCGGCGCGGCGGCAGCGGGAGGCCCCATTAGCTAAAGTGCTGCTTCAGGTTAAGAACAGTTTCAGGTTAAGAAGGGACCTCCGGAACGAATTAAGTACTTAACCTGAGGTACCACTGTACTCTCTCCCCACTCTTTAAATTTTGAAAGCATTTATTAGTCTTCTTCCTTCCATGTTTTGATGCAGATACAAAGGAGGAGAGTTCTCATAACATATAATAGCTGTACAGTCATACCTCATGTTACGTCCGCTTCATGTTACATTCTTTCAGATTACGTCCCACGGTGACCCGGAAGTACCGGAAAGGGTTACTTCCGGGTTTCGCCGCTCACGCATGTGCAGATGCGCAAAATGATGTCACACGCATGCGCAGAAGCGGCAAATCACAACCCGCACGTGCGCAGACGCGCCGCTGCAGGTTGCATTCTTTTCATGTTGCAAACGGGCCTCCAGAACGGATCCCGTTCGCAACCAGAGGTACCACTGTATTCGGAAGAACATTTTGGCTGGTGCAGATTGCCATTTAGATTTTTGAGGAGGGAACTCCCATCTTAAAAAAAATCCCTGCAGGTGTATCATTCCCTGTGCCTTCCACCTCTCTTAAAAATAAAATAAAACTTAATTGTCTGGTGAAAGACCAATGGCCAGGTCCACGTTGCAACTGCGAACTATCAACCACTATCATATTGAGCCGCCTAGTCCCTGATACCTCAGAGATATGCCCTAAATACCTCAAAGATGCCTTTTTCATTATGGCTCCTTCACACAAATACTACTATCGGCCAAAGCAATGACTTAGCATCCCCGCTGAGATGCCACCTTTGAAAAGGAAGAATACACAGGTAATTTTTGTTGTTGTTGCAAATCTTTCTTCCTTTTGTGCGTCACCAAATATATCCCTGAACGTTTGAATACTGGGTGACTGGACGCAAGTAATGAATTGTATTACTTAGCGCTGCTATCATGCTGCTTCGAAATATTTCATAGGCATTGTCATCATGGTAATCTGTCACCACCCCAGGGGTCTGAGTCCTCATCTTTCACCAGAGCTTTGGAGAAAATATCGAAGTCCCAGTGAAAGAGAGACCTGCTTTTCCAGCACTTATCCAGCCCAAGGTCAGTTTACAGTCAGGGACTTTAAGCACTGAAGCAAAGTTTGAGCCTGTGGCGTTCGCCTCCTAGGATGGGTCGTAAGGAAAGGGTTTAAATAGGTGTGATGTGATTGGCCAGTGAGAATGCATGGGGGGAATAAAAGTTAGAGTGGGAGGTTTTGAAAGTCAGTTAAGGTTTGGGAGTTGAGAGTTGAGGTTTGGGAATTGGAGTTGAGGTTTGGGAGTTGAGAGTTGAGGTTTGGGAGTTGAGTTGAGATTTGGGAGTTGAAGAAGGAAGAGGGAGGTTTAGGTGTGGGCTGGTAGACTTATACTGTGAGAGAGTGAGAGGAATTGTTAGGTGGAGTCAGATAGATAGTTGGGAATAATCAGTTTGAAGTTGTTAGGAACTAAGATTAAGAAACTGTCAAGAAAAACTAACTGAAACCATAAACTTGTTCCTGCATTTAAAAATAAACTTGATTATTTGTTTATGTTAACAACTGACTGGACTCAGTGTGTCCCCATGAGATACGGGGTGGTGGCAGCGGAAAAAGCAATCGCAGTGGCGGCACAGGGTCAATAGACCGTCAAACGTCCGGGGGCCCTGTGTGTGATTGCCACAGAGCCTGTTTGCAGGACTCTTCAGCCTGAGCTTCAAAGAGAGCTATCGAGGGTGATTTGCCTGTACTGCGCCTTACCAGAACCCCATGCCTCTTGAGTTGCTTGGACTTTGCCCGTCCAGAACCTGAGCTTTGTGATACTGGACCCCGATCCTGTTTTTGTCTAACTTTCTCTCGTCAGAACTGGAAAATTTGCTTGATTTTGCCTTATGGAACTTGAACTTGGATTTGCTTGAGCTTTCCCTTGCTAAACACAACACACACATACACACACACACACCAGCTGGGGTTAGAACACCATCTGACTGAGACCACCACCTGGAACTGAACATAATCCTTACAGCAGGCTTGTAAAGTAAGTCAGTATATTATTACTCCCATATTATAAATGGGGAGCCGAATGGTTTGCCTAAGGCCACCTATTGGGCAGAATCGGAACCAGGTTTCTCACAGATCACACCTGTAGCCCAGCAAACAGCCTCTTGTTTAAAATGCATGTGTTACGCTGTCGCAATATTATTTCTGCTTCTTCTTGGGCGCACGCCAACGGAGCCGGGCTGGAATTCCTTTGCTAGCTCAGAATTGAAACATCAAACAGCACAGGCTTTAGCAATTCAAGTTCCCTAATGTCATTGTCTTCAAGAACCTGGCCTGAAGCCCTGAAATGGAAATTGCTTAACTTGTGTTAATTCTCATCAGGGGGAGAAGAAAGATATATCCTTGAACAAGATTTAGCACAAGGACATCGTCTCCATATCTTTCACTTGATGGGATCACGTCTTTCAGGGAGACTACACGAAGCACTTAACAAAGACAACACTCTCGCAAAAAGCACCAAAAAGTTATCTAAACAGGGTAAACCCAAACATGCAACGCAGGAGAGGCTGGATGGCACACAGCCTTGCTTTTTATTAAGGCGAAACTGTATATCCATGACTGGAGCAGAACATACAAGGCATGCCTTTACCCCCACAGACCACAGTGCCCGTTGCCAGTCTATGTGCATTCACACAAACCCATGTGAATGCTTGGGACAAGAAGGGTGAATGCTATATACTCCCTTGGCCCAATGGAAAATAGGAAATATACCGTATTTTTCGCTCTATAAGACACACCAGACCATAAGACGCACCTAGTTTTTGGAGGAGGAAAACAAGAAAAAAAATATTCTGAATCTCAAAAGCCAGAACAACAAGCTGTTCTGGCTTCTGGGATAGCTGCACAGCCTGCATTCGCTCCATAAGATGCACACACATTTCCCCTTACTTTTTAGGAAGGAAAAAGCGAGTCTTATAAAGCAAAAAATACGGTAATTACTAACTGGGATGAGGTGGATTCAAAGGACTGCATCCAATGCTGCACAGAGTTCTACTCCTACAATGGGATTCCCTCTCCCAAAATATTTTGGGGAGGGTCTCCCAACCCCCAGAAGAAGGTTTTGAGGGTGTGCGCTGGGGAGAGGAGCAGAAGGGGGAGTTCTGTCGCGCAAGTAGAAGTCTTGATGTTTTCTGCAAAACGAAGCCACTGCGCCAACATCTGTTTGAGGCTACGAGGAGACATAAATTAACTATGTGTTATGTCAAGAAGTAGGGATGCGGGTGGCGCTGTGGGTTAAACCACAGAGCCTAGGACTTGCCGATCAGAAGGTTGGCAGTTTGAATCCCCGTGACGGGGTGAGCTCCCGTTGCTCAGTTCCTGCTCCTGTCAACCTAGCAGTTCAAAAGCACGTCAAAGTGCAAGTAGATAAATAGGTACTGCTCTGGCAGGAAGGTAAACGGCGTTTCCGTGCGCTGCTCTGGTTCGCCAGAAGCGGCTTAGTCATGCTGGCCACATGACCCGGAAGCTGTACGCCGGCTCCCTCGGCCAATAAAGTGAGATGAGCACCGCAACCCCAGAGTCGGTCACGACTGGACCTAATGGTCAGGGGTCTCTTTACCTTTACCTTATGTCAAGAAGTACTTTATGCCACCTGCCTTAAATCTACTGGCAATCCATTTCATACTTGTCGGGGGCCAGTCCTACCAATAGGCAGAGCGAGGTGGTTGCCTCAGGCAGCTGCTTTGGGGCGTGGTGGAAAAGCAAGCAAGTTTTTTATTTCATTTTTTGTTGTTGCTGTTGTATATTTAGCCTCTCCCGAAGAGCTGCTTGTGGGATTTTCTGCCTCAAACACCAAAATAACTTGGCTGACCTCAAAGTACTCTGCACTGTGACTTGTGGAGAGGGCACCAATTACTTTTCCACTAAGTTAGCAAAACGTCTTGGGCCAGACTTGCAGAATGCTGTATCTAAGAATCTTCTGGTCATTCTGCTGTGTTCAATTGCCTTTTGGGGTGGATGGGTTGCTCATCCTTTCTTATTGGTTTTAAAAAAACAAAACAAAACAAAACAAAACAAAACAAAACAAAACACAAGATGGCAAGAGCACTGTTTTCATTCTGTTTCCAGACTTTGCTCCTGTCCAGATGTTCAGACGAGGACTGTATGAAGTTCATGCTGTTGACACAGGCGAAGAAATCTAAACAACAGAAACGGAACCCATGACATAGATGAGCAAGCGTGGAAGATTTTTGCAGACACACAGTTTTGGTGATGGCAGAATGCTGACAAGAGGGCTTTCCTGTTCTACACAAGAGAATATTAAAAGTTAAACAATTGCAGTTCTCTGAGGTGTGGGCTTCAAGGCCTTCTGGGCCACTGGGAAGAGTTAAGCATGGCTCAAAGAAAACCCAGCAATTTCCAGCTCTCGGAGTTTTCAACACTTATTCTACTTTTAGTTTTTTAATCTGTATCCTCTCAGTCATGCAAGAAACTCATGAGAAACATCAAGAAAAGTCTTCACTAACCATCTGCCTGCTAAGTACATTTTGCACAGAACACTTAGGTCCAAGGGAAACGTGACTTTAAAATGTGTTCCTGCATCCAACATGCAGGGTTTTTAACAGGATTCTTGTAAATCCCAGCAGTCACTTGAAATAACTGCAAAACGTGGACCCCATTTGTTCAGTATTGGAACCCAAACAGACCCGACGAAATATTGGCTTTGGACTCCTTTAGGAGGTAAGGGGATATAGGTTTAATGAATTGAAAATACTGGGTATGATATGATCTACTGTGGGTGTGTGACGCAGGTGGCACTATGGTCTAAACCACTGAGCCTCTTGGGCTTGCCGATCGGAAGGTCAGCGGTTCGAATCCCCGCGACGGAGTGAGCTCCTGTTGCTCTGTTCCAGCTCCTGCCAACCTAGCAGTTCAAAAGCACACCAGTGCAAGTAGATAAATAGGTACCACTGTGGCAGGAAGATAGACGGCATTTCCAGGCACTCTGGATTCCGTCATGGTGAACATTGCACCAGAAGCAGTTTAGTCATGCTGGCCACCTGACCCAGAAGCTCTATGTGGACAAACACCAGCTCCCTCAGCCTGAAAGCGAGATGAGTGCCACAGCCCCACTCTACATAAATATAAATATTATTTTTAATTCTTTTTATTGGCTTCTTTCAGCATAGAAAAAAAGAAAACTGTGTGCTCTAAAATACAACAAAAACAAGGGCAAAACAACATATGTGCCATAGCTTACAAATATGAAATTAACCACTTTCCTCATTCCATTCCAGATCACACAGAAAACTCTCCAGCCTGTGAATGACTATAGCTCTATATAGAATAAGCATCGATTTCGCCAAATACTCCATGCCTGGAGTGTTGGACGTTTTGTAAATGTTCCTTGTGATGTATATGCAATAAAATAAGGGCATATCATATAAAAGGAGCCAGGTGTGACATGCCCTTGTACAAGCCTACTTGATGGCTTATTTTTTCCATTATAGCAATACTCCACAGGGATTGGCACTAGCAGTCTATGTGAAGGTCTTGCACCATTTTTCATTGACTATGGGTGTAGTTGTATTGTGTTTTTTCATAACTCCCACCAATTTCTCCATATTTCAAAAAATAAATTACTCTTAACTTACCAGGTTATTGGGGTCCAATTTACTCCTGCCGAAGTAAATGGGGAAATGAAACTGCTGAATGCCTTAAGCTAACTTGGTCGTGTTCTATCCCAAGCAACCTCTCAAAATAATGTGTGGGGGTGGATCTGTATCATAAATTCTTTGCTTTAAAATGCTGTTATACCATTTCAAGAGCACTGGGGTAGATTTATTTCCTCCTTCCTCTGTTGTGTTGTGTTGTGGTTTTTTTGTGTTCTTAAGTGAGGCAAGCCACACAATGGCAAAGAGGTGGATTAATCTGAGGTGTTGCTATGTGCACGGCTGAATGGCCTTCTGCTTCCTTACAACTTACAACCCTATAATTCTATGATAAAGGGACAGCGAAATTGCCTATCTAATGAGAATACCTTCACTGTGCTCTCGGACTCCCCATTCATCAGCCTCAGACAGGCTTGTCAAGGTTATATTCCAGGCCAAAGTGATTGTGGCAGTGCAACCGGGATTCCGCGGCAGAACGCGACCTGCAGTCCACAGCGCCACTGTAGATCATTATTTCACACTCCCTGCCTCACCGATTCAAAAATTATTGCAAGATACTGTCGCCCTCGACCAGTTTCGGCTGACACAGCCTTTTTGCTGTTTTCGTTAACGCAGCCTTCGGTGTTTGCAAATATCCACAGCAGCGCTAGCTGGTTCATATCAACAACTAATTTATCGTTCATTCACGAGCTTTCTCTTGTTCTTTAAAACTATTTCACTAAGCTGATTTGCCCCCCAATTTCCCCTCAATTCACCCATGAAACTGCTGCCGCCACCTTGGGGTGTGGTGGGGAGCTAGAATGAGTAAATGAGTGGAAGAGTCTACTGAAAACGATCCACATCGGATTATGATTATGATTCAGGGCCTTGCAAACCATTGTTAACAAAGATGGCTACAGCATTAAAGCCAAGCATCCACTCCTGCCCAGTCTCTGCTCTCACTAGGGCTGGGCAATATCTGGTTTTCAACATCGTGATATATCAACAGCTAAACATCTCGATAAACCAATATATCACAATATCTGAAATAAGGATGGAGATATGTAAAGGCACTGGCTGGCTTCATGGTTTTTCCAATGTTGTGATTTTTGCATAGCACACACACACACACATTATGAAACCAGTATCTCGATACAGATTTCAAACCTGTTTTGGACAATATATTGATATATCACGCAGCCCTAACTCTCACCTCTCAAGTCAACTCTACTTTGACTGCAATGGCTTCCAAAGTCGACTTGCTCATCCTCCTCTCCATACTTATTCATCTCATCCCAAATCAATTCTATTCTTTTCTCCCAGCAGCAAGATTCACAAGTTTTCTGCAAAGTGGAAGTTTCTGGTGAGGGACACATACAAGGCTTGAGGCGGGAGGGGTGTCCCACAAAATGGAGAGATGTGGGGAACATGCTGTACAATATTGAACCATCCCTTTTCCTACTTAACTGCATTTTATCGCATCTAGAAACAGCCCAGAGATAGATCAATGTGTTTGTGATTAGGTTATTATGCTAACTCAATTTATTTAGTAGAATATTAACAGGAAAAGGGATTCACCTTCTTAAAAGGGCACCGAGATAAGCACACTGGTGGTTCTGTTAAAGAGCCACGCTTTCAAAAATTGACAAAGGATTTTAGGCTCCTTCAGGGAAGTACAAGAGGACTTTGCTCCAGGCCCGTTCCTGTTCTTTAAAAATAAAAAATCATTAAAATTTCTACCTTGCCTCTTGTGACTTACAAATGAATAAACAAGAACAACTGCAATGCAAAATGGTAAAACATGCAAGGGCATTTTAACACAAGTCTTACTTAAAAACAAACTGGTAGAGCAAGCAGTTCTAAAATTAATTTTCAGTTCTGAAATCGAGCATCTGTCAGCCCAAAAGACGCCTTGACGATTCCCCCCACCACCACCACCAGTTTGAAGAATGACAGGTGGAGGGCACTGTGATGTGAAAGGAAAATTGCCACTAACGTCTTCTGCACATCCCATTGAAATGAATGGGAGCTGCACGGGGACATGTTAAAAGCAAGAAGCTGGGAAGCTCACAAGCAGAGTTTGAAGGCGATAGCTCTAACTCATGTTTTGCAGCAACATATTCAGATATACAATACCTCTGAATGTGAAGTTTCCATTTAGGTGTCATGCCAAATAGGTAAAAGTAAAGGGACCCCTGACCATTAGGTCCAGTTGTGGCCGACTCTGGGGTTGCTGCGCTCATCTTACTTTATTGGCCAAGGGAGCCGGCATACAGCTTCCGGATCATGTGGCCAGCATGACTAAGCTGCTTCTGGCGAACCAGAGCAGCGCACAGAAACGCCATTTAACTTCCCGCCGGAGCAGTACCTATTTATCTACTTGCACTTTGACGTGCTTTCAAACTGCTAGGCTGGCAGGAGCAGGGACCCAACAATGGGAGCTCACCCCGTCGCGGGGATTCGAACCGCCGACCTTCTGATCGGCAAGTCCTAGGCTCTGTGGTTTAACCCACAGCGCCACCTGTGTCCCGCCACGCCAAATAGCCACTAGCAATTAGAACCTTTAAACTGCTCATGTTCATGGCTACAACAAACAAGCCTTTTCACTCCACTTCCCTCTTGCCTGAGTGGTTCTTGTGCAGTCAACAGCTACGTCTGTAGAATCAGGAACAGCAGGACATAGCTGACTTCCTATGGTAAGCATGCAGTTGTGCAGGATGGGGGCACTGACCCAGGGGTCAGCAAACTTTTTCAGCAGGGGGCCGGTCGATATTTTGAGGGGGAGGGGGAATGAACAAATTCCTATGCCCCACAAATAATGCAGAGATGCATTTTAAATAAAAGGACACATTCTACTCATGTAAAAACACACTGATGCCTAGACCGTCCACAGGCTGATTTAGAAGGCAATTGGGCCGGATCCAGCCCCCAGGCCTTAGTTTGCCTACCCAAGGACTACACTCTAATTTTGTTTTATCCCATGCCCCTTTGGCAGTCATTCTGTGGCTGGGGCCTTCAGCACCATCTCAGAAATTGAAATGTGTTCCCTGGTCCAAAGAGGTTGGTGACCTTTGATGTAGAGATGGCTGACAATGCTTGGATGGCCACCTGTCATGGATGCTTTAGTTGAGATTCCTATATTGCAGGGAGTTGGGCTAGATGACACTCTTACAATTCTGTGATTCTATGACCTAGGCGGAACCAACGTTTCTGATTTGGTGTAGGCCCACGTCTTATGTTCCCACACAAACATACAGTGTGGGAGGGACAATGGACAAAAAATGCCTATAAATCAGTGGGCATGGTTTTGAGTGGAGAGGCAGCTCTTAATCCTTTCCTTGCCAGTGATTATTCTGCTTAATGTCAGTAACCCAAACTCTTTTTTTCTCCTTTAAATTTCCAGATGTGCCTTTATTCTTGTAAGCATGCATCTGTAAAGGCAGCTGAGGCAAAGAGGAGGATCTGGAGAGTGAAAATGGCCTATCATGGAAGGACTGAGCGCCTCCCCTCCCTGTACAGTCAAAAGCACGTCCTTTTGAGAACTTTTTATTTGCAAAAAGCAACTACCGAGGCCTTCTTACACACGTTTGCAGGCAACGTGACACTTTACCCTCAAAATAAATTGTTAATGGATTGTAAACCTAGTTTCTTCCGCCCTCTCCTCTTTTCTAGGTGCAACCGCCAGAATGGATTTTTAATAATAATACATAGTTGTGAGACAATCTCCATAAATCTTTTTTTTTAAAAAAAAAAGAATGCATTTTGCTAATTCTATCAGTTCCACAGAGCTAATGGTTTTCCTCCTTTTATATCTGCAAAGGCCAGATAACTTACTTACTCAATCGCCAATTTGTTGTTGCTGCTTTTTAATCACACACTTATTTTGTACAGTACAGAACGGGATGCGTTTTACTGAAATTTTGCCAAGGGTTTAAACACAGAGGTGCTTCTTACGAAGCACGGAACATGTTCCCAACACTTTTAAAAACAATTATGCTACACTAAGGTCAACAGTACAGGTCTTGGTGGGATGAATCCAGCACTGCTTTCAGGGTCAAGACTTGCCTTACTTTCCCTTTCATTCAAACAAAGAGTCGTACAACAGTCAAGGGAAATTCCCTAGCCAGAAAAAGATGTTTGGCGGGGGGGGGGGGACAGAGACGTGTTCAGACAATATTGATCGGTTTATACTTAGCTGGCAGAAGGGCTAAATGACTCAATCCAACGTATTGTGTCAAAAGGAAAATAGATGTTCTTAACATGGGGAGGTTTCTGGAGTGTGCTCTTAGCCACTCAATTCCA
Source organism: Podarcis pityusensis (assembly GCF_964106645.2). Classification (NCBI taxonomy): domain Eukaryota; kingdom Metazoa; phylum Chordata; class Lepidosauria; order Squamata; family Lacertidae; genus Podarcis; species Podarcis pityusensis. The sequence continues at coordinate 15,833,891 of NC_138027.1, read as the reverse complement.
TTTATTGCTCGTGTCAAAAGTTAACACTTGAGCGCTACTCGTGTTACAAAAGGAAATAAGATGTTAAGCAAAGGCAAAGTGAGCCAGGATAGTAGCAGCAGTGGTAGTAACAACAACAACGGCACAGGTATCAGTATAAAGGAGAGACAGGATGGGGATGGTAATTAAAGGCAGGTGAGTCTTATATGAATGGTCCATGGTTCTTGTATTATTTGTTTGTTTTGCTTTTTTATAATCTGCCCTTCTATTAAAAAAAAAATCAAGGCAGTTTACAATGCACAAGAATAAAACCAATGAGCTTTTTTTAAAAAAACAACAACAACAGTATTTCAAGGTGCTTTAAAGCAAATGAGAATAAAAATCAACCAGGTATCCATAAAATCATCAATAAATGCATACAGTCGTACCTCGGCTCCCAAACGCCTTGGGAGTCGCACGTTCTGGCTTCCGAACGATCGAAAACCAGAAGTGAGTGTTCCGGTTTACAAACATTCTTTTGGAAGCCGAACATCTGCTGTGGCTTCCGATTGGCTACAGGAGATTAATGCAGCCAATCAGAAGCCGCACCTTGGTTTCCGAAGTCAAACGGACTTCCAGAATGGATTCCGCTTGACTTCCAAGATACAACTGTATTTATTTAACTGCCCACCTCTGCATAATTCCATCCTTATTTCAGACATTGTGATATGTAGCTATGTTTAGCTGGTGATGTATCACGATGCCGAAAACCAGATTATCACCCAGCCCTCACACAGATCGTGATTCGCGATATCTTGCCAGGTCAGATACTATGAAACAGTTATCACGATATGGACTTCAAACCGGGTTTGGACGGTAAGTTGCCCAGCCCTGTACCTGAGATATTTAAACAAGAGATGGTGGGGATTAAATCAGGGGATCTTTCTGAATGAAAGGAAATTGCTTTGCCACTAAAGTAGCATTGACAGCTTAGAGGGGGCAAGGTTATGTAAAGCTCCATCTGTCTTGATGGCAACATCACCAACATCATGGCGTAAGAATGAATGCCTTGAACAATCTTTCCAAAAATGCAAAGCGAGAGGAGCTGACTCAATGAAGTTTAAAAATTATAATTCTTCTGTAATGGCATTTGGAGTATAGCACACTTGGCACTCCATATAGCATCTTGCTATATGGAAAGGCTATGTATTCCAGTAATTAAAAACTGCTCAGCACGACGTCAAATCCAGCCTCCCTTTTATAGCTCACGTACCACTAAGCCAAGAATTTAATATAACCTCGGATGAATGGTGCAGGCAGCTCCTCAAGAGATCTGTTCCATAGATAAGACATCCTTTCATAAAAATGGAAGCTAAAAATAACAAAGGTAGGGCTGGCTGGTTGTCACCCCCACCACCACTCCCCCCGCCAGCCAAATCTTCATTTTTATTACATTTTCCTTTCAATGAAACTCTATCTCGGCAGTGGCAAAACATACATATTTATCAAACTCCTTCAAACGGTAATGATAAATGAAAGCACCCTTCAACTCAAATATACCTGCAGAAGCATTTGGAAAGACTGAAATGAGATGCAGCTTGTCTCCAGCAATGTGTTTACCCTACTCATCTCCCCAAGATGAAACAGTAGCAGGAAGAGATCACCGCCGCCGCCTCCTTCTAAAGCTTTTCTTAGTGTTATAAGTTCCCAGCACAAGTTAATTTGGAGCCGCAAATAAGGCCTTTCACCTCCTCCCACTTCCAGCCCCCAAATTGGAAAGTTTCTATTTCGATTCATGCAAGCCCATCTTTGAGGCCATTTCAATCGCTACTGTTGTTTAATATAAGAAAATTTAGAATCGTGTTATGAAACCTCTGTGCGGGCTCAGAAGAATTCAATCTGCCCAATTTATAATCATTTAAAATCCCACCTTTGCTTAATGGAATTTCCAGCTGTTTTTTATCACTTAAGTAGGGGATATAACTCTTTAAAGCCCGAGGGTAGGTTAACACTTTATAAACTTCAAAATCAAAAGCACTTCGATCAACACCTACAAACCTTCAAGCACTGGAAGCAGCGACTTTTTGGCTAAGTAGTTTGTGGCCTCCACATATTTCCTAAACCAGGTGGTCAAGGATCTATATGTTTCCCTTATCCCTTCTTGAGGTGAACTTTAAATAAGAAAAACTTGACTCTTGTTAAGGAGATATACTTTACACGCAACTAATTATCTAGGAAACAAAAATATGGACAGACAAGTTACAGAATCTGGCACTTTCAAGGTCATGAAATCTAGATCCCTGCCGTTCTTAGATCAAACAGGAGTCTGTGAGTGAGGCTTCATTTGACAAAAAGCCGTGTCACCCTGACATCAAAGTGACAGGGCTTCCCACCTGACAAATTTGGCCCACAACGGCAGGAAGAATGAGGGTGTAACCCCCGCCACCAAAAAAGATTCCCCATTCCTGCTTTAACACTAAGATAGTTCTCTAAAAGGTAAAAGTAAAGGGACCCATGACCATTAGGTCCAGTCGTGGCCGACTCTGGGGTTGTGGTGCTCATCTCACTTTATTGGCCGAGGGAGCCGCCGTACAGCTTCCGGGTCACGTGCCCATCATGACTAAGCCGCTTCTGGCAAACCAGAGCAGCGCACGGAAACGCCGTTTACCTTCCCGCCGGAGCAGTACCTATTTATCTACTTGCACTTTGACGTGCTTTCGAACTGCTAGGTTGGCAGGAGCAGGGACCAAGCAACGGGAGCTCACCCCATTGCGGGGATTCGAACCGCCGACCTTCTGATCGGCAAGTCCTAGGCTCTGTGGTTTAGAGCACAGTGCCACCCGTGTCCCTCGAGTTCCCTACCCCACCCCAACTCCTTTGCTTAACATCCAACCTGACAACAAATCCTGCAGAACTCAAAAGTTTGCTGATTATCTAGTGACATTATGAACAAGCTTTATGGTCACCTAGGGACAGAGTGCCACAAGGGAGGAGGTCCTATGGCTATCTTCTGGGGTAGGGTTTTCCAGACAGAGAACTCTTTAAAGGTACTTGTCATCTGAAGCTGAATCTCTGGACCATGTACTTGCGAACTACGCTACCTTTACACAATGCAAGTGTCAGGGCTGCAGCTCAAACAGACTTTTAAATGTTTTCACTGCCTTTTTTCCTAAACCAGACCCCAGAGTGTATACAGCGCTGTCTGGCTTTCATAATCAGCTTGGGATCTTGATGTCTGATTAAACAGTTTGAATTAGTCCAAACAGAAACTTTTTTCATCTTGTGCTTTAATAACAAATGAAAAAATTATCATAGGCCTTTGGAGAAAGAAATGCATTCTGTACTTCAACCACAGCAACCCGTGAATGACAACTACATACATAAAGACTGTGCTTTGAAACCAAATTAGCAAGTGTGCTGCGTATATTACAGTGTGGGTATCCAACTCAGTGGGCAGAGAGGGCCGCTACGGTGTATTTACTGGGGAGCTGGTATGCTTGCTCCCTGCTTCTTGAAAATTCCCAGCAGGGAAACTTGGTTGTTGTTGTTGTTGTTGTTGTTGTTGTTATTGCATTTATATCCCACTCTTACTTCTGAAAAAACTTGCAGGACTTTTCTCATTGCATGCTGTTAAATTGGGGGAATCTACTATTTTGCTATCCTGCACTCAATGGTTTCATATAGATGCTAAACAGCACGGGGGATCAAACTGAATATAATAATTTATAATAATAATTTATTATTTATATCCCGCCCATCTGGCTGGGTTTCCCCAGTCACTCTGGGTGGCTCCTAACAGAATGATGATGATGATAGGGAAAAAGATCAAACATTAAAAACTTCCCTAAACAGGGTCTTCTGGCGGTTCCCTCGCTGCAAGAAGCCAAGTTACAGGGAAGCAGGCAGAGGGCCTTCTTGGCCTTCTTCCCACCCTGTGGAACGCCCTCCCACCAGATGTCAAAGAGAAAAACAACTACCAGACTTTAAAAATACATCTGAAGGCAGCCCTATCTAGGGAAGCTTTTAATGTTTAATAGGTTATTGTATTTTAGTGTTCTGTTGGAAGCCGCCCAGAGTGGCTGGGGAAACCCAGCCAGATGGGTAGGGTATAAATAATAAATTATTATTATTATTATTATTATTATTATTATTATTAACAGGGCTGCCTTCAGATGTCTTCTAAAAGTCAGTGTTTATTTCCTTGACATCTGATGGGAGGGCGTTCCACAGGCAGATGCCACTACCGAGAAGGCCCATTTCCTGGTTCGCTGCAACCTCACGTCTCGCACACTGAAGACTCCACAGGGCCAAGCAGCACTGCCCAAGCATCACCCTCTGGAAACGACCATCCAACTAGGACTGAAACCACTGCAAAGCAGTGCTGCCCACTTCTAACTTGGACACTCGTTCCAGAAGGATACCATGGCCGGTGGTTATTGAAAACTGCTGAGAGGTCAAGGAGAAATAAAAGGGCCACATGTTCTCCCAACAGATACCGCCAAACAGGGCAACCCAAGCAGTTTCTGTGCCCAATCTATGACTGCACATAGGTGGCAACAAGGTCAGGCCTATGTAGGTGCACTGTGTAGTTCTGGATTGGGTCCACTGGTGGATTTGCACAGACCCAACCTTACTGCAGTCTCATCCCTTCTGACGGGAGGCTTCCTGCTCTGTCTCTGCCCCACCAGGCCAGCCACTCCTGCTCCCACCATCGCTGTCTTTCATCTACGTTGCCGAGGGCAGATGTGAGTTCCAGGCCAACAACATCTGGAAGGTTTCCTTATAGATCTCCAGCTTTTAAGGGTCCTTTATTCACTGGCACAGAAGAAGCAGACAAGAGGAAGGGGAGGCGGCGGCGAGTTCACACTGCCGATCCGCAGCTCGTCTCGGGGCAAAGCTCAATGCAAAGGCAGCTCTTAATGAAATTTCTGAAAAAATGCAAACTAATGCTTTCTAATTTCCTCACTTAATCTAATGTCACAGCTGTCCCATTAACGCCAGCAGCTATTAGATACTTAAACAACCAGCTTGTTGAACTGCAATTTTATCATATGGCTGTATCCCTCCACTCCTTCCTTCTCCCGGTTTTGATAATGTTCCATAATGGCAGTGAGGGGGTAATTTAAATCTCTGAAAGCCATCAGACCCATAATCATCTCTGGAAAATGAGTACATTTAATGCATTTTGCATAATAAAAAAAGGACACCTGATACAAGCACGAAGTTCAAACATCAAGCCGGCTCACCCTACTACAGCTTACTTCTACAGTAATTAACGTTCCTTCTGAACTGCCCTTTTTTGTTAAAAGAAGCCAAACAACTCCATTGAACAAAACACATGGAGAACAAGACACCCAGTAATGCTTCCTCCACCCATCCCAAAGCCCATTTGGCAGAGTCTCGCGTTTTTGATGGGGTCAGGAGTGCACCGACTGTCTAAGCGCCACCACGACCTGCATAATTTACAGTTATCACAACATAATACACAGGCAGTAATGGAGTCACCGATAGGCCACCATTTGCTTTTCAGTAAGAAGAGGGCAGCAGCAAAGGAAAGCATGTGATTTTGTGTCTCCACTGGGATAGATATAACTGAGCAATTAACTCTTTTTCATGGCTATGGTGATCGACAGATAGGATTTCATTGCTGCTGAAATAATTAAAGAAAAGCTAGAACGCATTTGTTCAGTGCCCAAAGCTTAATATCCAGCAGCTAATTTTTAAAGCCCTAACCAAGGCCCCTTGAGACAGCCTTTTTATTGCAAATACGTTATTTCCCCCCCATGATGTTCTTTGGATGGTCAAATGCACTCCCACTTTCAATGTTGCTTGTGCATGACGATTTTGGGGTGGTCACACTGCTTCGTTTCCAATCCGTGCATATCTCATAACATCCCACAGAAATCCCGTAACTTTTATTCTTCTTCAACTTTCTATTGGATGAAATGCTGTAACTTCTTAGACCACAAACATTCTGGTTTGTTTTTGTCCTACTTCAGCTGCACTGTAGCCTCTCCAGAAAGCAATCCTGTGGTAGCATTGAGGAAGCACCTCAGAACTTAAGTCTACCACTAACAAATTATAGCTGCCTCGAGAATACGTTGCAAAATATACCCACAGTAAAACACAAGTCTGGAAGGACCCCCATCTAGCAAATTTGCACACAAAAGAAGCTTCTGTGCCTAGATTTACTTTACAGGAAGAGAACTATCAAGCATTGTGGGTTCCGATGCTTATCTGCCTTGTGAAGTGAATCCAAAATTGAACCATCTGGTGTGGCTCCCATTTACACCACCCAATGTGGATATCAGTGCACACTTCCATTACCCTGAAGGGTTAACATCCATTGGCTAAGATTGAGCATGGTTATATACAGAACCTAGTTCTACTCAAGAGTAGACCCACTGAAATTAACGGACTTATGTTAGTCATGTCAAGGAGCTTCAATGGGTCTCCTCTGAGTATGCATAATATTAGATATAATCCACAGAGACTGTACTTGGATCGCCGAGACACCTGCAACTTTTCCGATTTGGTTTGCAGCAACACTTACCCGTTTCCTCATCTACGTTGAACCGTCCAAGCCCACTGCCATCTCGGATAGAGTACTGGATCTCGCCATCCCTGCCGGTATCGTCATCCCTCGCGCTCACTTGCAAAACGCTTGTTCCGATGCGCGAGTTTTCCTTTACTGATCCAATGACGGCAAAGTCGGAAAAATAAGGGGTGTAGAGGTTTTCGTTCACATCCACGACTTCGACTTCCACAAAGGAAACCGAGGATAAAGAAACGGGGCGGCCTTTATCCTTTGCCCTCACGGTTAGGTTGTAGAACTGTTGCTTCTCGTAGTCGAGTTCTTTGCTTAGGCGGATAGCGCCACTGGCTTTGTCGATTTCAAACCTCCCATTGTAATCGTTCACCAAGGAATAGCGCACTTGTCCTCCAAGACCAAGATCAGGGTCTTGAGTTTCAAGCCAAGCAATGACGGTACCAACTGGCAGATCTTCCAGGACCTTCACACTATAGCTAGGGGGAATGAATGCTGGGGAACAATCATTGACGTCATCCAAAAAAACATTCAGAGGGACGACAGAAGACTGCTGGTGCCCACTCTCTGCTCTGTCTCTCGCCTCTATCTTTAATGTATAATTTGCCTTCGATTCCCTGTCTAAATGGTCCCCCGTGTATACTATTCCTGTGGAGCTATTGATAACAAATTGCTGTGTGTCTGTCAATATGGAGTAAGTCACCTCCCCGTTGGGCCCCAAATCTCTATCTCTGGCCTCTACCTGGATAATTTCCACACCAATACCAGTACTTTCCAACATATTAACCGAGTAGCCTTCCTGCAAAAATAGAGGTGCGTTGTCATTTGCATCCTCTATGGTTATAGTAAGTAATCTCCACGTGGCTTTCTGGGGGCTACCTAAGTCATAAATGGTAATGTTCAGGAGATATAGCTCTGTTTTTTCGCGATCCAGGGGCAAAAGGACCTTAAGCAGCCCTGTCTCCACTTCAAGGTTAAAGCAGCTGTCTGTATTGCCATCTGATATGGTGTACAGCACTTTCCCGTTAAAGCCAGAATCGGCATCATAGGCCTTGATTTGGAATATGGTGGCCCCAACGGGAAGGTCCTCTCTGACAGATACGTCAGAAGGAAAGGATTTGTCAAAATGTGGGGCCTGCCTGTTCACGGAATAGAAATCCAGGAAGCCATCTTCGGAATTTAGCTTCACGTTGGCTTTAGCCTTTTTCAGCAACTTCTCCGCCAGCCTCTGAGCAACTCTGGTCTCTCGGCAGCTAAAGGTTTTAGAAGACACCTTCCCATGAACCACAGAGATGTTGACGAACATGGAATCGGCAAAATTCTCCCCGTCGGTTGCTGTTATCCTAAGTCCAAAGTTGTTGCTCTTCACGCCGGCGCCAGACAGGGACTTTTTGAGCTGCAGAACCCCCGAGTCTGGATTCAGATAGAAAAATCCCAGCTCGTTACCCGAAATTATTTTGTATTTCACAAGCTCCAACTCGTCTATATCTATAGCAGAGACCGCTGTGATGTGCCCGCCAACAGGGAAATCTGATGAAATCACTCCCTGACAAGCCACCTTTTCAAACAACGGCTTGTTATCGTTTACGTTGCCTATGTATATTGTGACATTCACCTCGCTTTCGTGGCGGTAAGGCGAGCCCCAGTCTGAGGCCCTAACAATAAACCTGTAGCTCTCTGGGGAGGACTCAAAATCCAGCTCTTCAGATGTGCTAATAACCCCCGTAAACTGGTTGATGGAAAAGGGGAGCGAATTTAGACTAGCAATGCTGTATGTGATGTAGCCGTTTTCTCCACGATCCTTATCAAAAGCAGAAACTGACAAAATGCTAGTACCCACGGGGACGCTTTCGTTGACATAGGAGCTATACGAAGGTTGTGTAAACTCTGGGATGTGATCATTGGCATCTTCTATCCTGACAGTAACATGTGTTTTCAAGTATCCTTCTTTGTTCGTTACTTCTAAGTCGTAAAATTCCTTGTCAACAATTTTTAAAGGGCGTGCAGTGGTAATTAGACCTGTCCTGGGATTAATCTTAAAATACTCTGCATCCTCGCTGGGAGACAATTTATATCCTTCGCCCTGCAGTTCTGGGGTTAGCTTAACTATGGCAACGACTACTCCGGGAGGAGAGAATTCACTGATGGCCACATCATATGTTTCCTTTTCGAACTTTACAGGGCTGCTTCCTCTACTGGGACTGGCAATATGTACCAGTTTCACAGCCGAAAACTTTTGAGGGGACCCTTTGTCTTTTGCTTGGAGCGTAAGATTGCAACCATATGGGAAATGGTCCCAATCAATGGGCTTTTTCTCTTTGATTTTGTACTCGTTCATCCATCTGCCATCCTTAGTCAAGTGGAAATGTTCCAAGGGATCTCCAGCAACAATAGAAAGAGATTCTATCTCACCATTGGCACCTTCATCTAAGTCATCCACATTAACAATAGCATATGTAGGCTCCTTGTCCGAAGGGAAAGGAATGTGGGTTACGACATTGATAGTTGGGGCGTGCTCATTTATGCGCTCAATATGTATGTAAAGTTTGGCAGTGCTGCTTACGCCGTTGTTACCATAGAGTTTCATTCCACGGTCCACAGCCAAAACTTCAAGGTCATACCTGTTTTTCTCATCGTAGTTTAGCCGGCCACTTAAAGAGATGACCCCACTAGTTGGATGGACAGAGAAGAGGTCGACTTTATTTTTAAAGTAGTAATAGAATTCACCGTTGGAACCAATATCAGCATCTGTTGCTGTAACCTGTGCGATGCTAGTTCTTAGAGGAGTGCTTTCTGCTATGGTTACCGAATAGGTGGTTGGTGAAAACAAAGGCCGCAAATCGTTCATGTCTAAAACCTGGATGTTCACTTTTGTCCATGCTTCCAAGTCTTCTCCACGGACAGAGCCCTTTATTATCAACAAATAGTTGTCCTGGATTTCTCGATTCAATATGGCAGAATTCCCACCTTTAGTCCTTATCCTAAGGAAACAGAAATCAGCTATTACAACTTCCTCTGCCTTGAAAAAGCCTTCATCGTCGCCAGACACTATCCTGTATTTGATATCCCAAGAGAGGTCCGCCATAGTGATGCCCATTCTACTTTGGCTGTTAAGATAGGTCCGTGCCGCAGAGTTCTCGTACACTGTGGTGTTATATATGGAATGTGTGAAGTGGAAGCCAAATGGCATTGCCCCTTGAAGGCCATGGCAGACGCTGGCCAAAAGCTGAACAAGCAGGAAGACTAGGCCAGGCGTGGGGGCCAAAGGACCTGACCAATGGCCCATATTTCTCTCCATCACATCATTCTTTCATCCTATAAGAAAAAGATAGGCATTGATTAGTGGAAGACAAATATTCCACATGCTGCCATTATTCAACTGTGTTTATAGAGTATGTAATTTTTTTATATAAAAAAAATTCAGTTCCCAAGATTCTGCCCCACTCTCCAAATAGTCTATCACATTCTAGAGCAGCCTTTCTCAACCTGTGGGTCCCTAGATGTTGTTGAACTACATCTCCCATCACCCCTAGCTAGCAAGGCCAGAGCTCAGGGATGATGGGAGTTGTGGTCCAACAACATCTGGGGACCCACAGGTTGAGAACTGCTGTTCTAGAGAAACCTGAACAACCCATGTTGCAGAATAGCTGGTTGATCACAAACATAAATCAACTTTCGATGAGCAAATATGACAGGTTTACATCTTGGTGAGTCACAACCTGCTCAACCCGACTCTAGCATGAGTGAGATCTTCAGCTCCGACCATAGATACCTATAAATAAGCTGTAATAAGGGGGGAAAGTCTGGGAAATATATGGGAACCTCCTCCAGCCAATGAGACCACCAAAAGCATGGGTGAAGTTCTACCTTCAACTGAAAACGCATCCTTTATTCTCGCATGCACGAAGGACTGTCATTCACTCACATGGGGAAAAGCAAAGAGCTGAACTTGCTGCAATGTTGTGGTGGTGCCAAAACCTGCCCAGTAACCCTGGCTCCTAGCTGCCCTGGCCTCTACGAACAAAGTGCACTGCAGTCATGTACAGACAGTGCATAGGACTGCAGCCCCAGACCTTCCTAAAATATATGTACAGGAGAGGTGTCAGTACCTATCACCCTTGAGCATCTACTGAGGGTCCACCAGTGCTGATGCCTGCTACAGATTGGGCCCACCCACCTGCACATCCCAGTTGCTTCTACTTATCAGAGATCAACTGCAAGCTGTCCAACATTTTAAATTATCTGCAATCCTCCTAGGCATTTAAATATAATTTGGATGATGGGAAGCTCACTACCGTTGCCCAATGGCACTGGTAAGCCCACTGTTGCTGGGGTGTGGGTGGGCATCACCAAATGTTGGGGGCATCAGACACAACTTGGGGGCGGGGGTCCACAAACCTGGATCTGACCCTGACCATGTACCTTCCCTTGCCATATAATGTGTCCCACATAATGATGGAACATTTTTCCTAACAAAAATTTAAATGTGACTTCGAAGGCTGCCATTCCAAACTTTTCCCTAGGATAAATTCTCCTGTTTAAGTAATCCCCCTGTGTGGGGTTTTTTATGCCATTAATTTCAGGAAAATATTTTTTCTGGCCTATAAATAACGACAGCCAATATTTCACCAAGACAGCGTGCTCTTCTTATTCAATTTACAAAGGATATGCTGGACAAAGAACAAATCACAGGTTAGGTTGTTTGGTGAAAAGCACCTTGTTCCCTACTGATTCCTGATGCTTCCCTGAAGCTCGGACACTCAGTTATCTTGTTCCATGAAACAAGCTAATGGACTTCAGTTATGAAAACACCCATCGTTTGCTATATACACCATGAACGCTCATCTATGACACTGGCAGTGGAGTGGCCATAATTTTGGTGAGACTTTAAAACATCAAAAATAGCAGGGCGCAGAAAAGAGAGGACGCTGCCTCTGATAAGAGTGGAAATTTCTATGAGCTGCGCACAATTTTTTATGGCATGATTTCAGACCACAGTCGTCCTTTCAAACTGAGTATAATTCTGTAACTCTGCTGCTAGTTTTTAAATACTAGTGGAAATCAATTTATTGCAATGATGTTACAACACTCCCACAAAGCACCTTAGCTCCGACCCCAGTCTATATTCAACTGCAAAGCGCATTAATCAATAATACCTGATCAACTCTCCTGTGTGTTTCGTCAAGACATGCAGCTTTTTCAAACTGTTTACTTTCATACATTACTCCTTTCTTCCACCTTGTATTGATCCCTGGCAAGTCTGAGCAGCCAGGAACCTCACAGCTTTCAAGGCTCCTTCGCTGGTGGTATCAGGGAAAGCGACAAATATAGCTATGTTGTCAGGCAGGTTGGACTGGCACTAAGAAAGCATTCAGGGAATCATAGAGCGGAACAGACCTCAAAGGTTCTCTAGTTCAACACCTGACAGGGCAGAAAATCTACTGCTACAACATCTCTGACAGGTGGTCATCCATCTACTGCTAAAAAGTGTCAAAAATGAAGGCAAGTCCACCCCCTTCTGGGACAGCCTGTTGCACTGTCTCACTCAGGGTATCGTGGACTGCTTGGATGTAGAGGAAAGGTGGGAGGAACCAGGTGGGAAACCACCAAAGAAAGATGGCACAGCCCAGGGCGTGGTGGTAGGACAATGAAGTGGGAGAAGATTGAGGGGAGGAGGTGTCTGAAGCTGAAGAGGCAACAGGACTTAGTGAGCTGGGAGAGTCTGTGGCAGAGAGAAGTCCAGAATCAGAGGCAGAAGCTGAAGCAGAAGATGGGGATGAGGGAGGCCAAGACACAGAGATGAGTCAGGCTAATGAAGAGTCACGGGTGTCTTCAGCTGCAACAAGATCTTATCTCTGCTTTTAACCCAGAACCAGAAGAGGCATGAAAAGGGTGGAGACAGGGTTGCACGCAGGCAAGGTCTCAGATGCTTGGGGAAAGCCCTGGTGAGAAGGTAGGGACTTTCAGTCTCTGCAACTGATTTTCATGGAGGAAGACCACTGGGAATGAGCTGCTCTGTTCATTAGGCCTGAGAATCAGTCAAGTCTGTGGAGACTGTGTTTTTGCTGATAAAGAGTTAGCTCCATCTTTGAACTGTGTGATTACTGACCAGCAGGGCTGCCAACATGGTAGTCTCCAATTGCTGTTGGACTATAACCCCAATCATCCCTAGTCATGCTGGCTGAAGCTGAAGTTGGATTGCAACAACTTATGGAGGGCAACACATTGGTTCCTCCTGGTCTAGCTGCTCATGTCATTATCAAGTTCTTCCTTCCATTAAGCCAAAATCCTCTTTCTTGCTATCTGAATCTTGTTTAAGGTCCTACCCTCTGGGGAAACCTGTATAACTCACATTAAATAGCTGACAGTGAGACAAATATTTGGCAGAAACTGAACTGAAACAGTAGGATAAAAACAGTGCTGACAGTAATGAATACAGATCGAAAGGAAAATCGCTGCCTTTCTACATCCCTAACGTTCACAGAGGAGCATTTTTAAAAAACTGCATTTCTTTATTTTGGGGATTCATACCCAACCCTTCAATAAAATTCCCACGGCAGCCTAGTAAATTTCAGAACACTGAAAACGTACACAAATATGCAAAAAATAAAAATAGCAAAATCAATAGCAGCGGCAAAAACAATAAGCCCAGCCAAGAGAAAACAGAACAGCATGCCAGAGACTAGCTCATTATTGGAATTATACAGAGAAACTGCTCCACCAGCTAAGCAGTGTACAGGGGGGGAAATCCACTTTGTTCCCACCATCACTGACTTGATGACAAGTAACATGTGAATTCTGGGATGTCACCAAAAACAACAACCGGCCTATGGTCCCTTCTCCTTTCTGCTATAAAGGAAAGAGATCAGGGGGAGATTGGCATTAGTTAACCTCCTCTGCAGCTGCCAAGAGACATGGACCACGGAGCTGGAGATTCACAATGGGGAAGTGGTAAATTTGTTCCTACCATTACTGTGGACCTTGGGCCATCTGCTACACAGAGGACATTTTTCTCCCTACCATCTTGGTGGCAAATACAATGGATGTTCCTGGCCTCAGCCACGAACAGAAGCACCAGGTCTACAGAGGCCAACTTCTAAGGGCCGAGGTCCCTTTGCCCCCGCCCATAAAATATTTGAGGGGGCTGGGCCCCCAAAAGTTCATGGGCATTGCCATTCAAATGGTGTCCATGGTCCATCTGACCAGGGGTACCAACTTGAATAAAATATTGAGGGCAAGGCTTACCCCCCCCCCCCAATATTTTATTCAAGTTGGCACCCCGGTCAGATCACAGGCTTCCATTCTTATAGTAGCCAAAGGGCTAGGCCTTGGAAACATAGTTGGGATTGGGGATATCCAACATGGTGCCCTTCAGATGTTGGTAGACTAAAACTCCAGCATCCCTGACCACTTGGCATGCTGGCTGGGCTGATGGGAGTCCAATAGCATCTGAGCAGAACCGGGTTCGCTACACCTAACCGAAACCTTGTTTTCAAGGTTTAGATGATAGAAACTGTCCCGAAACGGACCTGTGGCATCAGAAGATCTGAGTTCTCGACTGTTCAGCTGGGCAAACAGGATTCTTTGAGGGAACAAGAAGAACATATGTTTTCTGCAGGCTCTTTCTTGTTGGTTATTTGTTTTATAGAGCTATGCCACGTTTAGAAGGCCGGAAATGTAATGTGATAACACGCAGCCCATTACAAAGGAGCAGAACGTGGACGGACAAAAATCACTTCGTAAACATTTCTGATTTCGAGAAGAAGAAGAAAACCCGCTCAACTAAATATTATGGTTTCAAGTGGGAGATTAAGGGTGTGATTACTTGTGTGCGGTTTTAAAACATCCAAGCAGGAAACTACTTAGAACGGCGCGGGTTTCATTAAAAGGGGTGGGTGGGCATGAGCTCTCGTTTGTGCAACTGTGTTAATTAAAAATGGAAGTCATGCTCCAAATATGCACAGCACCAGCCAAGGTGACTTTAGTTAGGCGAACAGCACCCTTTGACAACAGATACTAGTCTCTCGCAGTGCTAAGAAAGCTCTGAAGCCATTCACCTTGTAAATGCAAATTTTCCAAGTCCAAGACAAATACATCATTACCATACTGATGAAATTTAGAGCTATTTTCTTGCCTCGGTATATCAGCGGCGTGTAACTTCACCAACGGTTACAAGAAATGCAGGCAGGCAAGAAAAAGGGGGGGGGCGGTCATCAATGACACTACATGAAAGGACAATATAAGCCAATCTTCACATTCTGAAAAGGACCACCTACTCAGATACATTTCCTCAATTAGGATGCAGTGACAGCCCACGGTTTGATATTAAGAGTACAAGGAATGGGGAGCCTCAGATCTACGTGCTTCTTCGTCACCTTCCCTCTCTCAGCATGCAAGCGGAGATCAGAAGCTTCCCTTTTTACTTTGCAGCACAGTCGTACCTTGCTTTTCGAACGTCTTGCGACTCAAACGTTTTGGCTCCCGAATGTCGCAACCCGGAAGTGAGTGTTCCAGTTTGCAAATGCTCTTTGGAACCCGAATGTCCGATGCGGCTTCTGATTGAGTGCAGGAAGCTCCTGCAGCAAATCAGAAGCTGTGTCTTGGTTTTCGAACCTTGCCAGAAGTTGAACTGACTTCTAGAACGGACTCCATTCGAGATCTAAGGTACGACTGTACACCCATCTGCCTATTCATCCCTATACGGTGAACAATGGATTGCACAAACCATTGTTCTTCCCCCCAAGTCAGGGCCCCAAAACACAGTATGGTTTGAGATAAACTAGGAGGAGAAATTTCTTATCTCCTTCTGCTACTCACGAAGGAGTATAAGGGCACATGTGAGTTTAAGATGTGCCACTCCTAGTTTCTGAAGGCACAAACCATAGTCTGCAGTTATGTCAACTGAGCCAACTAGGCTAGCTCAAAAGATGGCCTTCCACACATAGAAGAAGGTTAGACGAAGGGCTACAATACAGAAACATAATAAAATAAATAAAATAAAATAAAATAATTCCTTCCAGTAGCACCTTAGAGACCAACAAAGTTAGTTACTGGTATGAGCTTTCGTGTGCATGCAAACTTCTTCAGATACACTGAAACAGAAGTCACCAGACCCTTATATATAACAGAAACGTGTGAATAAAGTGAAGCTAACTCCGAATGTGCTGCTTATTGGTGCAATCTTTTTCACAAGCAGAAGCATGGGAAGTGCTATTAGAACACTGTGTAAACATTTGCACAAGCTCTTAGAGAAGGCTACTAGCGGCTATTTTTTCTTCCTTCTCTAAGTCCTTTCATTTCCACACAAACAGCCATAGCTCCAAGCATGTTGCGTAAATCCCATAAATGCTCTTGGCATTAGCAGGTGGATCAACCTCTGCTCAGGTATTCCAGAGGGAACTGTATTTATTTTGGAGGGTTGTTGTTTTTTAAGTACCTATGTATCCACGCATCTCCCAAGGAGTAGAAAGAAACACGCACAGAGCTCCTCTTCACCATCCACACTACAATAACATTACCCTGAGAAAATGTAACTTGTCCATAGACACTTAATCTAACTTTGGTTCAGCTGCAGCTCAACAGAGAGTCCAAATATAAAATTTATCTACCAGAAAACCACACACACACACCCTATGTATCAAGCTCATACATGGGGAACCAGCCGCCCTTCAGATATGGTGAGATGATAACTCCCAGATTTATCTCGGAGACCATCAGCAACAGGTTCCCCACCCCTGTGATAGACAATACGGTAGGAGGCGGTTGGAGGATGGATGGCGGCTAACAGATTGAGGTTGAATCCTGACAAGACAGAAGTACTGTTTTGGGGGGACAGGGGGTGGGTGGGTGTGGGGGATTCCCTGGTCCTGAACGGGGTAACTGTGCCCCTGAAGGACCAGGTGCACAGCCTGGGAGTCATTTTGGACTCACAGCTATCCATGGAGGCACAGGTTAATTCTGTGTCCAGGGCGGCTGTCTGCCAGCTCCATCTGATACGCAGGAGAAGACCCTACCTGCCTGCCTGCGGACTGTCTCGCCAGAGTGGTGCATGCTCTAGTTATCTCCCGCTTGGACTACAGCAATGCGCTCTATGTGGGGCTACCTTTGAAGGTGACCCAGAAACTGCAATTAATCCAGAATGCGGCAGCTAGACTGGTGAAGGGGAGTGGCCGCTGGAACCACATAACACCAGTCCTGAGAGATCTGCATTGGCTCCCAGTACGTTTCCGAGCACAATTTAAAGTGTTGGTGCTAACCGTTAAAGCCCTAAATGGCCTCGGTCCTGTATACCTGAAGGAGCGCCTCCACCCCCATCGTTCAGCCTGGACACTGAGATCCAGCGCCGAGGGCCTTCTGGCGGTTCCCTCATTGCGAGAAGTGAGGTTACAGGGAACCAGACAGAGGGCCTTCTTGGTAGTGGCGCCCACCCTGTGGAACACCCTCCCTTCAGATGTGAAGGAAATAAGCAGCTATCCTATCTTTAAAAGACATCTGAAGGCAGCCCTGTTCAGGGAAGTTTTTAATACTTAATGCTGTACTGTTTTTAAAACTTGATTGGGAGCCGCCCAGAGTGGCTGGGGAAACTCAGCCAGATGGGCGGGGTATAAATAATAAATTATTATTATAATACTTTCTCTGTGTGTGCATCTGTCTGTATCTCTCTCTCTCTCTCTGTGTGTGTGTGTGTGTGTGTATGTGTGTGTGTGTGAGAGAGAGAGAGAGAGAGAGAGAGAGAGAGAGAGAGAGAGAGAGCGCTTCCTATCTTCAAGGGCAGAAAGACATTTTTTCCAACTGTTGCTCATAAAAAGATTCCTAATGCATTCATATCCTCAAGAGACGGGGGTTAATGTATTGAGTCTGACTTCGACTAGCTGAAACTTCAGATCGTTCCAGCTCTAAGACTCTAGGATACTATTTCCTAATCATGCTCGTTAACATTCAAAAAGTGGCCTTTTTAAGTTCAGAGACCAGGGTCTTCAAATCAATAATTTAAAACGTCAAAGTGAGCACTTGGGTACTTTACTCGGCCACCCGACAGAGTCTGGTGACAGAATGCAAGCAAGCTGTAGAATTTTAAGTCCTTGTCAAACGCTGAAGTCTAAATAACTCAATACAATGTGATGTGCCCACAAAAGTGACAGGGACTCCATATGTCCTAAATCTCCATGTGTCCTAAATCCACAGCGTATTCTTTTGCTCTTTTCTTTTCCAAAGGCTGAGCGCATTCTGAGCATATTCCTAGCCATCCTAACTACACTGCCAAATCCACGGCCCTGTGAGCTACGTATGTAACATGTAAATAAAGAGACACCAGTAATTTTTTTGTTGCTATCTTGCCTTTTATATGCCTGTTGTCTCTGTCCATGGAGTTTTCTTGGCAGGGATACCAGAGTGGCTTGCCGGTTCCTGCTCCTAGACAGCATCTTAAAAAGCAGAGACATCACCTTGCCAACAAAGGTCCATATAGTTAAAGCTATGGTTTTCCCAATAGTGATGTATGGAAGTGAGAGCTGGACCATAAAGTAGGCTGATTGCCAAAGAATTGATGCTTTTGAATTATGGTGCTGGAGGAGACTCTTGAGAGGTCAAACCTCTCCATTCTTAAGGAAATCAGCCCAGAGTGCTCACTGGAAGGACAGATCCTGAAGCTGAGGCTCCAATACTTTGGCCACCTCACGAGAAGAGAAGACTCCCTGGAAAAGACCCTGATGTTGGGAAAGATGGAGGGCACAAGGAGAAGGGGACGACAGAGGACAAGATGGTTGGACAGTGTTCTCGAAGCTACCAGCATGAGTTTGACCAAACTGCGGGAGGCAGTGGAAGACAGGAGTGCCTGGCGTGCTCTGGTCCATGGGGTCACGAAGAGTCGGACACGACTAAACAGCAACAACAACAACAACAAACATCTTGCCTTTTCAGAATATGCTGCATGGGCTCAAATGTGCATATTCCCTTCAAAAAAATTCTTTTGCATCACATCCACAATTGCTTTTCATTTCCACATGCCACAAAAATGCTTGCAAGCTTGCTCCCTGGTTTGGGAGCCTTATCTGATTCAGCAAATATGCTGTGGAACAGAAAAGCGCGGATATTTTCAGCGTTCATGCATAAAAGGAAGTATCACAGGAAAATCTAGAAGCTGCCCTAGACTACCAGGAAACAAGTTTAGATGATTTTAGCAAAAGACACCCCACAACACACTGACCAGGAAACAAGCCCCTCCAAGATGCACAAAATATAGTAAAGGAAAAGGCAAGGACAGAGTGACATGGCAAGTAGGACTGAGGAAGGAGATTTGATTCAGTTCACATTTAAAGGCCAATCTACCCAACTTGAACTTTCTGAAATAATTTGTGAACTAAAAAAACCCAGTCATCTTCCAAAATTCACACGTCTCCAAATTTTGCACTGCGGTTCTTCAGACATGCAATGCGTGCAAAACTCCGTAAGGTAAAGTGTGCTTAGAAATGCATCTGCTGCTCTCACCACCAAAGGAACACAAGTGAACAACACAAGCAACGCTGACACCAAACATAAATTAAGCATAATAGAAACATCGCCACCCGACCCCACCCCCATCCATCTTCCCTCCCTCCACCCCCCTTTCTTTCCCCCCCTTTTTTTTATTCTCCCCCTAATGTCTCAACAAATGAAACTGATTTGTAAAAATGTTACATGGAAAAAAAATACGAGGCATTACACTTACTTCTGTAAAACAAGAAAATCCTTAATAAAATATTAAAACAAGAAATGCATCTGCTGGTGAAAATATTGTGTAAAACTGTATTATATCAGTAAAAGATGCTTTGCAAAAGTATGTATATTGGCCAAAGCTGTGTACAAAAATGTGTGCACCTTGCACTAAAATGCTGGTGAATCTTCACAAGACTTTTAAAAAGAAAAGTCATCGTGAACTGATGTAGAAATGTAAGAGAACTAAACTTAAGGTGAAAAACTGAGAAACGCCACAATTGACAGATTCACCCATCTTTAATCACAAGACATGATATCGTTACGCTACAATGGTGGTTTCAGACTTGTCCCTGCATAGGTTTCTTTGTGAAAAGGAAAGAGGTGAATGCCTTCAGTCAGAAGCAAGAACCTCAGGACAGGAGAAGACTAGTTCAAATTGTGATGATCAAGTCCCCAATGTAAGTTGGCACGGCCTCAGTAGAATGGCCACTCTTCAGGTGCCCAGAGTCCCTGCCTGCTTCATCTAATGGGCAGCTCCCCACAAACTCACTCCTTCATAGGTGGGAATATGTTGGATGGAATCTCTACTGCAATTGTAGTAGTGGCTGTCACTGCGACCATCACCAGCTCCTGCAGAGACCAGCTCTTTCTTTCATCCCACCCCAATTTCCGCTGGCTGCAGCAGAACATGTTCAGACCCAGGAAAGTGTCTAAAGATGCCAGCTCACCAGCAGTCCCAATACCACTCCTGCCCCGGCTGTGTTTAATTCTGACCAGGTCAGGTGCGTTGTGGGGTAGGGTCAGCATTAGAAATTAGCCAGGCACATTTTGCACTTGGCTATGGGCTGCTTGCGACCAAGTGAAGATGCCAGGGTGCCAGGATGGCGCCTGACGTCTCCACCATCTGGAAGTGCATGCCTGGGGATCCTTGGATCTTGACTGTTTTCCCACACAAGCAACACATCCCGTAGAATTCTATCCGTTATATTTTATCTGCACAATCAAAATGAATTTCAGGAGCCAAAAAGTCGTATTGAAACTGTTATGTGGTGAGTTGAATAGGATCCAAAATGCAGCAGTCTGATTGGCCCTAGAATAATAGGATCCAGAATGCAGCAGTCTGATTGGTCCGCAGGAGCCACCCAATCCAGCTCTAGTTGGAAGTGAATCCGCAACCTGATTGGCCTACAGGAGAATCCCGGAATTAGCCAATCACGTGTGTAAATTATGTATATAAAGCAGACATTCTGAGGGAACTTCCATTCCTCGCTACTATGAGCTGAATAAAGAGCATGAAATCCACACTCGACTCCGAGTATATTTCAGAAACATATGACTTTTGAGCCGTCTGGCCCCAAAATGGCAACTAGTCATTCTGTTTTGGCAACTGGTTTAAGGAACCATTTGGTGCTTAGCTTATATATCTTGAGTTTTGTACGGTGTGCACTTAACCACACTTAGGATGGGCTGTCTAACACTGCACATATTCCGGGCATACAGCAGGCTTGACAATATTCAGCCTACAAAGCCCAGAACACATCCCCTCCAGCTCTGTATATTGGTCCACCAGGGACTTGAGATGCCTTCTGGTTCAAAGGTCTACCTTGGCCTGCAAAATCTGCAGTGCAGCTTTACTTGGTTTTGCAGCCTCCCTGGGTGGGCAAAAGCGGCTGCTCTCCAAAGACCTGCCAGGTTTGCAATGCAAGCTGTGCTTCTGGTACAGAAATGTATATATATTCAGCCTCCATGACAACTTTAAACTTTACACAGACGTGGATATATATTAAAAGCCTCCACCGCAGTAGCATTCCTCCCTTACAGAAGCTGACGCTTGTGTCACACAAGAGTAACTACTATGGGCACAATACATTTCTATATGTCATTTTCTAAAAAGGAAGCCTGAAACAGCTTTTGGCATTCGAAAGCTGGAAGCTTTATGAACGGAATTTCAATAAAGCCAAGGCGGCTGCAAAAAAACCTCCATTTTGCACCTGTCCCAAGAATTTATGTCCAAATGATATTGTAGTATTATCTGTGCTTTCTACGCCTCAGAGACAATGACTTTATTTTATTAAATGAACTGGGAGATATATTGCTCATCTAAAAGAAAAATGTTTATAAAGGAACCTCAAGGAGCCTTCCTATGCAGGAGGCAGAAAGCTACTGCTTGCTTATCAATAGCCTTTGCCAAGAGGCCATCACGGAAGTAAGTTTTGAGAATAAATGCTGTCACAGCGGGTTTTATGTGTGGGCTGGTTCAGATCTGGAAGCTTAAGAAATACAGTCCCTTCATGGGGAAAGGTATGTGTGGACAGCCATTTGCCTGGAGGGCATCTCAGATGAAAATTGTGCCATGTATGTATATGTATGTATGTATGTATGTATGTGTGCATGGATAGATAGATAGATAGATATAGATAGAAAGATGATAGGTAGATAGGTAGATAGGTAGATAGGTAGGTAGATAGATAGAGAGAGAGACAGACAGACAGACAGACAGGACTCCTTTCCCATGGAGCAATTTATTATTATTATTGTCTTACTTGTTTGCTGTAGTTGTACATACATTCCCTATAATAATTCCCTAAAATCTTTTGATAAAGGGTGGTATATAAATGGAAATCATAATCCCATTTTCAGTTGTTTAGTTGAGGGTGAATGTGGTGGGATCATGGCCCCAGGACTTTTTTTCTTTTTTTATATTTTATTTATGATTTTCAGTTTTATACATTTCAATAATTTTACAATCATTTTGACATTTCAGAATTTGACTTCCTCCCCCTCCCTTTCTGCAGTTCCTTATATTTATTTTTCATACTTCTGCATATCCAAATTAATTTAATTTGCTCATTTATTCATCTGCTTTAAATATATGCTCTTAAAAAAACCTGCAGGTTATTACAATAATCCTGCCAATTTTCTTATCTGTTAACAATTTCTTTGCAAATATTCCATAAGCCATTCCCAGGGCATTTTTTTCCCCAGAGCGTGAGCTATGGCATCAGTGGCAGAAGTACCAGAGAAACCAAAGTCTCTGCCCAGAAGCCAAGGCCAGAGGCAGATGGGCCACAGAGCTTCCTTCCATCCACGTAGAGACCGTGTCTTGCGATGGAACCATCTATCGCATGATCAACCCTGCCATGCCTCAGTCCTCCAACAGGAGGCTGAGAGGGGTATATGCCCAAATCCTACCTACATCTGGAGCCAATAAAGCTATGGCCACATTTTTTTTAATACCGGAAAGTTGTCTTTTCCAGTTTGTTCACCTTCTCCCAACAGGCCTTGCTCCCGGGGGTGGGACTGCAATGTGTTTCGCAAGCTGAACTGATGCAGTCGGTGGTAAGCACCACTAAATTGAGTGGCCCTTACTCCTAAGAAGCTGTGCATAGGATTGCAATCAAGCTTCTCACAGGCATCTGGTTGGCCACTGTGAGAACAGGATGCTGAACTAGGTGGGCCATTGGCCTGAACTATGTTCTTCTGCTGTTCCTTATGTTCTTATGTTGACCGTACTAAATTGCTATGGTGATATGCAGTGCTTAGGGATGTAGGGGGTGTGTGTGTGTGTTATAATGAATACCACTTGTTATCCAGTTGGAGAACAGCCTTTACCAAAGGTGTCATGGACTTTGAAGCCACTTGAACTCAGAACGCAAGGGAGAAATGTGCTAAGAGGAAGGCACGCTTGGCAAATCCACACCGTGATCAACTCCCGCCCGGGAACCAATGTCCCCACTGTGGAAGGATGTGTGGGTCCAGAATCGGCCTCCACAGTCACTTATGGACTCATTGTTAAAACCATATTTATGGAAGACAATCTTACTCGGCTACGAGTGACTGCCGAAGAAGAAGAAGAAGAAGAAGAAGAAGAAGAAGAAGAAGAAGGTATAATGAATCAACAGTGCTACCTGCATTTTTCAACTCTCCTTGGGGGCTATGAAGGTACGACTGTCATTATGAGCTCCTTCACAAGTTATTTCTACACCACTGTCAAAAATTCCACATGAACCCTAGCTGCAAGTTCTGTGTTTTGCAAGACACTGCTCTATCAACCTCACCAATTAAATCTAAGAAGTCTTCAAGCTAGCACTGTGGGGGGGTTTTAGGACAGCCACCAAACTATGCACTTCCTTTCAGAATACGCTCACCTAAACATGGGATTACCACTTTCTAGGGAAAATGCAAAAATCCACAAGCCTTTGGCTAGCTATCAGATACATCGACAACTCTTTGCATCCTGTTAAACAAGGTTCTGCAAATCCTCAGTAGCCCAATTCACTCCTTTCGGGGTACTCTATCGTTCAGTATATATACCAGGGTAACTGTACACAAAACAGTGCAAGACTTAATGCAGAGAGAAGACAAACCCTCTTTCATAATCTTCACACAAGCATTGACTTGCTTGGTTGCAACTCACGATTCACAGCATAACCCAAAGTGCCAACGCTTCCCTAAACAAACCCAAGCTTTCCACAGTGGCTCAAACTGCAGCCAGCTCTGGACTCAAAGCAAACTGCACAGATTAATTGCCAAAGTTAAGACTCCTCTCCCCCTGCCACCCTCTCTGGTGATGAGAATACAAAGCATTCATCTGCCTTCGCCTCCGAGCGTTCTTCTTCTTCTTCCAAAGCCCCAACTTATTGGAACGATTATAGCAAGAAAGCATCTATGCAACTCTATGCAAAAATGTTCCGTATCCAAGGAAACTGTAATGGTGAAATTAGAGAGTGCTACGTTTGCCGTAACTCCTAAATCACCACCGAGAATTTCCAAAGCTTTTGGACCATTTATTAGTGCGAAAACTGTCAATGCCACTGACGCCGTGATAGCTTAAACATGCTGCAAACCCAGGAAAAGGGGGTGGTGATAGCAGAATTGCTAACAAGGTACCTTTCAAGAAAGGATGCTATTGTTTGGTGTGTAGAAGCACACACACCCCGTACGCGCCTTAGCATCTTGTTACGGAGTTAACGGCAGGAAATAACACACAGCAGATGCATACATGAAACTGTTGTTGCCATTCTTTATAGCGTTACCCCCCCCCATTTAAAAAAAACAAGAGAATGTGTCTTTTCGTTTCCAGAAACAGTTATAACACCCAAGCAAGTGGCAAGAGAGCATAATGATACGTTTCAGTTTGCCCACAGCT
The DNA here is from genome assembly GCF_964106645.2 of Podarcis pityusensis. Taxonomy (NCBI): domain Eukaryota; kingdom Metazoa; phylum Chordata; class Lepidosauria; order Squamata; family Lacertidae; genus Podarcis; species Podarcis pityusensis. Next base: position 15,809,544 of record NC_138027.1, on the reverse strand, counting down.
CACAAAGGGCAGCTGTACCATGACAATTTAACTCAAGGAAAACGGTGATGGGTCTGTTGGTTTTTACACTCTCTTTAGTGCTTTGGACCAGCCAAATGCAAGTTTTGCACCTTCCTTTTATATATACTTTGGCACTGTCACTAGTCCCCAGGTGGCCACAGGAGCCGATTGCCTTTTTCCAACTCCAAATCATTCACCAGCTATGGACGCTTTTGGACAGAGATGACTTGCCATGGTACTCCATGCTCCAAAGGGGCTGTCCTAGAAGACAACTCGGGAACTTCAACCAGCCCAAAATGCAAGATTCTTAGCAGGGGTTTCCTTCAGAACTCACGTAACCTGCATTCTAAAACAGCAACACTGGCTACCAGTTTGTTTCTAGAACCGATTTAATGTGCTCTCAATGGTGTTTAAAGCCCTGAAAGACTTAGGTCCCCAAGTATCTGAAATACCACCTCCTTCCCTCCCAGACCCTCCCAGGTGCTAGGATCAGCAGAGGGGACCCTTTTCGTAGCTCCAGCTCACCCAGGCCGGCCCACACACAAGGCAGGGTGAAGCAGCTGCCTCAGACGGCCTAAGCCCCTGAAGCGATGTCAGCATCAGCGATTATTTCCGGCAAGATTTCATCGAAATATCAGGAGATCTCGTGGAACTTGGGAGATCTTGCCAGAAATTGGTGCTCCCCTGCACCTCCCTCAAAAGTTTTTTTGTGGGGGCAGGAGTTAGCCCGGAAAAGGGCATTCTCTGTGTCAGCCCTTCAGTTGTGAAATTCAAGTTATTCGTTTAGTAGTAGTAGTAGTAGAAGAAGAAGAAGAAGAATTTTATTAAAGTTTATTAAAGTTATTCTATCCCATTCTATCCCAGTGTTATGAGAGCTAGGAGCTAAATGGTTATGTTCATTTTTCACATGGTCTAGTCCTTCCCTTGCCCACCCCTCTAATGTTCTTAAGAGGGTCTCTTCTCCAGTCGTCAGCAAGTAGCTAGAAGTGGGGAGGCAGAAAAAGGTCCTCCTTTCCTTCCACTCCACAGTTTTAATCTGAAATTTTAGGCGCAGTACTGCGCCCAGAGCTCAGAAACTGCTCATGCTAATGAAATTCCCTGTCGCAAAATGCGCCTAGAACAACGGGAGTTTCGAACACTGTTCCATCCATATAACAGGATGAGTTAGATAGCTTAGTGCAGGGTTCCCCAAACTTGGGTCTCCAGCTGTTTTTGGAGTACAACTCCCATCCTCCCTAGCTAGCAGGACCAGTGCTCAGCGATCATGGGAATTGTAGTCCAAAAATAGCTGGAGATCCAAGTTTGGGAAACCCTGGCTTAGTGATTGCCTTCATGCCTGAGTGGGGATTTCAACCCTGGTTGAAACTGTACCACAACGGTTCAAAGACTTCTTGTAAGAGCATTGTTGGGTTACTCTTCCAACCCACAGTTCCTTAAGCACATACAATATGGGTGGGGTATAAAATTATTATTATTATTATTATTATTATTATTATTAAAAGAGGACAGACTTTTAGCAGATAGATCACCTTTTCTTGCATCTTGGTACAGACTTGTTGCTTTGCATCTTATCTGGGAGCAGATCTGTGCATCTTGCACAAGATGCTCATGTTGCAAAAGGAACTCCAGATCTAGTGCGCGCTCCATTTTATATCGGCAAACTTTGCTTTCTTGGTGCAAAGTTCTCGTTCCAGATTAGCAAATGTTCAGCTTCAACAACTCTGCCCAGATGTTGATCCCACCTTGCAATCCGCTAAGCTCTTCCCTGCTGTTGCAAACTGCTCTTCATCTAACACACACCTCAATCCTTTGTTGTTCAAACAGGTTTCTTGATCCACTCAAGCTTTGCAACTCACCTTGACACCATCCTTGCTGATCTTCCCTTACTTATCTACTTTGTCAGATTTCAGGATTTTCTTAATCTTTTTTCTTGAAGACTGTACATTGTATACCTCTCTACATAGCATCTCTACACAGCAAACTTTGGATTTGTAAGATAGGAATTTACCCAGCTCATCTCTCGTAATATGTGAGCAGGTTGCTTGAGGTCCAGTAATTTGACCCATCCCACACGGTCCCTCTCCCTTTCTCCTAAGGCTAAAACTACACATTACAGGGAGGTTTTTTTTACCGGTTTGATTCGTAGGTTTTGGTTGGTTGGTTAAAAAAACCAACACCAGCCTGGACAACTTGGAAGCCAAAACAGAAGCAGTATCATAAAGGAAAGCGTCAATAATGGAGAAAATTAACATAACCCTTTCCTTCCCAGCATTCAAATATCTCAGGGGCTATCGCTGTGGGTTAAACCACAGAGACTAGGGCTTACCGATCAGAAGGTCGGCGGTTTGAATCCCCACGACGGGGTGAGCTCCCGTTGCTCAGTCCCTGCTCGTGCAACCTAGCAGTTCGAAAGCACGTCAAAGTGCAAGTAGAATCAATAGGTACCGCTCCGGCGAGAAGGTAAACGGCGTTTCCGTGCGCTACTCTGGTTCAACAGAAGTGGCTTAGTCATGCTGGCCACATGACCTGGAAGCTGTCTGCGGACAAAAGCCAGTTCCCTCGGCCAATAAAGCGAGATAAGCACGCAACCCCCGAGTCGGCCACGACTGGACCTAATGGTCAGGGGTCCCTTTACCTTTACCTATCACATGGAAGTGGGAACAAGCTTGTTTTCTCCCACTCTGGAGGGCTGGACTCGAACCAATGGTTTCAAGTTACCAGAAAGGAGATTCCGGCTCAACATCAGGGAGAACTTTCTGGCAGCAAAAGCTGTTTGACAGTGGAAGGATCTCCCTCGGCAGGTGGTAGATTCTCCTTCCTTGGAGGTTTCTAAGCAGATCTCGGATGACCATCTGTCATGGATGCTTGAGCTGAGATTCCTGCATTGCAGGGGGCTAGACTACATGACTCTACGGGGCCCCTTCCAACTCTACAGCTGTATGATTTTTATGCTTCCGTGATTTATCTAGCTCATAATCATCCCCAATCTGCTTTTATTAGCATAGGGTAAGGAGAAGGTGAGACCCGTTATCAGGTGAGTAATATTTACTATTTGTGTATCTTGTTTTTCAGTAAAAAGTAGGCACTCCCCAAAATGGCAGATAATTGCACTGGGCTTAAAAATAATTTTAAAAAAAAGAAGTAAGGAGGGGGAAAGCATAAAATTGTAGGCTCATAAGTACATGGCTCACTTTAGAAAAAGGTAACCACTTACTCAAAAACAAAAATGTGTTTACTTGTAGATGCACATCTTCACTGTTAGTACAGTGGTACCTTGGGTTACAGACGATTCAGGTTACAGACTCTGCTAACCCAGAAATACTTCCTGAGGTTAAGAACTTTGCTTCAGGATGAGAACAGAAATTGTGCTCCGGTGGCGTGGCGGCAGGAGGAGGCCCCCATTAGCTAAAGTGGTATCTCAGGTTAAGAACAGTTTCAAGTTAAGAACGGACCTACAGAACAAATTAAGTTTTTAACCCGAGGTACCACTGTATTTTTAAATGCAAGACAAAACGCACAGTGCAAAGGATGATGTTCCCACAGTTCTCCTTGGAATGCTCTTGAGCAGATGACAGGTGAACTATGTTGGCATACAGTGGTGCCCCGCAAGACGAATGCCTCGCAAGACGAAAAACTTGCTAGACGAAAGAGTTTTCCGTTTTTGAGTCGATCCGCAAGACGAATTTCCCTATGGGCTTGCTTCGCAAGACGAAATGTCTTGTGAGTTCTTGCGAGTTTGTTTCCTTTTTCTTAAAGCCGCTAAGCCGTTAATAGCCGCTAAGCCGTTAATAGCCGCTAAGCCGCTAAGCCCCGCTAAGCCGCTAATAGCCGTGCTTCGCAAGACGAAAAAACCACAAGACGAAGAGACTCGCGGAACGGATTAATTTCGTCTTGCGAGGCACCACTGTATCTGGATGCTGTTCTCTTTCTGTGCACCCCAAGGCTTGTTGATCTGTTTATGGACCACATAGCAGGGATAAAAACCTATATGCCTCTGGGTCTTATTGAACTCACAACTCCCCACAACTCTAGCTAGCATGGCCAGTGAGTGGTTAGAGCTGATGGGAGCCTCTAGGGCAGGGGTAGGCAAACCAAGGCCTGTGGGCCGGATGCAGCCCAATCGCCTTCTCAATCCAGCCCGCAGACGGTCCGGGAATCAGCTTGTTTTTACATGAGTAAAATGTGTCCTTTTATTTAAAATGCATCTGGGTTATTTGTGGGGCCTGCCTGGTGTTTTTACATGAGTAGAATGTGTGCTTTTATTTAAAATGGAAACTATTTGTATGTGAGTGTGCCCCCCCCCCGAGTTTTAAGAAACCAGAGGGAAGGAAACAGGATACCCCAAAAGTAATCCAAAAGACCACTTACCTTTTATTGTTACTCCATGTGATTGTGATATTTGGCTACCTAATTAGTGGATTCGTTTATCTAAAAACAGACACTCATACAAAATACTAGCGGACCTAGAGATGCCTGGGATTAAACTTGAGACCTTTCACATGCAAAATATGTGATCATCATGTTCCTGAGTATATGAACGTTCCCAAATACTACAATGGCATTTGACGTGCACTCAAAAATTACACCAGACCAACAACCCATCTTTCCAGGTCAGCCTAACATATAATGGTCAAGATGATGCCAAAAAGGCATATGTTGCAGATACCTGACCACCTCCTGTTTGCATAGACTCAGGTAGGCAGCAGAAACAGACCCCCATGAGCCACCATATGAGGCTGTGAGCTGCATTTAGGTCAGCATGTCACAAGTTGCTCACGCCTGGTTCTGTGTAGGGTTCACGGCCCACCATGGCATGTTATCAACAGCACCCATGCAATTTCGCCACTGTGCAACTGGGCTGTTGAAATCAGTTCCAAGAAGAAACTGATAAATGCTAAGAATTGCTGAAACATACATTTAAGACGGTGGACAGAATGAGAGAAAGCTTTCTGAGTTCCACTGACTTATACAGAGTGTGAAGGTTAAGCTAAAATACAGAAAGTCCAGGCGAAGCAGGACTAAGCTTGCAACTTCCAGGTAAGAGCAGGACAAACCAACCAGGAAGCTGGGGAACTGAGTTCGGGGCTGAGAATAGGTTTAATGAAAGAGGCAGCACTTGCCTCAGATCTGCAGAAATAGTTTCTGAAAGGCACGGATAATTCTGCCAGCCCATTTCACTTCACCACAGACTCTTCTTTTAAGTAAAGTTTGGTAGCAACTCTGTTTTGCTTGGCAAACTTGTTTTCTTAGTCCTCCTCTCTTGTCTCCCAATTCCATGAAAGGAAAACAGAGAAAAGGGAATTACCTATTCACCGGGGTGTTCTTAAAATTCAATCATTATTCTTGCATAACTTGGGAGAGAAACGTTTACTCAGCTGAAAATTTGCAGGAGCAAGGGGAGAACCCACTGGGTTGTGTTCGACTAGCTATATTACTCAGAGTAAGCCCATTAAAATAGACCCATCTTAGTAATGGCTATTAACTTCAGTGAGTTTACTCTGAGTAAACGGTAGTTGAATACAACCCGTTGTCTCAGGGAAGAGGCACAGGAAGATCACCTTGGGCAGCTATCGTGTACTTAAAATAATGGCTTACGAAGAGTTTGGCCTTTTGCATTTCTGTTAAATTCTGCAGGAGAAAGTGGAGACTATTTATGGCACAAAAAATGGTTTTGCAGGCTCTGGAAATCACAACAGTCCTGGTCTCCCTCCCCCCTCAGTTCTGCATGGGCACCTTAAACCAACACACCATGCAGCCCCTTCATTCTCATGCTAATACTCTTCAAACAAGAGGGCCCTGTATTCTCTCTCATTTGGGCAGTAAGCCTGTCTTTAGAATCACTTTTCCTTGTCATTTTAAGCCACAGAGAAAACATGATCTGTTCATTTATTTGGAAGGGTAAGGGGAGGGGGAATAAGTGGGGAGCGATCCAATATCTGGGGGGGGGGGGGCGGGGGGAGAGAGAGCAGCCACAAAGCTAAGAGCAATTTTCCATGGAGCCTGCTGCATTGCTGGGGAGCAATAGGAACAGGAACTGTAGTTCATCGACACCTAGAGGGTCAAAGGTTTCCCACACCTGACGTATTATGTCAGTGGGATGACGCCACAAACTTGAGAAGTGGCGTTAAGTCACTTATGGAGGAAGAAGAAGACAGCAGTTTAAGGTCTCTGATATTAATGCACTGATAAATCCCTAGCCAACCCTCAAAACTCTTTTGTCACGTTCTGCCCCAGAAGAGAATGTATTAAAAAATAAACCTCCTAGTTTTTCTGCACACATTCTTAACAACTGTGACATTGAAGACATGCGTGCCCTTCAGAGGGGATTTCCTTTCCCCTCGCACCTTGGATTTTGAAAGCACCGCAAATGAGAGCTTTCCCCCTAATCACTGGGCTTTTGGTAGACTTTCCACTTATTTAAAGCCTGCATATAGGCAAGGCTGGAAGCAAAGTCGGATTAGGAAAAGGAGGCTGTTCAGCTGGATTTCCTCCTGATCATCTTAAAGGAGATGATTTGAAAAGGGGTGCCTTTCCACATGGCACGGTTAAGCAAATTCAAAGAGCAAATGGAGCCCCTCTATCCCCAAAATAGTTCAGAGCAGCATTTCGGATGTGGTCATATTCATGTTCCAAAAGAACAACACTTCTCAAAGTGTTTGGGCAAAATTCAGCAAAACTGAAGAACAGAGGAAGCTTCCTCACACCAAGTCAGACCATTGGTTCATCCAGGGCAATAATGTCTACACTGACTGGCAGCAGCTCCCAAGTATCTCTCCCAGCCAAACCAGTAAGACTGAACCTGGGACCTCAGACATGCAAAGGATAATAATAATAATAATAATAATAATAATAATAATAATAATAATCTATTATTTATACCCCGCCCATCTGGCTGGGTTTCCCCAGCCACTCTGGGCGGCTTCCAACAAAGTATTAAAATACAGTGGTCTGTTAAACATTAAAAGCTTCCCTAAACAGGACTGCCTTCAGATGTCTTCTAAAAGTCTGGTAGTTTTTTTTCTCTTTGACACCTGGTGGGAGGGCGTTCCACAGGGCGGGTGCCACTACCGAGAAGGCCCTCTGCCTGGTTCCTTGTAACTTGGCTTCTCGCAGTGAGGGAACCGCCAGAAGGCCCTCGGCACTGGACCTCAGTGTCCGGGCAGAACGATAGGGGTGGAGACGCTCCTTCGGGTATACTGTGCTTGATAGTGCTTGATAGGGCTGGGTGATATATTGATATATTATCCAGAACCAATTTGAAGTCCATCTTGTGATATTGGTTTCATAATTTCTGACCTGGCAATATGTCAATATGTGTGTGCTATGCAAAAATCACAATGTGGGGAAAACCGTGGTGCCAGCCAATGCCTCTACATAGCTCCATCCTTATTTCAAACATCATGATGTTTGATTCCCAAAAATGAACAGTTGTATATTTCTGCATTGCAAGGGGCTGTAAAAGATAAAGGGACCCCTGACCATTAGGTCCAGTCGAAGACAACTCTGGGGTTGCGGGGCTCATCTCGTTTTATTGGCCGAGGGAGCTGGCATACAGCTTCCGGGTCATGTGGCCAGCATGAGTAAGCTGCTTCTGGCGAACCAGAGCAGTGCACGGAAACGCCGTTTACCTTCCCACCAGAGCGGTACCTATTTATCTACTTGCACTTTGTGCTTTCAAACTGCTAGGTGGGCAGGAGCAGGGACCGAGCAACAGGAGCTCACCCCGTCACAGGGATTCGAACCGCCCACCTTCTGATCGGCAAAGCTCAAGAGGCTCTGTTGTTTAACCCTCAGCGCCACCTGCATCCCAGTGCAAGGGGCTATACTACTACATAATCCTCAGGATCCCTTCCAACTCTACAACTCTACAATTCTATGATATATGAGTATATTGCGATGTTTAGCTGGTGATATATCACCATGTTGAAAACCAGGTATCGCCAACCCTGCTGCTCAACCACTGAACTTCAGCCCTTCCTGCGTGCCTAGCAGTCCAGCACCCAACGTTAGCAAATTTGGGAGGCAACATCTTGGTGCATGCTCATGTGTTGGCAGACACAAAGTGTGTGTGTCATCCTCCCCACCGACACACAGCAACACCTCCCGCAAATTCAATGAACTTGAGTGTGGGGGTGTCTGATCCACCCACCCTTTAGTTTCTGGTCACCACCATGAAGTTCCCTCTTGAACGAGCGAAGAATGAGTGCGTAGGAAAGGGCAAGAAGGTTGCGAACCTTGTGAGATTTCTCCTAAGTGAGCGCCATGACAATGCAGGACCAAATGAATATCTGTGAATGTCTGGTTTAGCATAAAGAGATTTATTCTGCCCTTTCCACCACCCAGCTCGCCTGCTGTAGCAGATAAAACACCTTTCCCCCTTTTTCGTCTGACACTGGAGGGGAAGCTGCAAAATACACCTTTGATTGTTGTGGCCTATATTACTTCCTTAAAAACGAATGTATTTTACACACAACCCTGGATGTGCTACTTTACACAAAGCCTTAATTAGCTGTTATGAACGAGGGACAACTACACAATGACTTCTCCCACACACGGTCCAGCGCTTTGCCGCCAAAGAAGTCTCCCAAGCAGGGATGCACAGTGTAGAATAAACGCTGAGCTGATGCAGACCCTGGGGACGGGACCCACTATGCCTTTATTCTGTTTGGAATTGCAGCCACCTTGCCACAAGAGCTCCGGGCAAGTATCAACATCAAAGCCGAATGTTGGGAAAACCTATAAAGTCTATAAGCATTAAAGATGGGCTTGTAAATATGCACTGTCCTGGATGCCTCTGGCAAGGAAGAATCAACTCCAGAAGATCAGGCAAGTGGGGAAAAGGAAAGGGGGGAAAAACACACTTGTAAAATTGGAAGAGAATTGGATTGGCTTATGGAGTTTATTTTTTACTTCTTCCAAGCAATCAGCGTGCCAGAAATTACTCACACGGGTTTTTGTTGGCAGCAATTTGTGCACTACTAACTTTCTTTGTGGATTTATTTCCTCCATCCGTTTCCACATTTGCTTTCATCCTCCAAAGAACTCAGAAGGATCTACATGAGCTTTTATGGGTTTTCTCCACCCAGCAACCTAGTGAGGTAGGGAAGGCTGAGGGTCAAAGTCATGTACGCAACTCTTATCACCGTGGTGTTGTTGTTTTCGTACCCAAATTCTTTCATTGCAACGTGGAAGCTGCAATGCAATCTGCAGGGAAAGACTCGGGAGAGTCAAGCTTCTCTGATCCTGAAGTTTTCCAGGTAAAAATCCTCCCCACCCCAAACTATGGGCAGCAAGAAGTCCTTTTACCACTCACCTCTGGACCAGTCTTCCTACACTTTAGTCACATCCATAGTAAAGGTAAAGGAACCCCTGACCATTAGGTCCAGTCGTGACCGACTCTGGGGTTGCGGCGCTCAACTCGCTTTATTGGCCGAGGGAGCCGGCGTACAGCTTCCGGGTCATGTGGCCAGCATGACTAAGCCGCTTCTGGAGAACCAGAGCAGCGCACGGAAATGCCATTTACCTTCCCGCCGGAGCGGTACCTATTTATCTACATGCACTTTGACGTGCTTTTGTACTGCTAGGTTGGCAGGAGCAGGGACCAAGCAACGGGAGCTCACCCCCGTCGCAGGGATTCGAACCGCCAACCTTCTGATCAGCAAGTCCTAGGCTCTGTGGTTTAACCCACAGCGCCACCTGCGTCCCTAGTCACATCCATACTATACATTTAAAGCACATGGCGTCCCTTAAAGAACCCTAGGAACTGAAGTTTGTTAAGGGTGCTGGGAACTGTAGCTCTGTGGGTAGAAAACTGCAGTTCCCTTGAATCTTTTGGAGGGGGAAGCCATGTAGTTTAAATGTGCTGTGTGAATGTCAGTTAGCTAGTTAAGTTTATTTCAAAATGACATTAAAGACAGGAAGGTTGCAAAGGGCAACGTCATGGGAAAACCATCTGGCCATCAGGGATGCCTCATAAGAGATAGTTTTGTAGCTCTGTATTGATACCCGGGTACAAAATAACACAGACTGAACTCCAGGACCGAAGCGTTTGCAGCGTAGATCTTTGTGCCTCCTGCGTGTCTTCCGCATGAATGGTGCGGGTGTTTGGGGGAAGACTTCCTTTTAAAGGCGCAAGCCCTGCACAACACACACACACACAGCGTATTTCCCAACACAGCCCAGGCGTGTGTGTATTTTTGCAACCCAGGTACAAAACCTATCTGTTAAGAAGGTATCCCCCATGCACCAAAGGGGGTCACGGGCTTTGAGAAGCGTTGACCGAGAGGGGCAACAGGAGACGAACGGAACAACTTGCCACAGCAAGGGCTGTTCACTCAAACGGGCAATCCTTAAACTTTGGATATGCAGAGCTAAGATCCCCTTACCTGAGGAGAAGTGTTGAGGACATCAAACTTCACCATAAAAGGGATGAAAAGCATCCACATTGCTTATAGCTTCTTATTTCTTCTTTTTCCACCCACCAAGTGTCAATAATATACACATCTGCCCCTTCTCTGTGAATCTCTCTTCCTCTCTCTCTCTCAGGTCTTGCATGTCGCGCAGGCAACCCCACATGGCAGAATACCATGGGAATAACAAGGAAACGAAGCACTATTTCTGCACTCGCGATTCATTTCACCATGTTTTTTTACTAGCGGAAAACACTTGTGACACCGGGGGAAATTCTTACGGACCAAGCACTCTTCGGAGGTTGGAGGGATGTACTATTTGCAAGATGCAAAACTCCACCTTTACACTCTTTCTTTCTTTCTTTCTTTCTTTCCTTCTTTCTTTCCTTCCTTCCTTCCTTTCTTTCTCTCTCCCTCACTCACTCCCACAAGCTAATGAACAGCAAGCTCTCGCAACTGAACAATGCACACAGATTTTTACCAGAAAAGGGATCCAAAACAAACAAGCAACCCACTTATAGAGAAGCTCTCACCTTTTAACCGGAATAAGTAGCACATAACAAACTCGGTAGGGCATCCTTGCTGCGAACGTCCCTCTGAGGGCTCCTCTCCCGTAATCCCAAGCGCAAGGGGCAGAAGCAAAAACCGCTGCCAGCTTGCCTCATTCTCCGGCACTGAGATGCACACGCTGCCACGGTAACAAGCGAAAGCAGAGAGAGAACGGGGCCCAGTCTTAGTTTTCTTTCAAAAGCTTTGTGTTATAAATAGAGAGAGAGGGAGAGAGGGAGAGCGCGGAGGGTGGAGGGGTTTGTTTTTTTGGGGGGACAACAACTCAAGGGGGGGGAGGAATGGGGGGAACCGAGTAAGCACTAAGCTACACTCATCTTCACCGGGTACTCAGGCTATATGTAGCCTGTTTAAAGTTTGAATTTCCCTGCTACCACGTTTCCTCGGAGGGGAAGGGGTAAGGATGGGGAGGGGGAATCTGCCTTTAGGAGTTGGGGGAGGGGAAGCAATAGATGGACGGTGGGAAGGGGAGCGAATTGGTGGGGGGGGGGAGACGACGAGCGCGCAGAGCTCCTATGTGACATACATATGGAATTAGTACCAGAACAATGCTGACAAGGACAGGCATGGCAAATTGCACTCTGGAGTTTGCAAAGGAGGGAGCTTGCAAAGGGGCTATAATACAGATTAGGGAGATTCCCTGCCCCCCCCCTTTTACCCCTGTTCTTCCTTAAAGGCAGATTGCATCTGAATAAACTAACAGCCCCCCCCCCCTCTCCCCACATCATAAACTGAATACAACGGGTGTGGGAAAAGAGTCACTTATTAAAAAAAAAACCCGTTTGTTGCAATATCGCACATAGAAGCCTTCTCTGCTTGCGGCTGACGTAGCTGGCTTGCATATATTTCCTCTCCTCCCTCCCCCCCCCCTCGGTGAAGCTCTCTTTTTCGAGGAGCCCCCATGGGAATGAGAATTCCACTGGACCCAATTAACACTCTGCTTTGCTAGCTGCGCAGCCTACGATTGATTTAAAAATAAGCTGTGCTTTAGAAGCCCTGGATATCACGGAAAGTGGTGGGGAGGGGGGGTCAGTTCCAGAGAGAGAATCTGCGGTTCCTAAAGGCTGGCGCTTCTTCGGGGTGGGGGTGGGGAGAGGAATGATGAGTCAACAGAAAAGAGGATGGTGGTGGTCAGTGAATGGCTGTGTGATGATAATAGCTGGCCTTTAAGCATGCCACAGAACACACTGGCTGCCCATTATATAAGTTAGTGGCTTTGGCAGAGACGGAATAGACAACCGGGGGGGGGGGTGCTTCACTTTTACAGCAGCTCCCCGCCCCCCGTGCAAACGTCTAAAGACGGGTGGCCAGGATCAGTGCACGCCATCTGCAAGGAATGCAGCTCCACGTGGGGATTAGATGTGTGGACACTGGCATTTACAAGGCTGCAGTACTCCCCAAACCCGCAATATTGCTGCAGTCATGGCCACCACGTTTATAGACCCCGGCCGCACCATACATTCCGCTTTAAACACTTGTGACTCACCCCCCAAAAAACAATTCTTTGTAGTTTGTTTAAGGTTCAGTGGTACCTCGGGTTAAGTACTTAATTTGTTCCAGAGGTCCGTACTTAACCTGAAACTGTTCTTAACCTGAAGCACCACTTTAGCTAATGGGGTCTCTCGCTGCTGCCGCGCGGCCAGAACACGATTTTTGTTCTCATCCTGAAGCAACGTTCTTAACCCGAGGTAATATTTCTGGGTTAGCGGAGTCTGTAACCTGAAGCGTATGTAACCCGAGGTACCACTGTACTGGGAATTGTTAGGAGACCCCTGTTCAACCTCCCGGCTACAATTCCCAGAGTTGTTTAACAATCAGTATGTTTCGTTTTTAGACCCCCTGCCCGATATGCATTTTTGTAAACACTGATTGGAGCGCTATGTTGAAAAATTTGGATAAGCGCAAATTTCAAAGCATCGCTGGGGGGTTTGGGGGGGTCGCAGACTTGCTTCGGAAACTGTGAATTTCATTGGGCTTCGAATGTATTTTGAATGGAACTGCTCCTGCACCCCCAATGGTACTGCTAAAGTTACTATGGGCAACTGCTTACTGTATTTCAGACAGTGAAGAGGCTGGATAAGGCCTGCAAGGAAGATCTTAAATCATATTTCAATCATATTGGTTTCTTAAAAACATATTTGTAACCCACGTTGCATCAAACTGATCTCAAGATGGAGGGGGACAAGACAACATGCGAAACAATCCTGCAATTCATTTAAGAAAACACTAATATTCATTTGGTGGGGATGTCCAAAGGTTTGAGGGCTGAGGAACGTGTTTCCATGTTTTTAGCAGTCCCTGTTTCTATCCACAAGTTGCCTTGAGTGGGGAAAATGCAGAATAAAAATAAATATGTTATTATAACAAAAACAACCACCTATCTCTTAGTGACTACGAGGGTTTTCTTCACACCAGACCATAGGTAACACCTGAATCTATGCTGCTGCTTCATTACTCCACCTCGATCACCAAGATCTTCTGATGGGGCACTTCTGATGGTTTTGCATGACCCTAAGGTTCGGATGGCCTTCACTGGGGACCAGGATTTAGTGCAGAAGAAGAAGAAGAAGAAGAAGAAGAAGAAGAAGAAGAGTTTGGATTTGATATCCCGCTTTATCACTACCCTAAGGAGTCTCAAAGCGGCTAACATTCTCCTTTCCCTTCCTCCCCCACAACAAACACTCTGTGAGGTGAGTGGGGCTGAGAGACTTCAGAGAAGTGTGACTGGCCCAAGGTCACCCAGCAGCTGCATGTGGAGGAGCGGAGAAGCAAACCCGGTTCCCCAGATTACGAGACTACCGCTCTTAACCACTACACCACACTGGCCCTGCCCCATTGAGCTCCCTACAAGTAGAGGTTTGTCAGGAACCAGCCTTACCCTCAGTTAGATGTCTCCTGAAAAATGCCTTTTTTAAGACACAATAGGACACAATAGGAAGTTCCATTTTTTCACCAACCAGTATCTACTGATGTTTTATTGACGGTTTTCAATTGCCCTTTCATGGATACTATGAATGATTTTATTGTATTCTGAATGTTGTATGCCACCTTGATATATCTAATTAAAGAGTGGTTTCAATAAATAAAACCTGAACCTAATGACCCTGGACTCCTGCCCAAAGACCTTATTAAGTAATTCAAACTGGCAGCAAAGATGTGGATTGCATATAACTGGAAGTCTCCCAAATCAACCTTCTAAATAGCATTGGACTGATAGCTTGTGATAAACAATGAAATTTCAGATATTATGGCAAATCCTAGGTGGGAGATCCCTAAACTTCTGACCACATTCCAATCAGACCTAAGGTGTGATTTGTAGAATGAAAAGACGTTCACCAAATCCCTCAGCCACCTTGAAAGTCAACAAAGTCCTGCACCTTTCCCCAAAGTATCCTCTTCTCTTGATAATTTCCCAGTGTGTCGTCACGTTAACTGATGGGAAACCGTTGGTAAGCAAATGCATTTTTAGCACAATACTAATTCTTATAGTGCCCAAGCATTCTGCAAATCTTGCAAGCGGCTTTGAGAATGTGAGCCAAAAAGCAGGATATGTAAATCTACAAAATATGAACAAGGTTCCATATAACTGATGCTTTAAAATTTGATATATATATATTTTTAAAGCAAGGGGGGGAAAGCAGGTAGCCCATGTAAAGCATGGCAGGAAGGGTGAAATTGACGGTTAAACCAGCGTTCAGTTTGCCAAGATGTACATCTGTCATGCAAACTGAAAATCTGGGGGAAAGCTGAGCCTACAACACAGGTCAACAACCAACTGTGCCTTTTCTTTTTATACAACTCAAGAACATGCCACAACAGATTGCATGGCAAATAGCTATCAAAAATAGCACAGGTGTTGGCTGCAAGTGATCTGTTTGCTCAAAACTCTCAATTTAACGAACTTATCCTTTACAGATATTTAATCCCCCACCCTCCTTTAATCTTACAAAAATGAAAGGAAAACTGGGATCAAGAAGGAGAAAACCAATCGCTGCCTTCAGATCACTCCCGCGAAACAACCAGGAAAAAAAGGCAACCCCCTGCGGTTAACTTTCACAAAAATACCACTTTTTGCTATCAGCTCCTGCTACCTTTGTAAGAGACGGCACGGGTGGGTGGGTGGTTTCGGGTGTGTTTCTGCCGTCAACAATGAGAAAGGTTCAGCAAATATATTGGCAGAACAGCTGGGTTTACAGTAGACTCTATTCTGTCCTCTTGGATTAATGGGAGATCGCATTTCCATACGAATAAGGTCAATTTAAAATGCTTCTGGAAGGGTCATTAATGCAAGGGTGCTGCTGAAGCCAACGAAGAGTTAAATTAATGAATATTAACAGCCTATGTTTAAATTATTTTTGGGGTGATGATACTAAGCCAGGGAAGAAAACAGAACAACATGAAAAGGTTATGAACTGTCACCGGTGGCCTGAATCTGCCAGCTTAGGTCACAGAAGTTGTTCTGTTTCATTAGTTTTGCATTTTGCATCCAGTAGCCACAAACATTTAGCCCACTAAGCTAAATACAGCTCCACTGGGCATGGAGTTGGGGGCACCATGATCATGATAATAATAATAATAATAATAATAATAATACAGGGGTACCTCTGGTTGCGAACGGAATCCGTTCCAGAGGCCCGTTCACAACCTGAAAAGAACACAACCCGTGCCTGCACACGCACGGGTCACGATTCGCCGCTTCTGCGCATGACATCATTTTGCACGTCTGCGCATGCAGGAGCGGCAAAACCCAGAAGTAACCCTTTCCGGTACTTCCTTTTTTTTAATGATATTTATTAAGGTTTCAAAGAAAAGAATTACATGAATTAAAAGGAAAGAAAAAAAAAGACGAAAGTAAAAATAAAAGAAAAAAAAATACAAAATACAGAAAAAAGATAAAAAACACTTAAAAAAACACATCAGTCTTTCCATACCTTACATTCATTTCCTTGTTTCCCTGACCTCCTCACACCTCCCTTTTTTGTATTCCAATTCAGTTAGTTAATTCAGCAATTTCTTTCCCTCTTTGTTTTTATCTTAGTCCTTTAACATAATATATTATAACTTTGGATTCTCACCTGTTAACATTCCATTTTTACATACACCTTTAAGACATTGCTGCTAAAACCACTTGGCTTCATTCTGACATCATTCTAACATTCATTAATTTTGCAATATTTCTGTAGGTAGTCTTTAAATTTCTTCCAATCTTCTTCCACCGACTCTTCTCCCTGGTCTCGGATTCTGCCAGTCATTTCCGCCAATTCCATGTAGTCCATCACCTTCATCTGCCATTCTTCCAGAGTGGGTAGGTCTTGTGTCTTCCAATACTTTGCAATAAGTATTCTTGCTGCTGTTGTGGCATACATAAAGAAAGTTCTATCCTTCTTTGGCACCAATTGGCCGACTATGCCCAGCAGGAAGGCCTCTGGTTTCTTCAGAAAGGTATATTTAAATACCTTTTTCAATTCATTATAGATCATCTCCCAGAAAGCCTTAATCCTTGGGCACGTCCACCAAAGGTGAAAGAATGTACCTTCAGTTTCTTTACATTTCCAACATTTATTATCGGGCAAATGATAGATTTTTGCAAGCTTGACTGGTGTCATGTACCACCTGTATATCATTTTCATAATATTCTCTCTTAGGGCATTACATGCCGTAAATTTCATACCTGTAGTCCACAACTGTTCCCAGTCAGCAAACATAATATTATGTCCGACATCTTGTGCCCATTTAATCATAGCAGATTTCACCGTTTCATCCTGAGTATTCCATTTCAACAGCAAGTTACACATCTTTGACAAAATCTTAGTTTTGGGTTCTAACAGTTCTGTTTCTAGTTTTGATTTTTCCACCTGGAAGTCAATTTTCTTATCCAAATTATATGCCTCCATTATCTGATAATAATGAAGCCAGTCTCGCACTTAATCTTTTAATTTCTCAAAACTCTGCAATTTCAATTTGTCTCCTTCTTGTTCCAAAATTTCCCAATATTTCGGCCATTTGGCCTCCATATTGAGCTTTTTCTGAGCCTTTGCTTCCATTGGTGACAACCACCTTGGGCCCTTTCCGGTACTTCCGGGTCGCCGCAGGACACAACCTGAAAACGTGCAGCCTGAAGCAAACGTAACATGAGGTATGACTGTAATAATAATTTATTATTCATACCTCGCCCTGGGCTGCTTCCAGTAAAAGATTAAAATACAATAATTCATCAAATATTAAAAGCTTCCCTAAACAGGGCTGCCTTCAAATGTCTTCTAAAAGTCAGATAGTTGTTTATTTCTTTGACATCTGATGGGAGGGCGTTCCACAGGGAGGGTGCCACCACCGAGAAGGCCCTCTGCCTGGTTTCCTGTAACCTCACTTCTTGCAGTGAGGGAACCACCAGAAGGCCCTCAGCACTGGACCTCAGTGTCTGGGCAGAACGATGGGGGTACAGACGCTCCTTCAAGAGCTTTATGAGTTTGCTGATGAAATGAGCAAAAACAGAAAGGCTATCGATCACAATCCGGAGGCCTGCACATCATTTTCAGGCAGACTTAGCAAGTGCTGTGAATTAAACATAGCTCACTTCAGTTGGCGGTTCCTTCCCACCGAAAGCCCTCCAAGGACCATGGTAGTATCCATAGTAGACCATCCATAGTAGATGATACTCTAGATAGGTGTTGCAGTGAAGGGATGTGGTTCAACAACAGAGCATCTCCTAAACTTGCAGAAAGCTCCATGCTCAACTTGTGGCAGCTCCAGCTAGGGCTGGGAATACTCCCAGTCTGAAAACCTGAATGCAGCTGCCAGTCAGTGTAGACAACAGAGCTAGATGAACAAATGGTCTGTCTCAGTATAAGCCAGCTTCCTATGTAGTCCTGAACTAAACTAGTAATGAGCATGGGGCATTTTTGAATTTCACTTAATATCTGGTTACATCTGTCCTTAAATTTGTTTCAAACACGTCCTATTGTTTTTCGATGTTTATATGTGGTTAAAATAGGTTTTTATTCTGCTCTTAGTTGTACTTCTTATCACAAAAGTCTTTGCTGCCCTGTGCTCCTTTAGAAGGAATGGCGTGACTTAGTTTCGCGAATAAGTAAACATAAAATTAGTATTAATCACTGTGAATTGTTCAGCGCTCATAAGGATGGAGCTGAGACTTGCACTGACATGAAACAGAACCCACATAACCGGGTGTAGAAATGGAGTACAGATCTGTCCATGGTTAACAGACATGAAGGTTTGCTCTACGTTTACAGACCTGCAAGGGTGCCAAGTTCCTCAGGTGAGCTCCTTCTTCCAGCCTGATCAACATCAGCGGCACAATTGGTGGGGACAAACTACAGAGCCTTCTCTGTGGCTGCTCCCAGACTGTGGAATCCCCTCCCAAGAGAGTTAATATGGACTCCCTCTCCACGCGGGTGGCACTGTGGGTTAAACCACAGAGCCTAGGACTTGCCGATCAGAAGGTCGGCGGTTCGAATCCCTGTGATGGGGTGAGCTCCCGTTGCTTGGTCCCTGCTCCTGCCAACCTAGCAGTTCGAAAGCACGTCAAAGTGCAAGTAAATAAATAGGTACCACTCCAGCGGGAAGGTAAACGGCGTTTCCGTGTGCTACTCTGGTTCTCCAGAAGCGGCTTAGTCATGCTGGCCACATGACCCGGAAGCTGTACGCCGGCTTCCTCGGCCAGTAAAGCGAGATGAGTGCTGCAACCCCAGAGTTGGTCACGACTGGACCTAATGGTCAGGGGTCCCTTTACCTTTACCCTCTCCATTATCCTTCCGCAAGCGGGCTAAGGCCTTCCTATTTGAAAACCGAAGATGCAGAAGAAGCTGACCAACGGTCAAACTGGGTTTTTTAAAATTGCTAGTTCCAAATGTGTTTTCATGCATTTTGACTATTATTTTTAAAATAATTCGCTTTTATCACTTTTTTGTTTCAGAATGGCGTTATTAAATATTGCAAGCCGTCTTGAACCCCAACTTGGAAGAAAGACGAGGTATAAACGAATAAATGTTTACAGGTGGTAAACCTCTGCATAGCAGTTGCTAGGACAAAAGGAAGAGGGAGATAGCCTTTACGGCCAGCTCATGGACTGCCATTATTGTGCTGGAAATGGTGGTGCTGGACGAGGTCACCCTGCAATTTAGTACCCGTCTGTCAGATTTTCTGTTGCCGGGCAATGGAACTGAACTTCCAAATAGGAAATTGGCCTTTATCTCCAACGCTGGCAACATAATAGAGCCAGAATGACTACTCAGCTGAAATTCAGTGGGGGTTTATTGGGCAGTCATAAATCGTAATTATCTATCCAACCACCTCAAGGCTCAAACTGTGCAAAATGGGTAATTGTGTTCTTTGAGCATTCTGTTTATGCCATATAATACTACAAGGAGGGGTTATGTGGTGATGAAGCAAATGACCCAAACTCTCTATTAGCCAGAGGGTGGGACTGATAAAGCGTGGATAAGCCAGTCCCTTGAACCCCAAGATGAGTGCTTTGCAAATGAGGCTGTTTAAAATGTTCACAGGCATGGCACTTGTGTTCTGTACTACAAAGGCCAGATCAACATGCATGTTCCACTGCCCCTGCTTTGAAGCATCAAAGCTTACTGAGGTTCATTTTGCATAAGATCTCCTACCACCTCCTTTCTCCCAATTGAAGGGCAGGGTGTTTGAGGACTGGGACATTTGCAGGGAAACAAAAATGCTTGTTTACAAAGCTATTGTACTACCAACTTTACTGTACGCTTGTGAAACATGGACCACTTATAAACGCCATCTCCAGCTCCTTGAAAGATTCCATCAATGGTGTCTCTGAAAATTTTTACACATCACTTAGGAAGACAGGCAAACCAATGCCAGTGTACTGGAAGAAGCAAAAATCACCAGTGTTGAAGCAATGATTCTTCAACATCAACTTCGTTGGACTGGTCATGTTGTGCGGATGCCTGGTTATCGTCTTCCAAAGCAACTACGGTGGTGCCTCGCAAGACGAAATTAATTCGTTCCACGAGTTTTGTTGTCTTGCGATTTTTTTCGTCTTGCGAAGCACAGTGTCGGGAAAGTTTTGGAAAAGCTTCAAAAATCACCAAAGTCTTTAAAAACCTCAAAAAAGGCTACCACACCGTGTTCTATGAGTTGCTCCTCGAAGTCAAGTCGCAACTGTATTAACGGTGTTAAGAAAAAGGAAACAAACTTGCAAGACGTTTCCGTCTTGCGAAGCAAGCCCATAGGGAAAATCGTCTTGCGAAGCAGCTCAAGAAACAAAAAACCCTTTCGTCTAGCGAGTTTTTTGTCTTGCGAGGCATTCGTCTTGCAAGGTACCACTGTACTCTATTCCGAACTTAGAAACAGAAAGCGTAATGCTGGTGGTCAAGAAAAGAGATTTAAAGACTCTCTCAAGGCAAACCTTAAAAAATGTAGTATAAACATCAGCAACTGGGAAACACTGGCCTGCGAGTGCTGCAACTGGAGAACAGCCTTTACCCAAGGTGTCATGGACTTTGAAGACACTTGAACTCAGGATGCAAGGGAGAAACGTGCTAAGAGGAAGGCACGCTTGGCAAACCCTCACCATGATCAGCTCCCACCTGGAAACCTATCTCCCCACTGTGGAAGGTCGTGTGGATCCAGAATTGGCCTCCACAATCGCTTATGGACTCACTGTTAAGACTTCGCTCATGGAAGACAATCTTACTTGGCTACGAGTGATCGCCAAAGAAGAAGAAGCCCACCTCCTTTCTTTTGATATTCAGGTGCTAAACTTTGTGGCTCCTCTGGTTTCAACAAGATTTAGAGGAGGAGCAGAAGATTAAAACCAAAATCTCCCACCCACCCACACGGACACCTCTATCTTTCAAATCTTCAAAATGATATCAGAACTACAAGGCTGAGCCGCCATCGCCTAAAGCCTTAAAGTACAGTAGTGGTTAAATTGTGAGGCAATTGCTAAGACAATTGGCGTTGTTGCCAGTTTCTAATAAATTGGATTAATTGCTACACGATGTTAAGACAATTTGTATCTTCTCTTGCCTTCCCCCCTTAATCTACAACATTTGTTATTTGGGTCAAAGGTGCATTGGGAGCGTGTGCACAAATTACAACTTTCTGCAATTTATTTTGAGCAGTGGCATTTTATTTTTTTTAATATCGCTTCCCTTGGAAAAGGGGGGCAGGCCAGAATCCCCCACAGGGTTTTCCTTGCCAGTTCCGGCATGTTCTACAGTATTGCTCCATTAGCGTTGGTCGTTAGTTCTTGCCCTGAAGCAGTAAACACTAATTGTGCTTTCCCTTTTTGGTAAGGAGCTTTTGTTGCTTTGACAAATCTTTCCAACGGCGACTTTTATTAGGTGCTCATTAATGCTTTGGTAGAATGGAGACTTCCGGATGAGTACAGAAAAAAGAAAAAGAAAAACGTTAGGGAGAAGGAATGACTCACATACTGTAGGAGTGTTGCTCCTTCCCCAAACAGTATTAAAGCAAACATAATGATTTGTGCAGTCTGACACGTTGTCGGCGTAACGTGACTTGGACGGAGCTTCAGAAAGGGGCACTGCTCTTTTCCTCAGAGGCCTCGGGCTGAAGGCATCTCGCTTTTCAGAAAAGGCACTGTTGAATTTTCTCACCCTACTTCTGCAACAAGGCCTCCTGGGGGAGGCGAGGAAAATCAACAAGCACCACTTGACAGAACTCCCCCTTGCATCCAGTTCCAACGGCAGTGGTACCTTGGTTTACAACCATAATCCATTCCAGAGGTCCGTTTATAAACCAAAACAGGTTGTAATCCAAGGCGTGCTTTCGCCAATGGGGCCAAAAAAAAAATTGTTCATAATCCAAAAAAAAAGGGGATTGAAATCCAAAAAAAATTAGCAAAGCAGGACACGCACTTCCGGGTTTGACGTGTTTGTAATCCAAAATGTATGCAAACCAGACTGTTCGCAAAGCAAGGTACCACTTTACAGTGGTACCTCGGGTTACATATGCTTCAGGTTACATACTCTTCAGGTTACAGACTCTGCTAACCCAGAAATAGTATCTCGGGTTAAGAACTTTGCTTCAGGATGAGAACAGAAATTGTGCTCCGGCGGCGCGGCAGGAGCAGGAGGCCCATTAGCTAAAGTGGTGCTTCAGGTTAAGAACAGTTTCAGGTTAAGAACAGACCTCTGGAACGAATTAAGTCCTTAACCTGAGGTACCACTATACTGCTAAACGTCTTCTCTCCAGTATGGTAGTTTTCTGTCTGCAAGGGATACACTGCACATGGGAAAGAATTTTATTTTTGTGTCTGGTTTTTTTAAACCACACCTCTTCCTTTTCCACCTGAAGGTTCCCCAAAATGGTTCAAATTTAAATTTCTTTAGCATCCCACTATGCAATTCTCAGCTGTAATGTGAACCACACCACATTCTGTTTATGACTGAATCAATCCTAGAAACTCTGCAAAAGGGAACCTCTGTTTGCAAGGCAACTGTGTTTAGTGAATGCACACCAGCGATTGCAGTCAGACACACCAAGTGAAAATGACAGGCGCATATCCTTCACTGTCCATGCGCTACACACACCGAGCATGTAACACTCAAGTAACTGTGGTGAATGCAACTGCTGGGCATCTCTTGAGCTGATCTGGGCAAATCTCACACCATGCTGCTATACGTTAGAAAGCAAGCTTCTGTTATCTTCTGGGACACTCCGCTCACAAGATTGCGATTCGGGAGTCAGAAGTATATTTCTGCACACCATCTGATCTCCTCGCAAATAGACTCCATTAACACAGTTGTTGCCATCCAGCAGGCACTGTTTCCACTGTTTCCAAGTTATGGAACAAAGGTGCCTATGCATAACATTATATATGAATCGGAATAGGCCTTCTCCCTGCTCCAACGCACAGGAGGGGAAAACTCTTTCAAATACAATAATCACAGTTTTTTTCAAGCATTAAAATAAGAATCGCATTTTGAAAACCTACCATCCAATTATGGCTGCAATCATATACACACTTACTTAGAACTAAGCTTCCCTGAACACAGGAGGACTTATTTTGAGATAATCATACACGACATTGCGCTGCTCGGCTATAAACCTAAATTAACCTCCTAGGGACTATTGAGAATAGTGGGACTTACTTATGAGTAAACATGCATAAGATTGCGCTGAAATGCCAAACACGCTTGCTTAGGGGTAGGCCCCACTGAACAACGTGAGGAGGGCTACGTGAAATATACTCGGAGGTGAGTGTGGATTTCATGCTCTTTATTCAGCTCATAGTAGTGAGGAAGGAAAGTTTCCCCAAAATATCTGCTTTATATATATTATTTACACAATGGGCCGCACGTGATTGGCTAATTCCGGGATTCTCCTGTAGGCCAATCAGGTTGCGGATTCACTTCCACCAGGAGCTGGATTGGGTGGCTCCTGAGGACCAATCATACTACTGCATTGTTCTAGGACCAATCAGACTGCTGCATTCTGAATCCTATTCTAGGACCAATCAGACTGCTGCATATTGGATCCTATTCAACTCAGTACATAACACTACGGGTTTGCTTATGTTAATTATTACTGACCAATTTACAAAACCTGTTTTACATGTTACGTCCAAAATCAGAGAGGAGGGCATTAAAATGTGCAATATCAACACTTCTTACAACCTGGAAGTTGTCCCACCCTTCCAGCTTTTTCTGCAACCAAAATTTCTACCATACCTTGAAATTTGTCAGGGCGACAAGTGGCCAGATTAAATAGCCCTGGAAGCCATTTCTGGCCTAGTAACTGCTGGTCACCCGTGTCTCCAGCATAGCACGGAGGTCACCACAAAATGAGGCCCCTTGTGTAGAAAGCGCAAGTGTTGTAAATGTCAGTGGAGTGCCTTCTGATTAATTAGGTTCATGGTTATTTCCTGGAAGGGTAAGCAAGTTTCTTCTCTCTGCTAAGTGCTTTGGGTTCTGTATATTTTTATATCATTCCCCCCCCCCCCTTTCACTCTCTCTCTTCAAACCTACAGGAAGCTGCAGACACTTAAGACCTTTTAAATAAATAAACCATGTTGGGATCTTGCATAAAGAGCATTGTATGAACATAAGCCAACAGCTATCAAATCCGTCGTTGCAGAAGATTTCATACAGGAGGTGGGAATCATTTGCAGAGGCGGAGAAACTTTAAGAAGAGAAAACAAGAAACACAAAAGCTTATGGTGTGTCAACATGCAAAAGACACCAGGAAGAAAAACTAACAGAAAACACATTTGTGCCAAATTTTGCTTGCAGGACAGAAAGAGGACGAAGTCCGTTTCAAGAACTGGGATAACCTGTCAACATGAAGCAATCATACACACAAGAATAATTTGGGTGTCAGCTGCACAATCAGGCCTAAAGACCAAACCTTTTAAAATGAAAAAATAAATAAATAACAGCATGCAATTAATTTTCTGGTGGGCATTCTATTGCTTAACCCCGTTTTCTATGCATTAAGTCTGAATCATCTCGAGGGGAGAAGCCACCCATCACTATATATATATATAAACAGCTGCTTGCAACTGGATTTGCTTCTCTCCAGCCCTTCCCTTTCGTATTTTTAAACACAGAGAGGATAGCAGGCAATGAAAGAGTTACTCTGCCACCTGCTGTGTCTGGTTACAAGATTCGGCTGCAAGCAGCATATTCCTAACACCTGCAGATATAAACGGGAGACAAACAGCAGGACAGAGAAGGAAAAGGAGGGTGCAACTGAATACAGCAGCCCGGCTATTGTGATGCATGCAATACTGTGCAACTGTTATGTAGGGCTGTCACTAAGGGTGGTCTGGAACTGCAACTGATGCACAACAACAGCAGGTAGGTTGTTCAGCGGGGCTTCCTGCGGTACCCACCTTACACCAGTAGCAAAGGAGCTGATGAGCTACCAAGTCACGTTTAAGACGTTGGTTTTGTTCGACAAAGCGCCTAATCGCTAAGGCGATCTGATCCTATATAAGCAGGTCAGGTGACTGTTGTTCATGGGTGAGGACCACCTGACTGTTGAGCAAGGATGGGATGTCTCCACCCCCATCGTTCTACCCGGACACTGAGGTCCAGCTCCGAGGGCCTTCTGGCGGTTCCCTCACTGTGAGAAGCCAAGTTACAGGGAACCAGGCAGAAGGCCTTCTCAGTAGTGGCACCCGCCCTGTAGAACACCCTTCCACCAGATGTCAAAGAGAACAACTACCAGACTTTTAGAAGACATCTGAAGGCAGCCTTGTTTTAGGGCAGCTTTTAATGTTTGATGTATTACTGTATTTTAATATTTTGTTGGAAGCCGCCCAGAGTGGCTGGGGAAACCCAGCCATATGGGCGGGGTATAAATAATATATTATTATTATTATTATTATTATTATTATTATTATTAAGCCCTTGCAAGTGTGGCCCACGGTCAGGGATTATGGGAGCTGCAGCCAAGCAACCTGGGGAGGGACACAGGTTCTCCATCTCTATAGCAGAGTTTGAGAACTCAAGGTGTGTTCTGTATCTCCATCTTTGGCCACTGAAGTAGACATGATGTAGGCAGCCATGTTGGTTGTTGACATCACTTGCCCCGTTCCTGTAAAAATGAGAATGAAGGGCTAATTCTGCAACCCACAAATGGATGAACTGAAAGTACTTCACGCAACACGTAACTGACCAATGGAACTAGCTGTATATGACAGGATGCGGAGACGGCCAATGGCTTGAGCGACGCCGAAGATGAGTTAAGACAAATTTGTGGAGAAGAAGTCTACTACTTATGGTAGGTCTGTGCCACTCAGTAATAGCTGATGGGGAGAACAAAGGGATTGGGCTATTGCTTTTCTGATGTGCTTCATGGCTTCACGGTGAATCAGATTGGTCTTGTTGCAAAAGGATGCTAGATTAGCCAAACACCTTTCACCTGTCCCAAAGGAGCTCTTCTTGTGCCTTCAAAAATTAGATGTTCATCAGGCCTGAAAATGTCCCAGGTGATGGCACCCAGGACTTCTGAAATAATTCTACAGCTTTTAGAGGGCTGGCAACTAAAGCATGGCTCATATAAACTGGGTGCTGGAACTGAAGAATGTGAAATATTTTCCCAGCCCTACATTAAATATTTGCAATGGTAACGCAAAATGCCAGTTGCTGTCCACTTCCCTTTTTTGTTAACAATGCAATGAGAGAGAGACAGAGAAGGTTAAGTAAAATGTGTACGGCATGTCTGGATATGTGTGGAAGGCCAAATTAAATCTTCACATTGCTCAGAAAGAGTTAAATGCTTCACTGCTCAGATCTTCCCCTTTCCGGTGTCTCCCCGATAAGTACAGAAGATTTATGTGCAATGAATTTCCAATTACTGATCTCTACCAGCTGGGCTGTCAATCAGATTCTAGCGTACACTGGATGGCTTCACCCACCCACCCCCGTCCTTTCCTTGTTGTTAACAGATGCATGCAAAATCACAGTATTATATACATGGCAACTCTGATAACCAGCTATGTTAGAAAAAAGGCATGGCTGAACCAAATATTCTCAGGAACCATCATTAGCTATTAGGCAAGTTAGACGTAGACCTAGGGCACGGAAACTGGGTCAGGGAGCAAGCTGGTCAAATTCCCATTTCCCCTCAATGCCAGTAGCCTGATCAAGAATAGACAGAAGTCCTAAGCCACGAGTATAGGTACTCTTTCAGAGCAAGAGTCACATCCCTTTTAATATTCAAATGGGATTGTTTCGTTGCCTATTTGTATTATGCAATTTTTATCTGTTCGTGTCACCCTATTACCGTGACTGTAATTTATTTTAAACTGTTTTAATGTTGAATTCTAAATTGCTGTAACCCGGCTGTAGGATCTGATGGTGAAGGAAAGGTAATAAATTGAATGATTATTATTATTATTATTAATGATGATGATTTTATACTTTTAAACCAGTTAAAAGCCTATTTTTGCTTTAAGGTGTATATAAATTAATAAATAATTTAATTAGCATAATTATAATATTTATTCATTTTAGAATTTAATATACAGTGGTACCTCTGGATGCGAATGGGATCCGTTCCGAATGGATGGTGGCCAACAGATTGAGGTTGAATCCTGACAAGACAGAAGTACTGTTTTGGGAAAACAGAGGGGAGGCAGGTGTGGAGGACTCCCTGGTCCTAAATGGGGTAACTGTGCCCCTGAAGGACCAGGTGAAGCCTGGGAGTCATTTTGGACTCACAGCTGTCCATGGAGGCACAGGTCAGGTCTGTGTCCAGGGCAGCGGCCTATCAGCTCCATCTGATATCAGCTCCATCTTACCTGCCTGCGGACTGTCTCGCCAGAGTGGTGCATGCTCTGGTTATCTCCCACTTGGACTACTGCAATGCGCTCTACGTGGGGCTACCTTTGAAGGTGACTCAACAATTGCAAATAATCCAGAATGCGGCAACTAGACTGGTGACTGGAAATGGCTACCAAAACCATATAGCATCAGCCCTAGATATTCATTGGCTCCTTGTGCGTTTCTGAGCACAATTCAAAGTGTTGGTGCTGACCTTGAAAGCCCTAAACAGCCTTGGCCCAGTATACCTGAAGGAGCGTCTCCATCCCCATCATTCAGCACTGAGCTCCAGTGCCGGGGGCCTTCTGGCAATTCCCTCACTGCCAGAAGTGAAGCTACAGGGAACCAGGCAGAGGGCCTTCTCGGTAGTGGCACCCGCCCTGTGGAATGCCCTCCCATCAGTTGTCAAGGAAATAAATAACTATCTGACTTTTAGAAGACATCTGAAGGCAGCCCTGTTTAGGGAAGTTTTTAGAGTTTGATCTTCTATCGTGTTTTTAATATTCTGTTGGGAGCCACTCAGAGTGGGAAACCCAGCCATAAATAATAATAGTTGTTGTTGTTGTTATTATAATTATAATTATAATTATAATTATAATTATAATTATAATTATTATTATTATTACCATTAGGCAAGCTGGACAGTATCAAAGCTGCTATAAATGTATTTCAGGTGCTTATCCCTAGCAAGTAAGTGAGCAAATGTATCATGCATAGTTCTTTGGGATGGCAGAATGTAGTCGCATGTCAACAGTTTTCAGTACCTTTGGCTTTTCTTCTTAAGTTTAAACAATGTAAAGTAGGTATGTGCTATTGTGTTTACATTTATATATGCATTCCAATAAAAATGTCCACACGCTATTTAAAACTTTAATTCCCCCCATCCTTGCCCAATATTTCAATACAGTGGTACCTCGGGTTACATATGCTTCAGGTTACAGACCCCGCTAACCCAGAAATAGTACCTCAGGTTAAGAACTTTGCTTCAGGTTGAGAAAAGAAATCGCAGCAGTAGCAGGAGGCCCCATTAGCTAACGTGGTGCTTCAGGTTAAGAACAGACCTCCGGAACGAATTAAGTACTTAACCCGATATACCACTGTATTGAGAAACACACACAAAAAATCACTGCATACTTTTTTCTTTTTTTGCTTTGCTTACTAAATACAAGTAAAAAAAGGCATACAAAATTGGATCACTCTCTATGACACCTGAATAAAAAAAACTTCGATGAAAATGTTCTGGTATACCTGAAGGAGCATCTCCACCCCCATCGTTCTGCCTGGACACTGAGGTCCAGTGCTGAGGGCCTTCTGACGGTTCCCTTCCTGCGAGAAGCCAAGTTACAGGGAATCAGGCAGAGGGCCTTCTCGGTAGTGGCGCCCGCCCTGTGGAACGCCCTCCCACCAGATGTCAAAGAGAAAAACAACTACCAGACTTTTAGAAGACATCTGAAGGCAGCCCTGTTTAGGGAAGCTTTTAATGTTTAATAGAATATTGTATTTTAATATTTTGTTGGAAGCCGCCCAGAGTGGCTGGGGAAACCCAGCCAGATGGGCGGGGTATAAATAATAAATTGTTGTTGTTGTTTGTTGTACAAATTACCCCACACAAATTCTGGAAGGCCCACAGCACTACTTGGGATGCAGTGCAGGAAGGTTCATAATAAGAACTTCCTCCGGAGAACATGGCACATTTGCTTCCCAATTTGTACTCCTGAAAGCTTTTATTCTCCTGGGAACTGCGAGCGCAACACAGAAACAGACTGCATCAGTCTGTGGGAATCGAGGTGACATGTGAAGTAGCTGCTTCCTCAACATCTGCATAGGAAAGAAGTAAAATCTGCATGGCCACTGTGCATTTGAGGATTCTGAGACTGCTTTAAATTTTTGACAGTTAAATATAAGGTGTTTTGAAGGTGTCCTATTGTCTTCTGATCTATTACGAACTGGAAACATGCAATTTCCAGGAAGCATTCAAAGTAGTGCCCTCCAGAAGTTGTAAACTACAACTCCCATCAACTTCAGCCAGCATGACCAATGGTCAGGGCCTGTAGCCCACAATGCTGGGGGGGGGCACACATTGGCTGCCCCTCTGCTATTTAGTCAACCATGAGGGTCCCATGTCCCAATTCCCCTGGAAGTCAACGTCTAAATCATGGGCCTTTCTCCGCTTATAAACTGGTGAAGCTGCTGTCTGATACTCTTAAGAGTGAAACTGGAGCTGATTGTCTGCATCTTTGGTCACGTGTTTTTGTTATTAGAATGTAAGGTTTTCCTTTCCAAACTAACAGCAGATTTCACCTGAACTGAGGAAAGTTTGGTGGCTGGAGTCATGCCCCTTATATGTACTCCTCCTGGTCTTCCAGCTAATAAAGGTCAGAGTGATGAAAATGTACATGAGGGCATCGCTTTTGCGGCTTTAGAAAAAATGTACTATTTAATACCGCATACAGTCAAACTTCGGTTTCCAAACGCCTCCGTTTTGGAACGTTTCAGCTCCCGTACGTCAAAAACCTGGAAGTAACTGCTCTGATTTTTGAACCATTTTCAGAAGCTGAACGGCTTCCAAGCCACGTTTTTCATTTTTTCTCTACTGACTTTGCAGCCAGCCCTTTGAACCCTGGTTTTCAAACTTTTCAGAAGCCGAACGGTCTTCTGGAACAGATTACAGTGGTACCTCCGGTTACGAACGGGATCCGTTCCGGAAGCCCGGCCGTATCCCGAAAATTTCGTAAGCGGAGGCGCTCTTCTGCGTGCATGCGTGGTGCGTAGAGAGCTTCTGCGCATGTGCGTGTGGCAAAACCCGAAAGTATACAGTTCTGGGTTTGCCACATTCGCAACCCAAGGATTATGTTACCTGAAAGTAATGTAACCCAAAGGTCCACTGTAAATTCTAAAATCGAGGTTCCACTGTATCCTGAAATTCTAATCCTGTGTGAGTTTAGGAGATTAGAAGTGGAACTAGGTGTCTGCCTCAGCTAAGGGAAGACCTGGTTATTGCGATGAAACTTTGTCTTCAGCTAATGGCTGCTATCATGGGCAATACATTGACCTAGGACAATAGATCGTCCTGATCCTCTAAACCAAGCTCACAGACAGACTGCTTGCATGGAAACAGACGTCTCCCAAACCATGCTCACCAGGCCCTTCCATGCAGAAACCTGGCAATACTTGACACATATGAAAATACTGAAGATTCGTTCAGGAACTTTTGCGAAAGTCAGGAAAGGTTTTGAGTAGTAGAAAAAGTGTGAGTATTCTTAGTACAGTACATTAAACCAGAATATTAGCTGAATAATGGCAATGTTGTGGGAGCATGACAAAAAATAATAAACCACAAACTAAAAAATAATAACCCAGCCCCACATTCCAAAGCAAAGTGCTCCGTTTCATATCAAACCAACGGCACATCGATTTCTCTCATGTTGCACACGCAGCATTTCAAAAGGAAACACAGGACAGCTTTGATTCAGCCCAGGAGCCGCTCGGCAGAAGAAAACACATAAATTCAAGCGCGAAAAGGAAGAATTAAAGGAAGAGCATGTAAAAAGAAGCTGGGATACTAGGAGAGGGTGTGTAAATGGATGTACTAGATATTTATTCCCCGTCAAGGAAAGCTGTTAATCCTCACAATGGCGTCTCCTCCAAACTGCACACCAAATAAATACTTGAGACGGAAAGGACAATCGCTTCTGCGAATCCACACTGACAATGGGAGCAGCTGCCAGGTTTAAAGTGGGTATTTAGAAAAGGAACATTTCCTTAACTTACTTGTCTTTAAAAAAAAAAAAAAAAGCAATCTGACTGCTGGCACTTGCATTCATGGTTAGTTACAGAATAGTGGATCCCTGTCGCCAGCCCCCAAGGGGGGAGGGCCTGTAGCTCAGTCCCAGAGTGAATGCTTTGCATACACAAGATCCAGCCCCTGACAGCTCCCAGGGAAAGAATCCTGCACAGCAGAGGTGGGAAAGGCCTCATTCTAACTCAGACCCCCAAGAGCTGCTGCTTCTGCTGCCACCCAGAGGAGATAATAATGGACAGGATGGAGCCCTGGCCTGATTTGGCATGGGGCACGTTAATAGATTCTACCCATCGATGGATTTGACTTTGATTTCAGGTTCTTTTCACACAACCACCGAAACACATGTTAGAACGCAGCTGATATCTGCATTCTCGTTGCACAATTCGGAGAAGTACAAGTTTCGAAGGACGGCTGCTGTTTCAGTTTGTGCCTAATTTTCGGGAATTATGCAAACGGAACCGAAACTCTCTCTCATCCCTAAAGATAAGCTCAAAACCGCATCCGCAAGAATTCGGGGGGGGGGAGTTATTAAGCACCCAGAAGAAGAGGCAAAAAGCAGCCACAACTTTTGCAGGGTAAAGAAAACTTTCAGGAAATTAAAGGACCGGTTTCCGCGCAAAGAGCAACACGCCAAGCAATGAAAAGTGATGGCCTGAATAAAACCACAGAGATAAAACTTTTCTATCTGAGTGAGGAGCACTGGGTAAACATCAAATCTCTTGCTTCTCCAGAATACACACGAATGCTTTTCAAACATATCACCCCTCAAGGGGCTAATTTTGCAGAAACAGTCCAGCAAGAATCAGAAGGACATTTCAGGGAGGGTTTTTTTGTGCATATATAGATAAATAGAGAGAGAGAGAGAAAGAAAGAAATATGGTCCTATAGGCCTCATTATAGGAGGAAACAGCCATTCTGTAACCTCCCCCCAGCCTCTACTCGCGGTTATTGTTTAACCCTCCTGCATCTCCAATTTCAAAGTGGCATCCCCAGCCGTCATGATTGGCAGCGCACACTAATCCATAGACTACAGAAGCATATGAGGGAGAATTCAGCCATACAGGGAAGATTTCAATGCACACATTTCCCATTTCCCATGAGCATTTAAAAAAAAAAAAAATAGCCTAACAAAACTAACAGTCAGGCTAAGAATTCCCAGCATTCCATTGTCCCAAAGCCATTAAAAACACGAGCTTGTGGTCAGGGGTAAAGACATACAAAGTGGCTGCAGATTTCTGAAAGAAAATCTCCCTCGAAACAGGATAGCATCAGTGTTTTTGTTTGTTAAGAAAACATTAATTTGTGTCTTGCTGCAGAATACCAGTAGAGAGACTCAAGTCCCCTAGCGAATAATGTTTCTACTCGCTCCCCCTTGCTTCCTCCTGAATAGCCAAAACGTTATGGTTTACCAGCAAATAGAGAGAAAAACCTTCGATTGCTTAGATGAACGTTCCCTCACTGAAATAGCTGTCACCTGGGGGGGGGGCATCACGAGCAATTTCAGCACCCCAGCTACATTGGTGGCATTGCGGAAGTAACACAAGGAACTCTTGTGAGATGCAATGATGTCAAAATCATAGGAAGAAAATTGATTTTAGGGAGAGGAGGCTGCGCAGATTTGATACTAGGCTATTAGCGAGGCTCGGCGCTGTGCAAATAAATAAATTAATGCATGCATTAAACAGATCAACAGATGAATGGGCTTAACAAAGCGAGACAGAAAAAAACACACCAAACCCTGCAACCTGAGCTAACTTTAGAATTTGGGGTGCGGGGAATACATGGAATTCTGTGACTGAGCCACCATATGCAAGAACTTAACTCTCCCCAAGGAGAGTCGGACGAAAACCATTCCCAGCCCCAACTCTCTAAACTAGAGGTGTATGACTTATAACTTCATTTATTAAACTGATATATCATCCTTCCTCCTGAAGGAGCCCAGGATGGCAAAAAGCAAGTGATAAAATAGTAACAACATACTTAACGCCTATGAGGCTTACTGAAGGTCTTCAGCTGGCACCTTTTAGGTGCTACTGGGGTGCAGTTCCCATCATCCCTGGTCCCTGGACACACTGAATGGGGCTGATGGAGAGAAACGATATGAGGACCAAAGGCTAATCATCTCTGCTCTAAGCCATCCTTCCCAGTGCTTTGGCTTTCAACTCCCAACTACTGGGCTTGATGGAAGTTGCAATCCAAAAACTCTGGAAGGCGCTACAATGGGGAAGGATCCTATAACTTCCTGGAGTTCCCTGGAAAGAGGAACTGATTGGCAAACCAACCCCTGTGAGAGGTATAGGGGTCTCCTGACAGCTCTCAGCACCCTTGAAAAAGACAGATCGCAAGGTTCTTTGGAGAGAAAATCACAGCAGCTTTTCAGCTGTGTGATATTCATTTAAACATATAGTGCAAACTGGGCCATTCTTTTCTCCAAACGAAAACCTACACTGTAATTTTAAATTCTAGGGCAGGGGAAACCTACATGGTTCCCTCTTGAGAATATTGGATTACAATTCCCATCACCCCCAGCCAGCCTATCCAAGGAACAGGAATGATGAGAGTTGTGGTCCAATGACATATGGAGAGCAGGATATTGGCTTCTTCTACTCTAGGGATGCAGGTGGTGCTGTGGGTTAAACCACAGAGCCTAGGGCTTGCCGATCAGAAGGTTGGCGGTTCAAATGCCCGCGACGGGGTGAGCTCCCGTTGCTTGGTCCCTGCTCCTGCCTACCTAGCAGTTCGAAAGCACAAAGTGCAAGTAGATAAATAGGTACCGCTCTGGCAGGAAGGTAAACGGCATTCCCATGCGCTGCTCTGGTTCGCCAGAAGTGGCTTAGTCATGCTGGCCACATGACCTGGAAGCTGTACACCAGCTCCCTCGGCCAATAAAGCGAAATGAGCGCCGCAACCCCAGAGTCGGCCATGACTGGACTTAATGGTCAGGGGTCCCTTTACCTTTACTCTAGGGTTTTAAGAGAGCATGCATATCAAACCCCCCCCCCCCTTTCAGGACTGTTTATTGTTTCATTGACCTGTACCAAATCGCTCCCACCCACCCCTAAACCTCCCTTAGCCATCCAGCCTTTCTTCTTAAGGAAAAGACACACACACCCTCCCCAAACCTCAATCGCCAATCATTTTAGCTGCCCTCTCCTTCCCCTTCCCGAGCTTGACGGCTTCTGAAATAAGGAGGCTAAGGAGAAAGCGCAGCGCCACTGATGCATGAGCGAGCCCTCCTGACCTCTGACTGTGGCAGATCAACAGCAGGCAAGAGCGCAGGACAGAAGAAGAAGAAGAAGAAGAGTTTGGATTTGATATCCCGCCTTTCACTCCCTTTAAGGAGTCTCAAAGCGGCTAACATTCTCCTTTCCCTTCCTCCCCCACAACAAACACTCTGTGAGGTGAGTGGGGCTGAGAGACTTCAAAGAAGTGTGACTGGCCCAAGGTCACCCAGCAGCTGCATGTGGAGGAGTGGAGACGCGAACCCAGTTCCCCAGATTAGGAGTCTACCGCTCTTAACCACTACACCACACTGGCTCTAGGACAGTGCATAGGACAGAGTGATGGGAACTGACAGGGGTTTCCTCGCGGAGATGGGCTGAACTGAGACATCACCTCGCCGATGACAAAGTAATATGGGGTTTCAAACGTGAAAAGTGGGTCAGGGACAATACGACGGGACACACCCTGCGGTCGAAGTCGTAGTGGGGGGAAGCGAGAGAGAGGCTGGTGGTTAGCTCGAGGCGCTAGGAGCCAAGTTCTCAGAAATGCCAGCGCTTGTAAGATGAACAGTGTGCCTTTTTCTTATGCGCCTTTTCCAAGCTCCTTAGAGGTGCCCCTTCCCCACAGGGCGCAGATCAGACACGAAACGTTTGGCTCCTTGGAGTGACATATCTGGTCCAAGACAAACATTTGTTAAATGCAGGCTTGCAGATGAAACTCACAGTTGTGTTATAGCAGAGGATCACACACACACACATGCGCTAGCCTGCCAACCTTCATGTATCATTTTTGGTAGCATGGAAGCAACGTGCAAAACGGATTAGAGCTGGTTAAGGAACGTGGCAAATAGTGGTGAGAAGGCAGTGAGAGGCAAGGAAGTGAAGTATGGAAGGAAGTATGAGTGAAGTATGGAAGGAAGCGGGAGCAAAGGAAATGAAATGGAAGTTGAGCATGGTCTTCCAAGCCATGAATTGCGGGGGGGGGGGGGGGGGGAGGCAAAACGTTCCCTGTTATTCATCAAAGTAACGTTAGGGAAATCGGCACTCAGCCATGAAACTCACTGGGTGACCTTGGGTCACTTCCTGCCTCTCAGCCTAACCTACCTCACAGGGCTGCTGTGGGAATTAAATGATCGGGCCCCTCTCTGTGGCCATCCTGTCTGGGCCTGATGGACATTGTACAGTGGTACCTCAGGTTAAGAACTTAATTCATTCCGGAGGTCCGTACTTAACCTGAAACTGTTCTTAACCTGAGGTACCACTTTAGCTAATGGCGCCTCCTGCTGCTGCCGTGCTGCCACAGCACGATTTCTGTTCTCATCCTGAAGCAAAGTTCTTAACCCGAGGTACTATTTCTGGGTTAGAGGAGTCTGTAACCTGAAGCGTATGTAACCCAAGGAACCACTGTACTCCAAAAACGCCTGGAGGGCACCAGGTTGGGAAAGGCAGCTTTAGACCCACAACTCTCAGAGTAACAGGCAGATTGGAACTTAGGCTGCCACTAGATTTTTTCATCCCTGTCTTTATCTGTATGGTTAAAGGGGCTTTAATTTTGTACTGGTTTGTTTTTATTGCTGATTTCTTCAACGTTAAACCACTTCAGGATGTTTCGTGGGATGTGATTCATGAACGAAGTTCAATAAACAAATGCCACCGTCTTCCAAAAAAATACTGTGATGCAATTCCTGGCAGTTTAAACATATCAAAATACACAGTTAATTACATACCGAAGAAATGTGTGTGCGCGTACACACACACACACACACACACACACACACACACACACATATTTAACAAGATATCTTGAGAGAGAAAAAATGCCATTTTTAATATGCATATTAATACAAATATATTTTAGAAAAATTGTTTTCTTCAATTATGAGGACTAGAAACTGCTTAGGGTTTGGTTTTGTCTTGCTTTTTCAAACCAAGGTTAGGCACACCTTGGGACCTTTTGACTACTGTGTTCAACCAGATGAGGCTGGCATTTCCCTTCCGCTGCGAGGACCATTTGAGTTGTCGCAGCTCAGCTGCCTGGACTGAGTGGCCATTGGATTGGACTGTTTGTTTGTTTTCTTAAGAGAGGAAGGTGCAGGGGATGCTAAACAGCCCTTAGCCGCGCTGGCAGAGGAAAAGGAGCAGCTGTGCTCTTGCAGCTGGTGGCATGTCAGCCAATCTGTCACACTGGCAGGATAATAGAGAGTGCAGGAGCTTTGCTCCGTGAGCACATGACAAGAGTTCGTCACCCCAAAGTTGAACTACAAGGGCAGGCAGCGAAAAGTATATGACAAAGGCTAGAGAGCAAGAGAATGTGGCGTCTAGTGTTACACATAAAAACTCAGATATGCTTTTAACATCCAGCCCATTACATTGTCTGCATTGAACTTTGGATCCTACCCTTTGCAAAAAAAAAAGTGCTATTTTTTCCCCCCATTTCAAAAATAGCTCTTAAATGGTTCCCTGTCCCACAATAACTTGATCATCACTCACACGGTTCATCCAAGCCTATTAAAAATGTATACATACCTTCTCCATTTGGAGGGTAGAGACCCTTTCATTTGTCTTACGATGAAAGAATCTTCGATTTGAAGTTCTCCAAGGTTATGGTTTTGGATCTGCAGGGGTTTTTTTCTCTCATTAAAATTAAAATGCTTCCAGCCTCCCAAAATATGAAGTTCTGCAGAGTTTATAAAATACCCAGTAGAACATGGTATAGAGGCAAGACTGCCCTTCCTGCAAATCAACTATCTAATAAACAGCCAACATTTGGAATACACATATGCTCGCCTTTTAAAAATTTTTTAGTTATTTATTACATTGATCTTCCAAATAAAAATTTCCTTCCTGTAGCACCTTAAAGACCAACTAAGTTAGTTCTTGGTATAAGCTTTCGTGTGCATGCACACTTCTTCAGATACACTGAAGAAGTGTGCATGCACACGAAAGCTTATACCAAGAACTAACTTAGCTGGTCTTTAAGGTGCTACAGGAAGGAAATTTTTATTTCGACTATGGCAGACCAACACGGCTACCCATCTGCAATTGATCTTCCAGGCATCTTAAGGAAGTGTACATGGTTCTCCTCCTCCCCATTTCACCCTCACAACAACCCTGTGAAGCAGGTTAGGCTCAGAGAAGGTGACTGGCCCAAGGTCACCCAGGGGGCTTCATGCCTGAGTGGGGATTTGAACCCTGTTCTCCCAGGTCCTAGTCCAACACTCTAACCATTATGCCACACTGGCTCGCCCATCTACTAACTACATTGGATCTCCCTTCTACGGATCTAGCTTCCCCGCTTCTTCTTGGCAACCCTGCAGCACAATCAAAGTACGACCGAGCACAATTCAAAGTGTTGGTGCCGACCTTTAAAGCCCTAAACGACCTCG
Organism: Podarcis pityusensis; assembly: GCF_964106645.2. Classification (NCBI taxonomy): domain Eukaryota; kingdom Metazoa; phylum Chordata; class Lepidosauria; order Squamata; family Lacertidae; genus Podarcis; species Podarcis pityusensis. The sequence continues at coordinate 15,771,864 of NC_138027.1, read as the reverse complement.
GTCCTGTATACCGGAAGGAGCGTCTCCAACCCCCATCGTTCAGCCTGGACACTGAGATCCAGCACTGAGGGCCTTCTGGCGGTTCCCTCACTGCGAGAAGTGAGATTACAGGGAACCAGGCAATGGGCCTTCTCGGTAGTGGCGCCCGCCCTGTGGAACACCCTCCCATCAGATGTCAAGGAAATAAACAACTATCTGACTTTTAGAAGTCATCTGAAGGCAGCCCTGTTTAGGGAAATTATTAATGTTTGATGTTTTATTGTGGCTTTAACATTCTGTTGGGAGCCGCCCAGAGTGGCTGGGGAAACCCAGCCAGATGGGTGGGGTATAAATAATATATTATTATTATTATTATTATTATTATTATTATTATTACTCAGGCGTGCCCACTGAGAAGCAAGCCCACAACATGCATAATGAAGCTTATTCCCAGTGCAGTATATGCACAGGATTGCTGCCTTCACTGTGCTGAGCCAGTGTAGTGTAGTGGTTAAGAGAGGTGGACTCGTAATCGGGTTCGCTTCCCTGCTCCTCCACATGCAGCTGCTTGGTGACCTTGGGCTAGTCACACTTCTCTGAAGTCTCTCAGCCTCACTCACCTCACAGCGTGTTTGTTGTGGGGGAGGAGATTGTTAGCCACTTTGAGACTCCTTAGGGTAGTGATAAAGACGGATATCAAATCCAAACTCCTCTTACTCTTCTTCTTCTTCTTCTGCATCACATGGTGAATGGTTCCCAACATTTGCTCATAAACCAGGGTTTGCAACCAGGCTTACAAACCATGGTTACCATGGAACCCTGACAGCATCACCATTAGAACTGGTGCACATGATGTTAACAACATCAGCAGCAGCATCACACAGAGCTAGTGTGGTGTGGGGATTAGGAAATCAGACTCAACTGCTTAAAGCAGGGTAAGGAAATATGGGGCCCTCTAAACATTGCTTGACTTCAACTCCCATCAGCCCTAGCTTCTAGGGTCAAAGGTCAGGGGTGAAGGGAGGTGCAGTTCAGCAACAGCTGCAGAGCCACATGTCCATCCCATCTCCCAGCCCGAAGCTTACATAGCTTATGCACTCTTGGGAGCAGAGGGGAAAAGTGATTAATAAGTTCTTTCATCACTGGAACAGACACAATCAATTCAGAGCAAACAGCTGGAGTGATGTATTTAAGAGATCAATGTTAACTGTCAATGACAAGGAAAATCTAGTGACGAATTGGATAATTATTATATCCACACTAGTATAATAGTAATAATAATACCCAGCTTTTAATGTATTTTGAGCCCTGTTCAGGCACATGACAATTACGGCATGCAGGACTACAGCGTGGCGATGAACATTTGCCCCATACGGGTGCCGGACCCTTCCCAACACTGTCCATGGGCAGAGGGCAATGTCTGAAACAGGGGAGTCTGCCAGATACCTGTAGTTTATCCCTGTGGGTTGGAATCCTTAGGATTCCAGGTCATGGGGTCAGTCTACGTGTATCTGGCAAGGCTGCTGAAATATACCCAGAGTCGAGTGTGGATTTCATGCTCTTTATTCAGCTCATAGTAGTGAGGAATGCCAGTTCCCCCGAAATGTCTGCTTTATAAACATTATTTACACAATGGGCCCCACGTGATTGGCTAATTCCGGGATTCTCCTGTAGGCCAATCAGGTTGCGGATTCACTTCCACCTAGAGTTGGATTGGGTGGCTCCTGCAGACCAATCAGACTGCTGTATTTTGGATCCTATTGTTCTAGGACCGATCAGACTGCTGCATTCTGAATCCTATTCAACTCAGTACATAACAGCTGCCCTCCTGCAGATATTGCCCTGCAGAAAACAAGATTGCCAAGACGTACTCTGCAAAATTGACACACAACCCCCTCACTCTACTCTGATGGGGTTTTTTTTGGGGGGGGGAGGAGACACGGTAATTCATTTCCCCTTCCTCATCTCTGCCATGTTTCTATTTAGGTTTAACATGGACCCCACCCCCAAATTGATTTGGGACCAGATCCAAGGGTGGATTGGCCCCAGGTTGGCCTGTCTGCAGGTGGAGGGGTTGAATCTGAGCCACAGTGCAGATCGGGGGGCTGTGTGTATTTATCTTTTTTATTTATCTAAACAAGGACAAACATTTTAATGACACAAAAGAGGGAGGGAGACAAAAAAAGCCTGAATAAAAACTAAAATGAAACATACACACCAAGTACAAACTATGGTAGTTTCATTCACATTCCCTATTCAGCCCTGGTGATTATTATAATGATCATACGCATTATTAGAATCGTAAGCACACAAACAGAGCTCTGTAATAAGACTGGGAAATACAAATCCCATTTAAGCCATGAAAGTCAATGGATAACTAACCTGACACCAGTTGCTATCTCTCAGCCCAACCTACATCAAAGGGTCGTTGTTACGATATAATGAGGGGTGGAGGAGCTGACCAGGGCTTCTTAGAGGAGCGTTCTGATAATAATATATAAAAGAAATAAAACATTGGTTAAAACTACCAAGGGCAGGCAAAGAAATCCACTTCAGAAGTGAGCAGGCTTCTGAAGTGAATGTCTTTGAGGCTAGCTGTTTATTTGCAGAGAGCCAGTTTTATATGTACAGTGAGCTTCAGAATATGAAGCTGCTATGTGTTACCTTGCAAGCGGTATCAGCTGAAACTTTTTCAAAATCCAGAATGGATCTTCTTCTTTGGTACAAAGCAATAAAAGTGCTGTTTCGCTATATTGCAGGGGCGGGGGCGAGAAAAACATTAAGGAACGCAATGTTTACAGAGAAGACCACAGAAAGGTCAGCTTCCTTTCAGGCACATATCCAAAAACTAATAAAGCTCCACTCCATATCTCCGCGCCCAACGGTTGGCAAACCAAGCCAACTTTCAGTCAAAATGATGTACTGAATTATTCTCCGCCGGACAGAGTTTTAATGTATACCAAACCGCCCTGAATTCGGCCTTTTCCAAAAGACGTTTATAAGAAGGTGCTTTCAGATGCTAAGTGCCAGCCTCAGCAGATAACCTAGAGAGAGCATTTCAGACGGATTTATTCCCAATACACCCCCAAGGATAATCTTCTATATCATGGCCAAGGTCAACAGGATTCTCACAAGGAGAAGAAGATTTTAGGGAGCTGTGTCTGCTTGTAGGGGAGGTGGAAACTAATTTGTGGCAGACACTTCAGGATTTGAAGTAGAAGCTTTGAGGTTCAAAATGAGCACCACACTCCGCTTGCCAATAAATCCTCTCAGGTGACCCTTAGGGAGTTGTTCTCTCTCTCAGTCCCTGAGCTGTGAAATGGGAAGAATGACATCCCTCCTTCCTGGGATTGTTGTTGCCACTGAAGAGGAAAATGAAGGGCTGCGCACATTAAGAAGCAATGTTAAAACGGTTAGAAGCTATTTATTTACTTACCGCAATTCTATACTGCCTTTTAACGCAATCATCAGTAGTCCGCTTGGACTACTGCAATGTGCTCTACATGGGGCTACCTTTGAAGGTGGCCCGGAAACTGCAATTAATCCAGAATGCGGCAGCTAGACTGGTGACTGGGAGTGGCCGCCGGGACCACATTGTTGGAATTCTGCCTGGGTCAGAGGAATGTGCCACAAGCGTAGGCACCGGCAGATATTCCTGTCGACCTCCCCGCGTCTCCCAACCTCTGCTGATAAGCAGGCGAGGTCCGGCGATTCTTCTCAGATGTATGAGAGGAACACACCGTTCTTCCTCTCTCCCCTTCGGTGTCCCCAGGGAGGGGAAAGAAGCAGACAGAAAACTATTTACATCATTTATTTCTGCCTCTTACATCAGTACAGAGAATCATGTCTGCACTCAACAACAGCAAGAAGAAAAACTCCTCCCAAGTACATCCAGTACGGGTCATATGACACACACACACACACTGAGCTAACATCCGGTGCTCAGTACAGAATGGACTGCCCCTTTGTTCCCATGGCAACAGTCACAAACATCCTGTCTGGCTTTCCAGCCACAAGCAGCTGGCTGAGCTGCTAGAGCCTTTGCTTGCTGCAGCATTGGTGCTTTATGGTAACATACTCCCCCTAAAGCATCAATGTGTGCCGCGAGCAAAGCGTCATCCAGAGAAGAAAACAAACAGTTGTTATATTTATAACATTCCCCTGTTGTTTCAGTTCCACCCTTGGAACTACCCGCCACTGGTTTAACCAATGTACCTCTCTGGTTGTGTGACTTCGCACTACCTCGGTTAACAACTCTCTGTTGTGCCTTTGTCTCTGACTCAGACACAGCTTCAATCTGTCCTTGGTCGTTTACAATAGCAACATATGCAAGGTTAGCAAACTCCTTTGAATACCTCTTGGGTGGTACACCCTTCGTTGCTCTCTCAGACTTACGTATGAGGTGCTGATCATCTGTGCTCACTGGTTCAACCTCTGAACTCTCTGGAGAACCAGTACTAAGCTTAATCAATGGTTCATCCTCCTCTTCTGAGGGTCTAGTCATTATGTGAGATTTCCTCTCAATGACTGTGACAACTGAGCTGTCTGAGCTATCGCTGTCATCATCAGTACTACTGAACTCAATAAGATCAAACTCATCATCATCATCATCTGAATCGTGTCCTGTGGGAAAAGTTTGTTCTACAACCCGCTCTCGCTCTGGAGCACTCTCTAGGAACTTTGTGAGAATCACCTGACCAGATTCAGACAAAATTACTCTGTAGAGACCCTTTTCATATCCCACAAAAATGCCTCTGGCATTCTTTACACCACCTGGAGCTTCTGTTCTCACATGAGACCCGAAAACCTTAAAATAGGCAACAGAAGGTTTTCTATTGAACAGCTTCTCAAAAGGAGAACATCCCAACTCTGTTGAGACCTTTCTCAACCACACATGAAGATAGGACGCTAGCGATTCGGCCCAATATTCATGTGGCAAATGTGAACTCAGCAATTGCGCATTCATTCCCTTTTGCAATTCTTTGTTCACCCTCACACAGACCCCCCTGTTCCACGCTTCTGGCGAAACAGCCACTTTGTGGTCTATCCCTTTTCCATCCAGGAACTTCTGAAACTTCTGTAACAGAAAAACTTGCTTCTCATCTGTGAAAAGACAATCAATGTTAGCATCATGCATACTTTTAACCTTGTCACAAAACTCCTGAAACTTTTCTAAAGTTTCTTGCGGTTTCTCCATCATATAAACCCAAGAATAATTTGTGAAACAATCCACACACACAAGGTAAAATCGTGCACCGCCTCTAGATGGTTCTAGAGGACCAATCACATCAGCATACACCCGCTGAAATGCTCTGTCGACCTTCTTCGTCACCTTCCTGGTGCTCACACTGGTCACACCTGTAAGAGAGATTTCGTTAGAAACAGAAGAATTACATTTCATGTAATCACTTTGATCAAAAGTCAACAAATACAGTCCATCTTTCTCTTTGGCTGTAAGAAACAGTTCTCCATCTTTGTAGATCTTGCAGCTTTTAGCATCATAGGACAGTTTCAGTCCTTTCTTTGCAATCTGCGACACGCTCAGCAGATTAAATCTCAGTTCTGGAACCAGGTAAACATTGCTTATAGTCAAGTTCAGACTCTCAAGATACACAGTCCCAATTCCAGTCGCTTCCAGCTCTTGACCGTTGGCCTGTTTCACAGTGAAGCTTTGCTTCTTCAACGTCGAAAACAGTCCTCTGTGCGGGCACATATGAACCGTTGCGCCCGTGTCTATTATGAACGAGTTCCCAACATCTGGCATGGTTCCTTTCGCCATCATAGCCTTTGCAGGTTTCACCTGGCACTTGGTACGGCTTTTGCCTGACGCCTGAGGCTTCGTAGAGCTGCTCTTTGCTCCTCTTGACTGGCGCGGCTTCTTACAGTTTCGCTGTAGATGCCCAGTCTGTCCACAATTGTAGCATCGGACAGCACTCAATGCTACTCCATGCTCTCCAGTAGCATCAGCAGTGGGGGAATTAGAACTCTGTTCTTCCCTCCCCCTGTCTTTTTCTTCCAGTGCAGCAAGTCTGTCGTGTTCATTCAGGACCACAGCACAAACTCTCTCCGCGGTCAGCTGCGCGGCCGGTAGGGAACCAAGCTGACTGGCAACAACCTTGTAGGTGCGGCTAAGGCTGTTTATCATCATGAAGCAAAACACTTCCTCCTGAAGACGGAAATTGCGTTCCACCATCTGTTGACGCAGAAACTTCATTTCTGTCAGGTGCGCTTGAACATCTCCATCAGGCGCAAGTCTCAGATTGGTCAATTTCTCAAAATACAGCAACGCTGAAGAACCAGCATCTCTCTGATGCGTTGTACGCAGCGTGTCCCATACCTCTTTCGCATTTTCTAAATGCTGAACATGCACCAACTGATCATCTGAGACACACAGAATTATAGCAGTTCTGGCCCTCACGTTCCGTGATTCCCAACCTCCGGTTGGTGCTGCAGGGATGGGGTTTTCAATTACATCAAAAAGCCTCTGATTCTGCAGCAGGGCCTTCATCTTTACAGACCAAGATGAATAATTGTCATTGGTTAAGGAAGGAGGGCAAGGCAAACCTCCCCCTTTCTTGGCATCCATCTTGAAGCCAAGCCTCTCTCACCTCCAAACAAGCTGCAAAATCCAACAGCTGTTTTTTTCTTTCTCACGCAGCAAACTGCAAATTGTTTACGCTCTTTGCACCTGGCAGCTAAACTCAGGCTGCTATTGAAAAGTCCCTTCCAAGAGCACGTGAACTTGTAGCCAAAACATTCTCTGGTTTTGTTTCGCTTTCCCAGGCTGACACTCACAGTCCAGCCCCTTTGCCAGTAACTTTCCAACTTTCCGTTACCTAGCAACAATGCATTTCAATAGGACCTCTTATCTACCACAAAAAATTGTGGAATGCAGGCTTCAGCCTTCAAGCTGCAGGCCTCTTCCTCCGGAGCTTTTGTTTTCTTTGAAACGCAGCTCCGTGAACCAGGGAATTAATCTTCCTGCGTTCACACTTTTAGCCCGAAATGCAGCATACCTTGAACTTTGTTGCTCTGGAAAACACCTCTTCTTTCCACCAGCTGTCTGTGGAGCCTCTGGCCTCTTTCAGACGCTTCTCTTCCTCCTTGGAGCTGAGGAGGACAATCCACCAGCCTCTCATGCAGATGTCCGATGAATCGCAACCATCCGAAGGCTGCCACTGTTGGAATTCTGCCTGGGTCAGAGGAATGTGCCACAAGCGTAGGCACCGGCAGATATTCCTGTCGACCTCCCCGCGTCTCCCAACCTCTGCTGATAAGCAGGCGAGGTCCGGCGATTCTTCTCAGATGTATGAGAGGAACACACCGTTCTTCCTCTCTCCCCTTCGGTGTCCCCAGGGAGGGGAAAGAAGCAGACAGAAAACTATTTACATCATTTATTTCTGCCTCTTACATCAGTACAGAGAATCATGTCTGCACTCAACAACAGCAAGAAGAAAAACTCCTCCCAAGTACATCCAGTACGGGTCATATGACACACACACACACACTGAGCTAACATCCGGTGCTCAGTACAGAATGGACTGCCCCTTTGTTCCCATGGCAACAGTCACAAACATCCTGTCTGGCTTTCCAGCCACAAGCAGCTGGCTGAGCTGCTAGAGCCTTTGCTTGCTGCAGCATTGGTGCTTTATGGTAACACACATAACCTGAGAGATCTGCATTGGCTCCCAGTACGTTTCCGAGCACAATTCAAAGTGTTGGTGCTGACCTTTAAAGCCCTAAATGGCCTTCGTCCAGTATATCTGAAGGAGCATCTCCACCCCCATCGTTCAGCCCGGACACTGAGATCCAGCGCCGAGGGCCTTCTAGCAGTTCCCTCATTGAGAGAAGTGAAGTTACAGGGAACCAGACAGAGGGCCTTCTCGGTAGTGGCACCCACCCTGTGGAACACCCTCCCTTCAGATGTGAAGGAAATAAGCAGCTATCCTATCTTTAAAAGACATCTGAAGGCAGCCCTGTTTAGGGAAGTTTTTAATATTTAATTCTGTATTGTTTTTAACATTTGACTGGGAGCCGCCCAGAGAGGCTGGGGAGACTCAGCCAGATGGGCGGGGTATAAATAATAAATAATAATAATAATAGTAATTATTAATATTATTATTCCCAAGGAGATTTGAAATAACTTTCTAAAAAGGGAGAAAGAATCTGCAAATGTGCATAGAATGTTTTAATAAAACAGATTTTAAAACTGGAGCGACAATAAAAAAAGCACTTCTGATTAACTGATATACTCCTGTGAGAATAATAATAAAAAGGCACTTAGAATATAGTCACTTGAGAGTCTAGTAAGCTCTGGTCTGAGCAGAAGCTCATCTCAGCTCCCAGTAAGATGGCACTAGGGGTACTGTTTCACTGGCAGATCTTTAAACCCCAAGGTGAGTTCAGAAGGGAGAACGAGATGCTAAAATAGTCCGGGCTAAGCCATGTAGGGCTTTCAAGATGAAAACCAGCATATTATGGGGATTTCAGTATCCTGGTTGGCTGCGGAAATGCTCCTTCTGGATGTTCCCCCTATGGAGTAGAGTTATAGTTTGTGGGGCTCCTGGATCCCAGGATTGCAACCAGATTCCGCATGGTCAGCTGTGCATAGGAAAAACCCTTCCCTAGATAGATCCATGCTCTACCCACGGATCCTGCAGAGGAATGAGCAACATCAGGTGTGGTGCTGTGATGAGCAGGGGCTGTGCTGTGTGCAACACAGGGGCAAAGAGCACCTGAATATGGCTCCTGGCTTCCTCTTGAGGACTTCAAAGCAATTATTGCATGAACAGACCAAATGCTGAAACTGACTTTTGATGGTATTCTGTTATTAATTGTACTTGCTGTATGTACTGTAATTTAATCATTGGATGCGTTCAACCAGTTATATGGGATTGAGTACAGCACAACTACCATTTTAAATATTTTGAAGTCTTGTAACTGTGCCACACGGTATCAGCATATTGATGATAACTCACGCCTTACCTTCCGGATGATCTCTCTTAACCCGTTTCATGAAGATGTTAATCAAAAGCAGGTCCCCAAAGGGGGAGCTCGCGCCAAGACATTTTGTCTCAACATAATCATGGTAATTTCAGCACTCTGCTGGGGAGCACAACTACGGCTTAACCACATGCCACCAGATGTCGATGCAGGCTATGGACTAGCCACTTGAGCTGCACTCTTCAAAACGTGTCGCGCAGCAACAGCAAAATTAAAAATTAAAAAATGAGGCACTTCTCAATCTGCAGTGGGTGCAATTCCTATTCAGTAGCGGTGTGGCATTTGGCTGCAGAGTACCCAGAAGCTTGCTCAGCATATTGTGCTTCCTATCACCCTTATAGCTAAGTTGTTGAAGATGATTTATTTAGAGGGCCTCTGAATACCTGGCATCTTGCTGTATTTCAGGAACAGAAGACTCGCACCGCTCCAGCTCAAGTTAGCTACCCTACAAAGCTTCTGGGGCCCCATTGCTAAAGTATTCTTACTGAAAATAGGAGCACAGTCGATGGGATTCCCTTCAGAAGTTGTTGGGAACCAACTCTCACTGGCTCCAGCCAGCATGGCCATTGGTTTGGGACAGCGTTTGAAATTCGCCAGGCACCAGGTACATTTTGAAGCTGGCTATTGGCCACTTACGACCAAGCGAAGATGCCCGGGTCCCAGGATGGCGCTTGACATCTCCACCATCTAGAGGTGTATTCCTGGGGAGATTCTGGGATCCTGACGGTTTTCACGTACTAGCAACACACCCTGTAGAATTCTACTTGTGATATTTTGCACATCACAATCTGCACAATCAGAACAAATTTCAGAAACCAAAAAGTCATACTGAAAAATACATTTGAGCTGTTTGGCCCCAAAATGGCAACTGGACATCCCATTTTGGCGACTGTAACCCTGGTTTAAGGAGCCTTTTGTGCCTAGATTATATATTTGAGTTTCAAAACCCTTTTTTGGGATGGTGGAGGACTGTTGTAAATCATTTCATATACCAGGAGTGGGGAACCTCAGGCCTGGGAGTGGCCCTCCAACCCAGTCAGTGAGTGTTGAGGGCTTGCGCACCATCCCAAAGTGACTGACAGAGAGACATGGAAGGCAGAATCCAGCCTCTGAGCCTTAAAAGTTCCCACCCCATATTAAAAAGCATCTCAGGTATGTAAACATGGCCAGAGTAATGCACAGGATTCATTGCAGAGAGACTTGCACTGAAGAATACTTTAGCAATGGGGCCCCAGAAGCTTTTTCAGACAGGTGAGAAGAAGCCGTTACTTTAAACAGCTCTGGCTTTTGAAAGAGGCAAACAAAAACGAAAGGTATTCAAAGTCTGCTTCAAAGCAGGCGTCAGCTATTAATGGGCAGGCTGGGTGTGTAGTTGGTACCCATAATGTTCACACACCCTGAGAGGGAGATAAAGCATGAGAGGCACTCGTTTTTCCGACGGCAGCCATGCCGTGCCCGTGCATTTAAAGAAATGTGCAGAATGGCACAGCCTTTATTATTCTACTGCTTCAGACATCAACTGGCCAAAGGAATCTAATTTATGAGAAAGAGGGAACGCGAGACGACAGCGATTTATTAGTCTTTTTTCTTTCTTTTTCTTTCAAAAAAATGAACTCAAAGCGACTTGCAAAATGCAAAGATCAAAAGGAGATTGAAATAAGTGCTTTGGTATTGAAAATGGAAGGCTCCTTTAAAGAAAAGAAAAAGGGACAGGAGAAATACTCTCCCTTTCACGATATCCGATTGTTCCTTGCAAACTAAGCACCAGGCCACGCAGATTAAGAAAGCATTAAGGAAGAAAGTGGAAGGAAACTTGAATTAAAAAGGTTTTAAATAAAATAAAACAATAAAGCTTGATTCCCAAGCTCTGGGACTTAATCGGATTTATATACATGCATACACACACATAATAATAATAATAATGATAATAATAATAGGAAGTTCTCGTTAAAATAGGTGTAACTTAACTGATTCATAAGAATGTCTACATGGCAAACAGCCATTTCTCGAAAGCTTGGGAACTGCAGTCTGACACGTGATGAGGATTTTAAAGAGAGCGATCAGTGAAAACAGAGTTCCCGGGCTTGCTCCAACCTCCAGAGTTGCAGACAGATTAGGACAGTTGATGCCGCATGCCACAAATACTCTTGATTTTCTTTTAATAAAGGAATGAACTGTGGGAAGCCTTCAGGCACCAGAGAAAGGAGCAGCCCGTCGCTCAGTCCCCTACCCAACTTCATCCACAGCTGCCGGCTGCCAGCACTGCTACTCTCTCGCCGTTTGCCAGAATCTGTTACCCTCTTGGAAGGAGGCAGGAGAGAGGAGTTGGAAGCGTCCCTCCTAGATGGCCAATGAGGTGACCACCTGCAGTCTATTTCCAGTGGTTCTGCAGTTAGGGCAATTTCAGACTCCCTCCTCTGGCAATCTGCACAGAATTTTGCTTAACGGTTGCCATCAATTTGATTTTAATTAATTTTTATAATGAAATGTTTTTAGAATGTTGGATTATTTGATTGTTGTTAGCCGCCCTGAGCCCGGCTTCGGCTGGGGAGGGCGGGATATAAATAATATTTTTTAGTATTATTGACATGTTGGGAGGCTGCTCCTACAGAGCTCAGTCTGCCATATCCAGCCTTCACCTGCCTGCCGTCTTACTTATAGCCATTGCAGGAGCTGCCAGACAGTTTCTTCCTCCTTAATTTTCACTGTTCCCGTTGAAGAACTCAACAGAGAGGTGGATTGGGACGGAACTAGAATTCGCTGTCTATGCCTGTCATTAACTTTGGCTCTGACAACTGTTGGCCTTCCTGTTGCCCTACGAGTCACAATGGGTGCATACACAGATCTCTGGACGTGGTGATCTTAGCGAGGAAGGGGTGTTCTTCAGGTGGCAAACGGACATTGCTTCAGAGCCTTAAGTCAGCCCTGCTGTCAGGGCATCTGCAATGCATGCAGAAAGTCTCAGGTTCAGATGCTGGTATCTCCATGTAGATCTGGGAAACTCTGTAGAGAGCTTGGGTCTCCAGCTGTTTTTGGACTACAAATCCCACCAACACTGGACACTGGTCCTGCTAGTTATGGATGATGGGAGTTGTTTGGGGAACCCTGCTGTGGGCAAAACTGAGCTAGGCGGGCCAAGTATAAAGCAGCTTCCTATCCCACAAGTTTGAGATGTCTATGAGCAGGACATGGACGCAACAGCACTCCCAACTGTGGGAAAGTCAGTACAAAGGCAGATCTGCAGCACAAAGTCTGCAAAACCCCTGCATCTCCACCGATCTCTATCAGAAGGCTCCAAGGGAAGTCCTACCATGTTTGTGCAGAAGTATTGATATGGTTAGGAAGACGACAGACTCCTACAGCTTCCTACCTTTTCCAACCCCACAAATAGGAGAATTCCCTGCTTCTTTCCAAAGACCTCTGCATGCAACAGAAGGCATGCCTTCCCAGGTAGAGAGGGACTTGGTGACAAGACTTGTGGAACCTGCGTCAATAAACTGTCAGCAAGGGAATATAAGAGGCCTAAGGAACCTCTGACAATCCACATTTGTTGGATTCTAACTCCCATCATGCCAAGCCGAGGATGTGGCTGGATCTACGTAATAGTGTTCTGCCCCCATTTATATTCATTAGGAAAACTCTGCAAGTTTTCTAGTGGTTGTTTTACTTTTTACTTTTGTGGTCAAAATTAGTTTTGCCTCCCTTAAAGGTAAAGGTAAAGGACCCCTGACAGTTAAGTCCAGTCGCGAACGACTCTGGGGTTGCGGCGCTCATCTCGCTTTACTGGCCGAGGAAGACGACGTTTGTCCGCAGACACTTTTTCCAGGTCATGTGGCCAGCATGACTAAGTCGCTTCTGGCGAATCCAGAGCAGCACACGGAAACACTATGGCAGACCAACACGGCTACCTATCTGTAACACGGAAACACTGTTTACCTTCCCACAGGAGCAGTACCTATTTATCTACTTGCACTGGTGCCCTTTCAAACTGCTAGGTTGGCAGGAGCTGGGACCGAAGAACGGGAGCTCACCCCATCACAGGGATTCAAACCAGCGACCTTCCGATCGGCAAGCCCTAGGCTCCGTGGTTTAGACCACAGCGCCACCCGTGTCCCTTTCGCCTCCCTTACCTCTCAAAAAGCCACCCATCCTTTCCATTCTATTCTTCATTTCAGCTCATTTTCTACAAGGTGTGATATCCAACCACACAGGCACTTTTTACATTACTATTGTTTTATAAAGTGCAAGGATATGACCCACTTGCTGCAAACCATCTCTGCAGGATAAATTTATTGCTAGATCAATATCCCAGCCTCTCATTAAGTGGCTGCGCAGCTAGTCACAAATCTTCATTTCATTATAATTCAAATCCTAAAATATCTGGGGGACTTTATAGCCTAAATAATTGCTGCATGTGTTTTATGCGAGGAATTCCCTCCTAGGCACCCGTTCTGTTGATGCAAGTATTCCAATGATGCCTCTCTTCACTGCTTTTTTAATTCATGGTTTTCGCTGGAACAGCATCTTTGGAACTAAATGTGTGAGCTGGAAACACCAGTTTCCCAAACGGTATAGTCCTATTAAGACCTAACCCTAACCCCATTAAGGTCTTCTTCCTGTGATTCACAGATTGTGAGTTCTTGCAAGCAGCCCGCACTCCTCTGTGTCCTTCAAAAAAGGGGAACGTAGAATGCCAAAGTCTGATGGGAACTTAGAAGTAGTCTATTCCAACCCCGCTCTTTAATAGAGGATCTACAATGCAGCATGTGACATCTCCAACAGACAACCATCCAGCCTATGCTTAAATACCTTCAACAAAGGAGAGTCCACTACCTCTTTCAAGGCAGGTTAAGGTGACACATTAGGCAGTCTCTAGTAATGCTTAGCTACAATCAGCTTCCTTGCTATTTCCACCCAAATGTGTCCATTTGCACTCGCTGGAGCAACTGAGAACAAATCTGCTCCATCTTCTGCAACAAATAGCTAAAGAATGCTAGTATGTCTCTCCTTAATCTTCTCTCCTCCAGGATAAACATACCCAGATCTTTCAACTGTTCCACATAAATGGACTTGGTTTCCAGGCCACACATCATCCTGGTCAACCTCAAATTGGAGGAGGCCCACCTAGTCAAGTTCTCAGAGTGGCCATCTAGATGCTTAGGAAAACCCTACCACGGCCACCCTCTGGACTCACTCTTGCATTTGGGCAGCCACGTCCGGCCACAGTACTCCAGAGGTGGCCCTGACACAGCGGAATAGTATAGAGCTCAAGTCATCTTCAAGTGTTCAAGTCTCATGCAATCAGAAGGAAGAGGGCAGGATAAGCCCACGGGCCCCAGCCCTTGTCTGACATTGTCCCTTCATTGCAGGGACTTTTCTACACATGTACACTCCCTGTGCATTTACATGACTAGAAGCCTGTAAGACTGGGGTTCTAAGTCACCCAAGGAGCTTACTTGAGTGCAGTAGACTCCCTGCTGCAGCAACTGAAGGATCATATTCACTCTCCCCTCCGGTAACACAAGTAACACCCTTTCCCAAAGAGACTTAGCCATGGTTAAAGGGCACAGCAGGCTTAAGTGCTAACTAAGTTCCTTCTGCACTAGGATTTCAGAGTGATGCCTTACTCTGATTCCAAAGGCCAATTACACTGGAAACCCTTGTATGGCCAGTGTGAGCTTAGCGCTTAAAGGTAAAGGTACCCCTGCCCGTACGGGCCAGTCGTGTCCGACTCCAGGGTTGTGTGCTCATCTCGCTCTAGAGGCCGTGAGCCGGCGCCGTCCGAAGACACTTCCGGGTCACGTGGCCAGCGTGACAAAGCTGCAGCTGGCGAGCCAGCACAGCACACGGAAACGCCGTTTACCTTCCCGCTATAAAGCGGTACCTATTTATCTACTTGCACTTAAGAGTGCTTTCGAACTGCTAGGTGGGCAGGAGCTGGGACCGAACGACGGGAGCTCACCCCGCCGCGGGGATTCGAACCGCTGACCATACGATCGGAATGTCCTAGGCACTGAGGTTTTACCCACAGCGCCACCCGATAGTGCTTAGCTATCGTTAAAGCCTCTGGAGAATGGAGGCTGTGAATGAGGTGCAAGTGGAAAGGTTATGGCTGACTTCATGGTCCACTCCCAATCTTTATCCATGATTAGAACTTAGGAGCAAGTGCACACCTGCCCAAAGCGATGCACATGCAGAGAGAAGAATGAACACCTTTCATTTAAAGGACTACAAAAAAGGCAGTGTCTTGCACTAATTAAACGATCCCACCCAAGTAAGCCACATGCCATTAAACCAAAACAAACAGAACTGCAAGTGGATTCTCCCATTCACGGGCTTTTTTGGGCTGTGTGCCCCGTTTGAAATCTCATATTAATTGCCTTTTCCTCTGAAGGAGCAGCTAAGACTTTCCATTCTTCCCCGGTAAGCCAACAAAACCCTTACGTACACTTCAGAGGCCAAAAGCTATAATAGCTCCCAACTGCTGAATTAATTCCATTAATTCTCCTTCCCTCTTTGGTGTCACTCAAAGTGAGACTTCTATGAGTTTTCTGGCTAAATTTAAAACTATCTCAAAAGTCACCAGAGATCTGCCTTGATCTGCCTGGATCTAGCGATAAGGAGCTGAAAGGCATTTCGTACACTTTCATGACGTTCTCAGCATCTCAAGGACATCACTTGAAGTCAAATCAGGAACTATATCTATTTACAGGAGATACAGTGATTCCACAAAAAGTCACCTGCTCTCACGTAGCATCACTTGCTCCCATATTATGAAGTCAACACGTAATGTTCTCCTACCACCCACTTCATATCACTGGCTGTCATTGGCTGGGGGATGACGACAACACATTATTATTATTATTATTATTATTATTATTATTAAATAAATAAATTTGTATAGCGCCCCATACTCGTAGATCTCAGGGCAGTTCACAACACTACCTACAGGACCGCCTCTCCCGGTATGCCCCATGGAGAGCCTCAAGGTCCATAAATAGCAACACCCTAGTGGTCCCGGGCCCTAAGGAAGTTAGATTAGCTTCAACCAGAGCCAGGGCCTTTTCAACTCTGGCTCTGGCCTGGTGGAACGCTCTGCCTCATGAGACCAGGGCCCTGCGGGATCTGATTTCTTTCCGCCGGACCTGTAAGACAGAGTTGTTCCGCCTGGCCTTTGGCTTGGAGCGAATTTGATTCCCTGCCCCTCTTTCTTTTTTCTTTTCCTTTCTCCTCCTGCGATGAGGCTACATTTTAATATTTTAATGTTTCAATATTTTAATGTTGTATTTTAATTTTTTTTTTAAAGTTGTATTCATTCAACTTGTTTTTATTATTGCTTGTTAGCCGCCCTGAGCCCGGCCTTGGCTAGGGAGGGTGGGGTATAAATAAAAATTATTATTATTATTATTATTATTATTATTATTATTACTTTGTGCAATTGTGACATGGAGCAAGGAAGGGAAACCTGTGGCCCTGTACATGTTAGGAACATAGGAAGCTGCCTTATACTGAGCCGGGTAATTGAGCTACAGTGGTACCTCTAGTTACGGATTTATTTCATTTCGGGGTGCCGTGCACATCCCAAAAAATCCGTAACTAGAGGCACCACTTCTGCGCATGCACGTGGTGGCATGCAGAGCGCTTCTGTACATGCGTGAGCGGCAAAACCCGGAAGTATACACTTCCAGGTTTGCTGCAGCCGTAACCCAAAGATTCCGTAACCTGGAGGTTACGCAACATGAGGCACTACTGTATTTAGCTCACTGTTGTTTACACTGGCTGGCAGCAGCTCTCCAGGGTATCCGACACCGAATTCACCCAACCCTCCCTGGAGATGTCGGGGATTGAACCTGGGACTTCTGCATGCAAAGCAGATGTTCCACCATTGAGCTACAGTGCTCAATGTGGACCCTTTGGTCCACATTCTGGAAGCATTTCCAGTGAGTCGTTTGTGTGGCCGCCAGACACCTGCAAGCTTTAGTCATGCAAAAAGGTAATTAACCGACTTGGTCCGAGCCATTAGCAAAGAGGATTGCTTAACCACTCTGCCAGTATTTTTCTACAAAATCCCATCATAAAGCCACAGGTCTGGAGGAGCCTCTCAAAGATGGTACCCAGACCATAACCCTTCCTGACCCTATAGCAAAAACATGACAACTTCTGGCTCTATGCGGCCATAGCTTTTATCAGATTCCCAAGTCACATGCATTCCAAGACCCATTAAGCCTCGTGACAATCCCAACCTGTGACAGCCAAGGAAATTCCTTGCTACTTTAGGACAGTGATGTGAATTTTCAACTGCTTCTAACATGTTACACAGAATAATAATAATAATAATAATAATAATTTATTATTTGTACCCCACCCATCTGGCTGGGTTTCCCCAGCCACCCTGGGCAGCTTCCACAAAGACCAAAAATATACTAATATGTCATACATTAAAAAGTTCCCTGAACAGGGCTGCCTTAAGATGTCTTCTGAATGTCAGATAGTTGTTTATCTCTTTGACATCTGAGGGGAGGGCGTTCCACAGGGCGGGCGCCACTACCAAGAAGGCCCTCTGCCTGGTTCCCTGTAGCTTTGCTTCTCGCAATGAGGGAACCACCAGAAGGCCCTCGGCGCTGGACCTCAGCGTCCGGGCAGAACAATGGGGGTGGAGACGCTCCTTCAAGTATACTGGGCCGAGGCAAAGAACATTGTGCAACTTTTAAAGCTTTCATACCGGCAAAGTGCATTTCAATGCTCCAACGAAAAGCATTGTCCTTTGCACATTTTACAACTCTTAACTTTCTCTGGAGCGAGGAAGGCGAGCCTGCAGCAAACGTATTTGTGCAGGCACGTGGTTTGGTTTCTTCTTTCCAGTAAAGTCCAACTACGCAGGCCACAACACAATGCAAAGTTCCTTCCTCTTGGGAGCAGAGAGAAGAGAAGAGAGAAAGAACTGGCTCCCTGAGCAAATCCAGCTCGTGATCCTTCTTTAATTGTCTGTTCTGTACACTTCACATTCATTTTAAACGGCAGAGAGGAAATCAATGCTCTTTTATTTTTAGGAAAGCTTCCCTCCACCACCACCGCCGCCCCTCCCGCTTGCTTTCCTTGCGACTCTATGCCACAAACTCTATTCACATTATGTCAGGGAATATCAAAGCTATTTGCAGATCAATCAAACCAGCAAGGAAAAGACCCTACTCTCCCCTGCTTAAAGTGAACCTCGAAACCCAGCCTGGCTTACTTGCAGGAAGAGGCAGCCTTAAAAAAAAAATATGTGTATTTCGACAGAGCAGCTTCTTGAACCCCTTCGGCTAAAATTACTCTGTCTGGAAAGGGCAATAAAAGGCACTACCACCGAAGTGGCAAGTTTTATTTCACACGTATTTCTGTGCACAGGTCAGGAGCTGGTATGCAGAGAGAGGAGGCAGGTTCATTTGAATTCAGGTCACTATAAGGTGAGGGGAGTGGGAGGCTAGGCAGACAACCCTCTAACCATGCATTAGTGAATTAACCAACTGTTTACAGATGTGTGGTCTCTCCCCCCACCCCCGGCACTCACTCTCTCTCTTTCTCTCGATATTCTGAATCATTCTGTAGCAGTGCAAAATTTTAACTGCTGATCCCCGAGTCCAGTACAAATCTCTTTTAATTCACCTACTTCAAAGTCCTGAATTATTCAGCTAATGTGCTGCAAGCAAAGGCTATTTAAGATACGGCTATTTTTCCACCCCGGGAGAATGCAGGGGCCAGGGGAGGCACACTTTACATTCCATCCCAGGCTCCTCACATAAAAGACTCTATAATCAATGTCTTTGAGTCTTGATCTTGTTTGGGAGGAGGGAGAAGGGAGAGAGGGGGGTGGAATTAAGAGAGAGGGATGGCAAGAGCTGGGTGGGAACAACCCGGAACATAATTACTTCAGAGCTAACTCAAAACGTTTGGTAATGACGGCCGCTCTCGCAAAACACAAGCCACCCCTTTCTTCAAAAGAGCAAAATTGCAGGTCAGACTCCACACATTTACAAAAGGGTGAATTTTAGCTATGTTTCTAAATGGTAATCAGTACCATTCTTGAACCTACGCAGACGTGCCTTTAGAGAAGGCCTAGGGAAATAGGGGAAGTATTAATCGGCAGGAGGAGGAGGGGAAGATTTGGCCGCACAAACATTAGCTGGGAGAAAGGAATATATATATATATATATATATTTAAAACTCTGAAAACAGTGTGGCCTGAGGAACATTGTGTGGTCCAGTGACATCTGGAGGACCACCTGTCCCCTGACCCTTGATATGTTTGATGCCGTCTTTCTGAACCCAGAACCAGTGCACAGCTCGCAAGCATGCGTAGCTGTACTGGAATCAGAATCCTGTCCAGCTGAGAGCACAACATGGGGCAGAACATGCATTGACATCACTGTGGATCAAATAGAAGCCACATTCCCAACACTATGACCGGGAGAAGGAACATGTCCCTATGTCCAATGAAACTGGACCAATTTTTTCTATCTGGCTGCACAGAATTGGTGGTTTTGCTACACGGACTTGCTGTCAGCTCCTGAGCATAGAAAGAGAGAGGAAAAAAAAACATGGGTGCAGCTACCTCAGCTAGAAACACGCATTCCTTCTCCCATTTCAAGTGGGAACACGTCACTGGGCTTCCTTGACCGTCGCCACTAAACAATGAGCAAACCCACTGCCTCACCTTCAAAGCACTTGTGGGTGGGGAAAAAATATCACAGTCCACAGTGGCCAAAAGTACAGTGGTACCTCTGGTTACGAACTTAATTCGTTCGTTAATTCTTAACCTGAAACCGTTCTTAACCTGAGGTACCATTTTTAGCTAATGGGGCCTCCCGCTGCTGCGCAATTTCTGTTCTCATCCTGAGGTAAAGTTCTTAACCCAAGGTACTACTTCTGGGTTAGCGGAGTCTGTAACCCAAAGTGTTTGTAACCCGAGGTACCACTGTATTTGCAAAAGCAGACCCTTTTCTGTCTGGGCCCTACACAGAATTCAGCTCCCAAGGAATTTCAGCTTAAAGTTGTTGCTGTGATGGTCTTGGCAATACACTTCCACTTGCCCTGTTCCTGGAAAACATGGGTCTGAGCAGTTTCCCCTTTGCCCCACCAGCTTCTTGGTAATGGCCCCCTAAATATGGGTCGTTCAGGTAGCAAAGACAATGGCTCTGAGCCAGAGGGCAAATGGGTTGGCCACCTTTCCCTCAACTAGCTGTTAACTAGAAGGGGGAAAGCCAGAGTTGAGGTGTGTGAGAGAGGCTAGAAGCAGACTTGGCAGCTGGGAGACAGAGCCATGCCTGATTTCTAATGGGATCCAAGGCTATGGCTATGGGAGAAGCAATGCCTTATTGGGTGATAATGCTATGGGCCTCTCCATCGCAAGCTGAGGTTGTATATATGTGTAAATAAACCATATATCCTAAAGACAGACTCAGTTGTCCCCCATTCCAAGGAAACTGAACCGTGGGTAAGCGCCTGGAACCTCTCAATGCTCAGAGATTGGAATTGATGCAACAATTCTGTTTCTCTTCCTGAGCAAGATCAGAAAAGTGTTGCTGCAAATGTCATTCTGCTTCTCAGCTCTCTTCACCGTTCCAGGACTTAAGATGCGCTAGCAGAACTTTGTCAAATGCAGGATTCCCCTGCACAAAAGCAGTGAACTTCCCCTTCCCTCTCTCCCAGTTATGCGTCCTGGATTTGATAGCATGACAACAGCTCCCACAGAACGCTCTGGGAGACATAAACTCTCAGAGATATCCTTTTATAGACTCGGCAACAGCTGCCATATAGTCAGAAATATGCCACTATATATACATTGGGTTATATATTGTCATCTTCGCCCGGGAGAGAAAAAAGGCATCGGTGCCAAGAGATACTAATTCCGTTCCGCTTCATTCCATAGCCTTTATATGTGTGAACACACACGGCGCAAGTTCTCCGGGCGAAATTACGGGAATCCAACGTCATTGAGGGAAGGGAAAAAATAAAGCTCCCCAAGGCCTGAGCTGCATATGAAAAAATGGGGCTCATTCAGAAATGACAGTGGGTCCTCAAAGGCTCATCTAGTCCGACCCTGCTGCCAAAACATAGGTGCTGTTGCAGTCTCGGATTAAAGACCTCTAATGGGGAAAAAAGTCCATCACCTTTTATTTCCCCTTCTCGTCCTCCTCCACATTTCCTTCCTTGTTCAGCAGGATGTCTAAGAGATGTCTTCCCTTCAAAGGTCCTTACCAACATTCCAAGTGTATCATTTTTAGAACAGACAAACTGACATGATTTCCCCAAAGGAATCCTGGGGATTATAGCTGGCGAGGATGCTGGAAGTTTCTACTAGGAATCCCAAGCTATGCGGTCACAGAACTAAAATTCCCCGAAAACCATGCATAGAGGAAACAAGGGTGGTAGTTTAGTGACAGAGGACCTGCTTTGCATGCAGAAGCTCCCAGATTCAATGCCCAAATTCTCCAGGTAAGACTGGGAATATCCCCTGCCTAAAATTCAAAGAGACCGTCCCAGACTGTGTAGAGTACTCAGACATTACCAAGAAGCTGGGGGGGGGGGGCAGCACAAAGGGGAAACTGCTCACACCCATGCTTTCCAGGAACAGGGCAAGTAGAAGTGTAGACGGGAGCCCCAGATATTGCCAATGGACTGATGTGGCCTATACAGTAGCTTCCCATGTCCATAGTGATTAAAACTGTGTGTGGTATACATAATACAGTGGTAGCTCTGGATGCGAATGGGATCTGTTCCGGAGACCCGTTCGCATCCTGAAGCAAACGCAACCCGCGTCCACACGTGTGGCGATTCGCTGCTTCCACGAAGGCACGTGACGTCATTTTGAGCGTCTGCGCAAGCGGTGAAACCCGGAAGTAACGTGCCCTGTTACTTCCGGGTCGCCGTGGAGCGCAACCCGAAAATATTCATCCCGAAGCTACTTCAACCTGAGGTATGACTGTACCAAAAGGTCCCACAAGTCTTTTTCTTTCTTTTTTTTTTAATACAAAAGCTAAGTGATTTTTGTGCATTTTCCGTAGAAGTATAAGTTATCACATATTTCCAGGAGTTCACCCAACTGGCTGGGAATAAGAAACAAAGATGGCTCAAAACGATGGTTCACAGAAACACATGTTGCGGTTGACTTTAGAAGGCTTTGCAGGGGATTCTGGGAAATGTTTCAGGGTGCAGCCGGAATGCTTCACCTGGGGTGTTGGTTGTGCCAATCAGGCCTCCACCACGAACGAGACAGCACCCAAGAACACACACATTAGCCCTCTGTTGCCAGAACACTATTAGGAAACGTAATGCTAGAGCAAGTTGTGTTTAAGGGATGCTGGGTGGACATAATATCTTACAGCAGGAATGAGGAAACTACAACTCCAAATGTTGCTGCACTAGAATTCCCACTATCCCCAACCAGCATGGCCAGTGGTCCAGAATGACAGAAGTTCTAGTCCAGCAAGCATTTGAGAGGACTAAAGGTTCCCCATCCCTGTCTAATAAGCTTCTTAGGCATTTCAAAATTCCCCAGAACAGTTTGTAAAATTGGTGTCATACAGGAACCTCAGAAGGAGACAGTTTCCTTCCCACTGCCGCCAAACAGACACAGCTTCTGATTTAATGACAGCCACAGCACAGTGGAAATAACACACATGCTTCTGAATGTTTGCAGTTGCCAGGGGCTTCCATGTTCACCTTGAAGTTTGGCTTGAGAAAAAAAAACTAGGCTTCCTCTCCAAGTACAATTTGAGATACCCGCTGTTATCTCTCACTTTCCCAGAGGAGGGGTTAATTGCCGTTAGGAAATGGAAGGCTTTTTATTTTATTTTAATGGCCAACATATGAGAGATAAGATGGTATTTTTATAGTTAATGCTAGCCTTGTGACTCAAGGAACACAGCGAGAAAATTGTTAACCTGTCTAATCTGTGGAGATAATTTTGTCCCTTCCCCAGTAAAAAAATATATTGGCCCTGTCATGTCACGGCACAACAGAGCTTTTGTTCTCTTTCCACTAATGCTATGTTTACACATTGTCAAGAGTGTTTATCTTTGTCTACAGCCAGACACATAAAAAAAAGAGGCCTCCCGTCCCATAATACAATAAAGGAACAGAAGCGATTGCAAAAGTATTATGAATGTGTAATTTTTCGTGCACGCTAGCGAGTTTTCGATCTATCCACCTTCAGGGCTGAAAATTCGCAGTCCCTGTAGGGCTGGTGGAAAGTCTGGCCAACCTGATGGCGTGTCGCAGAAGACTTCCCAGAAGCCATTGCAAATGCAAGGCTTCAGTGTGGGTGTCTTGCTGCCCAGAGCCCCTTTTATATCTGCTCTGAGCTCCCCACCCCACCGTCCCCTGCTGTTGGTGTTGCAAAGAACCCGGAGGCATTAGTACGAAAATATATAACAACTGAAATGCCATACTATTCTGTATTTCTTCCAATTAGTTCAAAGTGTGTCATGTTATCCCAGGGTTTCCCAAAGTGGTCAATGTAGAACCCGCCCTCGGGGTCAATGGGACTGTGTAAGAGCAAGTACAGTCATACCTCGAGTTGAATGTGCTTCAGGTTGAGCGCGTTCGAGTTGCGCTCCATGGCAACCCGGAAGTAACGGAGCACGTTACTTCTGGGTTTCGCCGCTCGCGCATGCGCAGACGCTCAAAATGACGTCACGTGCATTCGTGGAAGCGGCGAAACGCAACCCACGCACGCGCAGATGCGCCGTCACATCTTGCGTTCCATTCGGGATGCGAACAGGGCTCCGGAACGGATCCCGTTCGCATCCCTAGGTACCACTGTAAATTATATTTTGTGTCAGGGGGTGAGAAATAAAGGGCATGGACATGTACAGATTGGTGTGGTATTATTATTGTGTTTGCTTGTTTGACTTCCTTATTTTCTACATACCCAGTTGTGGGTGGAGGGGGGTTGGGTTAAGAACATGGATCCCTTCGTTTAACTCTCTCTGGGCCCAGCCGAACTCTCGCTGCCTGCTAACAACAGAGGGGAATAAGTGTGATTTTGTTCCCTCTTAACCTGCTGAACATTGGCACTACAACTGGCCCTGCAGCCCCAATACAAAACCCCTGAATCATAGAATCATAGAGTTGGAAGAGACCACAACGGCCATCGAGTCCAACCCCCTGCCAAGCAGGAAACACCATCAGAGCACTCCTGACATATGGTTGTCAAGCCTCTGCTTAAAGACCTCCAAAGAAGGAGACTCCACCACACTCCTTGGCAGCAAATTCCACTGTCGAACAGCTCTTACTGTCAGGAAGTTCTTCCTAATGTTTAGGTGGAATCTTCTTTCTTGTAGTTTGGATCCATTGCTCCGTGTCCGCTTCTCTGGAGCAGCAGAAAACAACCTTTCTCCCTCCTCTATGTGACATCCTTTTATATATTTGAACATGGCTATCATATCACCCCTTAACCTCCTCTTCTCCAGGCTAAACATGCCCAGCTCCCTTAGCCGTTCCTCATAAGGCCTCGTTTCCAGGCCTTTGACCATTTTGGTTGCCCTCCTCTGGACACGTTCCAGTTTGTCAGTGTCCTTCTTGAACTGTGGTGCCCAGAACTGGACACAGTACTCCAGGTGAGGTCTGACCAGGGCAGAATACAGTGGCACTATTACTTCCCTTGATCTAGATGCTATACTCCTATTGATGAGGCCCAGAATTGCATTGGCTTTTTTAGCTGCGGCGTCACAACCCTGAAACAGTGTGTTCCAAGGGCAGGGCTGAGTTTGCCCAAGATCCACTAAATCTCAGCCCTTGAAGGCTAGCATCAGGCCCAATCCTCTGTGCCACCTTCTGCTGTGGAAGGGTGGAAACGTGGCACCACTATTCTGCAAAGCCCCATCACTAAGGGATGGGGGTGTTCGCATCTCTCTCTAAGCTGCAACTCTACTGTTTCCACACCGTTTTTTGAAGGTAAAGGATTCCTTTGCATTTCAGTTACCCTAAGCATGGATTTTGCACACTACGAAGCATTTCAGCGGAGGCAGGGAGCTTGCAAAAAGGTCTATACAGTCTATATAACCCTCTTCCCCTTCAAGCATCTCCTCACAGGGAAGATCCATTTCGCTGCCCATGGTTACAGAAGTCTCTGGATTTGCATAGCCTCTCTGTGCTCTCTCATTTGCAAACACTGACAAAGATAACAGCAGAAAGCTTACCTAGAGGTTTTAGCAAATACAAGGCAGCACTGTAATTCAGCACTGCCAATCAAGGAAGCCTCCAGCACAGGGCACAAACAGGACTTAGCAAAGGAGATACAGAAGCCGCTCACGATTCTGCCTTTATTAAGAGCTGTGTCCCATCCCATATATTGATTCTGTTTCAAATGACAGCCTATTAGTTGTGGCTCGAAGAGCAAAGACCGTACATCTGGTGAGGTGCTATTCATAGACTAAACTTAGTAATTTTTTAAAGAAAATTATCCCATATCAAAAAGACAATGGGGAAAAACTGATAAATGTATTTAAATATAAAAATCATTCCTTTTGTTCTTGCTTCTATTCCTTTTGGCTCCAAAGGGGAGGGAATCACAAGTGCTACACTGAACTTTCAAAAAGCTGCTATTTTTGTAGTGGCATTCATCACTCCCTCTCCCACCAAAACAATATCCCTTGCAATGAGCAATTTTGGAAATGTTGGCTGCCATTCCAATGGACCTTTGTAGAGTTCTAATACATTTTGCCTCCCCACGCCCCCCAAAATAGTGAAATTATCCCTGCACCCACCCATTTGATAGTGAGTTGCATCACAAAATTCAGAGGGCCATTTCACCCAGATATATACATTTTACTACCAAACTTTCTTGTAACTTGGGTTCAGGTTCTACCCTTCGGAGCAGATGAAAACAAGCTTGCTCTCTCTTCCATGTGACAGCCCTTGAGATATTTGAAGATTGCTACCACATCTCTTCTCAGTCTCTTCTTTTCCATGCAAAACACACCCAATTCCTTCAACCGTTCCTCATAAGGCTTGGTTTCCAGACCCCTGATCATCTTGGTTGCCCTCCTTTGCACACGTTCCAGCTTGCCAATATCCTTCTTAAAGTGTGGTGTCCAGAATTGGACACAGTATTCCAGGTGGGGTCTGACCATGACAGAATAGAGCAAAACTGGACACTATACTTCTGTTGATGCAGCCTAGAGTAGCATTAGCTTCTTTTGCTGCTGCATCACACTGCTGATAGCCTTATTCTCCAGGAATTTGCCTAATCCTCTTACAAAGTCATTGAAGTTGGTGGCAATCACTACTTCTCATAGGTACGTATTCCATAATTTAACTATGGGCTGTCTGAAGAAGTGCTTCCTTTCGTATTTCCTGAATCTTCCAAAGTTCATCTTCATTGAACATCCATGAGTTCTAGTGTGATGTTCCAGCTTTATGGTCACCTGCTACGGCCTAGGCTTTTCAGTGGCATGAGATGACGGGGACAGAATCGGCAGCTCTGACTATGCAAAGAGATTCACTGAGCTGGGTGTGCAATGGCACCAACACGGAGAACACCAAAACAGTGGAAGAATCCTACCGACTGCAATCAGCTCCTCTCTGTTTGTTCACAGAGACATTCCTAGAGAATACCCTTTCCATTTATTGCTCGATTATCGCCAACGCTGCTGTATTTACAAGCCATAACACTGCAGGGCTATTTTATATGAGTCCATTAGCAATGGCCACGGCAAGCTTTGTGACACTTGCTGCACACTTTACACAGAATCTGACCTTCTAAAATAACCCAGGAAACTTGGAAATGAAAATGCTTACTGGCTCATGTAAGACAATATTTCACCAGATGCAATCATCTGCAATGAAATCTCACCCACGTAACACTCCCAATTTCTGCTTCTTGCTCCTTGAACTTCATTTTGCCATCACACTTCCAGATCATTTGCTTCCCTCTGAGAACGTCCCTTCAAATATTTATTTATACCTGAACTGTAGTGCATCTCACATATCAATTCAGATATCTTATACATTTCTCCCTCTCTATCTCTCTCCCCCACCCATCTTTCATCACCCCATTCATGACACTTTTTGCCAGGTTGATTCCTAGGGGAATTCCAAATTTCGCATTATTCAATCTTCTCCTCCCCACTTTTTGGGTGGCAGCCAACATTTCCACCCCTAAATCCAGCATATGGTGGAAGACAGGACATGGTGGCCCGGCTACTAACACGGTTGCTGTTGGCGTTTGCAACAGCACCCGCCTCCTACCAAAAAACAACAAACTTTATTTCCTAAAGTAGCTGCCACTGCTAATGGTGGGACTCCCTCCCAACCTGCAACTGCTGGATATTGATCACCCCCAATTCCTTTGTCCAAAAACAGGGTGGAGAATTGCGAAAGACCATCTGCATGCAGCTGAAAAAGAAAACGAATTATGCCAGCTGTGAATTTTGTCTTCACCTGAGCATTGCATACCTGGCTTGCAACTTAGAAGATACCCCTGGTTGCCAAGTGAGGACTACATTTCTATGAGCCAAACAGCCATCTCTTTGCATCGTTATGTTTATGATTATTTTCCTTCACACGGCAGACTTTAGGATCTTGAGGGATCTCGAGGATCTTGCCCTCCTTTGCTAGACCTCCGCAAATGTACACTGCAGCAAACAAGCAAGTCCCAGAGAGACTGGGGAGATTACGACTGGCATCGATTCCTTTGTACTTTAAAAAAAAAAAAAACTTTTGCGCTTGATACTGTGTCATTGTGTAACCGTCATTGGATTTAAGTTGCACAATGGCACTAGGATTGATCCGAAAGCGCTGCTCGATGGAAACAATAATGGCATTACAACAGCTATCACAGAGTCAACTTGGAGCTCGCAGGCTGATACTTTTGCAGGATTTTGCTTTGTCTATTGTTCCCCCTCTGAACGGTGATCAATGCAAAATCGCCGCCACCAAGAGCAGAGCAGTCTGAGTAGCAGAGCAACACTTTCCAAAACAACCTATAAGTGACAGGCATTGTTTTCCTGAATTAACACTGGTAGCACATTTCACGGAACCAAACTCAAAAGGCTTAAATTGGGCGTGGGGGGGTGAGAGCACTTCCCTGCCCTTCTGTTCCTTTGTGACGTCCAGTTACCATCTTTGCATGAGACCACTAAACGGAAATCTGTAATTTTGCAGCAGCTCCCATGCCTCTAAAACACTGGAGCACAGAAAACTACCTTCTACCAAATCACACCACTGGTCTGTCCAGTTCAGTATTTTCTATACTGACTGGCAGCAGTTGATTTCAGATAGGGGTCTCTCCCTGACAGAATCACAGAACTGTAGAGTTAGAAGGGACCACAAGAGTCATCTAGTCCAACCCTCTGTAATGTAGGAATCTTTTGCCCAATGTGGGCATCGAACCCACAACTCTGAGACTAAAATACCATCTGGAGATGCTGGTGACTGAACCCAGAACCTCTTGCATTCAAAGAAGATGCTGTGTAAATGAGCTATGCAGATGTTAGACATGTGGATTGCAAGGCCACAGGTTCTGGATCAGTGCCCTATCCCATCAGATATTGATGAACTAAAATTCTCATCGTCCGTCTGCATTGGTTGTGCTGGCTGGGGCTGATGGGACTTAGAGTACAACATCTGAAAGGTGACAGGTTCCCTCCCACTGTTCTATGCTAAACTCCTAAGTAACACAAAGACAAAACTTAGTTGCAAAGTGGTATGTTCCTACTGTTATAGCAACCAATTCATATGTATGATTGTTTAGGAAGTACGCAGATGAGAAAACTGGAAACTTGATTTAATCAACTTTCATCCCCTTGGAAACTTAAAATCAATCCACCCAGCACAGTTCGCAGGACACTGATCACACAGCGAATCACCTGCTTTACTATGGAATCCTCTCTGTTTCCTCTCTGCTTTGCCTTGCCTGACTTCACAGGATTCCGCAATTAGGGACGGGAGAATATTTTCATTTTGGTTTCTCTCAGTTTCTCATTTTTCCACATCAGCTTGGGATTTTTAAAAAGTTCATGTGAAAATTTATGAGCATTTTAGTGCAAATTTCTCCTAACATACACATTTGTATGAAATTCTGCCTATTTTTGCAAACCACTTTCCCCTGATTAAACACATTTTTGCATGTTATTTTCGCTAATGTAAGCATTTTTATGCAGACTTTATCCTCGCATATAAATTTTCACGCACAATACTTGGCTGGAGATATTCAAAGAAGGTCATAAGGTGACTGTGTTTCGAGTTTGCATCTTGGGAACTGCACTGAATTTCAACCCCATCCCTAAATTTCATGCACCCCAAAGAGGTAAGGCACATGTAAGAAAATTGGCTGAGGCAGGGTAGCACCCACCAATGTTCATTTATTCTGAGTCTAACATTTTAGCATTTAGGTAACTACTGTGTATGATGGAATACAGTGGTATAGAACATTTCTGAAGGATGCACATTGATACAATTTAAAGCAACATAAAACTTAATGAACTGCAGGGTGGGGGGCACATTTATATATCCAAGTGCCCTATTGATAGGGCAAACTTTTAACTTCTTTTTTTTTTAATGACCTGATAACATAACACGGTGCTTTGCTAAGCTGCTATCCAGTCCCTTGTGTGTCTTTTCCAAGCAGCTCAGCTTGACACATCTACTGTCTTGATGTCTGAGACGGAACATCTCTGATCTAACTACCAGATTAATCATTTCAGCTCTACTTCGAACGGAGCAGACAGCTGTGAAAGAGATCTCTGCTGAAAATTTATCTAAGATGTTCGCGCCAGCAAATGCCACACGTGTTCTTTGCTAATGGCAAGAGAAAAGGGGTTAAACTGCAGAAGCGAGGGTGTCGGGGTAATGGCAGTAAATTGGACACAGGCTGGTTGTCAGCATCTAAATCACTATGTCACCTCCTGACGGGCAGGAGCGTCTTACTGTAACCGTCATTACAAAATGATTGCCTATCTCAAACCAACAGCACTTGTGACCCACCAAGCTAAACACAGCTCAAAACACCTTGGGTTATGGATTACCTCGTGCTTGGCTAACCCCCACACAGGTTTTTGGTTTTCTGCACTGCAGGCAGCAAAATGATGAAGATGTTCTTCAAGGTGGGCTGCCATACATGGCTGATGTTTGGTTGGGTGAGTCTGAAGTCACAGAGGCCTAGTCTATCACCATGTGCAAACTTCTCAGGAGTAGAACTTGGGAAGCCATCAGTAGGGCTGGGCGATATCCGGTTTTCAACATTGCGATATATTACCAGCTAAATTTCGCAATACAGTGGTACCTCGGGTTACAAACACCTCAGGTTACAAACACTTCGGGTTACAGACTCAGCTAACCCGGAAGTAGTACCTCAGGTTAAGAACTTTACCTCAGGATGAAAACAGAAACCGTGCGACAGTGGCACGGCGACAGTGGGAGACCCCATTAGCTAAAGTGGTAGCTCAGTTTAAGAACGGTTTCAGGTTAAGAACAGACCTCTGGAACAAATTAAGTTCGTAACCAGAGGTACCACTGTATATTGATATATCATGATGTCTGCAATAAGGATGGAGCTATGTAGAGGTAATGGCTAGCTTCAGTTTTTCTACACTGTGATTTTTCCATAGCACACACACACAATCACAATTTGTGACATATTGCCAGGTCAAAAATTATGAAACCGGTATCACGATATGGACTTCAAACTAGTTTGGGGCAATATATCGCCAAGCCCTAGCCACCAGGTCTTTATGTTGGAGTAGCATCAGGAATTGGCACTGTCAGTCTGTAAGACAGCAACTTCCACTGGGGACCCCTTGGTCCTCAAGCTATTGTAGGACTCCAACTCCCATCAGCCCTCAGGAAGTATGGCAAATGGCCAAGGATGATGGGAGTTGGAGTCCAACATCATCATCATCATTACTACTACTACTACATCTGGATGGTGACAAGTTCTTTGCTAACCCTTGATATAGTACCGGTCAAAGAGTCCTAGAAGGGCAAACCAGGCACACTTCAGAGGTTGAGGAACATGCATGGTTCCCTTGAATCATGTGCTGAGGCTCCTGAGGACCCCTCCAGGGTGAGACCTGCTGAACAACCCTTGGAATTGCCAGAGGAGGAGGTGGACCCACCCCTCATTCCTTGTGAACTACCCGTGATGACAGGACCTAACTGCAAGACCTCACTCTCCCATTCGTACTCCCAGTGACATTCAGAGGTGTATTGCCTTCAATAGCGGAAGGCGAAAAGCTTAAAATAGACACAGGAGGATTCTCCTATAGGGGCACAGAGATATTTGCATCCCAAGTTTCCTCATCTCCCTGAAAAAAAACAAGCTAGCCAACTGCAATTCTGCCGGAAAGTTTGGGCATCGCTATGAATATATTAATCTGGTTTGGCAAACCTCTTGAGAAAATAACCTGCTTGCTGATTGTAGGATATGACCTTTATGTGGTTTTCCCCCAGTGTAACACATTAAGAGCTTTTGAAATAAAAATAAAAATAGAACGAGTTTGGAAGCATGAAGGAAAGAGAAAGTGCTTCCAAAATTCACTCTTTGCAAACTCTATTAGAACATGACAGCCCGAGATAAGGTTATTATGGAAAACTCTACTGCACAGAGTGGTGAATACTTCATTTTCTCTCCTTGCCGCCTCGGTCCTCTCTCACTGAAAAATGCATAGGCTGACTTTTCGCTCTAGGGATCCCCAACGGCTGGACTCAACTGGGAGCAGGGGAGCCTTGCTAAAGGTTAAGGAAATGTGGGTTAAATCTAACTAAATCTAACTAATGCAGAAGTTAGGCCCCATCTACGCTTCACATTTAAAGCACTATGGTGCCACTTGAAAAAGCCACAGCTTCTCAGAGTGCTTTTAACAATCAATTCCTCTTCACAGGGAATGCTAGAAATGGTAGCTTTCTGAGGGGAATAGGGTAGCCTAACAACGCTGAGCAAACTACAGCTCCCAGAATTCTTTGGGGTAAGCTGTCACTACGTCATACTATGTCAAATGTATGGCCTTGATCTCCCAACTCTATAACAGTCATAATACAATGGTCATTTAGGACATGGCAGCACAGTTTTGAACCCAGTTCCGGCTTGTATCATCTGTTTGCAGAGAGCTAGATTCCTTCTTCTTCTTGTTGTTGTTGTTTAGTTGTGTCCGACTCTTTGTGACCCCATGGGCCAGAGCACGCCCGGCGCTCCTGTCTTCCACTGCCTCCCGCAGTTTGGTCAAACTCATGTTAGTAGCTTCAAGAACACTGTCCAACCATCTCGTCCTCTGTCGTCCCCTTCTCCTTGTGCCCTCCATCTTTCCCAACATCAGGGTCTTTTCCAGGGAGTCTTCTCTTCTCATGAGGTGGCCAAAGTATTGGAGCCTCAGCTTCAGGACCTGTCCTTCCAGTGAGCACTCAGGGCTGATTTCCTTCAGAATGGATAGGTTTGATCTTCTTGCAGTCCATGGGACTCTCAAGAGTCTCCTCCAGCACCATAATTCAAAAGCATCAATTCTTTGGCGATCAGCCTTCTTTATGGTCCAGCTCTCACTTCCATACATCACTACTGGGAAAACCATAGCTTTAACTATAACTCAGAGAAGCTATGAGCTATGCCATGCAGGGCCACCCAAGATGGACAGTGGAGACTTTTGATCAAACGTGATCCACCTGGAGCAGGAACTGGCAAGCCATTCCAGTATCCCTGCCAAGAAACCCCATAGAAACCCCATGGACAAAGACAACAGGCTAGATTCCTATGCTCCAATAACTACCCGAAAGCAGACTGAAGTAAGGGAATAGGATATATACCCCATAAGGAAGCCATAGAACATCAACAGGCAACCATATTATGTCCAGAATGAGACCTCCACCCCAAGCTCTCTCCTGGCCACACCTCCCCCCTCCCCCCAACCATGCACCCTAATTTCAGCCCCTCCTTGAATGTTTTCTCCTAGATGCAACCCAAAACAAAATGCAGACCTCAGACTGAAAACGTCTCTCCATCCTTGAGACAGAATTATCTTCCTTGGAGAAAAGAGTGCATACTGTTATGAGTTTGTAGGCGCCAAACCCCCCTAAATTCCTGGGTCTGGTAGGCGTTAGAATTGAATCAACGCTTGGAGTGTTGAAACTGGGTGCATTAAGACTTCTTCTTGAAGTGTGTGCTAGACACCTCTAATCCCCTGGAATCAGCAAATGTTAATAGCTAATTAAGCTAGGCGAAGCTTCCCATGTTCACGAAATTGCCTGGGGCTAGCAGGAGAACAAAAGGAAGGTGATGGACCATTAGGAAAGCCAAAGAGAGGGGCATGTAAGGCAGATTGCTCTGCCACTGAGCTACAGCCCTGCCCTGAAAGGGGCAAGCATGCTTGAGATGTGAACTACCTAATATCAGGACAAATCTCTCCAAAGACTGAGGGCCTTTCTGACATATAAGGCAACCAAAAGAAGCCAGCTGGCCTGTAAGGCCTGGAGCCTGAATGAGTCTGCAAAAGAGGAGGCTTTTGGTCAAATGGGTAGCTCCCCCGAAATTGCCAACCTTCCCCCCCCCCCACTTCACCAGCATAATATGGCAAGGGAAAGATTTTGCCCTTCATGCACATTGATGCTCTTGGCTCAAGCGTTGCTTTGGTTTCCTATTCAGTACCACATTTAGTACCACATTTTCCTATTTTAGTACCACATTGTAGTATATATTTTCTATTTTAACTGGAATTAGATTGAACAAATTGCCTCTCTCTCTCAGCTACAAAGAGTTTGGCTCATAGTCTGCAGACTGGATGAGGAGGGCGGGAAAATATATCTGGTTGTGACGTGGAACAATGGGATTGACCAACAAGAAAGATGTCGTGTGTTTCTGCTCCCTTCCTTTAAAGCTCTCCACATCTTCTCCCTGGCTTGGTTTTCTTCCTCGCCTCACCTTAACTCCATCCCCCCCTCTTTTGTGAGGCGAATTCACAAAAGCATCACCTTCGCTTGTGTACTGCAACTTCCAGGTGATTACCTGGAGACTAAATGGCCACATCCAGAGCTTTCAAACTACTCAGCACCATTCCCAACACAATATTTTGAACGGAGGGAGCCCACATATCAAGCTAAAGTTAAAATTACTTCAAAACCTGAAGCTGGTGTGGTGTAGTGGTTAAGAGAAGTGGACTCGTAATCTGGTGAACCGGGTTCACTTCCCCGCTCCTCCACATGCAGCTGCTGGGTGACCTTGGGCCAGTCACAATTCTTTGAAGTCTCTCAGCCCCACTCACCTCACAGAGTGTTTGTTGTGGGGGAGGAAGGGAAAGGAGAATGTTAGCCGCTTTCAGACTCCTTAGGGTAGTGATAAAGTGGGATATCAAATCCAAACTCCTCTTTCTCCCCCTCCTCCTCCTCCTCCTCTTCTTCTTCTTCTTCTTCTTCTTCTTCTTCTTCTTCAGGAAAGTGGTGTTTGGCTGGATCTCTACAGTACAGAATTAGCTGGGCCAGATTCACTGCAAGGCAGTTCTCTCCCAGTGTATGTTAACAGGTCTTAAGAATTCCTCTCGATTTCAGGTTGTCAGATGTGTGCCCTGTTTTCTGTGGCCTATTTTTCACAGCTTCCGTGCGCATAAACATTTCCAAGGAAGCAGACACTTGCATAAATATTTCAAGCCCACCAATTTTAAGACAGTTAGGCTCCCTTCTGCATTAGTGCTTTCACAGACGGAACGGGGAACGTGGTTGGTTGGTTTGTTTGTTTACTGTATAGGGTAACCTCTTGACACTATAGCAACCCAGTGGCAGTGCATCTTGGGAGGAAAAAGTCATGAAAAGGAGAGCCTGCACATCTTTCTCGTGCCCAGAAGCCTAGTCTCAAGCTCAACTGAGACTCAATTTTGAATGCTGGGAGATCTGGTTTAAACCTCTCATTTGCTTAAAGCAAGGAAATGCAGTTTGGAAATTCCACTCCCCTCACATTGCTTTGACTGCTGGCAACTATTTTCCGCCCTTGTAATGCAAAGATGAAGGGGGTCTCTCCATCGCTCATCCGGGTGCAAACAAAACGCCATCTCCTCCAGGGTGCAAACAAACTATTGACATACACCATTACAAGATGTCAGGCAAACGGCACAGGCGAGAAAGGATGAAACGGGAACACATATAAAGTACTTTCTAATATGCGCTGGGAAATTTGGGTACCACTCTTGGCCACAGCTTAGCTCCCATAGACAAAACAATCTGGTGCTCAAATTCTGCTTCTGGCTTAACCCACATAGGCTTGCAGTGGTTTTGACCTCTGGCATAAATACTTCACCCTGCTTCTACAATGGTAAACAAAAGGTCATTTCTGACTCTCCAAAGATCCCACATCACCAAGAACAGTGCTATCATACGAACAGAAACAAGACCCAGAACGTAATTCAAAGTGTGTATTGCAGTCTTATAGTTGTGATACTATTTATTCAAACAATAAGCATAGCAATTGCAAAAACAGTGACAGCAACAGTGCTTCCAAAACTTGAAATACTTCACATACCCCAGGAGTCAGAAATGGGGAGTGAAATAGTTAACTTGAGCAAGTTTTGTGCTGCAGACTGCATACATGCAGACTGACCTTTCCTGCACCTCATTTGCATGGCAATACTGTGTGATAAAGGGGGGGGGGGTAAAGGTTCTATATTCATTCAAGACTGAGCATACCAGGTTTTTACAGAACCCTGAATAACTTTAACACCAGGGGGAAGTTACAAAACAGATCACTGGGCAGAGATTGAAAGCCAGAGCATGGTCTTGGGGTAAAGAAAAACAAGAAACACACACACTTATGGCCATATCTTTCTTGGAAAATAACAACTGTAGAAGAAATAAAGGAGCACAAAATAATATGAAGTTTGAAAACCTTTCCACAATGGGAATATGGAAACTTATTTTCTCTCCCCCTGTGTAAAGTTGATCAACGTGATTTATTTTGTTGGGGTGCAACACGAGTCATGTAGCATTTGCAAAGCAATTTATCAATGAAATGGGTTGGATCCACATTCAGAAAATAATGTATGCTGCAGCCTTAAGCTATTTTCTGTTGTTGTTTTCCCCGAAATATGTAATTTGACACTACGTTTAAGAAAAATGAGGTTGTACTACCACACAACTTAGTTACTAAGCAGCTCCTGGGAGATAACTTGGTTCTCTTTGAAGCAATTCCTCCATCTCAGTAATTATTAGAAAAGATGCAAATGTACACTGGAAGGTTACCACGCACACAGATAAAACGTGAGAGGGCAGAAGCCTCTATGCTAGCTAGGGATGGGTGAAATCCATCAATTTCGCTTTCTCTCAGTTTCTCATTCACCTAATCTTAAATCCAATCTTCCGCATTGCCACATTTGCATTTCAAAAAAAGAAGTCCTAATGAAAATATACAAGTTTGCATGCCATTTTGCCTGAAAGGGAAAATATAATGCTTCTTTTGTATGGTATTTTCACTAATATCTGGCTTGCTATCAACGCTTCACCCTAACGTATTCATTTTTTGTTACACATTTCTTGGCTGGGGAAGTGAACTGCAAATTTCAGAGAAGTGCAAATGTCAAAGGATGGGTGCATTTCTGTTTGCATACGGTTTCAGAAAGCGTGGATTGGGTAAGTCCCCCTTTAAATGTGGATTTCTCCACCATCCCTAATGCTAGCCCAGCCTGTGTCTCTCCACTGTGAACAGCCACACAACACTGAAGACGGGATCACTTGCATGGTCCCACTCTGCCCTCCACATAATAGTCTTATGCGCAGAGTTAATGTGTGAACAGGGGAGCTGACACTCTTTTAAGAAATCAGCCACTGCATGAAGCAGCGACGGCCACCATTGTTGTTGGTTTTAGAAGAGGATGGGAGCAAATTCATGGCAGAGAGGGCTACTGATGGCTGCTGGCCACAAAGGCTATGCAGTATGCATTTCTCAAAATTCCAGTTGCTTGAAATCACAAGTAGAGAGAGTGCTTGGTCCAGCCATTATTTCTTGTGGGTTTCCTGTAGGCCACTGTGAGAGTTTGATGATGGTCTCAATGGGCATCTGATCTGAGCATCTGGATTGGGGTTAAGAGGACTGTGCATGTTTTATCCCGGTTCGATTACTCTTTCTAAGCCTCCTTTAGTCACTTGGAAAAATAAGTGGGACAGGGGGTGGAAATAAAGCAAACAAAATGCCATTTTGATTGGACTCAAAGGTTTATAGCGTCTTGCCCCAACCCATTCCAAACTGAGCAAGGGAACGAGATGAATCATCAATCATAAAATGTTCCTTTTGTGCATCTGGAGCTGGCACAGGGTGATTAGGACTTTTACCACCCAAGATTCTGCACATAACTAGTATTACGCTTAATCGCTTGTCATTAATACCAGTAACATAAGGGTAAGGGGGAAAATTCTCTATAATCTAGACAGTGTGTCTCAGATTGCATTGACACCCGCTTTTAAAAGTGTAGTAACATTTAAGTGCAGCTTCACTTAAATTTTACAGCTGTGACTTAGAAGCAGTAATAATATTTATGACTCAGAAACCACATACACCCTACAAGTCAGAGCGGGTAGGAATCCAACAGTGTGTTTGGGTTTTTGGAAAACAGGGCCCGCATTGTTTCAGACACCTTTGGTTTCTCTGTATAATAATGTCTGTCGCACACATATATACATGCATGCATCCATATATATATAACACACACGTATTTTATTATCTCAGGGGCTTAGGGCGGCATCTAAGCACAGTTAGATAACAATAACAAATGCCACATCCAAGACATAAGATCCCAGTGGCCTCACTGGGATCCCACCTTACAAAAGCCTGGAGAAACGGAGACTTGTACATTGTCTAGGCACGTTGATGGTTCAGGCTTCAAGGGAACTCTACAGCAGAAAAGAAATCTATAATCCGAGAAAACATGCAAGAAAGTCAATCTGTGTGCCATAATGCAGTGGATATGATGTACTCATCAATTCAGGGCTGCTGCAGACAAACTTAGCAGAGCTAAATGATCTTTTAAAAATGGGCTATATAACTGTGGAGTTATGATCAACATGTAAACTATTTTAATCCTGATTACAACCAACATTGAGATGCCCTGAAACTAGCTTTTAAGATTTCCATCAGTCAGACATAATACTAAAACAGCGGAAGGGGAGCCAAAGCAATTCAGGCACAATAAGAAAGGAGATACAAAATGCCACAGCTCAAATCTCCATCCTTTGACCCTAGTGAATGGCCACTCATTATTCTGCACCAGTCTCTATCAGTGATGCCTTTTTGCATTATCCCTGACAAATCCAAAAACCTCCCCAGGCTCATACAAAAAGTGCAACTCAGTAACCCGAAAGTGACTAACCTGCAATCCTCCAGATGTTCCCGGACTACAGCTCCCATCATCCTTGAACACTGGCCATGGGACTGATGGGAGCTGGAGTCCAGAAACATTGAGAAGGCCACAATATAGCTTGCTGGAGACTTGGGGAAGTCAGTTCACCACACGTCAACCGGTGTGATTTATCAGCACAGCATGCAGAGCCCCAGCAGAGTCCTCAAATATTTCCTGCTCCCAACAGAGGGGCTGCTTCCAGAGTCCCCAAGTTAAGGGGAAAACACAGTTCAAAGTAACAAAGTAGTGGCCCTTAAAATGTAAGTAAGTAGTAGATTTAATAAAAACATTACATAAACTTCCATATATTTAATATATTTAAGTGATTTACTAGTCAAGTTGGATCTGCTTTCCCACTCAGAGATCTAAGTGGAATCTGTGTATGCATAAGCCCCACTAAGTTCAACTTAACTTACTTCTACTTTCCTAGGAGTAAGCCTCATTGAATTCAGTAGGGCTTGCTTATGAGCAGACACGCATTTGCTTGCACTGCTTGCTGAAAAACACCCTCCCCATCATTCTCCCATTTCAGCATAAGGCAGCCCTTCTCCCCTCCATTCTGGCCCAAAAGCCCTCATCCCACCAATCTCTTCTTTTTTACCAGAGGGAGGAAGGGAGGGCAAGCAAGCGAAAAGATAGTCTCCTTTAAATAAATAAATAAATAAATAAACACCAGGACTAAGGCTGTGCAATATCTGGTTTTCAACATTGCAATATATCATCAGCTTTACATCGTGATATACTGATATATCACAATGTCTGAAATAAGGATGGAGCTTTGTAGAGCCATTGGCTGGCTTCACGGTTTTCCCCACATTGTGATTTTGGCATAGCACATGGTCACCCAGCCCTAACACTCATCATGATTTGTGATAT
Source organism: Podarcis pityusensis (assembly GCF_964106645.2). NCBI lineage: Eukaryota > Metazoa > Chordata > Lepidosauria > Squamata > Lacertidae > Podarcis > Podarcis pityusensis. The sequence goes on along the minus strand of NC_138027.1, from coordinate 15,732,667 downwards.
ATTACCAGGGCAAAAACTATGAAATTGGTATCATGGCATCGCTTACCCCCATTCAGAACATAATGAAAGCAATGCCCTAGAGAAGGGGTCAGCAAACTTTTTCAGCAGGGGGCCGGTCCACTGTCCCTCAGACCTTGTGGGGGCTGGACTATATTTTGAAAAAATAATTATAAACGAATTCCTATGCCCCACAAATCCATAGATACATTTTAAATAAAAGCACACATTCTACTCATGTAAAAACACGCTGATTCCCGGACTGTCCGCGGGCCAGATTTAGAAGGAGATTAGGCCGGATCCAGCCCCCAGGCCTTAGTTTGCCGACCCATCCCCTAGAGACTACTATACTCATCTAAACACATAGGCATATTTCCTGAACCAATGGTAGGGCGAACAACTCAACACTTGACCTCGCTGATGTTGTTATGGTAACCCAGTGTACCTGGCACCCTTATCTCAGAGCATCAAGATGAAACCAGGATCTCTTGCACCAAGCTGTTGGTTCCTCCCTATGAACTACTGTATGCCGCAGAGCTTCCTTGCTTTAATAAACTTCAGCCCGTTAAGGAAGTTGCCCTCACCCGCCTCCCATTAAAACCAAATATCATTCCCAGGAGCCTTTCCCAATGAAGGACCAAATTGCTTTTAAAATGCGTGTGGACATTTGTCTTCCATATCGGCATACTGTCTCTCCCCGCATCAGAATTCTCATTAAAACAGATCAAAGGCAAAAGGCGACACCAGAAACGGAGGAGCGCAGCGGCCGAACGGCATGCACACAGAGAGATCGTTGCAGGACATTTCTGATTAACTTTCATGCCAGTTTCCCTTTCGAGGCGGTTTCCAAACAGCCGTCCCAGGTGTGTCTTTGTAACCCGGTTGTGTGCTCCTGTGGAAGTTGATCTAGGTTGGCAGGGAATGATGGAGTGCCTCAATTTGTGTTTTTTTACAACAACAACAACAACAACAACAACAACAACAAAACAACAACAACAGCATTCCTGGATAACTGAAGTGTACTTAACAGAGCAGTGAAAACTATCAGGTTCTGGGAGAAGTCGTGAAGAAATGACGGATAAGGTTTTGCCGACGACCAAGAGCACCCACCCTGACGAAACTCCATTTGCAGCCAAGGGAGAAAGGGAAGGCGGGGGAAGGAATTACATGCTGGAATAGCTTCTGGAATTGGCAATGCTCCTAAGTCTTACTGATGTAGCACTATTAAGTTTAGGCTGTGGTGTATCGTAAGTGGTAAGGTGGTCTCCTCCCTTCTTGTGGGGGAATCAGAGTGGCTGAAAGCAAGGACTGCGCTGCTCAAAAAAACAGGACATGGCATTTTTTCCAATAAGCAAACTGAAGGAAGCCCAGAATCCGGGCTCAGTAGAGCACTGTTTGTTGAACTTTTGATAAGCCAAGCATATTTATCTCTTTTTTCTGAATTAAACCTAGGTGTACCCCCTTCACACAGAATTTGAAAGAGGGGACCCTAACCTGTGATTCTCCATGAGTTACTGTTCTGCATGTGCCTCTTCTGAGAAGTCCGCTCACCTTCTATGGTGGGCGGTGTTGTGGCCAGGCCTTGGGCCACACCAGTGATCCGGCCAACGGCAAGCCGGATCGCCGGGCAGCCAGCTACTGACTAATGCTGGCAGGCTTAGGCGGGCATTCCCCTGGGAGCAGGTCCAATGGACCAATGAGCAGCACTTGGGCCCTGCCAGGCACTCTTCTTCTGTCTTTTCGTCGGATCTGTAATCAATAAAGTTGTAGCCTATTTGAACCGATAAACCAATACACCGTTGTTCTGTTTGATTATTCACTTCCCAGCCACTGCGGGGTCTTGGGGTCTTGGCACGCAACAGAAAATGCTGAATGAGACAGTTGCAGATGCAGCAAAAATCCCAAACGTACACCTTTGTTGCTGAACCAATTGCTTAAACAGATGATCCTGGGACTGGATACTGCTAACAGAACTACTGGTATGTTTTATATGCACTTAAAATTTCTGAGATGCTTTATGCTTTGATTCAGGGTTTTACGACGCCAGCTTGTTTAACCTAAATGTAGTTAGCGGTAGCTGCAAATTTCCCCACTTCAGGCAGACCAGCAATCTGTGGTTAGCTAAAAGAAGAAGCAAATGCTTCAAACTCCTCCTCTCAGCCACATGGGATGAGAGCAAGGCAGGTACAAATGAAGGGGGCAAGGCTCCTTCACAGTCTTCCCCAACCCAAATCCCACTAGACATTGTTTGTTTATGACTCCCATCAGCCCCAGTCAGTATTAGCAGGGATGATGGCAGCTGCAGAATAGGGCTGGGTGATATCTGGTTTTCAACGTTGTGATATATCACCAGGTAAACTTCACAACATACCAATATATCACAATGTCTGAAATAATGATGGAACTATGTAGAGGCGAAGTAGGGCCAGGCGATATCTGGTTTTAAGTTTCGTGATAGACCACCAGCCAAACATCACGATATACTGATATACTGCAATGTCTGAAATAAGGATGGAGCTGGTTTTCAGCTTTGTGATATATCTCCAACTAAACATTGCAATACAGTAGTACCTCGGGTTACAGACGCTTCAGTTTACAGACTCCGCTAACCCAGAAATAGTACCTCGGGTTAAGAACTTTGCTTCAGGATGAAAACAGGAATTGTGTGGTTGCGGCGCAGCAGCAGCGGGAGGCCCCATTAGCTAAAGTGGTGCTTCAGGTTAAGAACTATTTCAGGTTAAGAATGGACCTCCAGAACGAATTAAGTTCTTAACCCAAGGTAACACTGTATACCAATATGTCACAATGTCTAAAAAAAGGATGGAACTATGTAGAGGCATTGTGATTTTTACATAGCACACACACAAACACCATAATTTGCAATATATTGCCAGGTCAAATTATTATGAAGCCAGTAGCATGGTATGGACTTGAAACCGGTTTTGGACAATAAATCGCCCGACCCTAACACACATCATGATTTGTGAAATGTTGCCAGATAAAAAATTATGAAACCTGCATCATGATATGGATTTCAAACCATTCTTGGACGATGCGTTGCCCAGCCCTAAAGGTAAAGGGACCCCTAACCATTAGGTCCAGTCGTGGCCGACTCTGGGGTTGCGGCGCTCATCTTGTTTTATTTGCCGAGGGAACCGGCGTACAGCTTCCAGGTCATGTCCAGCCCTACTGCCCAGCTAAACCTGTAGCGCTAAACCACTGTTTAGCATAGCTTTGACCAACCTGGTGCCCTCCAGCTGTTGTTTACTACTCCTCTCAGCACCATTCAGCACAGCCAAATTTCAGGCAAGATGCAATGTGCAGTCCAACATCTGAAGGGCACAGCAGGTTGGGCAAGATTGACTCACCATTATGTCTGAAAACAGGCACAGTGTTTGCCAACCTTCTGGCTGGCTGACCTGTACATAGCTGGGCAGCCCACAAGTTGTGCAGGCCTAACTCAGAGATTGCATATTGATGCTTTTGAATTATGGTGCTGGAGGAGACTCTTGAGAGTCCCATGGACTGCAAGAAGATCAAACCTATCCATTCTGAAGGAAATCAGCCCTGAGTGCTCACTGGAAGGACAGATCCTGAACCTGAGGCTCCAATACTTTGGCCACCTCATGAGAAGAGAAGACTCCCTGGAAAAGACCCTGATGTTGGGAAAGATGGAGGGCACAAGGAGAAGGAGACGACAGAGGACGAGATGGTTGGATAGTGTTCTCGAAGCATGAGTTTGACTAAACTGCGGGAGGCAGTGGAAGACAGGAGTGCCTGGCGTGCTCTGGTCCATGGGGTCACGAAGAGTTGGACACGACTAAACGACTAAACAACAACAGAGTTTCAAAATGACACGACAGATCAAATATGGCTGCAAGCAAAGGCGGAATACTGCATGAAGCGAGTTTGCTTTGTGCTAAGCCGCCATTAACCTGACAACGCTCAACTGATGGTTCCCACTCTCCGTTGTATTTTTTAAAGTACCCATCCATTCCTGCAGCGGCAGGTGGGGAGGAAGAGCTCTACCGAGGGAGCAAATTGCTTGGGAATCACAAAAAAAACTAAAGGAGGGAGGGCGAGGCGTAAGGTCAAGCCTGGGGGTATCATAAAAATATGACACGGACACATAAATCTGAGCCGGAAGCCCGCAAAGAATCTCAGCAAGACAGAGAGCAGCATTAAAAGCGCAGAAGGTCAACGGTAAGGTTTTGAAACACTGGGAGAGTAACTACACAAATACGAAGACACTGTGTGTAAATCTCAAGATTAAAGAAGCTAGAGGCATGCTAAATCATGTGTATAGGAACAGGAAGAAATATCCTTCCGAGGGAGCCCTGCCAGTATGATGGAAGCTCTAACAGCTAAGTGATAATGGTAGGAAGGTACCTGGAACATTTGCACTGAAGCAAAGCATAGAATCACAGAATCGTAGATTTTGAAGGGACCCCGAGGGTCATCTATTCCAACCCCCTTGCAATGCAGGAATCTCGACTAAGGCATCCATGACAGAGGGTCACCCAACCTCTGTTTTAAAAACCTCCAATCAAAGAACAATCTGATTGTGTTCTGCTACTAGAAAAGTAGAAAGTAAGTGAACCCGAAGTATTCCTTCTGAGTATGCTACTCGTTTTTAATTAAAACTGGAGACCTGCTAAGCATTTCTGTTAGAAACCAGAGGGAGTAAGGTGGTCTAATTGGCCTCCAATACCTCAAGCTATGAGCCTTGTTACTGGAAGGCTGTGTGCTGTTTTCTGAAAGCGCTTGCGGGAAAATAACCAATTATGCACACAAAAAATCTGCTTTGGCTCTGTTTACATATGGTCTATCTCACCTATTATCTGAACAGAAAGGGCTCCCCCCCCCCCCACAAACGTATAAAGGCTGCCTGTCTCAATTGACAACACTGTTCTCAGCATGGAATTATGTCAGATCGATTTGCATCTCATGGGACCTACTCCTTAGTAGTAGTTATTATTCCGCACTTTTTAAAAGCTACCTGCACCATCTTTTAAGGAGGTCATGCCTGAATTTTAATAAACCAGTAACAATGTTTTGCATTTAATTAGCACTTTATAGGGCAATGCTAAACACACTTACTAGGGACTGAGACTGCAATCCTTACTTGGGACTGATGGGATGGGCCGGATCTGTCAATTCCACTTTCCACGAGTTTCTCATTCTTTCAGGCTTAAATTCAATTATCAACATTTCCATATCAGCTTGGAGTTTTGTTTTGTTCTTTAAGTCATTATGAAAATGCACCAGCACTTTATTATGCATTTCCACCAATAAATAAAAATAACAGCTTAAAAATGTATTTTTGCAAGCGATTTCCCGTAATGCAACACATTTTTGCTTTACAATTATGCACAATTGTGCATTATGCACCCTTCCCCCCAATATATACATTTCTGGTTATTGAACTGGGTTGCAAAAATCCAGAAAAAACAAGAATTTTGATGGACAGCTGAATTGTTTCAGAAAGTGCAAATTAGGTAGAGGCCTGAAGTGAATATTTTAGTATTCATTTTAATATTAAGAATAATAATTTCATTTCTATAGCACTTTATATTTTTCAGAATGGAAATCTGAAAGCGGTTTACCATTGATATTAAAACACCCCCCCCCCAAAAAAAAACAATCCAGAATAGAACATTATTGAACAAAGTCAAGTATACATTCAAAGCAACACAATTAACAGGAAGCTAAAATATTATTTTAAGGTCTTCAAAATAATGGTGGTTCATGGTGGGTGGTGGATGTGGAAGCTCATGCTCTGTGAACTGGGTCTGCACTAAGAGACAGACAAGATGTTCTCTGGCCTCTTCCACAGCCTCAGCTTTTGCAGCTGGAGTCAGTCTGGGCCCCGCCCTCCCAGGTCAGGTGGGGAAAAAGGCAGGGAGCAGCTCTTCCAGGACTCACAGCCAAGATGGTACTAAGCCCCGCTAACAGAGTCAGTATGCATCTAGATTCAGGTAGGTAGCCGTGTTGGTCTGACACAGTTGAAATAAATAAAAAATTGTCCAGTAGCACCTTAGAGACCAACTAAGTTTGCTCTGGATATAAGCTTTTGTGTGCATGCACACTTCTTCAGATACACTGAAACAGAAGTCACCCACCAGACATATATGTGCTTTAGCATATGGAATGAGACAAGAATCCAATATCTTTATTCAGACCTGGTCTCTCCATAGTTTTCAGTTTAGTAATAAGTTGTAATTCAGCAACTTCTCTTTCAAGTCCATTTCTGAAATTCTTTTGTAATAAGACAGCTGCTTTGAGATCCTGTATTGAATGTCCTGGGAGACTGAAGTGTTCTCCTACTGGCTTCTCTGTCTTGTGATTCCTGATGTCAGATTTATGTCCATTTATCATTTGGCGTAGGGTTTGGCCTTTTTGTCCAATATAGAGAGCTGAAGGGCACTGCTGGCATTTGATGGCATACACAGTGTTAGAAGATGAGCAATTAAATAGGCCCGAGATGGTATGTTTGATGTTGTTGGGTCCAGTGATGGTGTCAACAGATTTACCATACCCATTTAGTCAATCACCCATCTCCTACTACTCTTCTGAGAAAAACCTCATCCCACCCTCCCACTATATGTAAGGGTCTGGTGACTTCTGTTTCAGTGTATCTGAAGAAGTGTGCATGCACACGAAAGCTCATACCCATAACAAACGTAGTTAGTCTCTAAGGTGCTACTGGACAATTTTTTATTTATTGAGTTAGTATGGACAGAACTGCACTGTAAGCTCCCCTGAATGCAACAGGACTTCCTTGTGAGTAAACATGCTTAGAATTACCGTATTTTTCGCTCTATAACACGCACCCGACCATAACACGCACGTAGTTTTTAGAGGAGGAAAATCCGTAGGCATGCCACCCGTAGGCATTCCCTCCATAACACGCACAGATGTTTCCCCTTACTTTCTAGGAGGAAAAAAGTGAGTGTTATGGTGCAAAAAATACGGTATATTCTATGAGTCTTAAATGCACTTCACATGCTATCTCTGCCTGAGCAATGAGTTGTTCGGGCTAAAGAACCAAACCAAATCCAGGAGCTTTCTAAGGTCATGGGATATCCTACTGAAGCTTACCGTGATGTCAAACTCCCCCAACTAAGGTGGTAGCTGTAATACTGTCCTTGGCCAGTTGCATTAACTTTGTTCAAGGAGAGCACATGTGTCTGTTGTTAGAGCTGGAAGAAGAGTTCTTCCTAGAAGAAATGGATGGGAAGTTTCAGGATGGAGCAAAACTACCCAACTCGCATAACCTGAATGCACAAAATGAAGCACAGCTATCCTTTGAAATCTATACTTCTCCAGATTTTGCAATGCAATTCACCAACAAACACACAAGTACAACAATGCACCTATTAGAGAAAGAGTGCATAAAAACGCGTGCATCTGTGGCAATAATATACAAAACATGAATTTGCTGTAAGCTGCTTTGAGTGTGGATCCTTCTGCGGAAAAACAGTATGGAGGCAGCGGCCATTTTAGGCGTGTCCGATATATCTGTGACCACGCCAAATCCAAAACTGACATGGAAACATCACAAAAAAGGGCAGAACGGGGTGTTTGCAGGCTTTTTCAAAAGAGTTTCTAATATATGCAATTTCACTTAAGCACACAGTGCCTTGAAAGAAAACCCCACGTAAACTGGGAGCTGCCCGTACAAACAAAATTATGAATGAATGAATAGGATTAGGCAACATTGCTGGCGAACATGAGCATTATTAGGGCAAATGTGCACTAGAACAGATTTCATGACGTCTAAAAAATAGGAAACTGATGTGGTGAATGGAACGTGAGACTGGAAAAACGAGAAGCTAAGAAACCAAAGTTGACAGTTTCATCCATCCCACTACACGGAAGGTTTTCAAAACCAAGCAGTCAGATCAAGCTCAGGGATTGTTCCAAAGGATCAGGCACTTCCCTCAGTTGGGCTCTGTATATAAGATGAGGGATGCAAAGTCCACTGGAGCCTGGAAAATCAGCCTTTGGAATTTCTAAACTGTTGGGACTATTGTGCAAGACTTAGCAGCAGGGAATGAGGAAGGGTGGGAGTTTTGAGTGGAAAACCCATTGGGAAATGGTGATACTTCTTAAGAACAAATGTGGAAATCAGAAAAAAAAAACTCACCGAAAAGCCCCTTGCAACATTCTGAAGACTTGCCCAGAAAATTCGTGATTCATGAGCTCAATCCAAACAGATTTGAGTTAACCTATGCCTAGCAAAGGGGTCACACCGCAACCTTTTTTTGGCACAAGTGCAAACCAGAGAAACTGGACAAGGACTTGGGTTCAAATTCCCACATTAAGCTCACTGGGTGACCTTGGGACCAGTCCCCATCTCTCAGCCTAAGCTCCTTTGTCGGGTTGATTTGGGGTTAAATGAATGGGAAGAACCACATATGCCAGCTTCAGCTCCTTGCATCAGATATAAATGCAATAAATTAAATAAAAAATAAAATAAGTAACGGGCACTGTGCACACAGTACAACATCACATGCCAGTACGGCAACCATTGCATGTTCTCTCCCGCCCATCCCAGCCCAAATTACATCTGGAAAATGATGTGACAGGAGCATTCAGAATCCGAAAGTGTCAGATCCCAAATCTCTGCATGCCTATATGGGAGTGCTCAGCGTTGCATTACTAATACTAAATGAGTACGCGTGACTGCACTGAAAAGATTGTTGCAGGCTCCATAGCAGACACGCCGGCTTCTAAATGTCCATCATCCTCAATGTCTTCAATTTCAGAGTTATGGGCTGATACCAGTGTGCCAGCCAAAGCTGTATCAGACAGTATATTATCGACATTTTCAAAACAGAACAAAAAGTCCTTTCTCCATCAGTGCGAAAATGCACACGTCTGTGCGTGCATGGTCGTTTTTTGTTTTTTTAAAGCTGATGACAAAATTGCCCGGGTTGTTACTTATGCAGCAAAATCTACACATACACACACTGCACTGATGTGGTCGGGTCCAGGCTATAGTAGATATAGCAGGCAAATTGAAGAATAGAGCATACAAGGAAGAAATTCAATACTGAGGGGGGAAACCCTATCAAGCAAAAAATTGTTAGCCTGGGTCCTGATAGGGGGAAGCAACATCAACAATGATCCGCTAATATGCACTTATGCGACAGTAGGAGAGCGGACTGTCTGTTTCAGAGGAGTAAGTGATACATCAGGAAATGCAGGCGCGAGGGTATCTGAAAGGCGCGGGAGGAAGAGAAGTAGCAAAAGCAAGAAGAGTCCTTAAAATGATAACAAGGCTATTTTGACATGTGCACGGTAATAATAATAATAATAATAATAATAATAATTTATTATTTATACCCTGCCCATCTGGCTGGGTTTCCCCAGCCACTCTGGGCGGCTTCCAACTGAATATTAAAAACAGTACAGCATCAGACATTAAAAACTTCCCTAAAGAGGGCTGCCTTCAGTTGTCTTTTAAAAGTAAAATAGTTGTTTATTGCCTTGACATCTGCTGGAAGGGCGTTCCACAGGGCAGGCGCCACTACCGAGAAGGCCCTCTGTCTGGTTCCCTGTAACCTTACTTCTCGCAATGAGGGAACTGCCAGAAGGCCCTCGGCGCTGGATCTCAGTGTCCGGGCTGGATGATGGGGGTGGAGACGCTCCTTCAGGTATACAGGACCAAGGCCGTTTAGGGCTTTAAAGGTCAGCACCAACACTTTGAATTGTGCTCGGAAACGTACTGGGATGAATGTTTGAAGCTGCAAACTCACAACACAGAAAAATGCAAATGCCAAATGCAGAGTTTGGCCGCCTGAACCATGGCAAAAGAAGCCCTGCTGCATTGGAAAATAAGGATAAGATCAGTAGAAGATCGAGATCAATTTTTAAATCACTACAGGGAAGACCTTCTGAAAGGAACAGTCGGAGAGGAAATAACATCAGAAACGAAAGACGCAACAGACATTTTAAACCTGACGTTTGGACTGAAATCACCGACAGAAGAAGAACAACTACTCGGAGCGACAGGAGGTAAATAGCTTCAGGATGGCCCTGCAACTTCTAAGCTGGAATTGTAATGGACTCAATCTTCCGCGAAGGAGGAAAAACATATTCCATTTATTGAAAAAAGAGCAGTTGGACATAATTTGTTTACAGGAAACTCATATAACAAGATTGCATAGGAAATTACTCGTCAATAAGAGATTAGGCCAAGAATTTATTTCATCGGATAAAGTTAAGAAAAGAGGAGTGGTAATCTATGCAAAAGAAAAATTTTCCCCAAAGTTTATATTTAAAGATGAACAAGGAAGATATTTGGCAATTGAAGTGCAAATTCAAGGTGAAAAATTTTTGATACTAGGGATCTATGCACCTAATGAAGGGAAGTCAGAATTTTTTAAGAAGCTGCATGAGACATTGTTGGACTATTTGGATTACAAATTAATTATGATGGGAGATATGAACGGAGTGGTATCTACAAATATGGATAAAGCACAAAGACAGGTAATTACCAGAGATGGGAGACTACCAAAGACTTTCTTTGAAATGACTGAAAATATGGACTTGATTGATATATGGAGAACAAGGAACCCTCTCGAGAGAGAGGGAACCTTCTTCTCTGAAGCAATGATGACCTGGACCAGAATCGATCAAATTTGGATTACTAGTGGGTTGGCTCCAAAGATTAAGAAAGTGGAAATCTGTCCAAAGACTTGCTCCGACCATAACGCCGTGAAGATGGAGATGAAATTTACAGTAACTGGTCAATTCAGATGGAGGATGAATGACAACCTATTTCGAGACGAGGAGATCCATAGAAAGGCCCAAAAAACTTTAAAGGACTATTTTGAAATAAATCTAAAAACTGATGTAGAAAAAAGAGTGATATGGGACGCAAGCAAAGCAGTGATGCGAGGATTTTTAATTCAACAAAATTCAGTAAAAAAGAGAAAGCAAAATGAGAAGAAGGATAAGATCTTGGAAAAGATAAAAGAAGGAGAGAAGAAATTGAGATCAAAACCAAAGTCCCAGGAGATTCTGAGAGAGATTAAGTTATACCAGACACAATATATGGAATTGATGAATCAAGAGATTGAATGGAAGATAAAACAAATGAGACAAAAGACTTTTGAATCAGCAGATAAATGTGGTAAGCTTCTGGCTTGGCAACTGAAGAAAAGACAGAAACTAAATACAGTTACAAGTCTAGAAGTGGATGGAAAGAATATTTCTAAACCTAACGAGATAAGAAACTGTTTTTTGAGTTATTTTAAAAAGCTATATTCACAAGGACCGCAGAAGGAAGAAGATATAGACGAATTCCTTAAAAAGTATGGACTACAAAAAATCTCCTACCAAAGTAAGGTGGATCTAAACCAGAGAATAACAGATCAAGAGATAGAGAGTGCCATTCAAAATATGCAACTGGGCAAATCTCCAGGACCAGATGGACTGACTTCCAGATACTATAAAGCTTTGAAGGAGTGGTTGGTACAACCATTAAAGGAAGTCTGTAATGAGATCTTGGAGGGGAAAAGGGCACCAGAATCGTGGAAAGAAGCGTATATTACACTCATACCAAAGACAGAGACTGAAAAGACTCAACTTAAGAACTACCGCCCAATATCATTACTTAATGTGGATTATAAAATTTTTGCAGACATTCTGGCAAAAAGATTGAAAAGAGTGTTGATGGAGAAGATTCATAAGGACCAAGCAGGCTTTCTCCCAAAAAGGCATTTATCAGACAATGTGAGGAACATAATAGACATTCTGGAATTATTAGAGGTGAATATAAACACTAAAGCAGTTCTGATCTTTGTGGACGCGGAGAAAGCCTTTGACAATATTTCTTGGAGTTTTATGAAAAAGAATCTTCATGGGATGGGGGTAGGCCAAGGATTTGAGAACGGTATGGGTGCCATATACGCTGAACAAAAGGCTAAGTTGATTGTAAATAATGTGATAACTGAAGAATTTAAAATAGAAAAAGGGACACGACAGGGGTGCCCAATTTCCCCTTTACTTTTTATTTCTGTTCTGGAGGTGTTGCTTAATATGATTAGAGATGACCAGCAGGTTAAAGGTGTACAGGTCGGAGCCAAACATTACAAGTTAAGGGCCTTTGCAGATGATTTAGTACTTACTTTACAAGAGCCAGACACTAGTACAAAAAGGGTGTTGGAGCTAATTCAAGAATTTGGTCAGGTGGCCGGATTTAAATTGAATAAACAAAAGACTAAAGTTTTGGAAAAAAATTTGACAGTCATGGAAAGGGAGAAGTTCCAGAATGAAACAGGTTTGACAGTGGTAAAGAAGGTGAAATATCTAGGGGTCTATTTGACATCTAAGAATTCGAACTTGTATAAAGACAATTATGAAAAATGTTGGTCGGAAATTAAAAAAGATCTAGAAATATGGTCAAATTTGAGATTGTCAATGTTAGGCCGAATTGCAGCTATTAAGATGAATGTATTGCCTAGAATGTTATTTTTGTTCCAAACATTACAAATTCTGGACAAGATAGATTGTTTCAAGAGGTGGCAGAAGGATATCTCGAAATTTGTCTGGCAGGGCAAAAAGCCCAGAATAAAATTTAAAATACTGACGGATGCAAAAGAAAGAGGGGGGTTTGCCCTGCCGGACTTAAAACTGTATTATGAAGCAGCAGCATTTTGCTGGCTGAAAGAATGGATGCTCCTCAAGAATACAGATATCTTGGACTTAGAAGGTTTTAATAATACATTTGGTTGGCATGCATATCTATGGTATGACAAAATTAAGGTGCATAGGGCCTTTAAAAACCATATTGTCAGGAAAGCATTATATAACGTTTGGATAAGATATAAAGATTTGTTGGAAAGTAAAACCCCTAGATGGTTGTCACCTTTAGAGGCTACAGCGCTGAAAAAGCTTAATATGGAAGCTGAATGGCTAAAGTATTGGGAAATTTTGGAACAAGATGGAGATAAATTGAAGTTACAGAGCTATGAGAAATTGAAACCCAAGGTTCGAGATTGGCTCCATTATTATCAAATAATGGAGGTACATAAACAAGACAGGAAAATTGGATTCCAGGTGGAGAAATCAAAATTAGAAATTGAACTGTTAGAATCCAATACTAAGAATTTGTCAAAAATGTATAATCTGCTGCTGAAATGGAATACACAAGATGAAATAGTTAAATCAGCTATGATTAAGTGGGCACAGGACATTGGTCATAACATTATGTTTGCTGACTGGGAATGGTTGTGGAACACTGGTATAAAATTTACGGCATGTAATGCCTTAAAGGAAAATATTATGAAAATGATCTATAGGTGGTACATGACCCCAGTCAAGCTAGCAAAAATTTATCATTTGCCTGATAATAAGTGTGGGAAGTGTAAAGAAACGGAAGGTACTTTTTATCATCTTTGGTGGACGTGCCCGAAGATTAAGGCTTTCTGGGAAATGATATATAATGAAATGAAAAAGGTACTTAAATGTACTTTTCCTAAGAAACCGGAGGCCTTTCTCTTGGGCATTGTCGGCCAATTGGTGTCAAAGAAAGATAGAAATTTCTTTATGTATGCTACGACAGCAGCAAGAATACTCATCGCAAAGTATTGGAAGACAGAAGAATTACCCACCTTGGAAGAGTGGCAGATGAAGGTAATAGACTATATGACACTGGCTGAGATGACTGGCAGAATCCGTGAGCAGGGGAAAGAGACGGCGGAAGAAGATTGGAAGAAATTTAAAATTTACCTTAAGAACTATTATAAAATTGAGGAATGTTAAAATGTCGAGGTTTGGAGAAAGAAAAGGAGATTACAGTGACATAAGATTAAGTTGAAGAAAAGAATAAGAAAAAATATATTTGATAAAATTAATTAGAATTTGCTGAAATAAATTTTGGAAATTGGGATGTAGGAAGGGGAGGTTTGGGGGAGTCTGAGAAGAGAGGGACATGAAAAAAAGGTTATGAAACTTTACATGTTTGTATGTCTTTTTTTATTTGTTTGTATTGTTTAAAATTATTCTGTAAAACCAATAAAAATTCTTAAAAAAAAAAAAAAGAAGCCCTGCTGCATCAGACCACATGTGCACTTTGGCCAGCATCCTGCTTTCCATAAGGGCCAACTTAATGTTTCTGGGAAACGCACAAGGATGGTTTAAAGGAACAGCCCTCTGTTCAATGACTGCAACCCCACCAAGCGATATTCAGTGACAGCGTTAGAAATTAGCCAGGCGCATTTTGCACCTGGCTTTCAACCACGTGCAACCAAGTGAAGATGTCCGGGTGTCAGGATGGCACCTGGCAACTCCATTTGGAGGCGCATGCCTGGGGATCCAGACTGTTTTCACACTCGAACAGCACATCCTCTAGAATTCCATCAGCTATATTGCATCTGCACAAGTCAACTGAACTTCAGGGTCCAAAATGCTCTTTCTATGCAGCTTGAGCAGGAACAGTGAACGACGTTAATAGTTAATTGTTGTCGCTTGCCGTTACTCACCCCACCCCACTGCCCTGCTCACAGTTGTGAAGAATATCCTTACATTATGAATGGTCCATGTCACCATTAAGAAAAAGAGGTCGGAATGGACTGATAAATATGTGGACTGGCCCTGGATCAACTGACTTTTCCTCTTTAAGTTCTCAAAGCTTTTAACCAAGCTCAAGGTTGTCTTCTGAACTAGTCAGATGCTTAACTGAGAATCAATCACAGTCAGTCCATTGTTTGAAAAACAAGACATTGCAGCCGTCTTGCCCCAAACGGCAACTAGACATTCGGTTTTGGCGACTGCAGCCTTGGTTTAAGGAGCCATTTGGCACCTAGCTTCACTTAGCTCAGTGAAGACCTTACTTGGAAAATCAATACGACCCAAGAAAGCCCAACAGAGACTCCATCTCCTCAGAGTATTGAGAAAGAACGGTGTCAATCAACATTTGATGATCTCCTTCTACTGGTCAACAATAGAAAGTGTCCTTTCATACTGCATCATGTTGTGGTACGCTGGTTTGACATCATCTGATAGGAAGTGCCTACAGAGGGTGGTGAATGCAGCACAAGATATTATGGGCTGTCCCGTGAATCCGCTGGATGAAATAGCGGAAGAACGTTGCCTCAGGAGAGTGAGGAAAATTCTCAGGGATGATTCACACCCTGGCCGGCACTTTCTTGATCTCCTGCCCTCAGGCAGAAGATATAGAAGCATGATTAGTCGCACCAACAGGGTAAAGAACAGCTTCTATCCGTGGGCTGTTAGGCTGCTGAATGAAAAGATAACAAAAGCGCAACTGACTTTTGGGTTTGGTGGGTGTGCGTCAGTAAATTAGGGGAATTAAGACTAAGAGAGCTGAGTGGGGGGGGGGTGCTCGTGTAATTTCAATGTATACAAGTTGTACAAGTGACAATAAAGTATTTCATCTTCATCATTTCATCTTCATATAGCTGAGTTTCTAACACTGTTCAGTGATACACTGCCGCTAAATATGGAGGTCCTATTAGGCCATTATAACTAATAGCCACTGGTGGACTTACTCTCAAAAACTGAAAAAAGAAAGAATGAAGGGTGGTATACAAATATAACAATAAAAACAAAACTAATAAACATAAAAGCAAAAAAGCTCCTCAGACGGAGGAGGCAGGAACTGTTAGCTGCAATACCATATTTTGGGCTCCTCACAGTGGTTCTGCCAAAGTGTTGCAGAGAGCAGGCCGTGGTGGTGCAGCAAAGAAGCCGATGCTGAAATGTTCAACGAAAAGAGGTTGGGAGAACGTGGGTATCCAATAATAGTCATGAGGTGCACATTGCTAATGAGGTGTTAAGGAAAATCACACCACTGAACTGGCAGAAGTCTTCCATCAGCATCCCTGCTGAAGTGATAATCCATCTTTTGGCTGCAATCCTGCACATAATTAGGCATCTTATATTCCAGCATCTTCAATGTGAATTAAGCAACCTTAAGTCTGTGCAGGATGGCAGCAAGGGTTTTCTTATTCCCTCCCCCGCCCCAGGTGCAGAAAAATTTTCTCTTCATCTGGATTAACTCATTCAAAACTTAGAAGTCAACTGGGATTTGAGAAAGCAGGTGAACCCTCCTCTCTTTCTCCCCCTCCCAGTCTCTGAAGATACCAAGATTATGATTGTGTTTATTTTTAAAGTACATGCATACTTATTTCTCATGTTGACAGGGCTGAAATAATCTGTTTAACTATTATGGCTGTGAAATGTCAAACATGCTTTGGTTTCTCAGAGCACGATGTAGTCAAAAAGTTAAGCATTTCTAAATCCCTTTCCTTTCAATGGGCAGTTAAGCACATCCCCAAATCCCCCCCCCCCATTGGTGTCAGTAGGCCTTTAAAAGTGCTTAGCTGAAGGTGGATCATGCCCTGGTTTAAATGTGTGTTTAAAACTAATGCGGTTTGGCACATATCATGACTAATCCCGGAAAGATCCATGGCTAATCTAGGCCCTGACATTGACCCATCAGAGTCAATTGAGGCTGGGTTTCCTCCTTCTTCATTGACTTCAAAAGCATCAATACCCTCCAATATTGCCAGAGACAGAAAAAAGAGAAAAATAGAGGGAGGTGTGTGAGGAAAACACCATCATCTGCTGCAGGGATGGCAGCTGGAAGTAGTGCAGAGGCAAATTCAGAGGTGCAGAGCTGTTAGGGTTAGGAAAAAAGAAGAGATGCAGAGTGCCTTCATGAGAATCACAGCCATTCCCCCTTCTACGATGATACAACCTTCTAAAATTCTACAATACCTTGGATCCTGAACGCCTTGGTACTCGGACGTTTTGGTTCCTGAATGCTACAAACCTGGAAGTGACTTTTCCAGTTTGCGAACGTTCTTTGGAACCCGAACGTCCGACGTGGCTTCCGATTGCTGCAGGAGTTTCCTGCAGCCAATCGGAAGCTGCGCCTTGGTTTCCAAACATTTTGGAAGTCAAACGGACTTCCGGAACGGATTCCATTTGACTTCCAAGGTACTACTGTAATTTTATACAATTATAATAAAGCCAATTCCCTTCGCAGGAAGTCAACGTTCTTGGCAGATCATGAGCTTAGGTAGCTCTGCGTCACAGGGAGTCCCTGGCTGCGTCATTTCATATTGGCCAGTCCGATCGGCCGAAGGGGGCGTGGCTTAGCCCATTTAAACAAGCTGCGACCAAGCTTGTGCCCTCTTTTACCTTGCTCCCACTTGCGCAGTTCTCCCTCCCTCCCTAAGGTTAGGTCTTTATCCTTTGACCTTGCTATGGACCTCGGTTGGTCGCCTTGGTTGTCCTGGAGGCCTGGTAGGAATTTTTTTTTTCCACTTGGCAAATTGGCACCAGCCACTTGGGTTTTCACCTACCTCGTAGCAAATCTTCAAAACTTTGTAAGGTTTGGCGGTTAGGCATTGGAGTATTCGGTTGGAGGTGAGGGGAGGTGGCAGCCATCACCTACCCCTCCTATTTCAAGGGTATTCCGTTAAAGGAATCCGGGGGGAGGGTGTCCTCTGTCCGAAGCCCAGACAGGGGCCAGGGCCATAGCACGACCCCTATCGGTGAACCTGGGGGAATTCCTAGTTGATGTGCATCAACAAGGTTCCCCCTATCAGTGGTTAACCCTTACTAGACTCCCGGCAGGCAGGCAGGAGTCAGATATAGTCATTGGTTCAATGCCTAAGCCAATACCACTCACATTCTGTAATCAATGAAGTTGTGGTCTTTTTTCAGCCCATTAACCTAAATTCTGGTGTCAAGTGTCTTTATTCTACAATGGGGAAGGGTTCAGGACTTTGCCACGCAATTGGGAATGCACTGCAACAGTCAACGCAGAACCCACACACAAGAGCGACTGGAGGGATAAACTGCAATTAATGCCCTCTGCTACTTATTAAAACCCACCCCACAAGTTGCACGTGAAGCACTACAGGAGTGTGGATGAGATGGGCCTTAGGATCCCTTCCCACTCTACGATGCTCTGATTCTAACGCCGGGGAAGATGGATTCCGAAACCTCAGTGTTAAACAGCGTCAAGGACGCATTTCAATCAGAGAGCCGTTGAAATGTTCCACCCTCCAGCACTGCCTAGCTCTTCCTTCTTTGAGAGCGCTTGAATGCCATAACAATTTGTATATGCAAAGCGAGATGTTATTGAAGAGCCCAGTGTGTAAGAGCCTCGTATCCCAAGGCAAAACTGGCATTTACACTCTCATAACATCCACTTCACACTCCGCACTTAATCCTCACCTGTATGTGCTCAGGTGCTTCTAAGGCAAGATATGGTGTTAAATTAGAAATTAATATTTTAATAAATGCCCATTTATTATGAAACTTTGAATGCTAATAAATAACTGGAAGAGATTGTGCATAACTATTTTTATGTATGCAACTACGTCTTCATGGACATTATTAGCACAATATTGGAAAGAATTTAACTTGATTGGCAAGTTAAATTAATGGAATATGCTGAAATGGCAAAACTGACAATGAAACTAAGAGGAAGAGATGACAACAAATTTAAAGAATAATGGAAGACGTTTATTGCATATATACAGAAGAATTGTACACAGGTTAATACATTAGCAGGGTTTTAAAAATTACTTGTAATTTTGTTATGCGATGGATAATAAGTAATTTAAACAGCTTATAAACTGAACAATGGACATGAAGTATATTGACAAACAATGGAACCAAGGAAGAGACTAGAGGGAAGTCAATTTGTTTTGTTTTGTTTTTGTATTGTTCTTGTTTTTATTTTTTGTTACTTTGGAAAATCAATAAATTGTTATATACAAAAAAAGAGATTGTGTTTAACTAAGAATGGGACGTGGGTGGCGCAGTAGTCTAAACCACAGAGCCTAGGGCTTGCTGATCAGAAGGTCGGTGGTTCGAATCCCCGCAACAGGGTGAGCTCCCGTTGCTCGGTCCCTGCTCCTGCCAACCTAGCAGTTTGAAAGCACGTCAAAGTGCAAGTAGATCAATAGGTACCGCTCCGGCGGGAAGGTAAACGGAGTTTCCGTGCGCTGCTCTGGTTCGCCAGAAGTGGCTTACTCATGCTGGCCACATGACCCGGAAGCTGTACGCCGGCTCCCTCGGCCAATAAAGCGAGATGAGCGCCGCAACCCCAGAGTCATCCGCGACTGGACCTAACAGTCAGGGGTCCCTTTACCCTTTAAGAATGGGCTGAACAGCTAATTCCATCCCGCTTCACTTTCAGCAGATCTCAGTCATAGATCTGTTCTATTCCGTCCAACCCCTTGCATACCATTGCATCATTGTGTACACACTGTGTGCACTTTTCACGTAAATTCGCACACTTTTTTCAGTGCATTCGTCAGTAAAAAAAGCACACTTTATATGCATCTTTTACACAACATACATATTTCTGTGTGCATCAGAAAACGTGTTCCAAAATCCAAAGATCAGAAGTCAAGTTCCAAAATCCAAAGACCAGAAGTCATGTTCCAATCTGCTAGCAAGTTTGAGAGCATTAAGTTGGCCCACTGCAAAAGACAGAGCAAATGTATTCTCCCCCCCCCCATCCCTGTGTTTAACCTTTCTTTACAACTTCCAAGTGGGTGCAGTCTATCAGTCAGTTTGGAATTTGATTCACTTATTCCTGAAGCTACAATTAAAATTCACCATTCCCCCCCCCCACCCCACTCCAAATGATACTACTTTTCAGCAGCTGAGGCAATCTTTGAAGCATGGGAAGAAAAAGGAGGTGTTGTAGCAGGTGTTATGGTCAAAACGAGTGAAATATTACTTGCAATCGGATTACACCGGGCAAGTCCCAGCAAGCTTTATTATATATTTTCAACACCAGCATGCAAAACATCATTTCTCACTCACGCTTTTCAAAAAATAAACAGAACTCCTGGCTTGCCCCACCCAACTTGCACACGCGTAACTAGATACCAACAAATACTTCTGTTGGGGGAAATCCCCGATTTTGCTGATGCCACCATGAGAATTCTTGAAGTTACCAGCCGGCGGTAATCCAATACCGTCTCATAATAAAATCCCCTTTGCATCCGACCGTCCCAGAATCAGACTCAACAGCCGACGAATACCACTGTTTTGGGAATGGAGGGATAAACAATGGATGCCCACCAACAAAGCAAAACACACAAACATACACCGTTTATCCTATGTGCACATAGGTGGATGAAAGCTGTGTTACGCCTGGATTCATCCCTAAGGACTGTTGGTGAAGGCCGAAAATTCACACAGGCCTACCTGTTCCTGAAGATCTGCAGAACAAGGCCTTCTGGTTGTTCCACCACCTGGACAGATGCACATTGCCTTTTCCAAGATGGCGCCCAGACTTCGGAATCCCCTCTCCACTAGAGATAGGGCAGGAACCATTTGAGGCATCATTTCAGGATCTATAAAGGACTCGCTTTGTCCACCTTTGCCGACTTTTCAATACTGGGCTTTCGGTGCCAACCTCCCCTCAGAAAACGTTTGAGAAGCATTCCTGCTCGCTGCCTGTTTACATTGGGTTGGCCCTTCCTTCACTGAGCACCAGGGTGGATAAAAATCAATGGTTTTTTTAAATTTAAATCAGATTTTTTTATATTTAAATCAGTTTTTTAAAAAATAAAATGCTTTTGGAGGAAAAATCTTTCTAAAGATAGTTTTCTATTTAAGTTACATTATAGTCCAAAGGGTATTCATCAGGAAATAAGGGTTTGTTTTAAGTTTTTCATGTGTGCTAAAACTCAGTCTAAGTTGTTTGTTTTTTTAAAACCCTTTTAATCACATCAGTTAACAAACATGGAACATATGCTATAATGTTACTGTTTTAGTTAAATAAATTGTTTAAACTGTTATCAAAGAAATGATTATTTTTCTCCTTCCAATAAGGTACAGCAGAAAAGTTGTCCAAATATAAACAGTTAACTTATTAAACCTCACAATAATTTCATAATTATCTGCCTACGTGTTTCTAATAGTATAAGCAAATCAGTAATTTTTGATATAGCTGTAAAAACCACTCTGAAAATTTATTATTCCAAAAATGAAACCTTCAACTGGTTGTAAATATTAAGATTATATCAACAAGAATGAGTCTTTCTGTAAAAAAATAAATGATTTAAATAAATTCTTACTGACTCGTGATTTAAATCAAGTCTTACTGGGTAGTGATTTAAAACGTGATTTAAATCGATTTGATTTAAATCAAATCGATGCCCCCTTAAATATGGCCACGTTTCCTTGGATGCCAGGACTCATCACCCACCCCTCTTATCCAGTCTGAACAGAGGAGAGGAGGGAAGGGTTTTGCTGTGCAATTGGTATTAGTGTGATAAGATTTCTATACCGCCTTCCATTCAAAGATCATGTGGCAGTTTACAGTATAAAAGCACAGAATACGTAACAAAACAACAAACGAACCAACAAAAGCAATACCCTCCCAGTATAGATGTCTTCCACCCCCGCCCCACTGACTGGGTAAGGGGGCTGATAATAGGCAGCCTCATCGTCTCTTTGGATGTGGCAGCCATTTTGTACCGTAACTTGTCCCCACAGCAGCCATTTTGTGCCTGGCACCAACCACGCTTCCTCAGAATCCCAAATACAGTCATACCTCGGGTTGTGGACGCTTCAGGTTGCGCGTTTTCGGGTTGTGCACCATGCTTAACCTGGAAGTACTGGAACGGGTTACTTCCGGGTTTCATTGCACTTTGCGCATGTGCAGAAGCGCTGAATCGCGACCCATGTGTGCACAGACATGGCACTGTGGGTTGGAAATGTGCCTCCCGCACGGATCACGTTTGCAACCCGAGCGTCCACTGTACTCCAAAAAAGGCTGGCAACTCCAGTCGTAATTTGATGGGGGGGTGGGCGTTAACACAACCCATCACGCATGTCCATCGAACACATTAAGGCAGTGTTGGGTCTACACGGGCTATCACCCTGCTGAACCAGCAATACATTTGCCAACCAAGACCCCTGCTGAGCATGTCTTCAGCTGCAAAGAGAATGGGGCTCATTGGCGCCTAGATGCACGATGCACAAAATGGATTCTGGACCCTTTCACCTGCCTTCATGCAATGGGGTGGAGTGGGGTGTGGAAATCTCCCTATAATCCCAAGCAAGCAGATTCTCACTGCTGAATTTTCACCTGTGCTGAACAAACTCTTAAAGGCAACTTCCATTAGAAGCAGGATAGAGAGCCACGTGCCAGTTCAGGCAGAGCTGCAAGGCCCAAAACTCTTGTACAACTGGCCTGTCCACTGTTGTCACCCTGACACAATCCATCAAACAGGGTTGCAGCGGGTCATATTGCAGTCCTGGATAATGGCACTGAAGAGGACTCCGACACAACAGATGCTGTCTGTTGGAGGTGAGATGGAGGGAGAGAAAGAGGGGCAGAGTAGCAAACAAGGAAGGCGTGGGCAAAAGAGGTGAGTGGCATTAAGGGCAGCACTGCAGCCATCTTCCCTGTTATTACTGCCAGTAAATAACACAGCACAGCCCCTAAGAGCCATCTCCTAAGCAACATTTCTCCTGCACAGTGGAATACCTGCGAAGTGTGTTAACTGAGATGTGCAATGCCCACAGAGGCTCTGGGAGGAAAAGACTGCTGCACAGAAGCAGGCTACAATCTGCTGCTTTTCCCCTCTTGCTTCGCTCCTGCAAAATCCACACGAATTCTGCACTCTTGCACATAACATAAAACAACATTTCTCCCTCCGTGTGCATTGCAACAGAATTTTGTCAAGGCTCCATGGAATGAGAGTTGAGTCCCAAATAAGACTATGCATCCTTCTGATCAGAAGATGCCAGCTAGGCTCTTATTCAGCTCTAATTAGCTATAATATAAACATGCTTAGATATATACTTCACAGTGTACAAAAATCACGCCGTATTGCCCAAGTTCCAACAGCCCACCAGGAAATGATAGCCATAATATGCCAATAATAATGCTGATCTACTATTCAGGGTTATTGGGAGGATTACAAGCTGCTTACAAGTGCATAGGAATCGTAGAATCCCGAGGGTCATCTAGTCCAACCCGCTGCAATGCAGGAATCTCAACTAAAGCATCCATGACAGATGGCCACCCAACCTCTGCTTAGAAACCTCCAAGGAAGGAGAGACCACAACCTCCCAAGGGAGACCGTTCCACTGTCAAACAGCTCTTACCACCAGAAAGTTCTTCCGGATGTTTAATCAGAATCTCCTCCCTTGTAACTTGAATCCATTGGTTCGAGTCCTACCCTCCAGAGGAGGAGAAAACAAGCTTGCTCCATCCTCCACGTGACAGCCCTTGAGATATCTGAAGATGGCTATCTTATCTCCTCTCAGTCCTTGGTCCAGTATACCTGAAGGAGTGTCTCCACCCTCATTGTTCAACCTGGACACTGAGGTCCAGCGATGAGGGCCTTCTGGTGGTTCCCTCACTGCAAGAAGTGAGGTTGCAGGGAACCAGGCAGAGGGCCTTCTCGGTGTAGGCGCCCCCCCTGTGGAACGCCCTCCCACCAGATGTCAAAGAGAAAAACAACTACCAGACTTTTAGAAGACATCTGAAGGCAGCCCTGTTTAGGGAAGCTTTTCATGTTTGGCGGACTATTGTATTTTAATATTTTGTTGGAAGCAGCCCAGAGTGGCTGGGGAAACCCAGCCAGATGGGCGGGGTATAAATATATTATTATTATTATTATTATTATTATTATTATTATTATTCCAGGCTAAACATACCCAGCTCCTTCAAGCGTTCCTCATAAGACCTGGTTTCCAGGCCCCTGATCATCTTGGCCGCCCTCCTCTAAAAACATTCCACCTTGTCAACATCCTCCTTAAATTGTGGTACCCAGAACTAGACACAGTATTCCAGGTATGGTCTGACCAAGGCAGAACAGAATGGGACTATTACTTCCCTTGATGTGGACACTAGACTTTTGTTGATGCAGCCTAGAATAGCATTAGCTTTTTTTGCTGCTGCATCACAATCATGACTCATGTTAAGCTTGTGATCCACCAAGACCCCTAGATAATAATAATAATAATAATAATAATAATAATAATAATTTTTATTTATACCCTGCCCTCCCCAGCCAAGGCCAGGCTCAGAGCAGCTTACAAGCAATAATAAAAACAAGTTGAATGATTACAACTTAAAAACAAAATGAAAATACAACATTAAAATATTGAAACATTAAAATATTAAAATGTAGCCTCATCGCAGGAGGAGAAGGAAAAGGAAAAAGAGAGGGAGGGAATCAAATTGGCTCCAAGCCAAAGGCCAGGCGGAACAACTCTGTCTTACAGGCCCGGCGGAAATAAATCAGATCCTGCAGGGCCCTGGTCTCATGAGACAGAGCGTTCCACCAGGCCAGAGCCAGTGTTGAAAAGGCCCTGGTTCTGGTTGAGGCTAATCTGACTTCCTTAGGGTCCGGGACCACTAGGGTGTTGCTATTTATGGACCTTGAGGCTCTCCGTGGGGCATACCGGGAGAGGCGGTCCCGTAGGTACGAGGGTCCTAGGCCGTGAAGGGCTTTAAAGGTCAAAAGCAGCACCTTAAATCTGACCCTGTACTCCACCGGGAGCCAGTGCAGCTGGAAAAGCACTGGGTGAATATGCTCCCATGGCAGGGACCCCCGTGAGGAGCCTCCCTGCAGCATTCTGCACCCGCTGGAGTTTCTGGGACAGCTTCAAGGGCAGCCCCGCGTAGAGCGAATTACAGTAGTCAAGCCTGGAGGTGACCGTTGCATGGATCACTGTGGCCAGGTTGGGCCACGAGATCATTTTCACATGCACTACTGGCAAGCCATGTGTCCCCCATCTTATGAAGCCCTGTGACTGCTATACAAATATCTTTATTTTGACTTCAGTTACACTTACAATCCCATCCTTCCCCCCAAGGTGCTGATGTTAACATATATGCAGTTTTATTCACATTTGATCCTCACAACAACCCTGCAATGTAGACTAGACCAAGAGATAGTGACTGGTTCAACATCCACCAGTGAGGTTCACGGTAGAGAAGGGAACCGAATGTGTGCCTTCCCAATTCCAGCCTGTTACACTAACCACTAAACCACACTATCCTGTTTGTTTGTTTGTTTGTTTGTTTGTTTGTTTGTTTGCCTGCTTTTAAGCACCAGATGAAAGCAGATTTATTTACTTGGTTCAATTAATTCAACCCTCTTTTTTTCTTGTGCTGCTGCTGCTTAACATTTTTTAAAAAAAAAACCCATTTGTGTCACTTTATTGATTAACTTGTTTATTAAATAATAACGTAAGCTGCCCAGAGGGCTGTTGCCTAAAGGAAGAAGTACAAATATTTCATTAAGGAAATAAATAAGCTCCACATATCTTTTTATTAGTATGATTAATACCTACAAACATCTGGCCCTGCACTCACAATATATGGATTTGATGGGGCAGTTTGCCCATCTAGAATCACTGACTAAATGTGGGGGGGGGGGTTCCTCCATTTTTGAACCACTATTCAAATATTTAGCTTTACTGTGCACTACACTGAACAATTGTTACTTGTTTTTATTTATTATCTGCCCTTCACCGTAAGGTCCCAGGGCGTGTCACAACAATGCAAAATATAACAATAAAAACATTTCATGACGATAACCTCAAACTGAGTGGGTTCTAAAATTATCCCCCTCAAGTTGTGAAGTGCCCTGAGATCTACGCGTATAACAGTGGTACACAAATTTAATAAATAATAATAATTAATAAGAAGTCTGGGGTGTAAGAGGTGTGTCTTCAGCATATAAGGAAGGCTATATAGTGAATAGTGAGGGAATTCCACAAAGAAGGTCCTCTCCTGGCCCACCAGCAACCCCCCAGCTTCAGAGGGGGGGGGTGTACGACTACCAAGAGGCCAGGCTCTGTCAATTTTAACACCTGAGGACATCTGTAGGGCAGTGCCAGCTGTGAGGTTTTGTGCAACCCACACCAAGAGACGAGCCCTTTGCCTGTACAGTCATACCTCAGGTTAAAGTTGCTTCAGGTTGGGCGTTTTCGGGTTGCGCTCCACGGAGACCCGGAAGTAACAGAACACGTTACTTCCAGGTTTCGCCGCTCGTGCATGTGCAGACGCTCAAAATGACATCACGCGCATGCGCAGAAGCGGCGAATTGTGACCCGCACAGACACGCAGGCGCAGGTTGCGTTCGCTTCAGGATGCGAACAGGGCTCCGTAATGGATACCATTTGCATCCAGAGGTACCACTGTATCTTACGCATGAGTCACTGTGTGGAGCATCTGCAACTTGCAATCTACACTAGTACAGTGGTACCTCGGGTTATAGACGCTTCAGGTTACAGACTCCGCTAACCCAGAAATAGTACCTCGGGTTAAAAACTTTGCTTCAGGATGAGAACAGAAATCGTGCGGCGGCGGCCGCAGCGGAAGGCCCCATTAGCTAAAGTGGTACCTCAGGTTAAGAACAGTTTCAGTTTAAGAACGGACCTCCAGAACGAATTAAGTTCTTAACCCGAGGTACCACTGTAGATGAAAGGTTAAAGAGCCCTTTGCCTGTTTCTTATGCAGGAGTCACTGTGTGGAGCATCTGCGACTTGCAATCCACACTAGCAGGCAAGAGGTTGAAGAGCCTTTTGCCTGTGTCTTTCCCATATGCAGGACTTTAACCCCAGGGTGGGTTAAGTGCTGCCTTTCCAAGTGCATCTTCCCACTACCTAATTCTGCACAGGATTGGGGGGGGGGGGACTTTATATCAACCATAGACGTCCAGTGAATTTTGTCCTCCTCCTATTACAGAAACGTGTTGAGGCTAACAGTTTGTCTAAGGCTAAGTGAGTTAGTGGCTGGAATGAGTTCTCATAACAAATGCAGTTAACAAACTTTTTAAAAATAATAATAATAACAAATGCAGTTACGTTAACAAACTTTTTTTTTAAAAAAAGGAACACACTCAAAATGTTTGCTGGTGCCTTCATTTCCCTGCAAAAGCCGCTATGCATAATCTCTGAAATGTCTGCTTTTCCCAACGTCCCTCTTTAAAGAGATCAGGGCAACAAGCACGGTGCTCCTTGCTCTTTTGATGCTCTGCAACAGTCCTGCAAGGTAGACTCAGGCAGCATCAAGGTCACCCGCAAGCTGTGCAACCGAGTCAGGATTTGAACCTGGGTCTGCAAGGTCCCAGCCAGGCACTCTTACCACTTCACCACCACCGGTACAGCACAATCCTAACCGCATCCATGCAAAAGCAAGTCTTGTTGAATTGAACAAGGTTTCCTCCCATCTAAGGGAGCTGAGGATTCCAGCCAGACTCTGCTAATGTTTCAATGCCTCTTCTCAGGGACTGTGTGTGTGTGTGAATGAGAGTGCAGCTTTTCCAAGGAAACACTCTCAGTTCAGCTGTTACCGAACAGTTGATCCTTTCCCCCTTTCTAAATCCAGCAGACCTCTCTCTTTGCAAGTCTCTTATACCAGCAGCAACCTGAGCAATCGCTCATAAAGTTAAGAGCCGGGGCAGCGTGTGTGTGTGTGTGTGTGTGTGTGTGTGTGTGTAATAAAGGAAAAGAATCACTTGCTAAACGCTGAAGGAAGTTCAATGCCTTGTGCCTGCGGAGAATAAGCCGGGATTGAAGCTGGTTCAGAGATTTTGACAGTACACAAAAGCCAACAGAGGATGCTGCAAAAAAAAACCGTGGTTGTTTGATAGCAATGAAAGGAACAAGCACTATGCAATGAGACAGAAAGGAGCAGCCAGCTACACAAGCAATTTCTTTGAAAGAAGGTGAACAGGGGGGCTGCCCTGTGTGCAGAGAATTTTTTTATATTATTATTATTCCTATTTCGGTGCCTTTGTGCTCCCTTACACTTGCATTCCTTTTAATTGGATGTGGGACGGTGGAGGGAACAAATTTCTCCCAACAACAAAGCCAGAAGCAGGAACAGAGAGAGAAAGGGAAGGAGAAAGGATCCACAAAAGCAGGCAACAATTGCAGCTTAATCTCTTAACAGGATCGGTGGGTAGTTAAAGGAGAGTCTTTGTTTGCACCTTATATTTCCTTGCTCCCGCCCCTCCCTTTAAAAAAAAATCACAAGGCGGCATCTCTAGGGGCTGCAACCCTATACCCCCAGTTGCCTGGGAGAAAGCCCCATTGAATTGGGATGGGGGGGGCTTGCTTCTGAGCAAACATTGCACACCATCCGGCTGTAAAAGAAAGTTTGTAAAAGATATCTCGAAACACACTGAAACTGCGCGGGGGGGGGGGGGCAGGTTTGCACCTTTCCAGGCAACGTTTACCAACAAAGTTACAGCACCATCTGGAAAACCCGTTACTTTAGATTTGTTTTAACTGGATGTTTCTCTCCACCCCTTTCTATAATGGGAGTTTTACCCAAGATGAACAATAAATGCACAAACGCGGGGGGGGGGGGGTTTAGGAAGTTGGAAGCAAAGCTCACAAGATCCTTTGCCTTAGCTGCTAAAATCATTAGCTGCAGAAGCGTCAGGGGGTCTCTTATGCCTTCCCACCCCACCCCCATGGCTGCTGGGGGGGGGGGGAGAGAAGGAATGACCTGCCAGCTGCCATTCCCTCCCCCCCCCCCAAAAAAGACCTTCCCCTTCCCAGCCTCCCTGCCAAATGTTTTTGGGTGTTTTTGATAAAATGTTTCTAAGGATGCAATCCAATATATACACACTTAAACTGGGAGTTAAGACCCACTGAATAGCACAGGGCTTGACTTCTGAGTACATATAAGGTTGCACTATGACACCCCCGTTTCCTAGCCACCACAAAATTTGCTCGCTGATTTCAACAGGGTGGTGGGTGTATTTCTCAGGGGAGAAATCTCTCTGAAACTCCTTTCCCAAGCCAGCCCTTAATTTGTGGAGAGAGAGAGAAAATGCTACTGGATCCCTTGAAAGGTCTGGGAAGACGCTCCACCTCCGATCTGGAAAACCTTCCATTTCCAACATATACACACACGGATGGGGAGGGACAATGCACTCTGCACTAACTCAGGGGAAAGTGGCATCTATTCCGGGTTTGCTCCAGGAGTGTACTAATCCTGCCACCTAAAGTGCCAAGGCTAGGCAGATGTAAGCCCTATCCTCCCGTCTACAGATACATACATCCATAATTCTATTTGTATGCCGCCTTTCCACAGTTCAAACCACGCTCGAGGCGGCTTACAACTTGAAAAAACCCGCATAACTTCAACATAACCGAAGCAGTCACAAAGCATTACAAACCACACAATTTCCACATAAATCACTGCCATACGTGACAGACGCACGCACTGATCTATAGAGAGCGCGGGATCATTGTGATCTATTGCGGGAGGCGGGGAATCAGCCATGGGGTATCTTCTATGACCGTCTCTCCACTCACAAATCCCCTTTGTGCGCGGTCCCGGCGAGGAATCTCCGGCAAAGGAACCCCAACGGCTCGCCCCGGGAGCCGCAGCCGGGGCAGCCTCTCCGCTTCCACATCCGCGGAACTCCCCGCCCCGGTAAGTTCCCAGCTTCGGAAGATGCAAGCAAGGCGCCCCTCTCTCTCCAGCCACTCCTGGGACGCAGCAGCGAGCGAGGATTGCAAAGCAGAAGCGGCCGGTTCTCACGTCTCTCCCCCAACCCACAACACCTCCCTTTGGCAATGCAGAAACGCGCTTCTTCGGTCGTCTTTCTCTGCAAGCAGGCGAGACATCCACCGCTCCCCGCGGCTTCCCCGGCTCCTCACGCCCGCCCGCGGCAGAAATGCTCCCTTCCCCAGCGAGATCGCCGCTCGACTCCAGCGTTAGCAGGTGAAAACCAGCTCTCTGGCCACCCCCGGCAGCATCCCCTCCCAAAAAAAAAAAACCCCTTCCGACCGCGTTTGAAATAAGCCGCTCAAAGCCCGACACAATAAATAAGAGATTATTTTTCTAAAGGGAGAAGACCCAATTGCAACACCCGCCGCCGCTCGGCACCTTGCACTGCCTAAACCGGGGATCCCCCTTTGGCAACGAGGAAAGCATACGCGCGCCAAACGCAGGAGAAGGCAGAGACCTAGGAAGCAAGTTAGCCACCCGGTAGAACTGCTTTAAAAATAAAACAAAATTTGGCGCTAGGGAAAGAGTATTCTTTCTTTTTTTCGGGAGGGGAGAGATACAACAAGCACGAACTTTTCCCTCTTTTTTTTTTTGCAACTTGAACGCAAATAGATATCTCGTTGCAAACCAAGCCTCTCCGAACACGTTGCGGAGAAGAGACGACCAGCCGGTCCGCGTTAGCGCGGGGGCTGCGGCGCTTCCCACGCTCGCAAGCGGCTGCCGGAGTGAGCCTGGGCTTTTTGCAAACAGTGGCAAGTTTGCAACAAAAAGATGGGACGGGGTTGGTTGGCTGGCTATGTATGTGTGGAAGTTTCGCATGCAACTCTCTCCCCACGCTGACTCCATCGCGGATCCCCCTCTCCAAACCCATTCATCCAGGCAAATGAAAAGCGAGGCGCCTGTTTTCAAGGAAATAAAGAAAGCCCAGCTCACGCACCCTTCCAAGAGGCCGATCAGCTCCGGAGCTTCGCAGCTTCCCTTCTGCATAACGTATCCATGGACGGGGGCGGAAGACGGGGAGCCAAGCGCCGCCGCCGCCGCCGCTGCTGCTTTTCTCTCGCCTTCCTGGCGCAGCGCGCAGCGCGGGACTGGTGCCGAGTGGAGAAGCGCTCTCGGTAGCAACTCCTAACTCGGGGGGTGGGGGTAGGTGGGGGGGTGCTGGGAGGGGAGGGGAGGAAAGGGGGCGATTCCCAGCCCGCGGCGCCGACGATCGCAGCGCAGCCTACCGAGAGGCAGAGCGCGCCAGCGGCTGCAGCCAATGCGGGGAGCCGCGTCTCCTCACTCGCCAGCCCAGCAGGGAGAGAGCGCGAGGCGCGGCAACGCGAGAGAAAAGGCTGGCTGGATGCACAACGCCGGGGATGCTGGGGGGGGGGGCGCGCACATTCACGTGCACACAAACCCCTTGCACACGCAGACGCGGTGCAACCGAGCCCGGCTTCTGCACCGCCGCCTAAAATGCTCCTGCAAAAAATAAAATATATTCCCTGCTGCTCCTTGCAACCGAGAAGGAGGCAGGCTCCGGCGCGGCTCTTCTCGCTTGTGACGGGCAGGCAGGCTTTCATGCATGCTGTGAAGTAAGTCCCATCGCACGCGGCGTCTGGTAGTCAATAAGGACCCCCCCCCCCACTTTTTTTTTGGGCGGTGGGGAGGTTTAATGATCCCCTTCCTCCACGCAACTCAAAGTGGTCCCCACCATTCGGCGCTCCAATTTGCGATGCTCACAGCCGCCCTCTCGGGTAGGTTAGAGCAAAGAGCAGGCATCCCCAATCTCGGCCCTCTAGATTTTTTGGGACTACAATTCCCATAATCCCTGACCACTGGGGATGATGGGAGCTGTAGTCCCAAAAACATCTGGAGGGCCAAGTTTGGGGTGCCATGGTCATTGGATTTGAACCCAAGCCTGACTGGTCTTAACACTGCGGAGGCTGGTTGGTTACGGCAAGTGGGGCGCTGCCCCCAACATCCTCAGCTGGGTCTCATCCAGCCCTAGCCTGCTTGCCTTCCTGCTTACTTGCCAGGCCAGGGGTTGGTAGCGGTACCTGTCAGCCTCTTCCTCCTCCTCCTGACTCTCAGTGTTGCCCCTGGCAGCGGAGAGGATGGGGACAAAACCAGAATGAGTTGGCCCCGCCTATCACTGGCTCTGGCTCCACCCACTGTGGGCTCCCTGCATTCCACCTAGCCAATCTCAATGGGCACCAGCCACCGCTGCAACTCTACCAAGCGCCATAGAGGGCGCCAAAGTGGTGTAATGGTTAGAGTGTCTGCCTCAGACCTGGGAGACCAGAGTTCCAATCCCAAAGAGGCGTAAAGCTCCCTGCGGTGACCTTGTGCCAGCCACTGCCTCTCAGCCTAACCTACCTCACAGGGTCGTATGGGGATTAAAGGAGGAGAGAGGAGAGCCAGGTGCACCGTGGAGAAAGAAGGTGGGATATAAATTAAATAAATAAACTTTAAGAATTTTAACTTGTAAGACAAGTATATTCCCTGCTCCATCTAAAAAACACACTTTATCCCTTATACATATATCGTTATTATATCATATATCTTAATTGTGTAAGGGATGAGATATGTCCTACCTGTTTTTCCCTAGTGCTCTGATACTCACCCTGGCAACCCACACAACTGGAGTGGTCCTGGGTCATCTCATATTGGAAGGAATGATCTCTACAGTGGTACCTCAAGTTACATACGCTTCAGGTTACAGACTCCGCTAACCCAGAAATAATACCTCGGGTTAAGAACTTTGCTTCAGGATGAGAACAGAAATCGTGCTGCGGCAGCGGGAGACCCCATTAGCTGAAGTGGTACCTCAGGTTAAGAACAGTTTCAGGTTAAGAACGGACCTCCAGAACGAATTAAGTTCTTAACCCGAGGTACCACTGTATTTCAAACTTTAGGGATGTCACAGCACAAATTTCTCTGTGTGTGTGTGTGTGAGAGAGAGAGAGAGAGAGAGAATGTTTCAGTAGCCTAGCAAAAGTGATTTTTATTTCCCTATAAATTCCAACTACTGTCTTAAAATTGGCTTTGGATTAAATCTAAGGACACACAGTGCCCACTCCACACAAAAAAAAGGAAGGAAAGAAATGACTGCCATAAACACATTTTCAGGTAGGAAAATAGGAAGTTGCCTTATACTGAGTCAGATTATTGGTCCATTGTGCTCTGTGCTGTCCACACTGACTGGAAGCAATACTTTATAGAGTTGTAGGCAAGAGTCCTTTCCACCCTTACCTGGAGATGCCAGGGACCGAACCGGGGACTTTCTGCCTTCAAGGAAGATGCTCAGCCACTGAGGTTTTGTGTCCTGGCTACAAATCCACATCTAGCTTTCTCTGGATGAAAGGAATTTCAGCAGATTTACTACGGCAAGTCGCTCTCAACTTCCAGCAAAATTCACCAGGCTTTTCCCCACAGAGTCTCTTCAAATGTGGATTTGGGCTAAATTTTGGTGGCAACTACTGTATTTATCGCTCTATAAGACACACCAGACCACAAGACGCACCTAGTTTTTGGAGGAGGAAAACAAGAAAAAAAATATTCTGAATCTCAGAAGCCAGAACAGCAAGAGGGATCGCTGCGCAGTGAAAGCAGCAATCCCTCGTGCTATTCTGGCTTCTGGGATAGCTGCGCAGTCTGCATTCGCTCCATAAGACGCACACACATTTCCCCTTACTTTTTAGGAGGGAAAAAGTGAGTCTTAAAAAAATACGGTACTTCTTTATGAATACCTACAGCGCTTCTCAATAAGTGCAGATGTGTTTTCGGGATTCACATCTCCTCCTCCCACCAACAACCCTGGAAGGGAGCTTGGCAGAGCCATACCAGCTGTTTGGACATAAAGCCAAGCTGTGGTTTGGCATTATAGGAGCGAAGGTCATGGGCCTTCTCTCCCCTCCTCCTTCCCTTCCTGTTTTGTGGTAGCTTTGTGGTTCACCATTACCTCTGGACCAGCAAGTTATTTTTTATCTATTACCTACCGTTTGCCCTAAGTTCCCAGGGCAGGTTACAGCATTAAAACTCTCTCTATATATTAATTTTGACAAAGTAATAATCATAAATAAGAATAAAAATGCACCCCACCTCCAAGTCCAATCCATTGTTCCAACAGACCTTTGTTGTTGAAAATTCCTCTGAGACAATGGCCATCCTTGTATACCTGAAGGAGCGTCTCCACCCCCATCGTTCAGCCCGGACACTGAGATCCAGCGCCGAGGGCCTTCTGGCGGTTCCCTCACTGCGAGAAGTGAGGTTATAGGGAACCACAGAGAGGGCCTTCTCGGTAGTGGCGCCCTCCCCCGTGGAACACCCTCCCTTCAGATGTGAAGGAAACAAGCAGCTATCCTATCTTTAAAAGACATCTGAAGGCAGCCCTGTTTAGGGAAGTTTTTAATATTTAATGCTGTGTTGTTTTTAACACTTGATTGGGAGTTGCCCAGAGTGGCTGGAGAAACTCAGCCAGATGGGCGGGGTATAAATAATAAATTATTATTAATTATTATTATTATTATCATCATCATCATCATCATCATCATCATCCCTGGGCAGAGCCAGTCATGAAGCTTTTGCCCTGAGAAGCTGTCATGAACACGGCTCGCTACATGGGGCAGTGTCCTATAGTTTCTGACACCTGAGTGCTTTGAAGGAAGGAAAAGTGATGCAATCGCAATCACATCCCAGATTATGCTTTGCTGTCTTGGATGGTGCATTTGGACTCTCATTTACTGTTCTGTGTTACACAGAAACCTGAGGATGTTTGCAGGGCAAAGGGAGAGAAGGAAGATGTTGGACATGGGCCAATGTTCAGTCATATTTAGCTGCTGCTAGAAGGTCCCAAGCATTTCCAGAGGGCTAGCATAAAAAGCAACAAGGTGGGCAGGTCCAAAACCCAGAACAGCTGTTTCAGAGGGAAATAGGTTGTCCTTCTGCAATGTACTTCATGCAAACTGCTAGGCCTGCAGCATAGCCGTAACATTTTTCTTATCCCCATAGTGTGCAAAATAAAAAATAGTGTTTTGAGCATGCCCAGAGTGCACGTTGCTCACCCAGTATGTGCAACCAGAACCTAAACTTCTCGGGTTATTGGGGGGGGGGGGAGTGAGCTCTGCAGGACAGAGGATGTGATTATCAAGCTGACTTGGATCCCAAATACATCCCTTTTTTTAAATAAAAAAAAAGTTCTCGTTTTGTTTTGTTAGCCATGCTTAAATTTTATTTATAGATTTTCCAAATGTAAAAGTAATACCAGTAATACAACATTTTTCCAATTTGCATTTGGTAAGTAATAGTGTGTTTGAGCATGCAGAGTACGTTTCTTTCACCCAATGTGTGCAGAATCTGAACATCTTGTATTGGGGGAAAGTAAAAGGAGGAGGACATTATGATCAAACAGGCCTGAATCCCAAATACTGAATCCTCTATATATATGACACTCAAAGAAGTACTTTTTGGTTAGGGCAAGCATCTCACTAGAATTAGTACCGAGAAAGCTTGCTTCTACACATCACATGATGAGACCACCAGGAATGTTTCCAGCCAGTGCTGGAACACACTTGGAAAGTTTCCAGCTCTAGTTTATGCTTACTGCTTTTTGTACTGGGTAAGAATCTGCCTGTTTTGTTCAGAGAGGTAATTTACAGCCATGCCGTCATCTCTGTGGGATCCTCTCCCTACCTGCCCTTTCTCAGCTGAATCTTTTTTTCTTTCCTTTGTCTTTTATAATTACTCGCTTTGGCTTGCTTGGGATAAAAGTGGAACAAAAATGTTTTCTTTGCAGCCAATTTCGAAACTGGCAAAATAGTTTTTAGTGCAAGCGTTTCCTAAGCAAAGAAGTGCCTGAAACTTTCCCCTCCGCAACCCCCTCCTGCAACCAAATCTGAAAACAAAGCAACAACCTCCACCAACCTTTCTTTGGTCTCATTTTTCCATTTTAATTATTGTCCTCCTATCTGTCTTATAGCAACACTGTTGTGGAGATCAGAGGGAAAGTTACACCACTGGAGATTATTAT
The DNA here is from genome assembly GCF_964106645.2 of Podarcis pityusensis. Lineage (NCBI taxonomy): Eukaryota > Metazoa > Chordata > Lepidosauria > Squamata > Lacertidae > Podarcis > Podarcis pityusensis. The sequence goes on along the minus strand of NC_138027.1, from coordinate 15,697,145 downwards.
GGCAAATTTCAGAATTGCGGTGAATGTTGACATTTACTGGCCATTATTATTATTTTCTTTAAAGAAGGCCCAGTGGGAAATTTCCAAAAATGTGTCATGAAGCACTTTTTTGACATTTCGGTGCAGTAGCACTGAAAAATGTCCTTTGGCAGAAAGCACTGGAGAGAGATATAATATTTGGATATTTACTGGTAAATGTCAGCATTTTATTGTTCATGTTCAAATGATTAAAAAAAACAAAACATTTCCTTCTGGGTGTCTTGAAAACTTACTGATGAATGCCAACATTCACATTTCTGACACCGACTGCAATACATTTATTTATGGGGGGGGGGTGTTTCAATGCAGCATGTGGCTTCACCACATTCTTCTCCCCACCCCCTTGAATTCTGTAATCAGTTCAAGGTCACCCATTCCAAATTCTGCAGTATATCAGCTTGTGGGTTGTTGTGACACCCACAGGTCGCTTCAGCAAGGGAGCCAAGCTGAGATTCAGAAGCTCTGGAGCAAACCTTGCTTTCAAGCACACTGTGATGCAAACCAGCTGCCAGTCAGAGCATTTTCGCCTCTGTTTTCAGGGAGCAAAATCATAGCATCAGAATTGTGGAGGTGGAAGGGATCCCAAGGGTCATCTAGTCCAACCCCCTGAAATGCTGGAATCTCAGCTCAAGCATCCATGGCAGATGGCCACCCAACCTCTGCTTAAAAACCTCCAAGGAAGGAGAGCCCATAACCTCCTGAGTGTGCTGGGCCCAGGGGTAACCTGTAAAACGTGGTCCAGGACCAGTCCAGAATCCAAAGGTTCCGCTGGGAGTCAGTCCAACAGGGCCAAGGCAGGAGACGAGGCAGGAAACCAGGCAAGGACAGGTACAGGATCTCAGGCAGGATCTAGCATACAACAATGTTACTCCCGCAACCTGGGGCAGGGTTCGAAAGCCTTTTCTCTTTGTTGGGGTAGTGGCCGGTCCTGATCCCCCAGCGACTCACCTCCCTGTTTCGCCCGAAGGCGAGCACTCCTCCTGCGAGTACTCAGGTCTCTCCTTCTCTCAGACCTTAGTCTCTGCAGCTCGGGAGACGTCGGTGGGTTACTAGACCCAGGGGCCGCCTCAGCCTCTCCTGACCCAACTGGTAGTGGAGCAGCTGTAAGTGATGGCCCAGCTGAAGGCAACGAGGTAATCCCCGCATCTGGAGCCAGGGCAGGCTCAGGCCCCTGACTCGGCCCAGCTGGTGTTTGTTGCAGGGGAACCTGTGCAGACTGGGACTCTTCAGGATCAGGCCCCAGACTTGGTTTAGATGATGCCTGAGGCAAAGGATCTGGTGCTGACAGAGTCTCCTCTGGTTCTGAGTCCGAGCCCAAGTCCCAGGCCATCACACCAAGGGAGACCGCCCCACTGTCGAACAACTCTTAGTGTCAGAAAGGTCTTCCTGATGTTTAGTCAGACTCTCGTTTCTTGTAATTTGAAGTCAGGCAGGATGGTGTCAGCTAAAGGCACACTGGTGCCTTATTCGAGGTGTATTCCACAACATGTTCTTCACAGAATAGTAGTGCGTCACCGCTGAATTTATTCTGCTTTGTTATTTGTTATGCGATGCTGTACCACGTCGTTGCTGTCCGGAGGGGCTACAGCACAACAAAAGTGGATCAACCCCCCCCCTGAACATATATAGTATAAAAAGTTATCGGAGCTCAGCAGGAATATATGGGATATGCACCAAACGAAGCAATTTGACTGTCCCAGCACTTTTTCAGGTGCAGATAGCACTGAAAAGAGGATTGTGTATGACCACCTTAACAGCATCATGAGCACAAATAATGACCAATGCGCAATAAAAAATGATGTCTGGGGCAGCCCTGAGAGATGCAGTACAAACGAAAGAATATTTTATTGCTCCAGGTAATAGAATAAAATGGAAGGCAAGGCAGTCCTATATCTCAAGTCCTGGAAGAAAAAAAACACAGAAAACAAGTAAGGGAGAAGGAAGGATGATTTGGAAAAGTCCAAAACCTTGCAGAGAGGGAGAAGGGAGCAAGAGATCTTTTGCAGGCTGCAATACCCATGCTTTGCCAGAATAGTTCAATGGCAGCATGTGAAAACATCATGGAAAAAGCAAACAGTCAATCTTTCACCATACGATACACCTATGATTTTATTAAAGTCTCTTTTATTCTTCCTTAGGTCTGGGATTGTAGCCCACTAAGGAATGAAATCACTGAAATGAATGGGCCTAAATGAGTTATATCCATTAATTTCAGCAAGCCTTCTCCAAGTAGGACTATCACTTTTGCGATGATGGCTAACTTTTTTTTTGGTGGCAACTAAGATTTCCTTTATTCTGGAAGCACCAGATTCAGGATTCTCCTACCACAAGGAAAGCACTGTGGCGAAAATTTTAACCATTTCCAAAGAGGGATTACATAACAGTAAAAAACAGCAGCAACAACAACAAAACCAGCCATTGCTAGCTTATGACTCTTCCTCCCTCTGCCACCATTTTGAAACTGGCTCTGTTCCATGCCACCATTTTGTGACTGGTGGGCTTCAGTTATTTCCATCTCTTTTAAGTGTGCCCTAGGGGCTTCAGAACCCCTGGCATTTAAAAAAATCATTTTTAAGTGCACATATTAGTGAAATTGACAAGCGAAAATGCATTATGTTAGGAAAGAGTGCTAGGACAAATATGCAATGAAAGGCTGGTTTTATTTTTGTGAGAACTTTCTAAACAAATATATTGACAAACTGTGAAAAGGTGGCAAACTGAACTTGAGGTCGGAAAAAGGAAAAAACCGAGACAAGCCTTTATCCCCCTCCTTCTCACTGTACAGTATATTTAGAGAGGTACGGTTTATAAATGCTATTAGTAGGAGTAGTTAATTCAGTTTTCCTCGTTAATCAATCCCCTTGGCCCTGTAATGATTTTTGTTGCTGCTGCTGCTCTCCTCTGAACTGTCTCCAGCCGAGAGGAGGGTCTGTTGATTAGCAGCAGTGCTCTCTATGCCTATGGGATATGTTCGCTTCCAGATCTCTGTCTACCCTGGTAGAATAGTCAATAAGTACTTTCTAACATGACAGTGTGGTAATTGCATATGGTTAAGCGTGTGGCTTGAGGAATACTGAAGAGCTTAGAAGAGCAAGAGAGCTCTCAAGAGGAAACCCTTAAGTCGGGGATGGGGAACCGAGGACCTTCTAAACCAGGCACCCCCAAACTCAGCCCTCCAGATGTTTTGGAACTACAATTCCCATCATCCCTGACCACTGGTCCTGTTAGCTAGGGATGATGGGAGTTGTGGTCCCAAAACATCTGGAGGGCCGAGTTTCGGGGTGCCTGTTCCAAATGCTGTTGGACTACAGATCCCATCATCCCTGACTGTTGGCTGATGGGAGTTGGAGCCCAGCAACCAGCAGCACACACGTTCTTTATTACGGTCCAAAGACCCACAAAAGCCATTTCGAGAGCAAAGCACAACGGAAATACAGTGGTACCTCGGGTTAAGAACTTAATTCGTTCTGGAGGTCTGTTCTTAACCTGAAACTGTTCTTAACCTGAGGTACCGCTTTAGCTAATGGGGCCTCCCACTGCCACTGCGCCGCCGCCACACAATTTCTGTTCTCATCCTGAAGCAAAGTTCTTAGCCTGAGGTACTGGGTTAGCGGAGTCTGTAACCTGAAGCATCTGTAACCTGAAGCATCTGTAACCCGAGGTACCACTGTATGGAAAAGACTCCTAGGCAGTCACTGTCTTTCATCCAAGACATGTGGATTTTTAATTCTTACTACCTCCGAGATAAATTTTGCCATTACAGTGGTACCTCGGGTTACAGACGCTTTAGGTTACAGACACTTCAGGTTCACCAAGCACAAACCCAAAAAATTAAAATCTGAGACAGGACAGAGGCTTTCGGACATGCCAGGAAATATCTGGCTCTCCTTGGTCTCAGATACAATCTTAGTTGAACCTTCCTCAGCTCCACTGCAAAAAGATCTCCGCTAGTGTCATGAATTATGAAACACTGACATTTCATGTCGAATTAATGCAAAGGGCTCTTTAAGGAGTAGAGCGGAATGAGTTGCCTACATGGCAGGCCAGCTATTTTTCAGAATGAGGTGGTGTTGGTGGGGATGTATTTGCATAATGGAAATGACCTATTAATACAAATCCTTCCCCTGGGAAAGACACGGGGAGATTATGCTACACAGGTAATCAGCTTGCCACACATCACCAATGCGCTTGTCTCAAAGTTTGACTAGTAAGTTATCCTGCATTGTTCTCCCATAGAGGGTGATGATACGCTTTTGACTAGGTGAGCTTATCTTCATACATGGGTACAGTGGTACCTCGGGTTACAGACACTTCAGGTTACAGACTCTGCTAACCCAGAAATAGTACCTCGGGTTAAGAACTTTGCTTCAGGATGAGAACAGAAATTGCGTGGCGGCGGCACAGCAGCAGCGGGAGGCCCCATTAGCTAAAGTGGTACCTCAGGTTAAGAACAGTTTCAGACCTCCAGAATGAATTAAGTTCTTAACCCGAGGTAACAATGTATGTGCAAGAGGTGCATGTGTTTGTGCATGCAGGAGGTATGTGAGGCAGAGCTGCGTCGCTGATGCTTACCTGGGCAGCAGTGGTGGGCTGGAGTCCATTGCGGCTGGTAGGGCAGAAAGTAGGGAGACCAATAGCAGTTGGTGCCAGAACCACGGACAGGCAGAGCCAATCCTCAGGTTGCGGGGGGGGGGGGGGAGTCTGGCTGAGTTTAAAGGGCAGTGCGCCATTTGCCCTAATGGGTCAGCTTCCACCACCATAGAATCGTAGAGTTGGAAGGGACCTCGAGGGTCATCTAGTCCAGCCCCCTGCAATGCAGGAATCTCAACTAAAGCATCCATGACAGATGGCCATTCAACCTCTGCTTATAAACCTCCAAGGAAGGATAATAATAATTTATTATTTATTATTTCTACCCTGCCCATCTGGCTGGGTTTCCCCAGCCACTCTGGGCAGCTTCCAACAGAATATTAAAAACAATACAGCGTCAGACATAAAAAACTTCCCTAAACAGGGCCGCCTTCACTTGTCTTTTAAAAGTAAAATAGTTGTTTATTGCCTTGACATCTGGTGGGAGGGCGTTCCACAGGGCAGGTGCCACTACCGAAAAGGCCCTCTGCCTGGTTCCCTGTAACCTCACTTCTCGCAGCGAGGGAATCGCCAGAAGGCCCTTGACGCTGAACCTCAGTGTCTGGGCTGGATGATGGGTTGGAGATGCTCCTTCAGGTATACTGGACTGAGGCCATTTAGGGCTTTAAAGGTCAGCACCAACACTTTGAATTGTGCTCAGAAATGTACTGGGAGTCAATGAAGATCTTTCAGGACTGGTGTTATATGGTCTCGGCGGCCAATCCCAGTCACCAGTCTAGCTGCCGCATTCTGGATTAATTGCAGTTTCTGAGTCACCTTCAAAGGTAGCCCCTTTGAGTCTACAACCTCCCGAGAGAGTCAAACAGCTCTTACTGTCAGAATGTTCTTCCTGATGTTGTTGGAATCTCCTTCCTTGTAACTCGAAGCCATTGGTTCGAGTCCTACCCTCCAGAGCAGGAGAAATCAAGCTTGCTCCATCCTCCATGTGACAGCCCTCAAGATATTTGAAGGTGGCTTTCAGTCTCATCCAGGCTAAGCACACTCAACTCCCTTAACCATTCCTCACAAGGCTTGGTTTTCAGACCCTTGTTCATTTTAATCGCCCTCCTCTGCACATGTTCCAGCTTGTCAATATCCTTCTTAAATTGTGGCGCTCAGAACTGGATGCAGAATCCCAGGCAGGGAAAATGGGAGGTCCCGGTTTTTTCCAGGACACTTGCGGGGTATGTGAAAGTCGTTTACACCTCCAGGGCCCCCTGGCACCCCCCTTGACTCCTAGTGCGGCCGCCCCCCAATAATCCCACCTGCACCACTTTGGGAGCCACCGATTTAAAAGGAGGAATCATGCAAGTCTTTCTGTGGAGAACGTTCCTGTATATCACCCCAAAACTCCAAAGCAAAAGCCCAAGAGCTTGTCCATTAAAATGTATGGCCTATGTTGGTTTTTGCACACGAGTCTTGCTCTGATTTTGGAAATACAGTGGTACCTCAGGTTACATACACTTCAGGTTACAGATGCTTCAGGTTACAGATTCCGCTAACCCAGAAATAGTGCCTTGGGTTAAGAACTTTGCTTCAGGATGAGAACAGAAATCGTGCAGCGGCAGCAGGAGGCCCCATTAGCTAAAGTGGTGCTTCAGGTTAAGAACAGTTTCAGGTTAAGAATGGACTTCCGGAACAAATTAAGGTACCACTGTAGAGGCTTTGCTTGGAGCTGCTTTGAAATAACCTGTTTTTAAAGGTCTGGATCATAACCACAACCAGGGCAGATTTTGCCAGCTGTCCTGTACTGGCTGAAAGTTTCCAACCTCCCTTCCCGGCCCACGATTAGTAACAAGTCACCGGGTGTTGGGAAAATTTACTTGGAGTTCTCATGTTTTCAGCTGCTTTTGCCCCCCCCATACCTGTTTCTCCCCCCGCTCCTCCAAAGCATACATAAATAATGCATTTCAAAATGGGAATATTTTTGTACTCATTTCGTAGCTGCCATCTCAGATTAGGAGAGACATCTCTCAGTGCGAGATTTAAGCAGGCGTAACTTTTCTTCTGCCTCTTGTCCCAGATTCTATTGTTAAAAAGCTGCTCCGAACAGAAATCTGGAATTAGAAAGTTTGCAGAAACCAACTTGACACGGCACAAATTTATTTTGACATATCTCACTTTCCTCGGCTTTGCCCCTCCCCGACATCTCTGTTTGCTGAATTTGTACTAGCGACAGGTTGGCAGGTAAAAAATAGCATTATTTGTTGATTCCATTGCCACCTACCTCCCATCTGGTTCCAGATGTACCGTTCTGTATAACTTTGTGTGTATAACTAACTCCTGTGCAACTTTGCAATATGATAGTTTGAGAAGAGGCGGGTTGAGTGCGATATATAAAAACGATATAGGGAGAATAATTGAACACACCATAAAGTCTTGCATGAGCTGTCTCTGGTTCTCTGATCCCTAGCCATTGGCTGAACTGCTATGATGTCACAGAGTATTTTGTCCAATCGTAAGAATGCGTAAGGAATAAGCATAAAGCAAGGAATGAACGGCATGTTGGAAAGAGTGCTGCTTTGTGTGTTTACATTTTGTTGCAAGGGAATCTTGACCTTTGGGTACAGCTTTTGGATAGAAAAAGCTGGAAATTTTTGGAAATAAATGGAGACAGAGCAAGTGGCCGTGGGAAGACAAGGGAGGCCAAGGGCAGCAGAGTAAATGGACAAGGGTAGTGCAAAGAACAGGGGCGTTGAATTAAAGCAGCTTGGAATTTAAGCATCTTGTGGTCAGCATAGAATTGCAGGGGGAAATTGGGGACAAACAGTGGTGTAGTGGTCAGGGCAGGGGTCAGCAAACTTTTTCAGCAGGGGGCCGGTCCACTGTCCCTCAGACCTTGTGGGGGGCCGGACTATATTTTTTGGGGGGAATGAACGAATTCCTGTGCCCCACAAATAGATGCATTTTAAATAAAAGCACACATTCTACTCATGTAGAAAAACACCAGGCAGGCCCTACAAATAACCCAGAGATGCATTTTAAATAAAAGGACACATTCTACTCATGTAAAAACACGCTGATTCCTGGACCGTCCGCAGGCCGGATTTAGAAGGCAATTGGGCCAGATCCGGCCTCCGGGCCTTAGTTTGCCTACCCTTGGGCCAGGGGTTGGGAAGGCTGGAGACCCATTGCTATTTCGTTTAGCATCCCTGTCTCCAGTATCCTAGATTTGTGCCATCAGCATGAAAGGGGAGCTTTATAGTCACTGTAGGCTCCAAAGCTAGGAGTGAAGGCAGGGTCAGCCAGCCCATGCGGCAGAGTGAAACAGCACACCTTGGGTGGCAGAATCCTGCAAGGTGGCATCCCCTCACCTACCCCTGCCACTGCCAGGATCACATTCCAGGATCAAATCAGAAACCGGGGTGATTTCTGTAAATCCTGGAAAATAGGGACAGTTGGAGGGACTGTTAACCACTTCTTTCTAACTCTCATAGAAGTTGGCTTCTTATTTTATTTTAAGGCCTTTCTGCTGTGGCTACTCTTTCAGTAATTCCACCGTATGAACATTTTACTGGTGAGCAAACAGAATCAGAGATGTCATCAGCATGGGTCCCGAGGAAATCAAAAGGGGAGAGGCTGCCACAGAAACAAGTTTATTGGAAAATGAGCGGGTGGTGGGAGCTGGGGGAGGTTTTTAGGTCCAGCTGTGCCTCTGCAGCTGTTGAGCTGTCAATATAGCTTCTAAGAGCAAAGATGTTTTTAAGATTTATTCCTGGTTAGATATGGATGAAAGTGGCCAGGTCTCCCTTTAAAGGCACCCTCTTCTCTCTCTCTCTCTCTCTATCTCTCTATCTCTCTATCTCTCTATCTCTCTCTCTCTCACACACACACACACACACACTTTGCAAGGTTGCTCTGGGGGACTTTGTTAGTGAGAAGACAGGCAGGGCAAGGAGCCAGGCAGAGTGAGGAAGGGTGGAGCAACACCAGCGAGAGAGACTAATTTCGTTTTTGAGTCCCTCACCTGTAGCATCTCTGTAGCCGAGTGAGCAGCAAGGGCGGAGCACTGCAACAAACAAAGATTAAACTGGGACAGCAAGTTTTGGACTTGGTAACAAAACTACAGTCAGCACAAGTCAATATTCACAAATGATAAAGGTAAAGGTAAAGGGACCCCTGACCATTAGGTCCAGTCGTGGCCGACTCTGGGGTTGCTGCGCTCATCTTGCTTAATTGGCCAAGGGAGCCGGTGTACAGCTTCCGGGTCATGTGGCCAGCATGACTAAGCCGCTTCTGGCGAACCAGAGCAGCGCACAGAAACGCCATTTACCTTCCCGCCGGAGCGGTACCTATTTATCTACTTGCACTCTGAGGTGCTTTTGAACTGCTAGGTTGGCAGGAGCAGGGACCGAGCAACGGGAGCTCACCCCTTTGCGGGGTTTCGAACCGCCGACCTTCTGATCAGCAAGTCCTAGGCTCTGTGGTTTAACCCACAGTGCCACCCGCGTCCCATTCACAAATGATAAGAACATCCAAAAATGCCCTGCCATAGGTCCATCGATTTCAGCATCCTGTTCTCACAGCAGCCAGTTGGATGCCTATGGGAAATTGCAAGCAGGCTCTGAGTGCAACAGCGTTCTTCTCCCCAGTTTGGTTTTCAGAGGTGTACTTCCTCTAACAGTGAAGGTCAAACATAGTCATAGTGGTGAGTAGGCTTGCTGAGATGTATAAGGCTGAATCAGATAAGTGCTGGAGATGCAATGAGGTTGAGGGAACATTCCTTCACATGTGGTGGACTTGTAAAAGGGTAAAAGAGTATTGGGAAATGATCCATAATGAATTTAGGGGGATGTTTTAAAGTACTTTTCCAAAAAACAACAACAACCATAGGCCTTTTTGTTAGGGATAATTCAGACGGAAATTCCCAGGTGTCAAAAACGGTTATTTATGTATGCTACAACTGCTGCCCATGTTTTGTTAGCCCAAAAATGGAAAACGAGCGAGGTCCCAACCAAAGAAGAATGGCAACTTAAGCTCACAGAATATGCGCACCTTGCAGACTTAGAATAAGAGAACAAGAAGAACATATGTTTAGAGAAGATTGGAAAATGTTTATTGAATACAGTGGTACCTCGGGTTACATACGGTTCAGGTTATATACGCTTCAGGTTACAGACTCCGCTAACCCAGAAATAATACCTCAGGTTAAGAACTTTGCTTCAGGATGAGAACAGAAATTGTGCTCCGGCGTCGCAGCAGCAGCAGGAGGCCCCATTAGCTAAAGTGGTGCTTCAGGTTAAGAACAGTTTCAGGTTAAGAACAGACCTCCGGAACGAATTAAGTACTTAACCCGAGGTACCACTGTATATGGGGGGGGGGGTTGTACACTTGAAAGATAAATTCAACAGTGTAAATAAGTTTCGATAGATAATGGAATACTGAATGGTTTAGTTTTTGTAAAATATGCAGGGATTTATGATATGTAAAATGAACCATGGAAAGTGAAGAAGGGAAGTCATTGATACTTTAAGGATTTCTAATGCTCTTTTAATCCAATCCAAGTTGGTGGGTATTGAGGGAACGTCAAACTGTGGTTTATGATACTAGTTTGCCGGACCCAAACAAATCAGTTAGTGAGCCTGGTTAGTTTGAGATATACGAACAAACCAGGGTTTAGTGTTGCGTTCAGACCAGACTAAAGGGTGATGATGGAGACACTGGAAATGATAGGGACTATGGAACGATCTTTGGTATAAGAGGGGTATTGTAATCATGTCCCTGTTTTAATCTGTGGCATTCTGGAGGCTATAAGTTCAAATGTGTACTTCAGACAACCTTCATCCAGGCTTCCAGCTAATCTAGCTTTGATCCGGCCAGGACCACAGCACAAAATTAATCACTCCAAACATGTGAAAGAAGTAAAACAAGATCCAATCTGCGACTTAAAAATACTTTCTAAATTCCAGCGCTTTCTTGAAGGGGGCAGTGGTTGCTTTTGGCAATTGCACAGCATTTAGCATTTGAAAGCCGTGTCTTTATAGCTTTGTAGAATGACAACAACGTTTTAAACAAAAAACAGAAAAGGACAAAAAAAACACACAAAACAAAACCTTGTAGATCATAGGAAATTATCCCTCAAGGATAGAAGCAAAACCATAATTAAATCAGAAAGTGATAACTGATAGCTGGGTCTGTCTTTTCTTTTTTCTTTTTGTGGCAACATGGCTTGCAAAAAAATAAGACGAGGGGAAAAAGTACAGGGGGGGGGGAGACCCCTCACTTCAGAAGTTGGAAAAGCCCCGGTGCCTTATCAAGGCAAAAGACTGTCAAAAGAAAAGAGATTCAAAGAGATATATTTTTCTTCTCCTTTTGAAAGGCAATCTGGCAGTGTTTGCTGAAAGTCTGGATTTTGTTTCAAGAATGTGAAAACAGAACAATTTCCGATTACTGTTTGTTTTTCCTGAGTGCGATTTGATAGGATAGACTGCCATGAAGGGGAAAGAAGGGGAGGGAGGCAAGAGCGCAAGGCATTCTCTGATTACTGACCCTCCATGGTTAATATTTACAGCTCATTAAGGCCCTTTCATCTTCTACAAACTTTTATGGAAGAGCTGCTCCATGCAAGGACCTGTTAGGAGATTTGAAGCTGAAATCATCCTACAGATGTCCATGTATACGCAGGGCAGGGCAGATGCGTGTGTACATGATGCAGAGATGTGTACATGATGCGCACATGGCAGGAGGTGACTTTGACATCTCTATTATCTCCTCTCGCGAACCTGAACGGGCAAGCTGAAGATAAACAGTAAAGGAGCTCCATTGCAGCAGGAACTTCCCTGACATCTCTGGTTCTGCATGCAGTTCCCTTTTTGTCTGCACATTTGTATTAATTGCATATTTATCCCACCTGCTAGTGCTTCAGATGTGTCCTGACTCTGCTATGGCTGTCCTCACACTGAATGGGGCCCAGGGGTTACTGTGAAGAGACTTCCCTCTGCTGTCCTTTAATCCATATTGAAGAATATGCCGTATATGAAATATTATGTAAAGGGCAGGATTGATATAACATTTATGAAGTAAAATGAATTAAAGTAGTAAATAAGGAGATGAAATAGAATGGATAATTATAATTATATGCAAGAAAAGAGGGTAAAATATGGAAACCAGGGTGGGACGGGGGGGAAATCTGAGGGGTTTGTATAATCCTAGTATTGTATATATGGAAAATGTTTGGAGTGCATGAAATAATGTTAACATTAAAAAACTGGGGAAAAATTCAGGGAAACTCTGGATTAGATGAGCAGAGGCAAACCTGGAGGCCTGAAGGAATAGCCCTAATGTAGAGACAGCTTGGGTTTTCTGCTGATACAAAGCCACCACCTAAATTTCCTGATGGACTCAGGCACTAGAAGAGAGGTAGGCAATGTTCTGCCCTCCAAATACTGTGAACTACAACTCCCAGCAACTCCAGCCAGAATGGCCAATGATGGATGGGAGTTGAATTTCAGCACCTGGTGGGCACCTATCCCTGCAGTATCCCTGCTCCTCCACATGCAGCTGCTGGGTGACCTTGGGCCAGTCACACTTCTTTGAAGTCTCTCAGCCCCACTCACCTCACAGAGTGTTTGTTGTGGGGGAGGAAGGGAAAGGAGAATGTTAGCCGCTTTGAGACTCCTTAAAGGGAGTGAAAGGCGGGATATCAAATCCAAACTCTTCTTCTTCTTCTTCTTCTTCTTCTTCTTCTTCTTCTTCTTCTTCTTCTTACATAACCATTGAGGCCACGTGCTCAGTTTTGACCTAAATTTAGTCCACCATTTTGATTCTCAGAAACCATTAGTAGAAAATTAGTGCTATCTCTACAAAAATTAACAGGCAAAAGCAGTCAATGAATGTACTTCAGTAATACGAATCATAGTCCATTACAGTTAAATGGGTGGTGATGGTCCTAACTGATTCCTAAAAATGCATAGGAAGGTCACATAGAACGCTGCATTGTACTGAATAAAATCATTGATTCATGCAATATCATACCATATTGTTCATACAATACCATACCCTCTTAACATCCTGGGGTCTGAAATCGGGATGCTCCATTTTTGGTCGCGAGCTCTTGTGCACGCGTGAGGGCAGGAGGCCAAAAAGACACTCATTTTTTGGTCTTATTGGACCATATAATGAGAGGCTTTCGATCCAGCACTCTGGAGCAAGCCAGCTGATTCTCGCCAGACCAAAAAGAGTAGTTCACTGAGACTATGTCGTCTTGCAGCTTAAGCTCTTTAGATGCAGTGTTTGGAAGTGAAAGGCAGACGAACAAGAAGTGATTCAGGTGGAGGTGGGCAGCCAATTCCGCTGTCAACACACTCCAGCCAGACTGGTCTTTGGGATCTGGGCGTAAGCAGACATGCACCATTAAACAGCGCCACGTACAACTTGTCATTTCCTGTTGGGGCCCATTTCTCAAGGAAAACTAGTAAGTGGTTTCCTTCTGCTGCCAGCCTCCTTGATCAGCGCACGCAGAGCCAGATGTCTTTGTTTTTCGCAAGATCTTCCATCTCGGTGATCATATGTGGAGAAAATGACAACACCATATCTACCTGGGAAGATTATCTATTTACTCCTTGCAGAGAAGCGGTGTATTGGCCTACATATCTCTAAATGTCAGCTTGCCCTGGGCAGTTCCATGTAACAGGGAGATACATCTGAGAAGGCTGCGAGAACGCCTCGGTGTGAGTGAAAAATGCTTCCTCTGTGCTTCGAATAACCCCATGCGGCTAAAGTAGTGAGCCTTTTGCAGCTTTCGGTTGGGTCTCACTGACTTACAGAGCCATCTACCTGGTGTTTTGTTTATTTGTGGGCAAAAGGAGAGAGGGAAAGGCAAGAATGTGAGCGTGGAAATGTGCTGATAAGCGATCTTGCTCTGTGTCCAGATACACATTGCAAACACACATGCCTTCATGAGCAATCACAATGAAGAGCAGGCTCTCCGGTGTTGCAGGAAGGTTTCGCCTTCCCTCCTCACCCTAGAAGTGAATGATACCCATTCGCTCAGAGGAGCACAGAGAGAAGAACGCCATGGTGCAGCTACTGCAGCACAACTGCATGCCTTCATCTCTGCCCAGCTGCAACAAAACATGTCTTACCCATATTGGTCTCTACAGCCACAGGAGGCATTGCAACCTTCCAACAGTTTGACTTCACCCCTAAAGGCACACTCCTCCACTATCTCCCAATACATTATCTCCTAATTTATAAACTGCAAACTGCAGGGATTGAACCTGGGACCTTCTGTGCTTTATCACTGAGCTACAACCTCTCCTAGCATTGGGGTAGGGCTTAAATCTCTTCCCTATCGAGAGCCAGTGTGGTGTAGTGGTTAAGAGCGGTGGACTCGTAATCTGGGGAACCGGGTTCGCGTCTCCGCTCCTCCACATGCAGCTGCTGGGTGACCTTGGGCCAGTCACACTTCTCTGAAGTCTCTCAGCCCCACTCACCTCACAGAGTGTTTGTTGTGGGGGAGGAAGGGAAAGGAGAATGTTAGCCGCTTTGAGACTCCTTAAAGGGAGTGAAAGGCGGGATATCAAATCCAAACTCTTCTTCTTCTTCTTCTATTTTGTCAGGTGATCACAGTCAGTATTAAGGATCAACCCCTATCGTGGCTTCTGTTTCTTGGTCACTCTCGAGCGTGACAGAATGTTGGGAATTGTCTCTTACATAGATTGATATGCACATTAGTTTTGAGAGTTAGCAAGTTGTTCCAAGCATCCTTTAAATTAGTTATTGCTGGCCTGCTTTGCATCTGGAACTGCTGCTTTTTGGTCTCTGGAACAAAAGGAGATTGAACTGCTGACCTTGGTGGAAGAAGAAAGCAGGTCCTCAGTTCAGCTCAGCTCAGTTTTTTGGGTTCTTTTTTAAATATATATCTGTGTACTGAGTGAGATCTGAAAAAGATGGTACATTTCTTTCAGTAGAGAGGGGAGGAGAGAAAGAGCTGTAGAATATCAAACAGCTGGTGCTGGAGAGAAAAGTAGGCCAGAATCTTGTGAACATTAGTGAGTCATTCCATCAGGCTATCTTCTTGCCCAGCATGCTCACCGAGTGCCAAAAGCAAGAAGACTCGCGTCACTTTCTTTCATTATGATGACCTTACAGGAAAAAAAAGAAAGATCTTGACATCTGAATGGCCCATCAGGAAGGAACAAGCACCAGCTTTCTCTGCAATATGGCAAAAGGCTGACCTGTATTTGAGGTGTGGGAAGATAGGACAGAGCAAAGATCTGAAGGAGGAACGAGATGGTTGGCCGTGCCTGTGGTTCTGTGACTCCAGCGAGATAGCTTCAGTAAGAAGCTCTAGTTCTGCTGCAAAAGGACAGCATATCTCATGGAAGAAAGCTGTGACCTGCTTGTGTGCTGAGACAGTCTAATGCAACTTAACTTTTGTCAGGTGATCCCAGTCTAATGCAACTTAGCTGTCCATAAAGCAGGAGTAGCCAATGTGTTGCCCTCTAGATATTCTGGACTACAACTTCCATCGGTCGCAACCAACATGACCAGTAATCTGGAATTAAGGGAGTTGTAGTCAGGCAACATGTAGAGGGCACCATGTCACCTATCCCTACTCTAAAGTATCTTCATGTGTCAGCAGCTCTTTCTGAATTAGGAAGGATCCTTGCTTCCTAGTTGGCCAACCTGCAGCTTAGGTAGCAAGAGTTGGCGGCAAATGGGGATTGGAATGGTTGTGAACCTTGTTCTGACAGCATCAAGCTTCCATTCCTCTCTGTATTTTGAGCCACACAGGTGCTCACCTCTCAGCCCAGTAGGCTGAAGGGCTCACTCACAGAGGTACAGTGGTACCTCTGGTTGCGAACGGGATCCGTTCCAGCGTCCCGTTCGCAACATGAGCAGAATGCAACTCGTGTCTGTGCCTGCACGTGCGCGGGCCGCGATTCGTCATGTCTGCGCATGCGCGTGATGTCACTTTGCACGTCTGCACATGTGCGAGCGGTGAAACCCAGAAGTAATTCTTTCCGGTACTTCCGGGTCGCCGCAGGACGCAACCTGAAAAAATGTATCATGAAGCAAACGCAACACGAGGTATGACTGTACTAACTTATATTTTGGAAGTTGGCCAATCAAAAAAAAAAAAAAAAAAGGGCCACCGCTGCATTAGTATGAAGGTGATCGTGCTAATGGACCTGAATTAAACAAAGTGGTGTCTTTGATATTATTTGCTTTGCTTTCCAGCCATTTGTATGTTTTGTTTTTTCATGATTCCATCACTGAACCCTGAGATATGAAATTTGGTAGGTCCATTCAGAGCACAATTCTTCACCTGTAGGTCTGCTCTGATCAATCACAGCAGTTTCCAGATGGGGTTGGATGACAGGGTCAGGGAAGGAACAGAAAGAAGCTGTGATTGCATTCTTCCTTACCATGTCAGGATACTCAAAGGCATGTAAATGCCCCCTTACTTTGCATTTGGCAACTCTGTCTGGTGGCCAGCACCAAATCTTGTACATACTTTTTCCATACAATTAAATAAATAGCATAGTCAAAAATCTCCAAACAAAAACCTAAATTCAGATGGTAGGAAACACATTCACTTCTCTTACCCTGCACTTGGGTTGCTACAAAGCTGGTTGGATGTGAAGAGCTAAGTGCTGGAATTTATCCCAGTCCCACACTGCTGAGGATGTCCATGTGGACAGTCCTACCCTTTCAAAATATTTTTATTGAATTTTATAATGACAGGCAGGTTGCGGAGGGGGGAGGGAAACAAAAGAAAAATTAGTTCTTTAAACAATGATAAGTTGTCATAATTGCCAATAAGGAAATATAGGATACAGCTATGTGATTTACTGAATCGATAATATTGCATACCGAGAGGGAAAAAGATGTGTTGTCTCTATTTGCATAGGGCCCATGGTCTGAATAAAAACAATTGCACTCTATTTATTTCAGAAAAGAAGATAGAATGTCACCTTGTGGACATCGCTCAGTTGGTTAGAGAATAGTGCTGATAACGCCAAGGTTGCTGGTTCGATTCCCATATGGGACAGCTGCATATTCCTTCATTGCAGGGAGTTGGACTAGATCAGCCTTTCTCAACCTTGGTGGGTTCCCAGATGTTGTTGGACTACAACTCCCATCACCCCTAGCTAGCAAGGCCAGAGCTCAGGGATGATGGGAGTTGTAGTCCAACAACATCTGGGGACCCACAGGTTGAGAACCGCTGGACTAGATGATTCTCAGGGTCCCTTCCAACTCTACAGCTCTATTATTCCAAATACTAATCCAAGCACTCACATAGACCTGTGGTACCTGCTGTTCCTGAGCTGCTATGTTTGTATATGAAATAAAATTTGACCAAATGGCAAAGAAGCAATTTTGAGCACTTTGACCCCGCCACATTTATCTTATGTGATTTTTTTTTCTTCAAGAAGGGCAATTTGTCAAGTCTGGGAACACCAGTGATCCAGATTATTGACATCAAAAGTCTTCCAAAAGTTGATAGTTGTGGCCTGGGTCATCATCAGAAGATGTGAGATCAGGTCCTTGTTATTCAGGTCTCGATGCGAATCAACAAACAAATCCGAAAGGGCCCAACAATCCTATTAATGCAAACAGCATGGAAACATAATTCAGATATATATAAAGGCACCGAGCAGAAAAGACATTTAATCATTATGCTGCTGGCATTTTATGAGGCGTTATCAATTAACCGCTGAAATTTAACAAGCGCTTTAGGTCAGAATCATATCCTTTTGGAATAAAAAATATATCTTCACGCCGAGTTTTCCAAGAAAGGCTGCAGACATAATTGGTTACAGGACATGTAACAATCTAATTGCAAGTCTTGTCTCTGCTGCCACGGTAGAATCAGAAGGGGCTTATCATTTAGAAATCCTTTACAGAGCATCATTTTCTTCTCCTCCAGAGCTGTTAAAATTATGTGTTCTCTCTCTCTCTCTCTCTCTCTCTCTGTGTGTGTATGTATGTATGTGTGTTTGGCTCCATTACACCAAGCTCTGCTCAGTTGTGTCATGAGACTTCTTGTCGTAAATATCAATCTCTCTAACTGCACCAGGCCAGCTTTTAAGACAAGACTCTTTTTTTTTTTAAGCTTTAAGAATTGATATCCTTACTAAGGATTCAAGAAGTTTAACATGTGGTGATGGTATCAAGGGAAGCTTCCAAAAATATGATTCCTGTTAAATATTCTGGAAACTTCCTCCAAGGTCATCGCCACAGGTTGGCTCAGTGGTGAAGAACCTCTGGGTTAATTAGGTCCACCAGACCTCCACATTTGGCCCACATTTAAGCCAAGCCACACCTCCCTGCTCGACACATGACCTCAGGTGTGGGGCAGGTTAAAAAAAAACCTGGCTCGGCTAATTGTTGGCTCTTCAGAAGCCCCCTTCAAAGCACTGTGTAAAATAGCACCTTGAGAGGGGCTTCTGAAGACATCTTTCCAAAGGCTTGTCAAGACTACCTATTTCCCTCATCCTGCATATATCGCCCTATCAAATATTGGATCATTATTTGAAGTTCCGTGGTTCTTCTTTGATATGTTCTAAAAAGGGGTCCCTGAAGCTGCAGGCTGTTGTGGAAGGCTGGCGTGGGGACAGACGGGTACAGACAGCTCTTCAGAAGCTTTCGCCGATGCATTGTTTTTCTACTGAAAATTGCCCTCCGCCTCGCTTGCTGCGGAAATGCTATAGGCGCTTGTATATTTTCCCTAAGGTAAAGGTACCCCTGACCGTTAAGTCCAGTCGCGGGTGACTCTGGGGTTGCGGTGCTAATCTCGCTTTACTGGTCATGTAGCCAGCATGAGTAAGCCGCTTCTGGTGAACCAGAGCAGCGCACGGAAACGCCATTTACCTTCCCGTCGGAGCGGTACCTATTTATCTACTTGCACTTTGGCATGCTTTCGAACTGCTAGATGGGCAGAAGGTGGGACCGAACAATGGGAGCTCACCCTGTCACAGGGATTCGAACCGCCGGCCTACTGATCGGCAAGCCCTAGGCCCAGTGGTTTACACCACAGCGCCATCCGCGTCCCATATTTTCCCTAGTAGAGGAAAAAACAGGGATGAGCAAAGTCATCCCTGTATATATACACCAGCTGCCTAATACTGTAGTTTGTTGGGCGAAGTATTCTATTATTATTATTATTATTATTATTATTATTATTATTCCCTTCATCACAAGATCTTAGGGCAGTTAAAATAGAAACAATAAGCACCCTCACACAAACACATTTAAAAGGCCGTTGAATGTTAATCAGCCAAACCACCAGGTTGAAGAGGAATGTTGAAGGCGTCAGGCAAACCTCCCTGGGGAGAGCATTACACAAAATTAAGTTGGCATGGGTCCTCGCTTATAGATTTTCTGAACTGCAGGCCTCAGTGAGGGCCCGTTCAAGTGGTTTGATGCAAGGATACCAAAAAGATGTCAAAAAACGCCAGAATGGCCAGTTCTAGTGATTTATTAAAGAAAGGTGTACATTTACAATGCAGGGAGCAGAGCTCACTGCCTTTACAGACACAGGATGGGTACCGCGGCAGTGAGAGGTCGTTGTGACTTGACCACACCCAAGCAAAAGCGTATACAGTGGTACTTCGGGTTACAGTCGCTTCAGGTTACAGACGCTTCAGGTTACAGACTCTGCTAACCCAGAAATAGTACCTCAGGTTAAGAACTTTGCTTCAGGATGAGAACAGAAATCGTGCTCTGGCGGCGGGGCGGCAGCAGGAGGCCCCATTAGCTAAAGTGGTACCTCAGGTTAAGAACAGTTTCAGGTTAAGAATGGACCTCCGGAACGAATTAAGTACTTAACCTGAGGTACCACTGTACATCCTTTATGCACAACGCAGCATGCGTCAGCTTACCCACAGCCTCCCAGCACACCTAGGAGGGAAACCAACCAAAGCTTCTTCCCTCTCTGGGCCTAGAGCCCAACATCCCAAGGCCCAGAGATAAGCAAAGCATCAAATCAAGCCAATTAGCATACATCAAAGCAAGTGAAAATATAATTTATGAGCTCATTCTTGCCACAATTGCCAATTAGTTTTTGGGGTCATATTGACTACCAAGATGGCATTGGCAGGCCTTCTGGAACATTCCGCCTTTGGTTCGTCACAATAGAACATCCTCACTGGAGTGTGTGTCTCCCTAACAGTGACTGTGATGTCACTAAGTGAAAGCATTTCTATCTAGCCGGACATTTAACTTGCAATAACAATTGTACGTGGGTTTTATCTGCTTGGCCTAAACCAGGGATTGCCAGTCTGTGACCTTCCAGACATGATGAAATTTGCCCTTTTATCTATTTATTTTATTTATTAAATTTATATAATGCCCTTCGTCTAAAGATCACGGGGCAGTTTGCAGCATAAAAATACAAAGTGAGAATACAAAATACATACCAACCAACCAACCAACCAACCAACCAACCAACCAACCAAACAAACAAACCAATAACCTTGCCTTTCACAAGCACATTGAAAAGGCCATAGATTGTTTAATCAGCCATAGGCTTGGTTATAGAGGAACGTTTTCTCCTGGCGCCTAAATATATGTAACGAAGGTGCCAGGCGAGCCTCCCTAGGGAAAGCTTTCCACAAGCGGGGAGCCACTGCAGAAAAGGTCCTTCTTCATGATGCCACGCTCTGGACCTCTCGTGGAGGAGGCACGTGAAGAAGGGCCTCAGATGATTATTGCAGGGTCCAGGAAGGTTTATATGGGGAGAGGCAGTAAGCTAGTTTCTACACACACTCACACTCTTCCATCTAGACAAGCTAGAGATGTTATTAGAGCTCAAGGGCACATCCCAGCCAGGAAAAAAAACCACTCAATGGGGGTGTGAAGCAAGGATTGTGAGTGGCCTTGGGTGAGGTGGTGTGGCTGGAGAAGGGATCTGGCATGAGTTTCTGCCGCAAAAAAGCACAAACAAATAAGGAAGTGGGAAAACTAAGTACAGTGGTACCTCAGGTTAAGTACTTAATTCGTTCCGGAGGTCCATTCTTAACCTGAAACTGTTCTTAACCTGAAGCTCCACTTTAGCTAATGGGGCCTCCTGCTGCTGCCATGCTGCCGCAGCACGATTTCTGTCCTCATCCTGAAGCAAAGTTCTTAACCTGAAGCACTATTTCTGGGTTAGCGGAATCTGTAACCTGAAGCATCTGTAACCTGAAGCGTCTGTAACCTGAGGTACAACTGTATCTGAATCTGTGGTATGTATAGCGAGGCTTGAGCATAATTCTTTATGTTTGGATAAGTGAATTCTTGTATAGTGAACAGGCGGGTAGTGGGATCTGTGTGTATATGGAATTTAGTAGCTGTAAAGTGCAGTTGCAATTGATGCTAATGATAACAGTCACATAAGATGTACCAAATCAATCCCAGGGTTTCTGTCTGCTCCTTCCTGAGCAGCACCCGCAACAGAACATCACACATTCCTCTGTGACAAGTCACCAAGGTAGGAACTGATTATTTTATACTTTGCAAGAACTGTGCATGTTGATAGCGCTATGGAAACCAGGGGTGACTAACAGTTTTTGGCTCAAGGGCCATGTCCACCCTTGGCCAACCCTCCAGGGGTCACAGGTCAGGAATGGGCGTGGCCAAAAGGGGGCGTGGCCAGTTTCATTGTAATACACACACATGGGATGTACATGCACAATTGCAGAGGCACACACAGGCCCTCTCCTCAGCTGAGCTGTGCAGATCTGGCACTCAGGGCCGAGAGGAACCAAATCCATACACGGGCAAACTATAGACGTTTGTGGTACTGGCTGCATTAGTTGGAGACAAAGAGCCGCAGTGGATCTTGCCTGCAGTTCTGACAACAACTCAGAGCTGTCTATACTTAGCTCATCTCAGACACACACCACATTATTCAGCTTGCTTCGGAAAAATAATTTTGTTAAATTATGTAGCTAATAAACAAGAGAAGCCCATTTGCAGAATGATAAACAGAATTCTCTCTTCCTTAAAAAGTGAGTAATTCCCCCCCTAGAAAATAATCATTGCACACCAGAAACTCTAAATTTGATTAATAGTGTCTATTATATATTGATGGGGGGAATAATTACATATTAGTCCTGCATTCTGATTACCTGCGGAAGGTTCCACTTGTAATATAATTAAGAGCAGCTCCTCTGGAGTTGTGGGCGGCTGGCTGTGTGTATACACATTCCCCCTGCTGATGGAAAGTCGAGGCATTAATGAAGAAGGCCACGTTTTAATTCCTGTGCTTCTAGTGCAAGGGAATTATTGTGATTGCCCTACTTATTTATTTTATTAATGTAGCAGTGCCTTGAGTTCCTGGATAGACAGGAAATAGCTTTGGCTTGCAGATCTTCATTGGACATGGAGAGTGGCTTCTCCAGAAGCCATTTGCAAGACAAAGGCGAATCACTGAGTTACTCCATAAGGAAAAAAATCCACAAGTGGGCAATGCCTTTATTGGGACTAGGTTTGGGGGAGAAATTGAGTTTGGATAGCACTTTAAGGCAAATAGACCAGATTTGTACTTAATTAATAGGTGAACCAAAACCTAGCTAGCCTTAAAAATCCACAGTTCTCTGAATTTTGGGATTAAGGGAGCAATCCTGTGTACAGGAAGCTGGCATAAAGTGTTGTTGTTTAGTTGTTTAGTCGTGTCCAACTCTTCGTGACCCCATGGACCAGAGCACGCCAGGCACTCCTGTCTTCCACTGCCTCCTGCAGTTTGGTCAAACTCATGCTGGTAGCTTCGAGAACACTGTCCAAGCATCTCGTCCTCTGCCGTCCTCTGCCGTCCCAACATCAGGGTCTTTTCCAGGGAGTCTTCTCTTCTCATGAGGTGGCCAAAGTATTGGAGCCTCAGCTTCACGATCTGTCCTTCCAGTGAGCGTAAAGTAAGTCGGTGTAAATTAAGCCAATGTAAAGTTACATCAGATCTGATCCCCGTTCAGCAGCGGGACTGCTTCTGCTTTTCCTAAACCTGGCAGAAGGAAAACAAGCCTTTAAAAGAGTCTCTAAGCTAGGTTTCCAGGTCATATGACTTAGGTGCCCGTGGGGGTTGCCCGCCTAAAATGGTAGCAGCCTTGAGTTAAGGGGAAGCCTTTCAATGAAGGTTTATACAGGCTGTGTATCCACTTTTTATTCACTCTTTAAAACACACAAACACATTTTTAGCCTTTGTGGTTCCATAGCCAGCTTGAAAATGCATTAGCGAAGTGTATGAGAATTGCCTTACTAGGTCAGACCAAGGTCAACATAGTCTAAGCATTCTGTTTCCAATTTAAAATATCATCTAAGGGTCAAACTGAATGAGGCAAAAGAACGTAAGCAGCGGCTTGCTGGATCAAATCCATGGGCCATCTAAATAATAGACTATAGACAAACTACAAACAGGCAAATCTTGGGTCCGGACGGCATTTTACCCCAGACCTCTCAAACAACTCAGATGTGACATTGCTGATCTTGTAACAAAAATATGTAACTTGTCCCTCAGATCAGCCACTATACCTGAGGACTGGGAAGTAGCTAATGTATCTCCCATTTTTAAAAAGGGATCTGGGGGATCCTGGAAAGTACAGGCAGCTTAACGTCTGTCCTGGGAAAATTGGTGCGAAGTATTGTTCAATGACAAACCTAGACAGCATCTTAAAAAGCAGAGACATCACCTTGCCAACAAAGGTCCATATAGTTAAAGCTATGGATTTCCCAGTAGTGATGTATGGAAGTGAGAGCTGGAGCATAAAGAAGGCTGATCGCCGAAGAACTGATGCTTTTGAATCATGGTGCTGGAGGAGACTCTTGAGAGTCCTATGGACTGCAAAAAGATCAAACCTATCCATTCCGAAGGAAATCAGCCCTGAGTGCTCACTGGAAGGACAGATCCTGAAGCTGAGGCTCCAATACTTTGGCCCCCTCATGAGAAGAGAAGACTCCCTGGAAAAGACCCTGATGTTGGGAAAGATGGAGGGCAAAAGGAGAAGGGGAGCACAGAGGACAAGATGGTTGGACAGTGTTCTTGAAGCTACCAGCATGAGTTTGACCAAACTGCGGGAGGCAGTGGAAGACAGGAGTGCCTGGCGTGCTCTGGTCCATGGGGTCACGAAGAGTTGGACACAACTAAACGACTAAACACCACCACCAACAACAACAACAACATTGTTCAAGATGAAATAGCCATGCATATAGAAGAACAAGCCCTTACTGAAGCCGAGTCAGCATGGCTTCTGAAAGGGCAAGTCTTGTCTCACAAACCTATTAGCATTCTTTGAGAGTGACACCAAGTGTATAGCTAGAGGTTGACAGAGAGCCCTTGAACTTTCTAAAAGCTTTCAACAAACTACCTCACCAAAGACTCCTGAGTAAGCTTAGCAGTCAAGGAATAAGAGGAGAGGTCCTTTTGTGGATCAGGAACTGGGTAAGTTGCAGAAAGCAAAAAGTAGGAATAAATGGGCAGTTCTCTGAATGGAGAAATATCATAGAGTTGGAAGGGACCCTGAGGATCATAGAGTCCAACCCTCTGCAATGCAAGAATATGCTGCTGTGCCCCGCGATGGCGTGAGCTCCTGTTGCTTGGTCCCTGCTCCTGCCCACCTAGCGGTTCGAAAGCACATCAAAGTGCAAGTAGATAAATAGGTACCACTCCGGTAAGAAGGTAAACAGTGTTTCCGTGCGCTGCTCTGGTTTGCCAGAAGCGGCTTAGTCATGCTGGCCACATGACCCAGAAGCTGTCTGCGGACAAACGCTGGCTCCTTGGCCAGTAAAGTGAGATGAGCGCCGCAACCCCAGAGTTGTTTGTGACTGGACCTAACGGTCAGGGGTACCTTTACCTTTAAACTGGTTAGGAGTGAACAGTGAAGTGGCCAAGTGATAGTAAATGGTTCACGGTTGTTAAAACAAACATAGATTGTGAAGCGCTCCCAAAGGACCTCTGCAAAGCGAGTTGATAGATGGTTAAATGACAAATGCGATTCAGCATCAACAAGTGCACCGTGATGCATGCCAGGACCAAAAGACCTTAATTTCACATATATGCTCATGGAGTCTGACTCGGCGGCGACTGACCAGGAACGAGATCTTGGTGGTCTGCATCACAGCAGTTAAAACGGTAGCTGCTGGTTGCCAAGTCAGGCAGAGTTGTCTAATTAATTTTGCCTCAATTTCCAGAAAGGAAATGATATTGCAGAAGGAGACAGCTACAGGGCAGGATCCAGTAATGAGGGTCAAGATGCAACGAGCCCCTTGAGCAGTAAAAGCCCTTCTACAGGCATACAAGGACCAGAGTAACAGCAGCAGCAGCAGCAGCAGCAGCTCAAAATACCCAGGTTAAAAAGCCGGTTTTTAAGAGGAACACGTCTGCTACTGCACCACACTCTGGCACTGTCAAGTGCGTGAGTGTGTGGGATTTGAGGAGCTGCCATCTCTGAAGGACAGTGGCAAGTGACAAACTTCATCCAGGGGAAAGGAGATCAAGACAGGACATGTTATAAATACAGTGGTACCTTGGTTCTCAAACACTTTGGTTCTCAAACTCCAAAAACTTGGAAGTGTGTCGGTGCTAAACTTCATTTCATTTGTCTTTGCTTGCAATTATTGTAGGCATTTTGTTTCTTATAATATTGATCGTAACGATAAGGGTTTGTAACCAATGTGAGTCCTGCTCGGAGTAGACCCATTGAAATGACTAGACATAACTAACTTGTGTCCATTCATTTTAGTCTACTTTTGAGCAGAACTTGCATGCATTCAACTCATTGTTAGCTATACAAATCTACGTTTCATTATAAATTTATCTTTTTTTAAAAAAAGCAGATGGTTATTAAGATTCTTGGAGTGAATAAGAACATGGAAGAGCAGAGAGAGAGTGAAGACAGGAAGCAAACCGGTGCAAGAACCTCTTTAGCATCCTTTAGCAAAGCTGCATGCCAAAGGTTATGACAGCTTCTTGGTGTAGAGATTTTATGGGAAGTCTATTGGTGGGTACCTGTTTCTCCCATTTCAAAGACCAGAGTGGATGAAGAATAATTTCGAGGGACTGTATGGGAGGAAAGGCTTTAATCCATTACTAATTAAGGCAAAAGAGAAAATAAGGGTAGCTACCATGAAAGAGGGCCAGCTGCGATGTACCACATAGTATGCAAGGAATCCAACTAGACTTTTGACTTCTTTTTATTTGAGATCTGGCCAAGCACTGAGAGAACAGATTGGAATTGTTTGTGCAAATGTCACTTTTCAAGATTCCTGTTTTTTAAAGAAGATGCACAGGTAATTGGCAAGCCCATGTTTCATTGCTATGTTTCATTGACAGGTAAGATGTGATTGCTTTCAGCAGCATTTATTTGCCTCCTCCTCTCCTTTTTATCTTTTTAAAAAAAAGCATCCTTGTGAAAATGTTAGGTCAACCGCCGGCCATCAGAGTGTGCTTCAGGAGACGAACGCATGCTGCGATGTCTTGTTATGAAATGTTTATGTTCAGAGCAAATGGATACGGTTTATTATTCCTCGTCTTCTGTGAATGATCTTTGGAGTGGGTGGTAGCAAATATTCTTTAAACAGAATGGGCTTGCTTGTTTTAATGGTGCAATAGCTGCCCTGGGGCTAAGCTATATTTCTGGAAAAGTCAATATAGCACCTGCCAGATCTTGCTGGACTGCAGCATCCATCACCCCTAACCATTGGCCATGCTGATCAGATGATGGGCCACAACAACAGCATCTGGTGAGTACCATATTGGCAACCTCTCCTATATCTGATGGTGGCAGAGCTGTGCTTCTAAATATGGATAAATCTGCAGTGCAGAATAGTATGTGAGAGGGTGAAGTTTAAAAGGGAGTTGTATTGCAGGAAAGAATGCTGAATATGGCCCTCATTTATTTCCCAACCACCCCGCTGTATCCCTGAGTTAATCCCCAGAAGCGAGCACATCTGGAAGAAAAACAGCTGTTGGGAAGGGCTGAAGAGGTGTGGGATGGGCTCAGATCCATCTGTCCATGGTTTAAATTGCTGGGTTGGCATTGATAATAATTTTTCACTGCTTCTTATTATCAGTTATATAGTATTTTGTATTGCATATCATTATTGATTATATTTACCGTACTTTTCCGTCTATAAGACGCCCCCATGTATAAGACACCTCCTATTTCTGGGGACTCAAATTTAAGAAAATGGAGGGAAATTGCCCAGAGTTGTTGAGCTTTTTTTGGGGAGAATTGCAGAAAATCGCTCACCAGAATGACCAGTGCAGACAGCAGCACATGTCGTGGAAGCAGCCTCTCACCTACGTGCTCGCAGCCAGCAGTCCTGAATCACTCGCTTGATTGCCGCAGGGGCAGCCAATCAGCAGCAGCCCTTGCCGCAGCCACCAATCAACTGTCAAAACGCCCCATACAATCTCCAGCTCCCAGCTGCAATCAGTTGCATGTCACAGCACTCCACTACCCATGTATAAGACGAACCCCAATTTTTGACATTGTTTTTGGGTCAAAAAACCTCGTGTTATACACAGAAAAATACAGTATATAGCCGTTTTAATTTTTTGCATATTAGGAGGGACACGGGTGGCGCTGTGGCCTAAACCACAAAGCCTAGGGCTTGCCGATCAGAAGGTCGCTGGTTCAGATCCCCGCGACGGGGTGAGCTCCCGTTGCTCAGTCCCAGCTCCTGCCAACCTAGCAGTTCAAAAGCATGTCAAAGTGCAAGTAGATCAATAGGTACCACTCCGTCGGGAAGGTAAATGGCATTTTCGTGCGCTGCTCTGGTTCGCCAGAAGCGGCTTAGTCATGCTGGCCACATGACCCAGAAGCTGTACGCCGGCTCCCTTGGCCAGTAAAGCGAGAGTCGTCCGCAACAGGACCTAACGGTCAGGGGTCCCTTTACCCTTTACCTTTTATCACTATATTAGGGGAAATGGGAATGCCTGAAGATGGCTTCTAAGGATGTTTATCCAAACATATGACTGGGAAACCTGCGTTGTCAGGGGTCCTGGTTGTCAACTTCAGACGAACACTTTTGGGATCTCCTCTTCAGACTTTTCCGTTCAACACAGGAAGGTCAAAAGTGGAATAGGTTCAACCAGGGTACATAGATGCTAGGAGCAGAGCCAGCAAGTACCCCCTCTGGAACTCCTGCACACTTTATGCCTTCACATTTTGTTTTGAATAGATGAAGAGGGCTTATATTTGTTGCTGCTGGGATGTTAATTGCTCAGAACTGGAAACCAGCCAAAAATCCCAGAATTTACTGAAAGGCTTTATAATATCTGGGAGATTGACTTTTTGTGCAAACAAATGCTGGACAGGGAAATAGAAGTCTCTTCAGAACTTTGCAAATGGCTGGTCTTTATTTATTCAGTGCTGGAATGCAAAGTTTCCTCAAATCAAGGTAAATACCCATGTCTTACCCAAGTGGATTTTTCTTTTTTTACTTTGACTTATTTCATAATTGAGGTCTTGATTGATACCTCCTCCTGATAGATATATCTATTTTCAAAGACATGTTAGTCCATTTTGTGGCAATAATTTATCTTATTCTTTATTTGTTTTGTTCTCTGTTGATTCTATTTTTTTTTTTAATATTTTTTATTACATTTTTTCCAGATAGAAATACAAAGTCAGATATACAAAGAACTAACAGAAAAGAAAAAAAGAAAAAAAAAAGAAAATCATCTTTTCAAAGCATTTTCCCATAACCAACCGGACTTCCCCACGTCTCCCTCACCGTGCGTTCTTTACAATAAAATTTTTCAGCAAATTATAGCCTTATTTCGTGCATTCTTTTGTTCTTTCAAATACTTGTGGTTTACGTTTAAAATACTTATTGTCAATTTACACTAATAACATATATAATATTCTTTTAAACATTAGTCCTTTCATTAATATAACTTAGTTTTCCATACCTTAATCTTATTGCTGGAGCTGAATTTCCCTAATCATGCGAATTCTTAACATTCATATAACTTATAAAATTTTTGTAAATAATCTTTAAATTTTTTCCAATCCTCCTCTATTGCTTCTTCTCCCAAGTCTCGGATCCTGGCAGTCATTTCGGCCAATTCCATGTAGTCCATCAATTGCGTCTGCCACTCTTCCAGTGTGGGTAAATCTTGAGTCTTCTGTTCTCTGTTGATTCTAGATCAGCAATGGGCACCACCCATTGTTGCATTCCAACTCTCATCAGCCCCATTCAATGGTCAGGGATGATGGGAGTTGTAGTCCAAAAATATCTGGAGGGCCATTGGTTCCCCTGCCTTTGGTGAGGCTGGTTGTTAGTGTTGTTCACAACTGTGGTTTTATAATTGTTGGGAGCTGGCCAGAGTAGCTGGGGCAATCCAATCAGAAGGGTGTTGTTGTTGTTGTTGTTGTTGTTGTTGTTGTTGTTGTTGTTCCAGGGCATTTTGTGTGTAAGCGAAAGAGGGATGGGTGAATCTCCCATTCCAGCTTCTCTTAGCTTCTCATTTCCCAATTTTAACTTGACTTCTCCACATTTCCACACATTTTTAAAGTCTTTGCGAAAATTCACCAGCATTTTAGTGCAAATTTCTCCTAGATCACAGATTTTACCCTGCTACATTCATTTTTGTACACAATCCATGACTGCAGAGCTGCACTAGAAAATTCAGGGAAGAGCAAATTTCAAAAGACGGGTGTATGTCAGTTTGCACATTGCTCTGGAACTTTGCTGAATTTCTCCTCCAGCCCTGGCATGAAATGTTAGCCACCACAGAAGAAAATGCTACAGGCAGAGAAAAAATAAGCTTTATATTTTGGTCAGGAAGGCAGGGAATATGAGTTGAGGGGAAAAATATCGGAAAATTTCTCCGAAATTTTTTTTGGCCCAGCTACAGATTGCACTGGAAGGACAGATCCTGAAGCTGAGGCTCCAATACTTTGGCCTCAGCTTCATGATCTGGAAAAGACCCTGATGTTGGGAAAGATTGAGGGCACAAGGAGAAGGGGAGGACAGAGGACGAGATGGTTGGACGGTGTTCTCGAAGCTACCAGCATGAGTTTGACCAAACTGCGGGAGGCAGTGGAAGACTGGAGTGCCTGGCGTGCTCTGGTCCATGGGGTCACAAAGAGTCGGACACGACTAAACGACTAAACAACAACAACAACAGATTGCTCACCATTCTTTCTGTATTGTTTTCCTTTCATTAATTAATATGCTGAGTTAAAAACCGAGAAGCACCCCACATGCGGAGAGTCCTTTATACTTTCTATCTTCAAGGAAACCTTTCCATATCAACTGATCGCTGCCAGCTTGGAGCTCTGCCACACATGCTGTGGAACCCCTGGGAACCGGGGAAGAAATCCGGAGCCTGTTCTAGGATGCACAGTCATTTCATGCAGAGTGTGGGCCAAGCCTAAGTATTGCCCCAGAAGAATTGAGAGTGCATTCTGGAATGTGTCCAAAACTCCCCTGGGGCTGCAAACTGCAGGGAAGACTCAAAAGCAGTAGGCGGGCTGCCTTTCAGTGATGCTTGCCAGTTATTAGGGATCATCTCCTTGAGGAACCCATGTCAAACTTCCAAGGGCTCCTGGGAGCACAGCTTGAAAAATAATGCTCTGCCACATGTTGTGGGGTCCCAGCTAGGAGCCCCACCTACAGACTCCCCATGAACAGATGGGGAGAAGAAAGGTGCAGGATCTTACTCCGGAGAGCACGCAAAGGAATCATGCCAGATAGAAAATGTTCAACAGCGTAAGTGAATGGGTTTTTGAAGCTAGTTGGTTGACAGTGCAATTACTGCAATGTGTTGTATGCCTCTGAAGACGGTCAGGGAACTTCAGCTGGTGCAGAATTTGGCAGCCAGGTTGTTTGCCAGGGCAAGACAGCTTGAGCATATAATGCCAATCTTGACCTGATTGCACTGGCTGCCGATTAGTTTCTGGGCCCAATTCAAAATGCTGGTTTTTAATAATGATGATGATGATAGTAATAATAATAATAATAATAATAATAATAATAATAATAATTTATATATATCCCGCCCTCCCCAGCTGAAGCTGGGCTCAGAGCGGCTAACAGGAATAAAAGTAACACAGCATTCTAAAATGAATTCATTCTAAAATCAATTCAAAATCAAATTAATGGCAACCATTGGGCTAGAGTTCTGTCAGGATTACCAAAGGAGGGGGTCAGACTGTGCCTTAGCCAAAGGCCTGGTGGAACAGCTGTCTTGCAGGCCCTGTGGAAAGATGTCAAGTCCCGCAGGGCCCTAGTCTCTTGTGACAGAGCGTTCCACCAGATCGGGGCCACAGCCGAAAAAGCCGTGGCTCTGGTTGAGGCCAGCCTAACCTCCCTGTGGCCTGGGATCTCCAAGATGTTTTTGTTTGAAGACCGTAAGGTCTTCCGTGGGACATACCAGGAGAGGCGGTCCCGTAGGTATGAGGGTCCTAGGCCCACAAAACCTTAAATGGCTCAGAACCGCAATATCTCAAGGACTGCCTCTCCCGATATGAACTGACCTGACCCTGTGCATTTTTGTATCTCATGTTCACACACACACAGAACTGCATTGCTAGATTGGGGAAAGTGCAAATTTCGAGAGATAGCTTTATTCCTGTTTGTGTCTTGTTCTGAAAAGTGAAGATTAGGTAAGGTCACCTTTCAACGTAAACAGAATCACATTTGTCCCCCGTCTCTTGTGGCAGGTTTTCCCCTAAGCATCATAAAGTATTGGGTCTGCCCTGGGCAAATTTTGAGTCTCTCAGCAGCAGCCTCAGAGCTGGTCGAGGCCAAAGCGTGAACATCGTCTGGGTGGGAACTGTATCCTAAAGAGTAGGTGCTGGATAAGACGCTGTTACTATCAGGGACAAAAAGAGCTAAGGCTGGCAACTTAAACATGAAAAAAGAAAAATAGGGGGGGGGGGGTTGTTTTTTTTTAAACTGCTTATCATTTGGCGTTGTTATGAATAATGTATTACTTGTTTAACACTGCTACTGTGCTTAGGCTTGCGTGGGTAGCATTCATTACAGGATAGGAAAATGCAATTATTAAAAACAGTTCCATTAAAACTGTACATTTGTTTTTGAATCAGCTGTGTCTTTTAAACCTCATTAATTAAATTAAGGTCTGTCGTACCTGATAAATTATCATACCAGAGCCATCAAAGCTTTCTTCACAGTTGAGGATGGGGCAGTTTATGTAGCACGAACCCAAGGACTGTTCCTTAGGATGGTTACCTTTGGGGTGTTTCTATGTAAGGATTGCATTTAGACTCATGGTACATCTGGATAAGGATGGAGGGAAACCCCCCCCCCCATTTCTGTTCCATGGTCGCATCCATGCCATACACCATGCCTTTCAAGAACACTTAAAGCACATGACATGCTCCAAAGAATTCTGGGAATTGTTCTTTACCCCTAAGGCAGCTACAGTTCCCAGCACCCTTAACAAAGAATAGGAGTGTGTGAGATCGTGCGGCATAGTCACACTCACCACGGGTGTGTGGTTCCTGGAGGGTTGACGAAGGGTGAATATTACTGGTTATTCAATTTACATACCGTCCTTTTTTTTCAAAATGTCAGCCTGGATAGCTCGGTTGGTTACAGTGTGGCGCCGATAATGGCAAGATTGCAAGTTCGATCCCCGTATGGGACAGCTGCATATTCCTGTATTGCAGAGGGTTGGATGAGATGATCCCCAGTTCTACAATTCTGTGATTCTATGATTCTATCCCAGACACTGAGATCCAGCACAGAGGGCCTTCTGGCGGCTCCCTCATTGCAAGAAGTGAGGTTACAGGGAACCAGACAGAGGGCCTTCTCGGTGGTGGCGCCCGCCCTGTGGAACGCCCTCCCTTCAGATGTGAAGGAAATAAGCAGCTATCCTATCTTTAAAAGACATCTGAAGGCAGCCCTGTTTAGGGAAGTTTTTAATATTTAATGCTGTATTGTTTTTAACACTTGATTGGGAGCCGCCCAGAGTAGCTGGGGAAACTCACCCAGATGGGTGGGGTATAAATAAATTATTATTATTATTATTATTCTACATACAGCGAGCGGCCACAGAATGCTGCCTTTGAGTGAAAAGGTTAGATATGTTTGCCATGAAATTAACATTAGTGTCCAGAACAATGCCTTGGTGCATGTGTTTACAGAAGAGACAGGGAACCTGTGGATATTCAGTGTTGCTAGACTGTATCTCCCAGTATCTCTGACGCTTTGCAACGATGATTTGGGCCAATGGGAGTTGGAAACCAGCAGCATTCCCCCATTCCTGGTCTAGAGCATGCCCCAATATGACTCACAAATACTAGGCTTTGTTTGCACTGGCAGAATGCATGCGGACTGAGGATCAAAACGTTTTCAGATGGATTCAATGTGGAATTAACCATCAGCGGAAGATTTCCATATTAAAGCTATACAGAGTCCTTTGCAAACAGATCCAAACATGTTTACTCTTTTCCAGGTGGAGCTCATTGGAACTGTCTGCCAACGGGATTTCAAACTAAATTGAAAATGGTTTTTCCCCCTTAGAAACCCACTTGGAACTCTGGCGCTGACCTCCAGTTTTTATTATCATTACTATTATAAAGTTTTTTCAGTTATACAAAATAATGTGAAAATGAAGAAGAAGAAAGTGTAATACAATCATACCTCGGGTTGCAGCCACTTCTGGTTGCGTTTTTTCGGCTTGTGGACCGCCGAAACCCAGAAGTACTGGAACGGGTTACTTCCGGGTTTCAGCAGTAGCGCATGCGCAGAAGTGCTAAATTACGCTTTGTGCATGCGCAGAAGCGCCAAATTACAACCCGCGTGTGCGCAGACGTGCAGCTGTGGGTTGCGAATGTGCATCCCACATGGATCATGTTCGCAACCCGAGCGTCCACTGTATATGCTACTATATGTAGGATTCTTATATATACTAATACATACAGTAGCACCTCGGTTTAAGAACAGTCCTGTTTACGAACGATTCAGTTTATGAACTCCGCAAAACCGGAAGTAGTGTCCTGGTTTGCAAACTTTACCTTGATCTACGAACGGAAACTGAACAGTGGAAGGGCACTGGCAGCGGGAGGCCTCATTAGGGAAAGTGCGCCTCAGTTTAAGAATGGATTTGGTTTAAGAACAGACTTGCGGAACAGATTAACTTTGTAAACAAAGGTACCACTGTATACGATTATTAATAACCTACTATATTCTGTGTAAACTCATTCCAAATATCAATATATTTATCCAAACAAAGTCTGCGCCTGTAAGCAATCCGTTCACATGTTGCAAGTGCTGTCATGCCTCCAATCCATTGATTAAAGGGGACCATATTTTTGTTCTTCCAGTTCATCAATACTAGTCTTTTGGCCATAGTTAGGGTACGTACGGTCATACCTTGGTTCCCGAACGTAAAGACTCTCCTCCCTGCAAGAGAGGGGAGTGGTTGTGGCCGGGAGCCGGACTCCGCCTCAAGCAGGGGGCGTTTGCCCCCTGCCTCCCACCCACCTGGCTGGCGCCCACGCCCTCGGCCAGGCACCCAACCAGGTGCCTTCAAGGGGGCGTGTACAGCAGCCTAAATTGCTGCGGCGCCAGCCTCCAGCCCTCACTTTTTGTCGTCCCGTCGCGAGTGGGGGTTAGACGACCTGAACAGATTCTAGAAGTCCATTTGAAAACCAAGGCGCGACTTCCGATTGGCTTCAAGAGCTTCCTGCACTCAACCGGAAGCCGCGGAAGCTGAGTTGGAAGTTCGAGTTCCAAAGAATTTTCGCAAACTGGAACACTCACTTCTGGGTTTGTGGCATTCGGGAGCCAAAAGGTATGAGTACCAAGGCGTTCGAGAACCAAGGTACAACTGTACTGTGTTTCGTCTGGGGGCATGTTGTGTGCTACCTTGGCTGTCTGATAGTGCAGACCCAGGCCACTGAGCTTGAGCTTCTACAGCCGCCTCTTGCCATGAACCCCCATTGGCAAGATTGCCAGCAACAGCAGCAGATATGTCCTATGCTTAAGATGATCTTTTATTCTCTTGCTAGTTATGCTATTTCAAATGTGCATTTTATACATCCTTTAGTGATGTTATCTTTTGAAAAAAGAAATGTTTGGGGTAGCTTTGCTGTGTTAAGTATGCGTTCTGTAGTTGACCTCCTTTGTATTGTTTTCTTTTGAAAACTTTGAAGATAATATTTTAGCTTCCTGTTAAATAATTTGCTTTGAATGTGTGCTTTATATTTGACTTTCTTTTCAGTAATGTTTTATTCTGGATTGATTTATCTGATGCTGTAAACTGCTTTGAGTTTTTTTTTCTTAAAAAAATAAAGTGATATAGAAATAATAATAATAATAATAATAATTTCATCATCCCCTGTTTATTTTCCAAAACATTGTGCCCCACAATCCTTTTTTTTATGGGCAGTGATTTATTACTAAAATAAATAAATAAACAAATAAACAAACCCAAACTCGGAGCCAAGAGCAGCTGAATAAATCATGTAAAGTAAGTTCAATTCCATGTTTGTTTACTTTGTATAATTTATTCTCCTCCTGCTAGCCAGAGGCGATATCAGCACTGAAGCCTCACCTCCTGACTTACGTCTTGAATAGAGATGTGTACATGTCTACTAAAAAATAAGCCCACTGAGTTCAGTGAGATTTCACTAGCAGGTAAGTGGGTATAAGCTTGCAGAAAGTTCCGGGCAACATTAGTACCATACATTTAACAGTGTTATTTTTCTAGAAAAAGAAGTGTTGGAACTCAACCTGAACATCTCCCTTGTTCTCTTATAATGGCAAGGGCGCCCACCTGAGAGATGCCAGAACTGAGTTCTGGAGAGCTCCAGCTGAAAAAAAGACCTACATCCGCACCAAGGGGCAGAAGCAATAGACAAAATCGATAATTTCCTATACAGTGGTACCTCGGGTGAAGTACTTAAATCGTTCCGGAGGTCCGTTCTTAACCTGAAACTGTTCTTAACCTGAGGTACCACTTTAGCTAATGGGGCTTCCCGCTGCCACTGTACGATTTCTGTTCTCATCCTGAAGCAAAGTTCTTAACCCGAGGTACTATTTCTGGGTTAGCAGAGTCTGTAACCTGAAGTGTCTGTAACATGAAGCGTATGTAACCCGAGGTACCACTGTATACTTATTTATCAGCTAAAGTAGCAGAGTCTAAAATCAGTATTCATTCACTGACCGTTGCTGTCACCACGACCTGTCTTGTCCTCATTGCCATAAAACAGAATTTCTTGACAGCCCTTGTGACATCTGGGTCTTTGTCAGCAAGACAGTGTTCAACATAGGTTTCCTCTGAGCAGCCAGACACAAACTCATAAAATGCAATTTTTAGCAGTGGTTCCTGCATTTCAGGTGACTGGAGCAGATGATTCTTGGGGTCCCATCCAACTCTACAGTTCTGTGATTCTATGAAAACAAGTTTTGTGGCACCTTAAAAAATAAAAGCAAACATATTGTGCCATTAGCCTTCAGGAATTAGAACCCACTTTGCCAGATTCATGAATAGTTATTCTTTCTTGTCAGGTGTGTGTGTGTGTGTGTGTGTGTGTGTGTGTGTGTGTTGGGTTTGGATTGCTTCAATAATGATCATCAAAACACTACTAAACCTTAGGTTACGCAAATACAATCCTAGTAACAACACACATAACATAACAGGCTGTTTTTGACTATGTAACTTCTATTTCAAACACAATTCAACACATAATATCTCACAATGTGTATCTCACAATGTGTAATTCCATAGACCAACACATCATGCAAACAGAACACATCCTGAGAAATTAAATATTGGCATATTGGCAATAACCACAATATGGTAAGCATACCATATTGTGGTTATTGCCAATATGCCAATTTAGGAACTGAATGGACTTTATCTCCTGACCATCCATTGGACTTTAATTTCTCAGGCTATGTTCTGTTTGCATGATGTGTTGGTCTATGGAATTACACATTGTGAGATATTATATGTTGAATTGTGTTTGAAATAGAAGTTACATAGTCAAAAACAGCCTGTTACGTTGTGTGTGTTGTCAATAATGATAATCAACAACAGTTACAAAGGCCTTTTGGTTTCCGATGGGTTGGCCATAGTAGCAGTGCCCGCCCTGTGGGACACCCTCCCATCAGATGACAAACAGCTAAACAGCTAACTGATTTTTAGAAGACATCTGAAGGCAGCCCTGTTCCGGGAAGTTTTTAATGGCTGATGTTTTATTGCATTTTTAATATTTTGTTGGGAGTTGCGCAGAGTGGCTGGGGCAACCCAGTCAGATGGGTGGCATATAAATAATAAAGTTGTTGTTGTTGTTGTTGTTGTTGTTGTTGTTGTTGTTGTTGTTGTTGTTGTTGTTTTTAATAGATAGGTCTTTGGTCTGATCCAGCAGAGCTCTTCTTAGGTTTTTAACCCACCCTCAAAGCTCTGATTGACCAAGCTTTCATGCATCTTGGCGACTTCTGATTTCAAAGATCCTTGAGAGAAAGGAACAGCGTGTGGATTGTCATAAGCCATCTGGCAAAGGACTGGCAGATAAACCTCTCAGATCGTTCAGCACAGATGCATATTCTCCATCGTCTAACACCAGAAAGCGGCGTCTTGCGTGCGACTTGGAAGGCGCTGCCCTGCTCTGCCGAAGCAAGGGGATGCACAGAGGCCAAGCCTGAAATCCTGCGCGCCGTTCCGTTTGACAAATGGCGTGCTAAAAATGGAAAGCACAGAACAGAAGGCAACCAGTAGGATAAAAAAAGAAGAAGACACACACATAGAAAGAGAGACTTTGGTTCTTCAGGAAGGATGGAGAGGGGAGCAAAGGAATCCCAACAGCAAAGCCTTCGAAAACCGAGAGCTGAACAGAGGGACCTCGTTAAGGTAAACAAAAATTTCATAAGGGGAGCAGAAAAGATAAACGCTACCTGGTTTATTATTAGCTCACGTCAAATACGGGAGCAGCAGGGATGTGCACTTCAGACACAGTGCAAGAGCTTCGCAGAGTTTAAGTGGAATTCCTTGCACAGAATGCGGTTAATAGATGGAATGTGGCATTGCTGGCAGCATGAGAAACAATCAAGCTAAACAGCCTGCAGAGCTATTAGAGGGTGAAATACATATTGTGGAACGAGAGACAACAGGCCTGCCCATCCTCGTCTGTGTGTTTACTTAGAAGTCAGCTCCACTGAAACCAGCAGGGCTTGATCCCAAAGACGTAGGCGCAAAACGGCAGCTTCAGAGGCAGAAGGAACCAAAATAGGAAATCTGCTGCTGGCAGAATAGTGGCTGTTATATTTATTTATTTGTTTGTGGCTTTCCCCCCCTTCAGAACCCTGAAATGCTCTTGATCTGGCTGTTGAAAGGATGACCGACTATTGTGGGTAGAGAACAAAAAGGCTAACGGAGGACGAATGGAATGCAGAAGCATGAAAAAGGACCCAGCCGGCCAGACCCCTGAAAGACAGTGCATTCCAGTGCATTCCAGTGCATGTTCCCCCCCCCCACGCTGCAATGTCTTGTTGCCCGACTCGCTTTGTCGATAACAAATGTCAGATTCACGGGTGTTTAATGATGTTGGGCATACAACAACCGCGGCGCTCTTTTCGTTTGCCTGAAACATCTGCAATAATGTCCTGAAAGGATTTCTGGGCATTTTGCTGTGTGGAAAACATACTTCACCTCTGCTATTTGGTGGAGTAATATGGTTATTTGCTATTGGTATTTCTTACTACGTTTCTGCTGTTATTCTCAGGGCTTGGAAAATGCAGCTGATTGATTCCCGCCCCCCCAACGTGGTAGGCCAGTCCCGTGATTGTAATAAGGGCCAACTGCTGGAGAAGTATTGGGATGAACCATTGATTAAGTTGACACCGTAATCTATTTTCCTGCGCGTCGCAGGCTGAATTTACAGTCCGTGTACACCCACATTACTGACACATTGTTCTGTGTGAATAATCTTGCTTGGGCGACTTTGCCTGTGCTCGGCTTTTATTAATATTAGAATACCTCTTGGAACTCTTGAACAGAATGAAAGGGGAGGCTGAAGAAATTATACCAAAGCTTGCTTTTTTTTTTTAAGGAACAGGAGGAAGTACAATGGGGAGAAATAACATAGATGTTCAAAATGGCTGCCTGAAAAAGCCGCATTTTCCAAACAGAAAGGCAACAGTCGCAATCCAGGTCGGCAACTTTGATAGGTTGCTCTAAGCAGTCCTTTTTCGGGGGGGGGAGCAGGGGTATGCATACCCCTAAACATTTTGTGAATCTAAAAAATGAAACTAAAAAACTAAAACTAAACTAAACTAAAAAAAATTGAAAATTTTTAGTTTCTTCTCTATCACGGTGAATCATTAGTTCCATTGCTACGACTGATGGTGGCCTCATTTCTTATCATGGTGTTTCCTAAGTCTCAGACAGAAGTGAATGTTTAATGTGTGAAGCAGGAGTTGGAATCTAGCACGGTGATTGGTCAGTTTCGTTGTTACCACCTCCGATGGCGGCTTCATTTCCTTTCCCAGTGCTTCCTGAGTTTCAGTTGGAAGTGAGCGTTTAATGTGTGAAGCAGTGTGGAATGCATCTAAACACTGTAGCCAACTTAATGTTTATAAAATTGGTACGTACTCCTTTGTGTTTGTTTAAGCCTTCAGTGTATGGTTTTTGAAAGGACGACATCTGGCGACAGACGCCAACAGCAAACAGAGGAATCGGGAAGATGTTAGTGCACACAACCTCATGCCAATGTGGAAGTTACTGTGAGCTGTCAGCTGTGTAATATGAGGTAATGCATGTTCTTTGGACTTTTGTCCATTTACTGTATTTATTTTCCCCGATTTGAACTAGAAAATGGTGATTTTCTTGAGTCAAAATGGGAGTACCCCTTTTTTTTTTTTTTTTTAGAGGAAGAAAGCACTGGTTTTAAGGTACTTACTTATCTCATGACAGTTCTTGCCAGCACCTGCAATTCTGTAAATATGGCTTTTGGATTTCATTTTGTGTTGATGTTTTACTTACGTTATGACTCATAGCTGTAAGATGAATGCAGACAAGCTGAGATGTGGATGTCCAAATCACACAAAATCCTAGCCAGGAGGGCTATACTCTGCTTCCTTAGTTGGAGTCTGTAGTGCTTCTGAGTACCAGTTGTTGAAAGCCACAGGATGCGCTCAAATCCTGCTTTGGGTTTCCCTCAGGCATCTGGTTGGTCACTGTGAGAACAGGATTCTGGACCAGATGGGCCGCTGGCCTGATCCAGAGGGCTTTTCTGGTGTTCTTAAAATGAAATGACAAAAACCCTAAAATGAAAACTAACACAAATGCATTTTGATTTAAGGTCTTCTTTAGTGGTTTCTGGCAAAGATAAAGGTAAAGGTAAAGGGACCCCTGACCATTAGGTCCAGTCGCGGACGACTCTGGGGTTGTGTGCTCATCTCAGTCTATAGGCTGAGGGAGCCGGCGTTTGTCCACAGACAGCTTCCGGGTCGTGTGGCCAGCATGACAAAGCCACTTCTGGAGAACCAGAGCAGTGCACGGAAACGCTGTTTACCTTCCCGCTGGAGCAGTACCTATTTATCTACTTGCACTGGCGAGCTTTCGAACTGCTAGGTGAGCAGGAGCAGGGACTGAGCAACGGGAGCTCACCCCATCGCGGGGATTTGAACTGCCGACCTTCCGATTGGCAAGCCCTAGGCTCTGTGGTTTAGACCACAGCACCATCCATGTCCCTTTCTGGCAAAGATACTTACAGTATATAATGAAGAAAGAAAGAAAGAAAGAAAGACCTGTGACCCTCCAAATATTGACATTAAACTCCCATCATCCCTGACCATTGGCCATGCTGGAGCTGTAGTCCAATGGTAGCCAGAGGGCCACTGGTTCCTCACCCCAGAATTGTAGAATGGAGCAGAGAAGGGAACTCAAAACAAGTTTGCCACAGGCCAAAGTTCTCTCTGTAGGCCTATGCAGAAATCTTCCTTGTTCTTCTATGCCCATGTTCAATTTGGCATGCCCGCCACAGCCGTCTCGACTAAAATAAATGCATAACGGATAAAATGAGAGCCAATAACGAAGGATGACCTCTCCCAGCTGCAGTGGGCTCTCCTTTAAACCCTTGGCGAAGATCATTAGTGTCTTGTCGTAAATGCAAAGCTAAAGGTTATTGTTATTGCCAGAGCTGTCAATCTCCTTTGCAAATAATGAGAGCAACAAGAGCAGCAGCAGCAGCAGCAGTGAACGGCCGCTTGAAACAGTTGGAATCCCTCTGTGCTCTTGCACACTTCCCTTTTTTGGGAAGGAAAAAAGAGCTTTCGGAGCCGTTGCAAATGGCAGTTAAGAATAACAGATCTCCACAGCCTGTCTGGCTCCAGGGTCATTTAATTCATATACCGGCGCAGGCAGCTTGAAGGGGAATCGAGAACGGAAGCCAGCTATGCGTGGAAATCCTTTATTTTTGATTTGCAGTGTCTCAGCATGGAGGATCATGGGAAATCAAGAGAGATTTCTTGTGTTGCTGTTTTATCTTTTAAAAAAAGCAACACAAAATTATTTGTGCAAAACTAACTGGTGCGGAGAATAAGGCATACTTAACTAAATACTAAATACAGGCTGCAGTTTGAGAGCGCTCTTTTCAGCCCAGAAAGACTGGCCGGGCTGGCCACAGAATGAGATTTGGGCCACATTCACACAAAGCGCTTAAAGTCCTGTGATGCCAGTTTAAGCTGTCAGGGCTTCTCTCAAAGGATTCTGGGAACTGCCATTTGTTACGGGTGCTGAGAGTTGTGAGGGGACCCCAATTCCCTCCCCCCCAGCTACAGTTTCCAAAGTGGTTTAACATTCAACCCCTCTTCACAGGGGAGTCTGGGAACCGTAGCTCTGTTAGAAACACAAGCCTGGAAGCTAAGTCTGAAGTTACACCGTGTGTTTAGATACTCTGCACGAGCTCAAGAGCTCTCTCTCTTTTAGAGCCAGTGTGGTGTAATGGTCAGAGTGTTGGACTATGACTTGGGAGCATAGCTGTCAACTTTCAGATTTGAAAATAAGGGATCAGCAGCCTCGAAAATAAGGGAGCAGCAGCCTCACCTGTCCTGGGGACAGTCTATGGGATAACTAACAATCCGGGATAGCAGCGGGAAGCAGCGGGAAATGGTGCTGGAATAAGGGAATTTCCCGCAAAAAAAGGGAAGGTTGACAGCCATGCTTGGGAGGCTGGGATTCAAATCCTCGCTCAACCTTGAGCTTACTGGGTGGCCCTGGGCCCGTCATTGCCTCTCAGCCTGACCTCCCTCACAGGGTTGTTGTGAGGATAAAATGGGGAGGGGAGAACCATGTATCCTCACCTTGAGCTGCTTGGAAGAAAAGGTGGTATATAAATCTATTAAACAAAGAAACAAACAAATCAGTGCAAATTAAACCATATGTACCACCCTAAACCACAGAGCCTAGGGCTTGCTGATCAGAAGGTTGGCGGTTTGAATCCCCGCGACGGGGTGAGCTCATGTTGCTCGGTCCCTGCTCCTGCCCACCTAGCAGTTCGAAAGCACATCAAAGTGCAAGTAGATAAATAGGTACCACTCCGGCAGGAAGGTAAATGGTGTTTCCGTGCACTGCTCTGGTTCGCCAGAAGCGGCTTAGTCGTGCTGGCCACATGACCCGGAAGCTGTACGTCGGCTCCCTCGGCCAATAAAGCGAGATGAGCGCCACAACCCCAGAGTCGTCCGCAACTGGACCTAACAGTCAGGGATACCTTTACTTTTACCTTTTACTACCCTATCAAACTAATTATTAGTCAGGCTTGTAATCTGTTTTGGATTTACTTTTGTGGGATGTGAAACTTATAGCAGTCAAGTTCAACATTCCTACAGTGGACATGTTAGGGAATGTTTTGTACCACTCGGGAGAAAACTTCCTGTTTCCTCTTGAGCTGGGACAGACTTCCACTGCATGTGACTTGAAGTGGGTGTGGCCTATTCTGGGTAGAGGAGCACACCTCCTCCATGTGCTTCTTTTTCTTCTCCTTCATTTTTGTTTTCCTATGTATTAGGAGAGTGACTCAGTCACTGCTCAGTCGCACTCACTTGGGACTAACTCCCTTATGGGATTGTTCATGCAGATATGCACTTTTGTAACCTAAGTCTGCCTTCAGGGATCTAACTGTGAACTGAAAGATTGTAAGTAAACTACTTTTACATTGACTTTAATAAGACTGTCGTGTCTATTCTTTTCAAGAGGGACAAGAAGGGATCTTATCAGGAATCTTATATTGAGAGGCTCAGACGAGCCTGCAACAAGCTAACCACTGTGTGATTGAAAGGGGAATGCTCTGCTAAGATACAGAACTTGCTAACGCAAGTTAGGAAGAATATCATCAAACAATATATCCTCTCCTGCCTCCCTGAACATTCCTACAACTTTTTAATGGTTTATTGTATTTTTGTGTTGTGCTTCACACTACTTTCTGATTTATTTATTTTTAAGAAATGAAAAGTGGTATATAAATATTTTTTAATTTACACTAAAAATGAAGAAGAAGGAGAACAAAAACAGAGCAAGACAGTAAAGGATCCATAAAGGCAGGGAAACCTTTTCGGCCCTAGCGTTGGAAAACAGCAGGAAGGAAAGATACCCGTGTCTTGTCTTCTGCTTGTGGTTTGCTGTGCCGGCGTCAGTGGAAGATGCTGCCTGTCTGATAAACCCGGCACTCTCCATCTTCAGGGCCATTTGCCTTGGGAACCAGGTTCACGTGATGCTATCGGCAGATGATTTATGGCCGTTGCCTCTCGCCTGACATTTTGGGGGAAAGTTTTCATTGTTCATAACCGGCTTGCAAACAACGGCAGACGTTGCAGGTGCAGCAGAATTTTAAATGCGAGCGCAATTAAATGGGATGTGGGCCGCCAGCCGCCAGCAGGAGCTTCCCCGTAATAAAAAAGGAGAGTGGAACTCTCTGCAGTATTGATCTTGTGATGTTTCAGCGAGAGGTTGCTTCAAAGCACAGTTGCTACATAATGGCATATGGTCTCTCTCTCTCTCTCTTTCTCCCTCTCTCTCCATTGCTGCTGCTTCAATATTTTCTGCATAGCGAAGATGCACTCTGCCAGCACCTCTGTGGCAATAATTGGATCAGATGTATGTTACAAGCGAAAGATGATAAAAAAACAGCTCGCTTGATTGTTGTTTAAGCTCTGCGGATATCTCCCGTCTTGTCCCTTTGATAGATTCCGCTCCTTTTTCTTAAGCAAGCGTACAAAGTGCATCTCTTAAAAACAATTAAGAATCTACGGTAGCGGTGGGGTAAGGGTAAAGAGGGGTGGGTGGGGAATTAATATACATGCAAAGGATGTAAGTAAAAGAAGACAGAAG
This sequence comes from Podarcis pityusensis, assembly GCF_964106645.2. NCBI lineage: Eukaryota > Metazoa > Chordata > Lepidosauria > Squamata > Lacertidae > Podarcis > Podarcis pityusensis. The sequence continues at coordinate 15,653,242 of NC_138027.1, read as the reverse complement.
TTTGTGCAAACAACATTCTTTCGACCTCCGGGGCGAGGTACGTGGCCAAGACTCCCGCTGGTGGAGCAATGCCATCCACGGTTGAGTTGTCTATAAAAAGGCACGCGGCTCAAAATATTACAAGTTGCAACACCTTGTGAGATTTATTGGTTGAGAGTCTGGCAAAGCTGATGAGGCAGGGAATATAATGCACACCTAGCCAACATAAATCAGAGCCGGGGACACGAGACACCAGATTCGTCTCTTGTTATACAGCTAATATCTCCAGATTGCTTTTAATCATTTTGTTTTGTGCCCTCCAGAAGCAGGAAGGGAGAAACATCATACGCCACATGCAGCAAGCGTCATCCATCTGTCAGTTCCCAGCCCAAGGCGGTGCAACGGTTCAGCTGATCCCTGTGCATAAGGAGGCAACCCCGATGTCTTGGCAGTGCTTCCCATTTACAGATGCTCTGCTCTGAATTCGAATTCTAAAGCAGGGGTTAGGAACTTCTGGTTTGCAGGCCTAATTAGGCCCACCAGGCAATTTGAGCCAAGCAACACCCACCTGCTCTACACCTGACATCACGTATGGGACGAGTTTAGTTGCAGCTGGGCCAAAGAGGGGTTTGCAGGTACCTTTGATCGGCTGATCGACAGCACCTGTAAAGCCCCTGGCAAGGCTGATTTTCCGGGGCTGCAAAGCACAGCACAGGATCTCAGCAGCCACCAAGACTGAGGTGATCATTTCAATCCAGGGGGCTTGGAGGATTCCCCATTCCTGTTGCGTGGTGAGTTCCCACCTCCCCCCGGTGGAAATGAAGACACCAGACATGATTATTTAGGTTAATGGGCAAAAAAGGCCACAACTTTATTGGTTACAGGTAATGAGTGGTATTGGCTTAGGCACTGGTCCTAACCGACTATCCAGCTTCAGCCCGATTGCTTGAAGACCGGGAAGGGTTAACCACCAGTAGGGGGAGTCCTGCTGATGCACATCAACTAGGAACTCCCCCGGGGTCACCGCTCAGGGGCGTGCCTTGGGCCCTGGCCTCCATAGGCTTCGGACAGGGCCACGCCTGATGGGAAGTTCTGCTTCTGCACATGAGTCTGGCAAACCGCTCTAAGCTGAAGCATTCCTTCCTCACCCACCCTAGAATGTTTAGTTCACATTGTGTTCATGAAACATCGTACCCTGACCTGTTCTTAATGCATGGTTGACCACATCTACGGAATGCGATTGTTATGCTCTTTTAAGTTTTGCAATATCAATCACTAGTAACAGTTTAATAAGGAGGTTTTCATACTTGTCCAACCATGTGTTCCCAACCTTTAATCTATTGATGATTAATGCCTATATGCAACCCTTGTATTGTATCTGTGTTAACCAATCAACAACAAGCACATATGTGGCAATGCTGTAATATTCAATAAAAGGGACTCCCCGAGACATGCTCGGCAGATGCCTCCCATATGACACTTGTCATTCGTCTGTCGTTTATTTCAACCCAACACACACACCCCAGAATCCTTTACAGGACTACCCTTTGTTATGCGGCGGAGGTGATGGCGCTTCCTCCCCCCTTCATCTACATAACAATACCCCTACCAATGCCTAACCGCCAGTGCCGAGAAAGTTGTGACGATTTGCTACGAGGTAGGCAAAAAATCAAATGGCTGGTGCCAATTTGCCAAGTGGAAAAAATTCCTACCAGGCTCCTTGACGGCGACCAACCGAGGTCCATAGCAAGGTCAAAGAAAGGACCTAAAGGGCGGCGGGGGGGGGGGACCTGAAGAGCTGCGGCGTCCAAAGAGGGAGATCCCCAGCCACGCCAGTTTAATAAGGTGCAAGCCCCGCCCCCCTAGGCCAGCTGATTGGCTGGCCAGGGAATGACGTGGCTGGGAATTCCATCAATCGCATGGAGGCTGAGAGCCAGCCCCCGCACATGTGGAGAGGGCGTGAAGCCCGCAACTCCACCTCCTCTCAAGTTTGGATGTGGTTTTCCTGCATTTCAGGGGGTTGGACTAGATATCTCTAGGGGTCCCTTCCAACTCTACAATTCTATGATTCTATGACCATAGCTCAGTGGTAGAGCATGCAGAAGATATCAGGTCCAATAGCCAGCATCTCCGGGTATAGCTGGGAAAGGCTCCTGCCAATCATCCTGGAGACTGGCTGCCAGTCTGTGTAGACAATAGTGAGCTAGATGGACTGAGTTGGCATCAGGCAGCTTCCTATGTCCCCACGATTGCTGTGCAGTCAGCAGCACAGTCATGTGCTGTCCCAAGAGCTCTCACTCTGTCCATTTCTCACAGCTATTATTACAGGAACATTGTGCAGGTATACAAAGCTATACAAAGCCTCTCACATGTGTGGCAAGCACTGCCTGGAAGTTGGGACAGTTCTTATGCTGCAGCCAGTAGAGACTCCTTCCATAGGTGCAGATGAAGCTATCGGTTGTCTGTGTAGCCCTGCACAGTGTGCTCAAGCTGTGTTTTATAGGCAGAGATGAGCCAGGAGTCACCAGCCAAAACTGGTAGTCATTAATGCAGGAATGGAACAGAGCTATGGGTAAAAAACAAAACAGGGAAAGCAACACAGATCGCAAGTAGACAGATTCACCTGCCCTTAGTCTGAGCCAGAGAAGAATTAAGGGGTCATAATATTCTCAAATCTTTTGTGAGGCAAGCATTATGAACTCTCCGAAACTCATAATACCCCAGCTTGGAAGTAGAGTTCTGTGGTTTTTCTATACATATAGGAGGGACCTCCATATGTTGATATAATAATAATAATTTATTATTTATACCCCGCCCATCTGGCTGAGTTTCCCCAGCCACTTTGGGCGGCTCCCAGTCAAATGTTAAAAACAATACAGAATTAAATATTAAAAACTTCCCTAAACAGGGCTGCCTTCAGATGTCTTTTAAAGATAGGATAGCTGCTTATTTCCTTGACATCTGAAGGGAGGGCATTCCACAGGGCGGGTACCACTACCGAGAAGGACCTCTGTCTGTTTTACTGTAACCTCACTTCTCTCAATGAGGGAACCGCCAGAAGGCCCTCAGTGCTGGATCTCAGTGTCCAGGCTGAACGATGGGTGTGGAGATGCTCCTTCAGGTATACAGGACCGAGGCCATTTAGGGCTTTAAAGGTCAGCACGAACACTTTGAATTGTGCTCGGAAACGTACTGGGAGACAATGAAGATCTCTCAGGACCGGTGTTATGTGGTCCCGGTGGCCACTCCCAGTCATCAGTCTAGCTGCCGCATTCTGGATTAATTGCGGTTTCCGGGTCACCTTCAAAGGTAGTGCCACGTACAGCGCATTGCAGTAGTCCAAGCGCGAGATAACTAGAGCATGCACCACTCTGGCAAGACAGTCTGTGGGCAGCTAGGGTCTCAGCCTTCGTACCAGATGGAGCTGGTAGGCAGCTGCCCTGGACACAGAATTAACCTGCTCCTCCATGGACAGCTGTGAGTCCAAAATGACTCCCAGGCTGCACACCTGGTCCTTCAGGGGCACAGTTATCCCATTCAGGATCAGGGAATAGATAGACTACAGCTCCCAACAATCCTGACTGGCTGGGGCTGGTGGGAGTCCAACCACATTCAGAGGGCCACAGGTTCCCGAGCCCTGCAATATATAAATAAATAGGGACACGGGTGGTGCTGTGGTCTAAACCACTGAGCCTCTTGGGCTTGCTGATCGGAAGGCCAGCAGTTTGAGTCCACACGATGGGGTGAGCTCCGGTTGCTCTCTCCCAGATTCTTCCCACCTAGCAGTTCAAAAGCATACCAGTGCAAGTAGATAAATAGGTATCGCTGTGGCGGGAAGGTAAGTGGTGTTTCTGTGCGCTCTGGCACTTTTCATGGTTCTCCGTGTGCTGGTAGTGGTTTATTCTTGCTGGCCACATGACCCGGAAAGCTGTCTGTGGACAAACGCCAGCTTCCTTGGCCTGAAAATCGAGATGAGCGTCGTACCCCATAGTCACCTTTGACTGGACTTCACTGTCCAGGGGTCCTTTCCATTTTCCATTTTCCCTTTTCCCTATATCAGTAAATCTTTGCATATATTGGTGCCGCTTTGCAACATGTCTGGCAGGGTTGCACCTAAATAATTCCCATGAGAATCAGGATTCCTCCTTGAAAGTATCACCAGCACTTCCAGATTGTAAGCCATTTTAGTTTTTGGAATCATTCCTTGGACATATATGATTTCAGAGAAATTAGTCAAAGAGACTGCAGTCCTAAGCATATTTACGAGGGAGTAAATCCCATTCAACACATTCAAAGTCCCTGGCGGGTTCTGGTCATGGATTTCCCCCCTTGGAAAGCCTGCTTCTCTCTCTCTCTCTCTCTCTCTCTCTCTCTCTCTCTCTCTCTCTCTCTCTTTCTCTTTCTCTTTCTCTCTCTGTCATAGATATACTTGAATCACTGCAAAAGCAATCTCTGGAAGAAAAGAAAACATGACATCAAGCTTGGCCCTCAAACATGCAGGATTACCATTACTATGTCATATAAAACAAATCCTCTTTGAAACACGGAAGTCAAATGACTTATTTCTGCAGGAGGGTTCCAAACTTGTCGTATAACTCATTCAGGTTCCAAAAACAAATTGCCTGTAAGTGGAACAAGATGAACCAGAACTTTCAGAAAGCACCATTGAACAGCCTAAGACAGCTACATGGGATCAATTATCATTCCTATTGCTGTTGTTTTGTTGAATTCCTATACCCACCCTTCCTCCCTAAGGAGCCAAGGATGGCACCATCTTATTGGATTCGTCTGCCTATCCATCTGCCATGGATGCTTCAGTTGAGATTCCTGCATTGCAGAGGGTTGGACTAGATGAGCTTTAGGGTGCCTTCCAACTCTGCGATCCAATGATTCTAACATTATCACACCATCAGTGCTCATGGCGCTTTGCAGAGCGCATGAAGACAAGGCCTTTGCCCCCCAAAGGTTACAACCTGAACTCAGACAAGAGGGAAACTTGGCAGAATGGATTTGTACCATTCCGGCGAGGGGGGTGGTGGTGGAGCCCTACTTTTGAACGCTCTCCATGTAACATAATTGCCAGCAAGTAAAAACTAGCACAGTGGGAAGCAGACGGAGCCAGATCTTCCCCCCTGATGTTTTATGGGCTTCTTTTTTCTCACTGTGAGGATGTGGTGAGCTGCAGAGAAGATGGTTGGAGTTTCAGGGCTGCCATTGAAGCGCTTGGCTTGTTGCTTCTGAGGCTACTTTGAGGAGGGGACGCACATGTAAACAGAGGCCCGCAAGTTCCAGACGTATCATACATTTACCTACATTGCAAATACCATCAGTTTTACAAAAATGCATCTTGAAATCCCTTGCATGTTTATGCTTACGAAAAAAGTCTGAAAATCAAGGCTCTGGAACACAGAAAGGGCAATTTCCCATAAAGATCACCATGAATTACCTGAACATGCTGGCAGGTAGTTGGGGTGTGTGGGATTTGATTTAGTTCACATATGAAAGCGAACTTGTTGTTGTTGTTTAGTCATTTAGTCATGTCCGACTCTTCGTGACCCCATGGACCAGAGCATGCCAGGCACTCCTGTCCTCCACTGCCTCCCTCAGTCTGGTCAAACTCATGTTAGTAGCTTCGAGAACATTGTCCAGCCATCTCATCCTCTGTCATTCCATTCTCCTAGTGCCCACAATCTTTCCCAGCATCAGGGTCTTTTCCAGGGAGTCTTCTCTTCTCATGAGGGGGCCAAAGTATTGGAGCCTCAGCTTCACGATCTGTCCTTCCAGTGAGCACTCAGGGCTGATTTCCTTCAGAATGGATAGGTTCGATCTTCTTGCAGTCCATGGGACTCTCAAGAGTCTCCTCCAGCAAACTTACCTAATTTTTACTTTCCCAAACAATTGGAGAACTGTAGCACAGTTGTCCTTCGAAAGACATAATACTCTGGATTTCACAGTGCAGTCCTCCAGTCAAGTGTTATGTACAAGAATGCATGTATTAGGGTAAAGTGTACGTCAAAATGCCTGTATTAGGGGAAATAATATACAAAGATGCATTGCATTAAGCAAGATTGCTTTGCAAATACCTGCATGTTGGACAAAATTGCACGCAGCTATGTTTCTATTAGGAGAAAATCACGCCAAAATGTTGGTGAATATTCATGAGGGTTTTTTCTAAATGCAAACTGATGTGGCAAGCTGAACATCCCTTTCTGGAAAACTTCTTTAGCTCAGCCCTAAATTATTTTAACGGTTAAATATGGAGACAGGAAGCAAAACAAGGCACTGATGCTTCTGGCCATTACGCCCCCTTGTTATCTGAAATAGCAGTTTCAGAGCAGTTAATGAGAAACAAAATAGTGTCATTTACAATATATCCTAGTTGGCTCCTTTTTTTTTTTCTTCCTTCCTTAAGCGTAATTGCTCGTGCCCTTCATTGCCTCTTCCTTTCTCAAACATGTTTCTGGAAGCAAAAGAAAAACTCGACATTTATTGAGATGCACAACTCTGCCATTGCACAATGAGCTTACAACTTCACTGCGGCAAGTCCAGGGGGCCTGCCTGACTCAACCCTGGTTGAGGGATGAGTCAAGCAGTAATAATAATAATAATAATAATAATAATAATAATAATAATGATAAAACATCAAACATTAAAAGCTTAAAAATAAAATATTAAATACTTCCCTAAACAGGGCTGCCTTCAGATGTCTTCTAAAAGTCGGATAGTTGTTTATTTCCTTGACATCTGATGGGAGGGCGTTCCACAGGGTGGTGCCACCACCAAGAAGGCCCTCTGCCTGGTTCCCTGTAACCTCACTTCTCTTAGGGTGTGAACCGCCAGAAGGCCCTGGAGTTGGACCTCAGTGTCCGGACTGAACAATGGGGGTGGAGACGCTCCTTCAGGTATACTGGGCCGAGGCCTTTTAGGGCTTTCAAGGTCAGCACCAATACTTGAATTGTGATCGTAAATGTACTGGGAGCCAATGTAGGTCTTTCATGACCTGTGTTATATGGTCTTGGTGGCCACTCCCAGTCACCAGTCTAGCTGCCACATTCTGGATTAGTTGTAGTTTCTGGGTCACCTTCAAAGGTAGCCCCACGTAAAGCGTGGTAGATTTAGGGGAATGGGTGTAGAGTATTGGCACCGCAAGCGGCACCACAAATATGGTTTAGAATGGGAGCACAAAAGCGGGGAGCACCAGATTTTGGTGTCGCACAGAGCTCCGCCAACATTTGTGAGCCCAAGATCCTCCACTGATGGGCACCAGACAGGTGCCAATCATGCTGTCCCTTGCTGCCAGCCCTAGGGTAAACTCAGCCCATGAGAATTGTTCTGCTTCTTATGGACAAAACTTCTGACATCTGAGCAGGTTAGAGCTATGATGAGCAGGAGGTCATACCCTGTTGGAAAAGATCTTAAGCATTCCCCTGCTCTATATTTCCAGGACTTCAGCATGGAAACTCTGTGATACATGTATTTCCTATTGCATTTCGCACAGACGTTTGGGGACTAATCCCAAATATGCCTAACTTGGCAAATCTGACACAATGAGGAAAGGTTAAACTATGATTGCAATCTCTGCTAAGCTTGTCCTGGCTAGAAGGCATTTTTTGCATAGCTTTGCGATGTGCATAATTCCCTCCCAAAAAAAGAATTATTATGAAGTCAGCAGAATAGTGAAGAAACTATTTATTTTCCTGCTTTTGAGGAGCTCTGTATAGTTGCTGGAAGATTGTATTCCCTCCGCCCTCTTTAAGCTCTTGACTTCAAGGTTCAGAAAGAGACTCGCTGTTCTGGCTCATCTAGACCAATGCATCCAAACTATTAGGCAGTAGTGCTGAGTGAAAATGCACCCCAACTCCACTTCCCAGCACCCCGCTTCTGCTGGTGCTATATTTCCTCAATACTACCTCCTCAGAAAATGCCCATGCAATAGTTATTTCCCGATCCTGCCCTCACTCAGTCAAATGGGAGGGACTGGCTTCATCAAACTTCCAACCCTTTCCCCCAAACCCAGTTTCGTACTTGAGAAGTTCTCGGAAGAAATCTTTGCTTAGCTCTGCTTAAGAAAAATGCAGAATGCAGAGAGAGTCGTTTCCCAGGAAAAGCTTGCTTGCTGGAGCAGGAGGCAAGTCAGAAATGGGACTAGACTGTGGCCAAGAAGGACACCCTAACCTTTTGTGCAATCCAGGCAGAACAAAATCTGAAATAAGTAATGCACCTTTTCAGGTTGGCAGACAGGAAAGTCATATATCAGCTTGGAGGCATTCATACCAGGAAAAGGAGGCATCATTGCAGTTTTCCCTCCATTTCTTCAGCCTAACACAGTAAAGCACATTCAGAAAGTGAGTGCATGCCAGTGGGGTGCAGTGATTCAAGTGTTGGACCATGACCTGGGAGACCAGGCTTCAAATCCCCACTCAGCCATTAAGCTCATTGGGTGATCTTGGGCCACACGCAGCCTCTTAACCTAACCTACCTCACAGGGTTGTTGCGAGAATAAAGTGGGAGAATGAGCTCTTTGGAGGAAAAGGTGGTATATAAAACGTCGCAAATAAAATTGTGGAAAGAGAAAACCAGAGACGTGGAATTATGGGCAGCTGCTGATAGGCTGATTAGATGGCAGTATTGAGCAACGTTTTGTCTGCACGGCTGTCCATATTAACACGGTTAGCCCATCCCAGCTGTTACCACCAGCCTCATGAAGAAGACAACCTGAGCTTTCTATATAACAGGGTCTAAACCACCTCTGCCCCTCACATTGCAGAAAACGCCCTGCAAGCTGTTAGCACACAAGACAACCCAACAGCATAAATTAAAATTTGCGGGCAATTGTGGGGTAAGCCCATGGTACAAATTGGTCAGTGCATCTGGCTGTTAGCCAGAAGAAGAAGAAGAAGAGGAGTTTGGATTTGATATCCCGCCTTTCACTCCCCTTCAGGAGTCTCAAAGCGGCTAACAATCTCCTTTCCCTTCCTCCCCCACAACAAACACTCTGTGAGGTGAGTGGGGCTGAGAGACTTCAAAGAAGTGTGACTGGCCCAAGGTCACCCAGCAGCTGCATGTGGAGGAGCGGAGACGCGAACCCGGTTCCCCAGATTATGAGACTACCGCTCTTAACCACTACACCACACTGGCTCTCATACATGGTTAAGACTACCGCTCTCAACCACTACACCACACTGAAGGTTGGTGGTTCAAGCCTACCTGGGGACAGCTGTGGGCAGGATTCCTGCATTGCAGGGGGCTGGACCAGATGACCCTCGGGATCCCTTCCAGCACTACAATTCTATCATTTCAATCCCAGGTACCTACATATAGGGCTGGGAAGGATTTGTTTCTGCAGCCTTCTGAAGAGCCTTGGAGAGCTGTTGCCAGCCAGGGTAGCCAATACTAAACCAGACATAAAAGTAAAAGTAAAAGGTTAAGTCCAGTCAAAGGTGACTATGGGTTTGCAGCGCTTTTCGGGCCGAGGGAGCCAGTGTTTGTCTGCAGACAGCTCTCCGGCTCATGTGGCCAGCATGACTAAACCACTTCTGGCGCAATGGGAGACCATGACGGAAACCAGAGTGCAAGGAAACGCCGTTTACCTTCCTGCCACAGTGGTACCTATTTATCTACTTGCACTGACATGCTTTCAGACTGCTAGGTTGGCAGGAGCTGGGACAGAGCAACGGGAGCTCACTCCATTGAGGGGATTCAAACTGCCAGCCTTCCGACCGGCAAGCCCAAGAGGCTCAGTGGTTTAGACTACAGTGCCACCCGTGTCCCATGAATATACCAACGGTCTAAGGCAGCTTCCTATGTATGATACCATTTTATCAGAAAGATGCCACAGAAAGGCCGTTTTGGTTAAGTTTCAAATGAGGTTGCTTCCTGCGGGGAGTGACCTTTAAAAATAGGTGAATAGAAGATGTTACACAGACATACGAACGTGGTGACATTTCAGCTTAATTAGGAGGACTGCTGTGCAAACAAGTGTTGGTTATATCAAAACATCCCCACTTCCAGATTGCAGTTCACGGTAAAAAAAATGAAGTTGGGTTCAAAGATAATTGCATTGGGCTGTTCGGGAGCTGGGTCTTGTTTTAAACTGGGCCAAAGATCTAAGGACCGGTACACATGCTGGATTCTCAATACTTTGTTTGCAGAAGGATAGAGCCAGGGTCTGTGCCTTTCAGACAGTCGTACCCTCTAACTCAAAAGCTCAGCTGTTCTTTATCAGTCGAATCAACCAACACACAAACTGAAACACGGATATCGCAAGCGCCTTCCCTAAAAGCACACTGAACGTCCAATCCCTTTTAGCAAACCTCTGTTTGGAGCTTCTCTCTCGCTTTGTTAAACACGCCTAGAACAATAGAATCATAGAGTGGGAAGGTGCAGGAATCTCAGCTATATCATCTGTGACAGATGGCCATCCAACCTCTGCTTAAAAACCTCCAAGGAAGGAGAGTCCACTAAATCTTAGTATCAGAAATTTATTCCTGGTGTTGAGTGAGAATCTTCTTCCTTGTAACTTGAATCCATTGGTTTGAATCTTACCCTCCAGAGCAGGAGAAAACAAGTTTGTTCCGTCTTCCTTGTGACAGTCCTTGAAGATGGCTATCTTTTGAAGATGGCTATCATATCTCCTCTCAGTCTCCTCTTTTCCAGGCTGAAGGTCTCCAACTCCTTCAACCGCTCCTCATAAGGCTTGGTTTCCAGACCCTTGATCATCTTGGTCACCCTCCTTTGCAGGCGTTCCAGCTTGTCAACATTGTTTTTAAATTGTGGTGCCCAGAATTGGACACACAGTACTCCAGGTGTGGTCTGACTAAGGCAGAATAGAGTGGTGCTATTACTTCTCTTGATCTGGACACTAGACTTCTGTTGATGCAGACTAGAATAGCATTAGCTTTTTTTGCTGCTGAATCGCCCTTGTCAAAGGGACCACTTTCCAGGGACCTGTCAAATTGTGAAAGGATCCATTTGTGGCAGCTGAACTGCATGATGATTAGGGTACATTTTGCAGTAAAATCTGGATCGTTGTCTTTGAGTCAACTGTGAACTTTTGCATTCTGGGAGCATTTTGCACGCTTCTACCATATACATCAACAGTTCTCAACCTGTGGGTCCCCAGATGTTGCTGGACTGCAACTCCCATCATCCCTGAGCTCTGGCCTTGATAGCTAGCGGTGATGGGAGTTGTAGTCCAACAACATCTGGGGACCCACAGGTTGAGAAAGGCTGATATACAGTGGTACCTTGGGTTACATACACTTCAGGTTACATACGCTTCAGGTTACAGACTCCACTAACCCAGAAATAGTACCTCGGGTTAAGAACTTTGCTTCAGGATGAGAACAGAAATTGCGGCGTGGCAGCAGCGGGAGGCCCCATTAGCTAAAGTGGTGCTTCAGGTTAAGAACAGTTTCAGGTTAAGAACGGACCTCCGGAACGAATTAAGTACGTAACCAGAGGTACCACTGTACATGGTTCAAGCTGACTGAGCTGCTTTGGATGTTGAAGACCAAGCATTTGGGAGACTGGTTCTGTCAGTGTGCCGCAGAACCTGGCTGTCCACAACACTGAGCACTTGGGCTCCCCACTCTTGACAGGTCAGGTATATATTATAGAATGTGTAGCAAAAGTGGGGTGGAAGCTGGCACTCTTCCATGGTACCTCACCCCCCACCCCGCCAGTGCAGCACAAGTTCCTGTTTAAAGGTACTTCTGTCACCCGCCTTAAGTAGTCTAGTGGCTTCCATCTCATTTAGATAATGAGGTTTGCGTTCCAGAATGCTTAATGTGGTCTCTCTTTTTCCTTCTGGGCTGGCATGCAGTCCTTAGCCAGGTTGCTCAGCGACCAAGAGCAAGACGGTTTGAGCATGTTACACCGATCCTAGTCCAACTGCACTGGCTACCAATTAGTTTCCGGGCCCAATTCAAAGTGTTGGTTTTGACCTATAAAGCTCAGGACCGCAATACCACAAGGACTGTCTCTTTCCATATGAACCTACCCGGACCCTGAGATCATCTTCTGAGGCCCTTCTTCTGAGGTCCGGAGGGTGGCAACATGAGAACAGAGCCTTCTCTGCACTGGCTCCCCGTCTGTGGAATGCTCTCCCCAGGGAAGTTCGCCTGGCACCTTCATTATACGCCTTTAGGCACCAGGCAAAAATGTTCCTTTTTAACCAGGCCTTTGGTTGATCTGTTTGACATCCTATACCCTTTTTAAAGTAAGGATGGGGTGGCGCTGTGGGTTAAACCACAGAGCCTAAGACTTGCCGATCAGAAGGTCGGTGGTTTGAATCCCCGCGATGGGGTGAGTTCCCGTTGCTCGGTCCCTGCTCCTGCCAACCTAGCAGTTCGAAAGCACGTCAAAGTGCAAGTAGATAAATAGGTACTGCTCTGGCGGGAAGGTAAACGGCGTTTCCGTGCGCTGCTCTGGTTCGCCAGAAGTGGCTTAGTCATGCTGGCCACATGACCCGGAAGCTGTACGCCGGCTCCCTCAGCCAATAAAGTGAGATGAGCACCGCAACCCCAGAGTCGGCCACGACTGGACCTAACAGTCAGGGGTCCCCTTTACCCTTTTTAAAATGCTGGCTTTTTAAAGGTTTTTTTTTATTGGGTTGTTGTTTGTATTTTGATTTTATGTATGTGATCCTTTATGTGAACTGCCCTGAGACCTTTGGGTATAGGGCGGTATAGAAACAACAACAACTAGCCCCTGCCCCCCCCCGCCACAGCCTCCCCTTGCATGCCATCAGTGAAGAACACATGGCTTCATAGAAGGTGCTCATTTTAGCTGGGGGATTTTTAGATTTCTCGAGGAGGCTTCCTCTCCCACCGTTTGCCAGCCATTCAAAGGAATTCTTCTGCGGGTTTTAACTCGACATCTTTCAGATGAATCCGATCCCCAAAGACACGGCTACAGGTTTGGCTCCCTGTTAATCTATGTCATCTCTTTAATTGCTTGTAAGCTATTTCCCTCCCTCTCCGAACTGGAAGAATGCACCGATGTTCCCAAAATGCAAGAAATGTAGTTCCTGACGCTGCCAGGAGTTCTTGCTTGGCTGTGTTCCCGGCGAATGTAATTTAATAGGTGAGAAGCAAAATGTGTGCGAGAGATAATCGTGTGATAGTCTAAATTTAAATGAGATTGAACAGGAGCAGATTGGGGTTGCTTTTTTTGTTGGAGGGCGGAGGGTTCGTTTCCCCTCTTCCTTCCTTGTCTCAATAGTATCTGTTTTCCAAAAGATGTTGCCCTTGTCTGCGTTATGTTTCGAATATTCCACCTTTTTTTGTACAGCATTGCTCCTCTATAGACATTGCAGCTTTCTCCATTCGTCCTTCCATGTTCTTTGACCTCATCACCCTCCTCACACCATTGTCATGGACGGGGTATAAATAATGAAATTATTATTAAAATTACCATTATTGAAAAATAAAAAGTACAAAGAGACAAGTGCACAGAGTAAGATAACACACACACACACACACACACACACACACACACACACAAATAAGGAACAAGAAATAGTACCCATGTAGAAAACAAAACAGAAAAATAAAAATATTGTGTACATTACAGAAAAGGGGGAAAAACTTGTTATTGTAGTTAACCGGTCTGGTTAACCCCCATCATGCTTGATGGAAGGCATGTAGGGGAAAGAGGTGCTTCTTAGGGAGTCCCACATCTACTCCATGCTATTTGAAGCTAGAAGATACAGGATCATTGGACAACTAGGTACTGGATGATGTCTTCCCATTGCAGTCCTCACTGCCTCCATGTTGCAGGAGCTGATGCTTACAGAACAGGGCAGTGGCCCTTTAAGAGAACTGGCAGCTCCTCAGAGTGGGTGGGGCCAGCAGCAAGACCACACTGCCCAGACCTTCAGAAGTCCTCGCTCAGGGACAGCCAACGTGGTGCCCTCCGGAAGTTCTTGAACTCCTGCTCCAATGAATCATAATCAGCATGGCCAACGATGGCTGAGGATGATGGTGGGAGAAGAAGACAAAGAGTTTGGATTTGATATCCCGCTTTATCACTACCCGAAGGAGTCTCAAAGCGGCTAACATTCTCCTTTCCCTTCCTCCCCCACAACAAACACTCTGTGAGGTGAGTGAGGCTGAGAGACTTCAAAGAAGTGTGACTAGCCCAAGGTCACCCAGCAGCTGCATGTGGAGGAGCGGAGACGTGAACCCGGTTCCCCAGATTACGAGTCCCCCGCTCTTAACCACTACACCACACTGGAGTTGATGTCCAGCAACATTTGGTGGGAATCATATTGTCTACTCCTGTTTTTGCTGCAGGAACAGCTCTTCTTGTGCGAGTGGCAATGCCAGCCAGACACCTGCCATATCCCCCATGTTCTAATCCAGGCACATCCAACTCCCAAGAGTATAAAAAAACTGGCACTGATCTACCCATTGTTATTGGAGGCAGGAGGAGTGTGCATGGGGTGGGTGGACTGCCCAGAGTTGTTGAGCTTTTTGGGAATAGGATTGCCCAGAGTTCTTCAGCTTTTATTTGTTAACTTTTGGTAAACTTTATTTAATCCCCCAATCGATAAGGGTCCCGCGATCCACCATGATCAGCTGGGGATCTACCGATAGATTGTGATCTACTGGTTGGGCATGCCTGTTGTAATCCAGTTCCCAACCCTACTGGCTTTCTGTCCCCTCCTACAAATAGACTCTCAGCATTCCGTGGCCACTGAACATGCCTATTCCTCATTGGCTCTTTTGATGGGGGGCTTGGTTTTTTGTCCTGTTAGTCCCACCCACCCAGCAATACTCCCCTTGTTCTTCAGTGGTCCTGTTTTGGCTACAATCCATTCAACAGCCAAGTTGATCTTGATTTTCTTCTTCTTTCCAAATGTCATCCATTACTAGTAATTGTATCTGTACCTGGAAACTTTTATGTTTAAAAGAGTTTATTTTTGTAACTTTTATATGTATCTTTTTATTTAAAAAAACCATGATGAATGTTGAATTCTGTTATATGTTTTCCTCCCTTTATGCTACACGTTTTTCCTCGCATGTATGCAAGAAATAAGTTTTGCGGCTCATATTACTATAACTAACGTATTGTCAAAGGGAAGTTTGTTTGAAAGGATTCCACTGTGTTAGGATTATCCTGTAAAGATGACTCATTGGCAAATCTATCTCTTATAAAGGCTTCCCTAATTTCTTCCTGCATGTTGACACAGCCATTCTCCATGCATTGTTTATCTGGGTTTCTAAAGCATTTTATCGATTCGCTAAAGTGATGTATTGATGTGCTGGAAAAGCTTAAGAAGCGTTAACGATCAAACCGGAAATAGATGCTTCATATATGCATTTGTCAAGAAGAGGAGAAGAAGGAAGGTCTCCTGGATTCTATACGCTTGGGTTAGAGATGGAAGAGAAATTTGATTTAGTTCACATTTTAATGCAAACCTACCTGGTTCTCATATCCTGAAATTGCACACAAGCTGAAAATTTTCCACTTCTCTGAATTGTGCGACGCACCTTTCCATACGAACCATGTGTAAAAGGTAAAGGACCACTGACAGTTAAGTCCAGTTGTGAACGACTCTGGGGTTGCAGCGCTCATCCCGCTTTACTGGCCAAGGGAGCTGTCGTTTGTCTGCAGACAGTTTTTCTGGGTCACATGGCCAGCATGACTAAACTGCTTCTGGCAAAACCAGAGCAGCGCACAGAAATGCCGTTTACCTTCCCGCCGGAGTGATACCTATTTATCTACTTGCACTTTGATGTGCTTTCGTACTGTTAGGTTGGCAGGAGCTGGGGCCGAGCAATGGGAACTCACCCCATCGCAGGGATTCGAACTGCCGACCTTCCGATCGGCAAGCCCTAGGCTCAGTGGTTTAGACCACAGCGTCACCCGCTCATCATATCCTTATCATATCCTTATCCTTATCTTATCCTAGGGTGAAGTGTGCATAAAATTCAACATATTAATGAAAATAAAATATACAAAACCTCTTTATGTTCAGGAAAAAATGCATTAGTTGGTCTCAAGAGACAATGGAGTGAGCCTCTGGGGGTGAAGCCAAACCACTGAGTTACCAGCACCTAAGTGACCTCCCTGGGGCACAAGCCTGGGCAGAGGGTATGGAAGTCCTGGGTTGCCCAGATGACAAGACTGCCCCTCTTAGCCTCACTGATATGGTCCAAAGGAAAAATATGTCTATTGAAAAAAAATGTGAAATTGCAAACAAAAATTTGTATATCGGGATAAATTTGCACTCAAATGCTGATGCTTTCTCATGAGTTTATTATTATTATTATTGCAAACTGAAGCAGTAATGTAGAGAATTAAACTTGCAACAGTAAAAATGGGAAATGGGGAGAAACCAAAATGGACAGACTCCCCCATCCCCCACTGCTAGTTTCTGCAGAGGGTTTTCTATGTACATGTGGTTCCCTTTCATCCTGACGGGTTTTAGCCAATATGTGTCAATCACATTGACAGTGGCGTCTTTTTTTCTTTACGCAACGTCCTTCATCACTTGGACCTCTTTGCAAATTTATCGTTCAATGTGATGAATCTGTTTGGAGGGTGTACAAAATGCCATATTTGGAGCAAGAGTTTAGAGACCCATCTGCACCATACATTGAAAGCAGTTTCATACCACTTTGAAACAGTCATCAATGTTTCCTCTGAAGAATAAATCTCGGGTCGTTGTTAAGGGTGCTTAGCAATGAGAGAGAGAGTTGTTAAGAGAACCCCCTCTATTCCTGTCACACAGCTACCATTCCCAGAGTGGTTTAACTAGTGCTATTTTTCTAGAAAATAGAGTTGCTAGAACTCACCACGAACACCTCCCTCTTAGAATTGCAATGGCACCCACCTGGAAAAAAAAGCCTTGAGTTTAACAATCAACCCGTCTTCCCAGGGAATTTCTGGGAATGGTAGCTCTGGGAGGGGAATAAGGGGTCTTCAGGCTGTAGGTAGGGTCTCCTCGCAAGCCACAAAGGCTCTCCATGGTGCTCCTCACTTCTGTGTTCCTGGCCCCACGTATGTTCATGGTCATGCAGAAGTAGATCACACGAGAGTGGGGAATTGCCTGTACTCACACATCAAATCCACTTTAAGTTTGTCCCGTCGAAACTAGTAAAACAAGTTAAATCATGACCAGCTCAAGTCCAGTGCTTTCCATGAGACACACAGGTGCCCATGGACATCTGGGCAGCCACTGAGAGAACAGAGGGCTGCAGTAAGTGGGTCTTTGGTCTGATCCATTGGGGATCTTCTTGCGTTCTTCAGACATAGCAGGGGCTCTTCCTGATGTAACTCATCATAGTGACATGAGTGCTTTGGTCTTGTGCTGGGCCCAGGGGTAACCCGTGAAACGCGGTCCAGAACGGGTCCAGAATTCGAAGGTTCTGCTAGGAGTCAGTCCGATAGGGCCAAGGCAGGAGACAAGGCAGGAAACCAGGCAAGGACAGGTACAAGATGTCAGGCAAGATCTAGCATACAGCAATGTTGCTCCCGCAACCTGGGACGGGGTCCGACAGCCTTTTATCTTTGTTGGGGTAGCGGCCGGTCCTGATCCCCCGGCGACTCACCTCCCTGTTTCGCCTGAAGGCGAGCACTCCTCCTGCGAGTACTCAGGTCTCTCCTTCTCTCAGACCTTAGTCTCTGCAGATCAGGAGACGTCGGTGGGTTACTAGACCCAGGGGCCGCCTCAGCCTCTCCTAACCAAACCGGTAGTGGAGCAGCTGTAAGTGATGGCCCAGCTGAAGGCAACAAGGTAATCCCCACATCTGGAGCCAGGCCCCTGACTCGGCCCAGCTGGTGTTTGTTGCAGGGGAACCTGTGCAGACTGGGACTCTTCAGGATCAGGCCCCAGACTTGGTTCAGATGATGCCTGAGGCAAAGAATCTGGTGCAGACTGAGACTCCTCTGGTTCCAAGTCTGAGTCCCAGGCCATCACCACAGGCCTTAAGAGTCACCAATGGCTTGCTTCTGCGGAAACAACTGGCAAATTCTGCTTCAACTGGAGGAACTTTTCAAAGGAGAAGAAGACACCTGGGAACCCCATTCCTTGGGGCCCCCAGCCTGCACCTTAAAGGAGACCAGCTGGAGCAAGAGCTGCAGGTTAGTTGAACCCGCGTTCACCATGTGATCTCCTGGTTGTTGGCGAACCACTTCAACTAAGGTGTTGCCCGTTGGCGGCACAAAGCAAGGAGGAGCCAGATCAACTGGTCCCCCAGCTGACAATGATTTTATATAGGCTGGAGAGAGAGAGATCTTAAAGTGGGATCAAAGGGGAGAGAGAGTCACTGGGTACCTCGGCTGCTTTCAGCGCCATTAATCATAGGCTATTCCTTTACCTCGGCTTAAGCTCGGCTGTTCCCCCCTGGTTTTCATGATCCTTATCGTGTTGCACTCCTAGCGCTTTAATGCGTGTTCATCTGTCCCCCCACCCCTTGTCTTTTCACTGCTGCAGCTGGTATCTTTCTCAATAATATTTGAAGACGGCCACGTAACACCTCAGGCATCTACCAGCCTGACTGAAGGTTAAAAAAAGAAAGGACTCCATCTGCAGAGAGCCATTAGTTACCGATGGAGCAAGTATTTGGAAGTGAGTTCTGTCAAAGTTGCAGCCATTTTGAGGGGATTGAGAGATCTTTCTGAAGCTTCCTCTTGACCTCTACATTGTGCCAGGGAGTTGTTTTCCCAACTGATGCTGGCTCTGCAAAAGAAGTAGAATGAGGGGGGAAGGAGGCAATAGAATGGGCCTCACCTCTTCAGGCTACAGGTGGGGAAAGCATCTGCTGTGTGCATACAAAATGTTCCAGGTTCACTTTTGGGGATCTCCACATGGGGTTAGACCATTGCCTGAAGTCCTGGAAAGTTGGTGGATGTGCACCACAATGGAAGGTTATTATGCAAATTAGCCACTCCACTTACCTTCCTCTTAACATTAGCACATCACAGAGGACGGTTTTAGTCCACTGTGCTAGTTTCTTCTTTCTAAGGAGTTACATGCAAAGCATACAACAACCATGCATTCAGTAAATACAAAGGCGGGGATCAGAATTGCACTTACTGCAGTGGTGCATTGGATGGGGCACGCTGAGAAGTGAATCCTTGGAACTTTATTCAGAACAAGGGAGATGATCGCATCTGCTGGAGTGCCAGTGTGGTGTAGTGGTTAAGAGAGGTAGTCTCGTAATCTGGTGAACCGGGTTCACGTCTCTGCTCCTCCATATGCTGCTGCTGGGTGACCTTGGGCTAGTCATACTTCTCTGAAGTCTCTCAGCCCCACTCACTTCACAGAGTGTTTGTTGTGGGGGAGGAAGGGAAAGGAGAATGTTAGCCGCTTTGAGACTCCTTCGGGTAGTGATAAAGCGGGATATCAAATCCAAACTCTACAATGTTAACTGATGGGCATCCCTTGCTCTGGCAAAGGAATGAGGCGATAATGAGGCTTACGAGTTAGTGACAGATTAGCAGGGAAGGAGGTGGAAAGGCGCCCCCTTGGCTAGACACCTGTCGTTGACTGGCTGGGTGCAGAGGAACGGTGGGAGGCACCAGCTGAGGAACCCCCTAGGGAACCCACACGAGAAGAAGGCTCAGAGCCAGGGGATTGGTGGTGGGACGATGATGAGAAAGAGAAGGGGCAGACCAGGAGGAGCAGGTGGCAGAAGCAGAAGAGATGACAGGGTTTAGTGAACAGGAAGAGGCTGCGGCAGAGCATAGTTCAGACGGCAGAAGCAGAAGCCAGGGAGTCTCCCTCTCCTGCTGCGACCAGCTCCCTTCTCCGCTGGTCTCCTAGAACATTCATAGAAATTAAACAAGCAGAGCAGAGGGTGGTTGTGTGTAGACGCAGCCTGAGGCTGCGTAGGAAAGACCTTGGAGAGGAGGAGTCCCTAGTGGGCACTGGGAAGGCAGGGGGCCTTCAGTCCTTGCAATTGCTTCATCAGGGCAAGACCTCCTAGAAAGCATTGGTGAGACCACTAGGCCTGAGCTGTGGCTTGTTTCCTTGAATAAAGAGTTATCGTACTTTTCCACGTATAACATGCACCCTTGTATAAGACGCCCCCTATTTTTAGGGACTCCAAATTAAGAAAATGGCCCAGAGTTGCTGAGCTTTTTTTGGGGGGGGGGGGATTGACAAAGGTTGTTGAGGGTTTTTTTTGGGAGGAAATGCAGTAAACCACTAACCAATTGCTTGTGTTGTTTGATAACAACTGCTCCTTCTGCAAAACACGTCTGCCTGATCGCCAACGGCAAAAGGAAATCACAAGCCCAATTGCCGAAGTTGCAGCAAATCAAAAACTGTCCTTGACGCAACAACCAAACACACACCCTTTTAATGCAGTATCAGCCAATACAAATCATCCTTTGCTGCAGCCATCAATCACACACCAAATCACCATCAGGCGAGCGTGGGATGGCTGAGGTTGGGCTGAGAGTGTTGGGGCAGTCCCCATTAGCTTCAGTGGGTTAGCATATACACTCGTTAAGTTTGTCAGGAGCTCAGCCTACACTCGAGTAGGACCTTGGTAGAAACACATGCCCAACTGGCATGTTCTCTCCCTGCTGGTCAATCGTTCAGGAGCTTCAAAAGCTTTCTTCAGCCCGAACATCACAGCGACCGATGCCAACCGACACCGGCACACTTAGGGATCCACAGAGTTTGCGTACCTTGCGTGACAGACCTCAGCAACTCAGCATTTTGGCTAATCTACTTTATTTACATATAAACACACATGGAGCACTGCAACATGGCTCCCTCTCTCTCTAGCATCAGACAGCAAAGAGAAAAAGAACAAAGGACAATAGTCCCACTTCACGGAATGCAATAACACAAACATCCTGTCTCTGTCACTTTCCACTCTGTGGAGTCAAAACACATACAGTCATGTGGTAGACAAAAACCCTATGACTGCAATCATGGTGCAGGAATTCTAACAAAGTTGACCCCACTGAGCTCACGCAGAGTAAGTTTCCTTCTGATGATGTTCCACCAGAGACCACACAGGCACTTTCAACGTAGAGACCAATTCGCCTGTCACAAATCAATCAAGTGCACCCATGGTGTCTCAGTGTTGGAGAAGGGGCCAAACATGCTGAAGTAATAGCAAATATAGGGAGGAAGATTTCACCCGCACCCATGTTTCCTAAACCAGACCTTTTTTGCCAGTAGCTAAGCAGTTTCTTCACCCAGAATCTTTGTAAGCATCAAATGCTTTGTTTCACGGAAAGAGCCTACACTGGAAAGAGCTGAGCATCTTATACGGCAAATATCAAATGTGCCTGTGCTCAATCTATCATCAAAAGCAAGCCTAAGGGAGAATCCTGGAAAGAGGAAAACTCTCTCACAAATATCTACTGTCAAGATCCTTTAATCTCTCCAAGAGCCCTGAGGCTCCTCCAAGTCCGTCAACCACATTTTAGTTTTCAGGAACAATTGTGTATAACTTCTCCTCCTTCTCTCTTTCACCTCACATTTTCTCCACAGCTTTTCCAAGGCCTTCCCACACATCATAAAAAAGCAGAAATTACCTGAGGGGGAGCTGAAGAGAAAGATGGTTGTGGGGAACGCAAAGCGTAGCAGAATATAAAAAATATCAAGTTCAACGCAAAGTAAGCAATCCTGGTAAAAGAAATCTTAAAAAACAGAAGAAGCGGTTACTCCAGTCTGGGTTTGCAATTGTGGAGCTATACCTTCCAGTTAATTTTCAGGACTAAGAGGGTGTGATTTGAGAAATGCTCCCTGTGTGAAAGTAATTTCTTGTCCCTTTAGACTCAGGCGAAGGTTATACAATAATCTATAACGGAAGAAGTTGCCACCTAGCACATAGCTATACATTACAGATGATTTAGGAGCCATTCTTCAGGCCCAGGGAATTCTGGGAGCTAGACTTCTGCTCAGGAAGCTGAGAATCTCTTAACAGACGTTCGGCGCTATTGCTGGACTTTGAGCCCCAGAAACGTTGCAAGGAGCCATGACAGCTAAACAGATATTAATTTATTGATTTGCCCATTAGTACCTAAAAGGTCCATAAATGACCACATTTATAAACATAAACCTAACCAAAATACACTACAACATAGAGAAACAGGAGACTTCATATAAGGCATTAACATTTTCATGCAACAGACAACACACACACACACACACACACACACACACACACACACACACACACCAGTTACAGCCGCAGAAAGCTTTAGATCAAAATTAGCTCAGCCAAGGTTTGGAGAAAAAAAAATGTAAGTTTTTTCTTGGTGCCGAAAATATGGCACCAGGTGAACTTTGCTGGGAAAAGCATTGCACAAGTGGGGGGGGGGGAGACCTTCTCCCTTGTCATCACCCTCTAAGCCTCTCTCAGAGGAAGTATGTGGAGAAAGGCAATTGATGAAGATCTAAGGGTCCAGATAGCTTGATGAGCAACCAAAATAGTTTTGCAGTGTAGATATGCCCAAGTAGCTTTTCTTGGTCATTCCCCAGAAATAAGCTTTATTGTAAATGTCCACCTACAAGGTTAGGCTTGTAGGAAAAGTTAGTCCTCCCCCACAATAATTCTTCATGCCCAAACTCCATAGGGGTGTTCATACATGACGCTTGGCAAGTGTGCAAGCGATCAACCTGTGCACTCAGATAGTTGAGCTGTAGCCTCATGCAGTTATTCACAAGCAATGTTCAATGAGAATACCATCTGTGTACCTGTGGAGACAACAGCTGAGCTGCAGAAGTCAACAAGCATACCCCACTTTTGTGCAAACACATGTAGATTATGTAGAGACAACTGGTACCTGTGTAACATGCAAACAAGCCTCATTTGAGGGCTGCAGACCGGTGTCAGGATTCAACCCTGCCCAGATATGGAAACGGGGTCTTCTTGAAAGGAGGAGGACACTCCACAGATCTTCACTCTGCCAGTGACTTTGCAGGGATGTTGGATTCCTGGCCAGCTCTTGGCTCCTTCCTCACGTCCCCCATGTTTACAGGACCAGAAGAGATGATGAGCCAAGCAGCAGTTTCAGAACATGAGGCTACTTGGCAGAAGCACCTACTTGGATCAGGGCCTAGCTGAGAGTCAGGAAGGGGTGAGCTCTTGTAGAAGCTCCCAGTATGAGCTACTTCATTTCTGAAGCACCAGCTGTCTCCCAAGCCCCAGCCTTCCTGAACTGAGTGGCCTGTATGGCCTGATGCAATCACACCCAGTTTTCCTCATGCCATGACCACCACTGATGCAGGTTACCCCTGAAGCTGCTATTAGCAGGACGGGATGAAACATATGGGCATAAATACTTGAACCCCCTGCCATCTCCCTGCAGCCGTGGCCCAATTTGGGTTTCCCTGCAGCTACTTTTACAAGAGAGGGACGCGGGTGGCGCTGTGGGTTAAACCACAGAGCCTAGGACTTGCCGATCAGAAGGTCAGCGGTTCGAATCCCCGCGACAGGGTGAGCTCCCGTTGCTCGGTTCCTGCTCCTGCCAACCTAGCAGTTCGAAAGCATGCCAGTGCAAGTAGATAAGTAGGTACCACTCTGGCGGGAAGGTAAACAGCGTTTCCATGCGCTGCTCTGGTTCACCAGAAGCAGCTTAGTCATGCTGGCCACATGACCCAGAAGCTGTACGCCGGCTCCCTCGGCCAATAAAGCAAGATGAGCGCCGCAACCCCAGAGTCAGTCATGACTAGACCTAATGGTCAGGGGTTCCTTTACCCTTTACCTTTTACTTTTACAAGAAGGAATTTATTTCAGGAGTTCAGAGGTTAGGAAAGACGAAAAGCCAACTGAGCAATGGCGTAGGAGCAACTCTTGTGACTTTCTTCTTTACCGTTGCTCCGTCCCCTTGATCATTTTGCTTGATGTTTTCTGAAACTTTTCCAGGTGTGGTGGCCAGAACTGCATTTCAAGTGTGCTTGTGCTATAATGTGTGTTTGTTTTCTAGTTTATCTTCCCTTTTTGTGTGTGTGTCTTGCTTACATTAAAAATAAAAATAAAAATAAAAATCCACTGCTCTGTGACACCTCCAATTTCACACCGAGGACTCTAAAGACTTTGCAGTGTGCTTTGGTTGATGCTGGATAATGATTCCAGCAGTTTGCGTCAAGGTGATAATCTTTTCTTCACTCCTTTTTTTAATCAGCACCATTCATCTGCGTCAACACGAGTGCCGAGAAAATCACCTTCGATGCAAACCAACCAGGTGGACGTGTTGAAGAACTCTGCTATTTGTACCCCTCCCCCGACACACACACTCTTTAAATATTTTATTCATGATTTTGGCACTCCTAGCCATGTTTATTTCTATAACCTTCTGCAGTTTCGACACTTATGATTAATGCATTGCCTAATGGCTCCCCATCAATTAATTGGCCAAACCAGAGTTTTCTGACACATCAGATCCAAGCATCCATTAAGCCAACCTGGTGGATTCCAGATGTTTTGGGATGTATTTTCCATCAGTCCCAGCCAGTATGGTCAATAGTTAGAGATGGTGAGAACTATGGTTCAACATGACGCTTATAAAGACGTTCCTTTCGATTTTCCAACATGGTGAATTGGGGGTGACCGCATTTCAGAGAATATTCTAAATACACTGGCCTCATCCAGGAATTACTATTGTTTCTTCGCCCTCTCCTCTCTTTGATTGCTTCCAGATGATCTCGTTATTAAACGTTCATCCAGATTTTTTTTGCCTTCAGATCAGATGACATTGGCTATTTAATGAGCCTTTATTCTGATTTGTTTGCAGGCAGATCAGATTAAAATTGCACCAAAGCGAGGACTTCCGGGTTAGCGCCTCCAACAATGGCGGATTTCCTCTGATCGGGAGGAATCCGCTTCGTGAGAATTAGGGTCTGGACCGCCACTCGCGGGGAAACCCGGTTTCGGGGATCCGGAGCGACGTGGGGTGAATGGCGCGGTGCTTCGAATCGACTGCTCTTTTCACGGAGTGAAGCCGCATTGCTGTTGCCGGAGAGCGCTGACTTTTTCCTGTGAACAATTGGATTTTAAACAACTGCCCGTGAGTAGAATGGAAAATCGGACTATGAAACTTCTTAATTTGGCACTGAAGCGGGAAGGTCTAAACAGGAAGTCCGCCTTCCGCTTTAAGCAAAGACATTGCAAGCTAGAGTCTGGAAAGTCGTTTGCAAAGGACTAAATTTCCATCAGTTAAAATTACCAAACCCCCCTTGGAAGCAGGAGAAGAGGGGGGAAATTTTAGACTGTTTAAACCTGCAGAAGAGAGAGTAAAGAAAGATAAATTTCCACCGTCTTGAACCTGGGAGCGGGGTGTCAGAGACAGACGTTTTGGGGAAGTTCATTGACTGTGGATAAAACGTTTTTTGACAGATAGTTAAAAAAGAGAAACATTTTGATTCCAATGTTCCCTTTTGCACTTAAAAGGAACAAAATATCTGAAAAAAGAAAGAAATTTTGTTGCTGGATCTGCTTTTATAAAAAAAAGACGGATACAAACAGAAATTGTTTCCTCTAGAGGGAGCTTGTGAAACTGTTGCTGGAGTCGATCTGGGGAATTCCACAGCTGTAGAGATTAAAGATCGTGAGACCAGACATTGACCTTGAACAAGAATGTGCCCAGAAGAAGCTTTAGTGCTTGCTTTTTGCAAGACAAGTGCTTTACTGGAACAGTTACATGAGAAGATGGATTTGATGACTGTTGCAGTTGGCAATTTTGGACAAATAGTGAATACCCATATAAAAACCACTCAGGAATGTGCCTTGACAGGGCAAGTTGTGAAGAAGATAAAGGAGGAGGTTGTTGCTGAACCTCAAGTAATAGAAATGGAGAGAGCTGCGGCCTTGCAGGAACATAAGTTGTTGTTTCTGACGACTGAACCTGGAGAAAGTCAGATTTGGAGAGATGGAGTACTGTTTGGTCTGGAGATGGGAAGTTGGATAGATCCCCTTATGCAGGGATGTTTTGACTTTTCGGATCTGGTTTTGGGCCAGGGGGAGTTTGGAGTTGTGGGGGCCCTTAACCTTGGAGGGACTTTGAAACATGCCTTCAAATATCTTTTGGATTTCAGTGCTGACTATGGAGAATGGGCTGACTTGTTGAGAAGGGATAAAGATATTGTCAAGTTGGAGTCTCCCTGAGAGAAAGGAAGGAAATTAAGAATAAGATCAGCGGAAGATAAAGTAAAGTGCAAGTATAAACAGGAAGAAGACCTGCAGAAGGGACATGGAAAAGACTTAAGAGCCTCGGATAGGTCACCAGGTTGATGGACTAGATGGAAGGGATAGAAAGGACTGATAAAACCCGAGACCAGGAAGAAGAGACGATGGATGAAGATTGGAAGAAAGTTTTAAAAAAATTCATTTAGAAAATCATTGTAAAATTAGTGAGTATTAGAAAAATGTTGGAAAGAAACTATTTGGCTTTAGTAGAAATGTTAAAAGGAATTATGTATAAATAAGTTTTAAGTTTTAAGCTTTAGGGCTTTTCATGGTAAGATAAGGTTAAAATAAATAAAGGTAATTTAATGACAGAATATAGTGAAAGATGGAAAGGATTTGCTGAGATAATTAACAACTAGAATACAAAAAAGGGAGTTGTGAGGAGGTCGATGAAACAAGTTAACGAAAGATAAAGATTTGGGAATATTGGATTTGTTTTTAATTTTTTTGTTTATTTTATTTTTGGTTTTGATGTATTGTGTATTTTGTTTTTTCTTTTTTTTGTTTTTATTGACTTGTATTGTTTAATTGCTCTTTTTGTCTACCTTTTTTTTCTTTTCCTTTCCCCCCCTTTTTTCTCTGTAATTTTAAATTCTCAATAAATATCATTTAAAAAAATAAAAATAAAATTGCACCAAAGCAAGTGCTATTCCACATTTAGCAGTCCATTTCCCCATCACTTTCCTTACTGCAAACAGTCCAATCATTTGGATAAGTGGGTTTGCTGCGCAACAGCTCCAGATCAGTTTTAACCGTGCAACGTGAATTTGCCAAAATGTGATTGAATCCCACTGCAAGAAAATAGTGACGGCCTGGAAGGGCGATATATATACCATATTTTTCGCTCTATAGGACGCACTTTTTCCCCTTCAAAAATGAAGGGGAAATGTGTGTGCGTCCTATGGAGCGAAGACGCCATAGCCCTGCGACCCTCTCCCGGCTGGAGAGGTGACGCGCGGCTATGGCAGCAGCCTCTCCGCTGCGCCTTTCCGCTGCTCCCTGACCTGCTCTTTGGGGCTGGTGGTGGGCTTCCCCCCGCCAGCCCCAAAGAGCAGGTCAAAAGGAACCTGAAGCCTGGAGAGCAAGAGGGGTCGGTGTGCACCGACCCCTCTCGCTCTCCAGGCTTCCAAGGTAGCCGCCTGAATGCACCTTAAACGGCACCTTGTTTTAGAGCGGGAAAACAAGAGGGGGGAAATTCTTCCTCTCTCTGCGCAGCGCCTCCTGCCGCTTCGCTGAAGGGGCGCTGGGCAGAGAGGGGGAAATTTTTTTTTTCTTGTTCTCCCCCCTCTAAAACAAGGTGCGTCCTATTGTCCGGTGCATCCTATGGTGTGAAAAATACGGTATATATAGGGCGATACACACACACACACACGACACATTTATATGATGCATTTAAAGTACTGTGATACTACTTTAAACAGCCATGGCTTCTTCAAAGGGATTCTGGGAGCTGCAGTTTGTGAAGGGTGCTGAGAGTTGCTATGAGCTGTCCAATTCCCTTCACAGAACTACAGTTCCCAGAGTTCCCTGCAAAGAGGAGTTGATTGTTAAGCTACTCTGAGAATTGTAGAACTGTGAGGGGAATGGGGTGTGTGTGTTTCTCCTAACAACTCTCAGCACCCTTAACAAACTACAGCTCCCAGAATTCTTTGGGAGTAGCCCTGACTGTTTAAAGTGCTATGGTGAAACTTTAAATGTATAGTGTAAATGAGGCTTATACTCTCTCTCTCTCTCTCAGCAGTGATTTCTCTGGCCGGGAGCAGGTCACCCAGCCTGTGCACTTAACAGAACTTACGGAAGCAAAATATCTATTAAATGTTGTGAAAGCATTATTGCTGATACTTGCAGTTTTATAGTATTAAAAAGGCTTTTGAAAGTCAGTGTTGGTTTATTGCTGTACTGACAACCAACTGCTATAAGAGAACAGAATGAAATATAAAATGGAGAAAACACTGGAATAGTAATTCGGATTTTTGTTGATGTTGTTGTTGTTTTAAGGACAAAGAAAAATTACAGGGGCATTGCTATACCTCACACACCCCTTTCTGCATGATAAAACATAGGCTTTCAGAAAAGGGACCATTGACTCCAGTAGCTGAGAAAATACAGCAACTTTCCTGAAGCTGAATTAGCTATTTCATTTTTGTTTAGTACATGTGGTTTGACAGTGGAGGTAGAACATAGCCATTGTAGCTAGTAGTCTTTGAGTCTTGTCCTCCCTGAATTTGTTCAGTCTTTTGAAGCCATCTAAGTTGGCGGCCATAACTGACTCCAGTGGGAGGAAGTTCCAAAGTTTAACTCTGTGGAGCTCATGGAGCATATTGGGGCAGAGGAAGATATTTAGGTTGTGGCTTCTAACTGAAAAAAGTAGCTACTCCCAATATCATGAACTTGTCAGAAATATTGGGAGTATATACTACCTCCCCAGCAATAAAAAAACCAACTATGTAATTTATAGGGAAATTGATCTATTACATTATAGCTTGAGCAGGAAACCAAATAGCTAACAGAAGTATAGAGTCGATTTTTATAATATACTGGAATGATAAGTATAGAGATAATAAAGTTCTATGTTCAGTATTTTCTCTTTTATAGTTGATACTTCATTTATATATATAGTCATCTGTTGAATATATATATAAAAAAGAGGGAAGGCTAGTCTACACTCAAATGAGGTCTCCTCCCTTCTTTTCTTTTCTCATTTGCTTTCTATCTTTTCCTAAGGAGTTCACTGTAACGTGTGTACATATCTTACATACCAATACTTCTTTTCTTAGTTTTCTTTTAATTAGTACATAGAAACCCGAGCTTTCTTCCAAAGAATTCAAGGAGGCAACCATAGCTCTCTACAATCTTTTCCCTTGCCACAACCCTGTGAGGTAGGCTAAGCTGAGAGATTTTGTGATGAGTGCAAGGTCTTAGAGGGGGGGGAGAGAGCTTTTGCAGACTGAGTGATATAGCGGGGGGGGGAGGGGGCAGGACCACAGGGGCAGTTGCCCTGAGTACAAAATGGTTAGGGGCGCAAAAATGTCAGTGCCCGGTGCTGCCTTAATACAGCTTCATGCTTCTAATAATAATAATAATAATAATAATAATAATAATAATTTTTATTTATACCCTGCCCTCCCCAGCCAAGGCCGGGCTCAGGGCGGCTAACAAGCAATAATAAAAACAAGCTGAATGAATACAACTTAAAAACAAGATTAAAATACAACATTAAAATATTGAAATGTTAAAATATTAAAATGCAGCCTCACAGGAGGAGAAAGGAAAAGAAAGAGGGGGAGGGAATCAGATTGGCTCCAAGCCAAAGCCCAGGCGGAACAACTCTGTCTTACAGGCCCTGCGGAAAGAAATCAGATCCTTCAGGGCCCTGGTCTCATGAGGCAGAGCGTTCCACCAGGCCGGAGCCAGTGTTGAAAAGGCCCTGGCTCTGGTTGAGGCTAATCTGACTTCCTTAGGGTCCGGGACCTCTAGGGTGTTGCTATTTATGGACCTTAAGGTCCTCTGTGGGGCATACAGGGAGAGGCGGTCCCGTAGGTACGAGGGTCCTAGGCCGTGGGCCCTCGTATCTACGGTCCAGGGTCGCTGTACCCTGTTGAAAATGGCTTCCCTGTGCAAACCAGACAACGGAATGACTCTTCTTTTCTTATCTCTGCAGCTGTGATCTCCTGGGTGACACAGATGCCGTTAGGCAGTTGAATGGGGATGGGTACACCGTCTGTTTCCCTCCCTCCCAACCCTCTGCACAGCCTTGGGCTCTGGCAACCCATGCTACACCACTGCTGCCTTCTCATCTGCACAACCTTTTGGGAGCCACATGCAAGTGGTGGGTGGAGCTAGATGCAAAAATGGACAAAGCAGTGGATGCCATTTTTACCCTTGTACAGGAAGCCAGTTTCTACACATCCCTCTCTAGCCTCCACTGAGGCAAGCAGGAAGCGTCGCTAGAGCTCAAGGACACATTTCAGCCAGACAAAAGCACTCCGGAAAGGCATGAAGGGTGTGTGGGCTGAGAAGAGACTCCATGAAAGCGAGTGTTGGAAAATGCAAAAGAATGTACACAATGCATAGTTAGACCCTGGAATTCGCTCTTACAAGTGGCAGTTAAGGCGGTCAATAGCTACTAACCCCAATAGCTATGTTCCACCTTCACGGCTGGAGGCAGAAATGCTTCCATAACCCTCCAAGTCTCCCTATTTCCCATGGACAGTCGCTGATTTACAGAAGAAGTCCTGGTTTCTGATTTGATCCTGAAATATTTTCCCCAAATTTCCTTAAAAAGGACCCCTGACAGTTAAGGCCCCTCGCGAACGACTCTGGAGTCGCAGTGCTCATCTTGCTTTACTGGCTGAGGGAGTCAGCATTTGTCCGCAGACAGTTTTTCTGGGTCATGTGGCCAGCATGATTAAGCCACCTGTGGCGAAACCAGAGCAGTGCACGGAAACACCATTTACCTTCCCGCCGGAGCGGTACCTATTTATCTACTTGCACTTTGAGGTGCTTTTGAACTGCTAGGTTAGCAGGAGCAGGGACTGAACAACAGGAGCTCACCCTGTCGCGGAGATTCGAACTGCCGACCTTTCGATCAGCAAGCCTTAGGCTCAGTGGTTTACACCACAGCACCTAATTTCCTTAGAGTGTCCCTATTTTCACTGGAGAAATGTCGGCCGGTACTGTATGTGCTTCTGAATATCAGTTGCTGAAAGGCAACTCGTGTGCTGTGGTCCTGCTTGTGAGTTTCCCACAGGCCTCTGATTGGCCACTGGGAGACCAGGATGCTCGATTAGGTGCCTCAAGGACCGCCTGTCCCCATATGAACCGACCTGTACCTTGTGATCATCATCTGAGGCCCTTCTTCACATGCCTCCTCCATGAGAGGTCCAGAGGGTGGCACCATGAGAATGGGGCCTTCTCTGTTGTGGCTCCCCGCTTGTGGAACACTCTCCCTG
Organism: Podarcis pityusensis; assembly: GCF_964106645.2. Lineage (NCBI taxonomy): Eukaryota > Metazoa > Chordata > Lepidosauria > Squamata > Lacertidae > Podarcis > Podarcis pityusensis. The sequence continues at coordinate 15,622,146 of NC_138027.1, read as the reverse complement.
GGGAAGCTCGCCTGGTGCCTTAGTTATATATCTTTAGGCGCCAGGAGAAAACATTTCTCTATCACCAGGCTTTTGGCTGATTAAACATTCTACAGTCTTTTAAACTGGAGAGTATTGTTTTTGTTTGTTACTATGTTACATGTTCTGTGTTTTTTATATTGCAAACCTCCCTGTTATCCTCGGATGAAGGGCTGTATAGAAATTGTAATCATTATCATCATCATCAGTACCATTTTTCTAGAAAAAAAGAGGTGCTGGAACAAAACATAAATTCTCTTATAACGGCAATGGCAATGACCTGAGAGGTGCCGGAACTCAGTTCTGGTGAGTTCAGGATAAATAAAAGCAATAATAATAATAGTAGTAGTAAGTAGTAGAAGATGGGTTGCAGCCCCGATCTAGCAGGCTGTTCTTTTGTAAAATAGTAGCTGCCTGGTGGCAATGAGTGCCAGTTTTGAAAAAGGCCCCCAGGACAGACATAATCTCATTGGAGCTCTTGCAGCTTCCAGCAGTGCTGCGGGTTCCAAGGTATCATCGCGCAATGTGTACATTCAATAAGCTTGCTTCCCGTGGTGCGCAGATCACGCTGACCTTGACTAAAATATAGATGATGGAGGCAGAGTTCGCATTCCTCGGGGCAGGTGCACATCAGAACGCATCGTGGATGACTCCGACCGGCAGCTGTGCAGAGGCATTCTGCCAATTATTTACAGTGCAATTTGCTGCTTACTGGTGCACAAACGTAACACGCAAGATTTCGAGGAACTGACTGTATAATGAGCGCGAAGTGCCAGGCATTCCTTAGAATGACTTTTGCTCTCTGTAGTTTGCAAGACTTCATCAACAGCATGTTCCTGTCTCGGAGTCTGATTTACACAATGCCATACGCACACACACACACACACACACACTCATACCACATGTTACGGACGCTTCAGGTTACGTGTTTTTGGGTTGTGGACTGCAGAAAACCCGGAAGTACCGGAATGGGTTACTTTCGGGTTTTGCTGCTCATGCATGTGCAGAAGCGCCAAATTGCACCGGCGCCTGCACAGACGCGGCACTTCAGGATGTGAATGCTGCGGGTTGCGGACGTGTCTCCATCACGGATTATGTCCACAACCCGAGGTTCCACTGTGTATATATATATATGTGTGTGTGTGTGTGTATGTGTGTATATATATATATATATGTGTGTGTGTGTGTGTGTGTGTGTGTGTGTATATATATATATATATATAGCCAAAGGGGAATATATCTGCAGAAATATTTCAAAGCTTCTGGACCCCAAACTAGATTAGTAGTGCCACTAAAAACAACCCCATCCCTGCAGTCCTGATCAGTTTGCAGATCAATAAACAGTTTGTTCTGCATTTCAAACACAGCATGTGAGGGATGCCCAAGTACAGTTTTTTTTTATGGGTTTCTGGAGTAGTCATACCATCAGCCACATAATGCCTGCAAACCACATAGATCCCCTTCATGAATACAGTAGTACCTTGATTCTTGAACTCAATCCATTCTGGAAGTCTGTTTGACTTCCAAAACGTTTGAAAACCAAGGCGCAGCTGCTGATTGGCTCCAGAAACAATGCCAACAGCTGCAACGGATGTTTGGCTTCTGAAAAAATTTCACAAACCGGAACACTTACATCCGGGTTTGTGGCGTCTGGGAGCCAGTTTGTTTGTCAACTAAGCTGTTCGGGAACCAAGGTACCACTGCAATTGTGGTTTGTACCTAGATGGTCAAGCCAACATGTGGGGCTGAACAGTGGTGATGTATGGAAGGCATAATAAGTCATGGCACCTCTGTGCATATAGCTCAGGGCTGTGTGAGGTCTTCTGCCAGCCCTACAGCACATCTGGCCTCATGCAGAAGTGAATGGCTATGACTGGCACAAAGAAACAGAGTCATCATCAACATCATCATTTTTAATTTGTATACCACCTTTCTATCTAACAATACTCAAGGCGGTTTACAAGCTGAAGAAACAAAAAATGTACATCTTATAACAATCTAATGCAATACAAAAATGTGATAATAAAACAAAACTTTTAAATAGGCAACCTCCATCAAAAAAGTAACATTCAACAATCATTAGAATAGTATAAAATAATAATATCAACATATAAAAGCTAAACAGAAATCCACTCAACAGTTACAATAATATCTAAACTATAATCAATGAAACAACGGCAAGCCACAGTACATAAAACAATACAATACACATTGAGAAGCAGAGGGTAGAGCAAGGCAGGTGGAAGGAGGCCATGCTTGATGGAGTCTCTCCCCTCACAGTTCTTCCTCCAGGAACAGCTTCCTTATGAGGAGACCCAGGGCTGGAGGGTGGGACAAGGCAGGTGGAAAGAGGCCTTGCCTGATGGAGTCTCTCCCCTCACAGTTCTTCCTCCAGGCACAGCTTCCTTATGAGGAGACCCAGGGCCAGGGGGTGGGACAAGGCAGGTGGAAAGAGGCCTTGCCTGATGGAGTCTCTCCCCTCACAGTTCTTCCTCCAGGAACAGCTCCCTTATGAGGACTCCTAGGGCTGGAGGGTGGGGTAAGGTGGGTGACAGGAGGCCTTGCCTGATGGAGTCTCTCCCCTCACCAGAACCATGCAATGGCCATTCAAAGAGCTCTGATGTTGAGATGCTAGTTTTACCTTTTTAAAAGGTGGTTATGCTATGAGCTTTCAAGAAAGGATCACAGGAACCTAGGAAGCTGCAGTATACCAAGTCAGAACATTGGTCTCACAAGCTCAGTACTGGTTTGCCATGGCTCTCCAGGGTTTCAGATGGGAGACATACCTGGAGGTGCTATGGATTGAGTGAGGGACTCTCTGCATGCAATGCAGACATCTTACCACTGAGCTATGGTGCTCTCTCAATCTTGAGAAGGTTGTTGTTGTTTTTAAAATAATAATAATCAGTGATGAAAGAACTAAAGTCAGATCCAAAGCCAGTGGCATTTCATACCAAATCATACACAACAATGTCCTGCTTTGAGAGTGAAGGTGATGCAACCACAAATCTAGAATCTAGCTTGGTGATGAAATTGGCCATTGGCCATGCTGGCTAGGGCCAATGAGAATTTCAGTTCTGCAACATCTGCAGGGCCACAGGCTCACCAGCCCAACACAGCTCTGGAGCTGGCCCTGTCTAAGACAAACCACTGCATCCTCTGGCTTGCCATTGTCTGTTCCAGGAACAAACAAGATCTTTGGCTTGGAAGATCTAGTTTGTCTTTCACTAGAAGGTCCACCAACAGCAGCCAAGTCCAAAACAATGACTCAAGGAGGAAGACACAAGGATGGACCATAACTCAGCAGCAGATCTTCTCCAAAGTTCAGTCTTTGGCATCTGCAGGCAGGACTGGGAGAAACACCTGTCTGAAACCCTGGACGACCACTGCCAGTCAGTGTAGGCTATTCTGAGCTAGATGGACCAATGCTCTGATTCTGTATAAAGCATCTTCCTATGTCCGTATCATAGGTTTGAGGAATTAAGTGCTCTGAGCACATGCTCAGCCCAGGAATGTTGAACAGTGCACATAGAAATCATTTCTCTCTCACACATCTATTTCTGTTCTCTCTCCCCCTCCCAGCTTTCTTGATTTCAGCAGCTTAATTTAGGAGGGATGGGGAGAAGACTTTTTGTTGTCAGCATTGTTAAGCCATTAGGAGCTGGAAACTCTTGCTGTCAGCAAGGCCACTTCAGACCTTCCTAATAGTGTTGGGAAATTGGTGGTAGAGCTCACACATCCAGAGCAGGTTGGGATGATACTTCGTGTGCTTTACCTCCCTCCTTTCAGCACTTTCATGGCCAGGATGGAATTTGGAAGAGGGCTAATTTATCTTCTAATGCAGATATGCAATATGATCCAATCAGCACGACAGCTTCCCATGAGTCACAATGCAACCGGATCATCCAGGCCTTTAAATTTTGGCTCGGAAGGACGCTCAGAGATTGCTTGGGGGGGTGAATATGGTCTGGATCAGCACGATCGCTTGACCCTGCAAAACTCTAACATCTGAAAATATGTGCATGGCTTAGAGACGCAGTGATATCACACTTTGCTTGAGCTATTGTTGCCTGGGGACGGAGGAAAGGGGATGGAACTACAAAGGGTTACGTTAGAGCTGGCCAAGCATCTGATAAGGTGCGATTCCAGCAAAGCAGTTTCTCCTCTGCCTGTAAAAAACCTCGCTGAGCCATCATCTTCATCAAAAATGGGAGATAAGCTGTCAGCCACAGCTCTAAGCTGCTCGACGCTAACAATACGTCTGAGAACCATCATGGATTTTATTTTTTTATCACTTCATTTATTATCAAAGTTCTTACAGCCTTGCATTTTCCATTAGGCGATCCAGATATTTCAAGTCAGCACACCACAAGGTACGTATGGCCTGCATTAGTGGGATTGATTGTTTATCCATGTCAGTTGGCTGTTATCGCCCATCCATTTTGGAAGCTGACTTAAGATATCTACCAGGCTTTGGAGAGTTTCTGTTCTATCGCATAACCGGAGCTTTGCACGTTATAGCACCTTAATTGCTAGCCTTTCCTGACATCTTTGTCTTCCGGGGAAATAAATGCGAGTTGGAAAGAGCCATTTGCAACATGGCGGGTGGGAAGGGAGGGCAGAAGAGGAAAGACAGTCTGAAAGCCCTGTGGCGGTCATAACAGGAATACACACACATATATAAGCATCTCCAAGAGGTGCCTTGAAAGTCAAATTGAGGATGTCTGCCAAATCGTCACTAGAAGCAGGTTCCACAACAAGGAGGGTGGACATCTTCATTGCTTCTGTCCAGTTCTGACCATATTGCTGTCTTCTTCAATTCCTGGATCGTGATGCCTGAATTCTGTGTCTTCTATTGCTCCCAGTGGCTGAAGAACAAAGACTGGACAAAGAGTTCTTTCAAAGGTCTTTAATGCTTAGATTACTACAGTAAAGGTAAAGGGACCCCTGACCACTAGGCCCAGTCATGGCCAACTCTGGGGTTGCGGCGCTCATCTCACTTTATTGACCAAGGGAGCCAGCGTACAGCTTCCGGGTCATGTGGCCAGCATGACTAAGCCACTTCTGGCGAACCAGAACAGCGCACGGAAATGCCGTTTACCTTCCCGCCGGAGTGGTACCTATTTATCTACTTGCACTTTGACGTGCTTTCAAACTGCTAGGTTGGCAGGAGCAGGGACCGAGCAACAGGAGCTCACCCCGTTGCGGGGATTCGAACCGCCGACCTTCTGATTGGCAAGTCCTAGGCTCTGTGGTTTAACCCACAGCGCCACCCGTGTCCCTAGATTACTACAATGCCTGCTAATTATTGGCTTAAGGCAAATATAGCGACAACAATGGCAGGTGCTCTAGCTGGCAAGCTTTGAGAATTGACCTGACACTGTCACACCCATTGGGGTGGAGTGGGATGGGCTTTTCTTAAGGCTGAAAGCATTTCTGCAATCTTTCGCTATGTGTAATAGGCAGTGTTAAGTATACGAACAAGGGGGTAAACGGCATTATAACAACCTCTCCACTAAATTTTAATATCTGGAACATGGACTTTTCCTGTTTTAAAAACAGAAAAAAAAATCTCGGAAGAACTAGGTCATGTTGTCTGATGGAGATGTTTGTCCTACAGTAATTCATGGCTGAGAGTTTAATTGAATTTTCATATGCATTATGAAGTCGAGACTGTAAGCTCCCTCCCACACTAGTCCAAATGGGTGACTCATTTGGACTTACAGTAGAAAAAGCACTTTTATTTATAGTTTTCTTCCCACATTTGTCTGACGTTTGAGTGCCCATTGATTTTTCCTATTGTCCCATTTAATTATGAGCATTAACATCAGTTAGAGGATTTATGTCTTTAATTAAGTGGGTCCCAATAGGAAAGCTTCAAAATAATACGTGGAGATATATTTTTCAAGCTGTTATACGACTGTACATTACTTTTCTTAATCAAGAGGTATGAATAACAAGAGTTAATTGCTTTATTTTCTATAATCAAGGAAGAGCATTTTTTTATTTATTTTCTAAAAGCCAAACAAATAAACAAAGGAAGTAATGAAAGCCCATCTCAACAGTAATTTTGAGGGTTTGCTTGTTGAAAGGTTTGCAAATGCATTTGTTTATTTATTAAGGCATTTATGCCTCACCCTCTAGTTTCAAAGGTATGACTAACAATCAAAGTTATACTATTAAGCAATATATTTTAAAAACACACACATAAACAACAGGCAGAGGAATCCACATGGGGCAAGAGAGGAGATCAGCCCTGTTTAGGGAAGTTTTTAATTTTAGAGGTTTTATCACATTATTTCTTCTTCTTCTTCTTCTTCTTCTTCTTCTTCTTCTTCTTCTTCTCCTTGGCGATCACGCGTAGCCAAGTAAGGTTGTCTTCAATAAACACGGTTTTAACAATGAGTCTGTAAGAGACTGTGGAGGCCAATTCTGGATCCACACATGGTGTGGATTTGCCAAGCGTGCCTTCCTCTTAGCACATTTTTCCCTTGCGTCCTGAGTTCGAGTGTCTTCAAGCGCATGACACCTTTGATAAAGGCTGTTCTCCAGTTGGAGCGCTCGCAGGCAAGTGTTTCCCAATTGCTGGTGTTTATACTACATTTTTTCAGATTTGCCTTGAGACAGTCTTGAAACCTCTTTTGTTGACCACCAGCATTACGCTTTCCATTTTTAAGTTTGAAATAGAGTAGTTGCTATGGAAGACAATCATGAGGCATCCGCACAACATGACCAGTCCAACGAAGTTAATGTTGAAGAATCATTGCTTTGACACTGGTCATCTTTGCTTCTTCCAGTACAGTGGTGCCCCGCAAGACGAATGCCTCGCAAGACGAAAAACTCGCTAGACGAAAGAGTTTTCCGTTTTTTGAGTCATTCCGCAAGACGAATTTCCCTATGGGCTTGCTTCGCAAGACGAAACGTCTTGCAAGTTCTTGCGAGTTTGTTTCCTTTTTCTTAAAGCCGCTAAGCTGTTAATAGCCGCTAAGCCGCTAAGCCGCTAATAGCCGCTAATAGCCGCTAAGCCGCTAATAGCCGTGCTTCGCAAGACGAAAAAACCGCAAGACGAAGAGACTCGCGGAACGGATTAATTTCGTCTTGCGAGGCACCACTGTACGCTGGTATTAGTTTGCATGTCTTCCGAAGTGATGTGGAAAAATTTTCGGAGACACCATTGATGGATTCTTTCGAGGAGTTGGAGATGGCATTTATAAGTGGTCCATGTTTCACAAGCACACAGTAAGGTTGGTAGTACAATATTCTGTTGGGAGCCACCCAGAGTGGCAGCCAGATGGGTGGTGTATGTATGTATGTATGTATGTATGTATAAATAAATAAATAATAGAATTGGAAGATACTCCAATGGTCATCTAGTGAAACCTCCTAGACCAACCCCTGCAATGCAGGAATCTCAACTAAAGCATTCATGACAGATGGCCCTACAGACAAATTAGGATGAGTGCTCAGTGACAAGGTTGTCTGGAAGCAACCAAAACTCTTCAGATAGTCCTCCCCCTGAAATGGTGCAGTCCGAAACAAATAATAATAATAATAATAATAATAATAATAATAATAATAATAATTTATTATTTATACCCCGCCCATCTGGGCGGCTTCCAACAAAACACTAAAATACAATAACCTATTAAACATTAAAAGCTTCCCTAAACACATCCTCTGACTTGCTGAGCTCACCAAAGGAAAGTCTTGGATATCTTCTAGTTCACTGTACTGTATAGACCAACTCCCATTTGGTCTGAAATCAGAGATTGACATATTCTGCGCAGGAGGGGGCAGCCGCAATGGCACCCCACCGGGATTGCGCCGCCGGGGGCGGTGCGCTCCCCCCTTACTCCTCTTCCTCCGCCACTGCCAGGATGACTTCTGTAAATCCGGGACTGTCCCTGGAAAATAGGGAGTGACACTTGGGCACTTGCCGGATGTCAATAGCCAGGGACTTCCAAAGTGCAGGTGCTGCCACACTAAATGACCCAGTGCTTAGAAATGCAGAATGGGTATCTGTAACAGTGGTCAAGGGGGTGGGAGCAAATCTCACAGGTAAACTGGTCCCAAGTAACTGTTGGGATGCGTCCAAGGGAACAGGGGCAATTGGCAGGCCCCCAGCTGGCTCCAGCCCACCGGCTGGCAGCCGGTCGATCTCTGGTCCTTGGATCAGCATGTAAATGCGACTTGAGCTTCAGAAACTTTCAGAAGCTGAGCACGCAAGCCAGCAGAGGGAAAAAAAACCCCTTTGCAACAGAAAGGCAGATAGAGGCTGTGTAAAGCATATGTACAGACATTTGATTCAGCATCAGGACAAAGGGAAAAACATGTCTTCTCCCCTTCATGTCTAAGCAAGCAGACATAGGCAAAAGGTATACACACAACGGAAGTTCCCAGCAAGCTGTGCTGGAATATAAACAGACATGTGACATACAACAATTCCACATATCTGTTAAGTTGGAACGGAATATCGTAACATCTTCCCCCTTTCTGTGTAACCTGTATCACCTGTGGTTCAACCCAGTTGCAACCGCTGTACATAAACCCTAAGTTGTTCTCTGTTAACAACCTTAACAGATCTGCAGGAATTTCGTTTCCTGGCATGTAGGACACCTGAATGAGTCCTTTCTGAATACACTCTCTTGACCTTGGCCTGCCATCAAGCTGGCAACCAGTGCAAGTCGTCTCTGAGTGCATGTGTTACATGCTGGCAGGGTCTCACCCCAGTCTTGAAGTAACCACTGCATAATTCATGGGTAGGCGAACTAAGGCCCCTGGGGCCGGATCCGGCCCATTCGCCTTCTAAATCCAGCCCACAGATGGTCCGAGAATCAGTGTGTTTTTACATGAGTGGAATGTGTTCTTTTTTAAAAAATGCATCTCTGGGTGATTTGTGGGGCATAGGAATTCATTCTCCCCTCCCCCAAAAAATATAGTCCGGCCCCCCACAAGGTCTGAGGGACAGTCGACCGACCCCCTGCTGAAAAAGTTTGCCGACCCCTGGATAATCTAATACTTAACCCTCCCTCCTGGGACAGCAAGGGATATTAGAACCTGACCTAAGATACTGGAATTGCAAGATGGATTCCTTTATGAAAAACCATTAAGGGCTGTGCTTCTCTAAAAGCACAAACAAAAACAAAGGCTGGACTTTGAGCGTATCCTGACAATCAATAGTCCAATAAATTTACGGGCTTAATGTGGGCTAAAGGGTCAAGCCTGCCAACACACCCATGGCAAGGAGAGAACTAACTGCTGTGCTTAGGAGCTGACAAACAGCGGATTTCTAGAGGACAGTGGTGAAACGATTAGCATAACAGATTACTGTTCTGTGGCTAACGTGCGGCATTTTTCATCCCAGTGTCTTTTGTCTGGATGAAAAGCAGATGCAGACGTATTATGCCACATTCCCACCGACTCTCATGCACTCATGTTTCTTATCAGCAAAATGAATTTGAAATGAACCGGAGGGGTTGGGAAATGGACGCTCCTTGTCTGAGCAATGTATATCGGTTAGCCATTCATCTGACATAATCCCTTGGTTATTTCTTTCCTGCTATTTCTCAGGGCTCATAAGATTTGTCATGTAAATAGCCGGCGGACTTCTTTATAGACCTAACGCGCCCGTATTTTTGGATGCCGGCACAATTCGTCCGCAAACAAATAATGAGGGGAAAAAATTAGAGATGAGCTTAGCAATAGATTTGGGATTTTTACTTATTTATTTGGGGCTCTTTTTTTTTTTTTTTTTGAAAAGGGAGAATCAAGCAGCAAGGTTTTGAAAGAAGCATGCAAGGTGACTTTTCAGTGAGAGAGTTATCAAAAGAGTGGAGATGTGACCGGAATCCACAAAGGAAGGCGCTGAAATGGTAGGGAAGGCAGCCAGCGTGCAGTTGACCTGCGCGGATTTCCCTGGAGTAGACGTGGCCTTAGAATTTGTTTGTGTGTTCTCTAGCTATTGATAGAGAAATGTTTCATCTTGGCATGCCAAGCAGGTTTTCGTTCCTGTAGCAAGCACAGTGCAAATATTTTTTTTTTTAAAAAAACCCCTATGTTTGTATACTCTACAGTAGGGATGGAGGAGAAAAAATGGGAATGCATTCGGAAGGGAGTCAACCTCATTTGCAAAGGCCTGGACTTATATGTGGATGAGAACATAGCTATCAATCAGATTGCATATGTCTTTGATTTTGCCATGCAGTTTTGGCTGGGACACACACACACACACACACACACAAACACACACGGTGTTTTATGGGAGAAAGTGTACAATGTACATCGCTTAGCATTTGCTAACATTGAAAATTGTTTGCCGTTTTCCTTCCCATTCAGCTTGCAAAGATCTCTTTGGAGCTCCTCCCAGTTTCGTTGTTCACTTACCATTCTGACAATATGGTGTTCTCAATAAACCTTGTCACTCACTCCACTAATTGCTACTTTCTGCTTTCTCATCCTTAGATTAGTTACTGATCCATAAGAGGACCTATCCTCTTACCCTCGTAAGAGGACCTATACTCTTATCCTCTGACTGCTAAGCTTACTCCAGATGCTTTGGTGAGGGACATTATTGAAAGCTTTTTGAAAGTGCGAGTACACAATTTACAGAAGCTGGAGGAACTGATATTGGATTAACATGCTATGAGACACTTTTATTCATGCATCTGTCTTGTTGATCTAGGACAGACCTGGGCAGAAGGTGGCTTGGGATCTTGTGTAGTAGATCTCTGGGTGATTTGCAGTAGATCGTCAAGAATTGTCAAGCAATGGCAACAATTAAGAAAATTAAATTAGGTTCCTGGAAATTAATGGTTGGGGGCGAACCCAGGAGTGGATTTTTGTGTAAAAGGACTTGTGTGTAAAAGGACTTGTGAGCTTGATTCTGATAAATCAAATAAAAAATCTAATAAAATAAAAATCTAATTAATAATAATAATAATAATAATAATAAATCTAATAAAGTCAAATAACAAATCTAATACAATATCCATGTGCTGAGCATGTGCTCAGAGACATCATGCTCCTTAATACTTAGAGGATGTCTACCTAGCTGAGCCACCATCTTGCACCTGATTCTGCTAGCTAGACCTGCTAAAAAAAGAAAAGAAGATCCTACAAGTCAATTAGTAAAAGTTTATTGCTCTAGCCAAAGGCCATGACAAACCTGCAGCAACAGCAGCAATAAAACAATGCAGATCATACATCTATAATGTCATCATGTAAAATCCTGTGATGGTGTACAGCAAGCCAAATCATGTTTTGTTGGAAGCTGAACTGCAGCAGAACAGACACAGTGCTGCATGCGACGAACATGGACTGGAACGTCAATTGATGCTTTCTTACAACCCTAGGTATGAGTTCTACAGAGGGTGGGAGATGTTCAAATGCAGCATGCTGCTGGATGCAGCTGCTTGGAGCAACATCAAGCAACGACAATTGCTTTCCTCCTTGCTTATAAGCTCCACAGAGGTATCTGGTTGGCCAGACCCTGTAGGAGGCATGATGCTGAACTGGTTGGAGCATTGCTTCCAGTCCTTGAAGACCCAGTAGGGCTGATTACATGTTCCCTTCAATTTGCTTTTGATGCAGCTTAGCAGAAGGCAGTCATCTCTTCTGCCTCAAATTTTGAGGCTATGTTGACACAAACTGTTGTGTGCTCAGCACATCTTTAAGAGTGGAGTACCAATTCTTTTAGCAGCCCACTTTCACAAGGGTACCCTTGTCATTCTCTTGCTGCAAAACCAACAAAGAGTCTTCTTGCACGTTCAAGACAGGCAGAGCAATCCAAAGTATAGTTAGAATCCCCAGCCCTGTTCCATTCCCACCAAATGTCCATTTATTCAGGGCTTATGTCGGCATACGATCTTCCATTCTGGTTACTTATTACCAGCTGGGATATGTGGCTTATGTGTGGCATAGCCCAGCTCTGATGAAATTAGGCAGCTGAGTAAGAGATCCTAACTCACTTACCTTGGTGGATCCTGGGTTTGGTTCACTCCCGAACGCATTCATCATGGCATCAGCTCTTAGAGTCTACTTGCATCTGATGATGTGGATTCAACACAGTGAATGCTTACCACAGGTATGAAGTTTACGGCATGTAATGCCTTAAGAGAGAATATTATGAAAATGATATACAGGTGGTACATGACCCCAGTCAAGCTTGCAAAAATCTATCATTTGCCCGATAATAAATGTTGGAAATGTAAAGAAACTGAAGGTACATTCTTTCACCTTTGGTGGACGTGCCCAAGGATTAAGGCTTTCTGGGAGATGATCTATAATGAAATGAAAAAGGTACTTAAATATACCTTTCTGAAGAAACCAGAGGCCTTTCTCCTGGGCATGGTTGGCCAATTGGTGTTAAAGAAGGATAGAACTTTCTTTATGTACGCCACAACAGCAGCAAGAATACTTATCGCAAAACACTGGAAGACACAAGATTTACCCACTCTGGAAGAATGGCAGACGAAGATGATGGACTATATGGAACTGGCGGAAATGACTGGCAGAATCCGAGACCAGGGAGAAGAGTCGGTGGAAGAAGATTGGAAGAAATTTAAAAACTATTTACAGAAACACTGCAAAATTAATGAATGTTAGAATGATGTTGGATTGAAGTTAAGTGGTTTTTAGTAGCAATGTTAGAAAGGAATATGTAAAAATGGATTGTTAATAGGTGATAATTTAAAGTTATAATATATTAAGATGGAAGATTAAGATAAAACCAAAGAGGGAAAGGAATTGCTGAATTAACTAATTGAACTGGAATACAAAAAAGGGAGGTGCGAGGAGGTCAGGGAAACAAGCAAATGAAAGATAAGATATGGAAAGACTGATTTGTTTTTAACTGTTTTTACTTTGTATTTTCGTTTTTGTTTCTTTTTTCCTTTTTTTTACTTTTTTCTCTTATTTTTGTAATATCTCAAAACTTTAATAAATATTATAAAAAAAACACAACACAGTGAATGCTTACGCCACAATAAATGGTTTAGTCTTTAAAGTGCTGCAATACTCTTTGTTGGTTTTTCATCAGCTACCCATAGTCTATCATGGGTCTGAAAAACAACAACCCCAAAGCATGTTCTCATGATCTATTTAATTGCAAGCGTAAAGTGTCTGTAATATTTTCAACTCCTGCTTTGTAACCACCATGCAATCCATCGCAGGCTCATAAACCTTGCTACCAATTTATATGACCCCCATCGGCAAATGTAATTTTTGATACCATAATGCTGCACTGTGCTGAGAAGTACATTGGAAAATATTACAGAAACTATGCGCATTTACGACACTCGGGAGCACCGTTCTCTATCAATCAGATACCAATCATGTACTATCCATTTCCATTTTATTAGATTTTTATGAAAATAACAAGAATATGAAGTTGGTAGGTCATAATGTACACTTAGAGTGCATTAGATGCCTTGTATATACGCTGCAGATAACGACAATAAAGTGAGACAATTTGCTTTTCACAATGGCCACATTACTTCTCTTATCCCAATAGTTTCAAATAAAAAGTTAGCATCTATCGTTATGCGTATTTGCAATTTGTCTTCCTTGACGTACGCACAAGTGGTAAATTCCCGACATTATTGCCGTATCCCATAACTTAAATAACCGTATTTCTCAAAGCCTACCAGTGGCTGCTCTCAAACTAGCTTAGCTGTAAGTAACGTCAACAACAGTGCAATCCTACCCATATGGAGCTGGCACGGCGCATGCCAGTGCAAAAGAGGCTGGCGTGAGGCCACATCAGATTCTGAGCCCATTCAGAAGACCAGGGAAACACCAGTGGAGGCAGCAGAGCAGGAATGTACAAAGTGGCAACACAATATGGTGGACCTGGCATCACCATGGCAACTGAGGCCTACAGGGGAGCTTTCCCAAGCCCAGTTGACAGTAGATGCACTGCAAGGCCATGCAGAGATAGCCTGTCCTGACGTCCCATTCAGAGTGCCTGGGGTTGGTAGGGCTGCCTGGTGAGTTTGTGCCTGAGTTCTGAGCATTGGGCTCACCCCATTGACTTCTATGGTAGGATTTTCCTTAAGGTAAAGGGACCCCTGACCATTAGGTCCAGTCGTGACCGACTCTGGGGTTGCGGCGCTCATCTCGCTTTATTGGACGAGGGAACCAGTGTACAGCTTCCGGGTCATGTGGCCAGCATGACTAAGCCGCTTCTGGTGAACCAGAGCAGCGCACGGAAACGCCATTTACCTTCCCGCCAGAGCGGTACATATTTAACTACTTGTACTTTGACGTGCTTTTGAACTGCTAGGTTGGTAGGAGCAGAGACCGAGCAACGGGAGCTCACCCCGTCGCAGGGATTTGAACCACCGACCTTCTGATTGGCAAGTCCTAGGCTCTGTGGACAGTGCCACCCACATCCCCTAGGATTTTCCCTAGACCCGCCTTTTTGCCAGTGCAAATTATGCTGGGTGCCTGGAGCCCAGTGGCCACAATGAAGGGGCTTTGGATGCAGTGCATGTCCACCTCTCTCTTGTCACACTCCTGGGATGCCCTCTCCTCATTGCTGGTGCCAGCTTCAGATCCACCAGTCTTGGATGGACTGGCTGGATCCTGGATCCACAGGTGGGCAGCCAGTGGTGTTGTTTCTGGCTGCTCTGGGCTTGGGGACTTGGGCCAGGGTAGCCTGGCCCCACCAGGGACCTGCTGCATGCTTTGCTGCTCATATCAGTGGATATTGCCATAGGCCTGCCCCCTAAATACTAATTCAGCAGATTTGTTGCCTATTGTAGAATTTACAGGTTAATAAAAATATTAATGCATGCAATTGACAGTGTTTCCTGTTGTTTCCTTTATTACATTTGATACGTTTCCAGTAATTTGTAGCTGCTGGATATAAAGCTCACCTTCTTGGTCCTTAACATTTTCATCAGCCGTGCCGGAAAAAAATTCCCTTTCCCTGTTATTTTATTAGCATTTGTTGGGGCAAGACAGGCTGGAATATGAAATTTGGGAGGTCCCTAGATTAATGAAGGAGTAGCAGTTTCCATTCTTAAGGAAATCAGCCACCTCATGAGAAGAGAAGACTCCCTGGAAAAGACCCTGGTGTTGGGCAAGATTGAGGGCACAAGGAGAAGGGGACGGCAGAGGACAAGATGCTTGGACAGTGTTCTCGAAGCTACCAGCATGAGTTTGACCAAACTGCAGGAGGCAGTGGAAAACAGGTGTGCCTGGCGTGCTCTGGTCCGTGGGGTCACAAAGAGTCAGACATGACTAAATGACTAAACAACAGCAGCAGTTTGTTTATCTGTATTATTAAATAATAATAATAATAATAATAATAATAATAATAATAATTTATTATTATACCCCGCCCACCTGGCTGGGTTTCCCCAGTCACTCTTGACGGCTCCCAATCGAATATTAAAAAGGCAATACAGCATTAAACATGAAAAACTTCCCTAAACTGGGCTGCCTTCAGATGTCTTTTATCTGTATTTTAACTGCTATCGATATTATTATTGATAGTGTTGTTCTGATCATGGGGACCTGGGGCCACAGATTCTCCATCTACGGCATTATTCATAATAATGAATAAAGTCGTGGTCCTTGTTTATTCCAGTTCCACGTGTCTTGCCTCTCTGTTTTGAGTACAATAGCCGTACAATTGTGAAAAGCAGACAGAGGGGAGGGGGCAAGCACTTTGCTTCACCCACCCAGCGCATAAACATTTTTTCAAATTAAGCTTTAATTTAGCATTTGTCATTTCAAGATGCTCAGGTGATGTCTTTGTCACCCGGATAACATAAAACCCTACTCTCTCTCTGAATTACGATTACTAATCACTATTGTCAAAACATTATGTGTTGCAGAAAGCCAAGTGTGTCACCAGTAATGAAATCAAATCAGCCTGCCTTGACTACCAATAAACAGGAGGTTAAGACACTCTGAAACCACTCTGAACCACAATTTTAGAGTGGTTCAATGGTCAATCCCTTTTCACAGGGAACTCTGGGGACTGGAACTCTGGGAGGAGGATAGGGGTACCTGAACAACTCTCAGCACCCTCAACAAACTACAGCTCCCATAATTCTTTGGGGGAAGCCATGACTGTTTAAACTGATGTCACAGTGCATTCAATGTATGGTGTGGATGTGGTCTTAAAAGCATCTTCCTATGTTCCCACCATCCCTGATCATTGGCCCATGCTGGCTGGGACAGATGGCGTTTGGGATCCCAACAACATCAGGAACGGCCACAGGCTCCTCATTCCTGATGTAAAGGAGTTAAATGACCTGCAGAATCTACAACCAAATTATTGTTGTTTTTGTTAAAGCCAAAGAGTTTGCTCAAGTGCGGCTTGAGTTTGCTATGGTCTGCAAACTGAAAACAGGATTATTATTATTTTTCAAATGTTTGCTCTGAATAAGACATTTCACATCTTATGCCTGCATCTCTTCATTATGATAAGATTTCACTTGGCCAAACTGCTCCTGTGCAGATCTCAATTGGCTAGAGCCTGGTGCTGATAATGCAAAGTTTGCTGGTTTGATACCCATAATTATAAGCCTTTTCAGACCCTGGGCATTGCTGAGATGTTTCTAGATTTGGGAGAGGTGTATGAATTCTTTTTAGGCTACCCAGGGCTGTGAATACAACAGGGGCTGGGAGGAGAAATTAGATTCCTTTCACACTTCATAGAATTGTAGAGTTAGGGGGGGATCTGAGGGGCATCTAGTCCAACCCCCTGCAATGCAGGAATCTCAGTTAGATGATACATGACTGATGGCCACCCATCCTCTGCTTTAAAACTTCCAAGGAAGGAGAGTCCAATGCAGCCAATTATTATTATTATTTTGAATATTTTTTGAATTTTATAACAATGATACAAATCTCATTCATCGTGTTATTTACAATTATTCTCCCTCCCCTCCTCTGGACTTCCCTCAACTCCCCCTCTGCTGAGTTATTTAGTTTTATTTATCGTATCCTGCTTTTCCTACACAAAAATAAAATCCCTTGTCATTTCTCTGAAATATCTGTTACTCAAATGAAATTGTGCAAGTTTATTCAAATCCTGCCAGTGAATCCAGTCCAGTGTGTTGTTTCTGCAGATAAACTGTAAATGGTTCCCAGACTCTTTTGAAGTCCTTCTTGTCCTTCTCTCGTAGTTTGTCTGTTAGCTTAGCCAATTCTGCATAGTTCACCAGCTTTTCTTGCCATTGTTCCTTTGATGGTATTTCTTCCGTCTTCCAATATTGTGCCAATGCAGCCACTTAAACGTGAACAAAAAATGCATGCTGTGTCCATAAAAATGCACATGTTAGTGAAAAACAACTTACAAAAATGTATTATATTTGGGGGAAATTGATCTGCCCCCCCCAAAGGGCACGCTATGAAAAATTACTACATACAAAGTGTCTATACTATCAGAAAGCCAACAAAAAATGCTGATGAATTTTCCACGAGGGCTTAAAAAAGAATTTGCAAGCTGGTGTGGAAATCTGGAGAAGCGAACGGAAGGAGGGGGGAAATGAGAAATGAAAACTGACAGGTGCCTCCATCTCTAGACTCTAGACAGCACCTGAATCAATCTCCCACCTCCTGCCTCCAGTTCATTCACACTTGTGTCCAGAATGCAGTCAACGGCCAAAGCACAGAGAAGCCATTTCGCAGGCCTGCGAGGGCAGTCAGCAGCCAGCCAATACCATGCACATTTTATGTATACATAATATGAATTAAATTAGCTTGGTGGTGCCACACCACGGGTTCTGATCCTGTTTTATACACACGCTGTAAAAAGAAGATAAGGGATTAAAATAAATAAATAAACAAACAAGGTCTCCTTAAAACTTGCTGACGACAAGAGCTGCAGAAATGATGACTGTGAATCGCTTGAACGGTTAAGTCCTTGGTATTACCACTGTGATGGTTTTAATTGGGTTTTAATTACGTTTTAATATGATGGCTTTTATTGACATTCTAAACTGCTCCTCTAGTTGAAAAGGCAGATTAGACATTTGAAGGATTTTTTAAAAAAACAAATTGTTGTTGCAATTGACATCCAGGGCTGTTTTCTTTTGGCTTAGACGTTGCAGATATAAATACATCCGTCAAGGCAAAGGTCTATGGAAGGGGCTGTCAATACTGTGTCCTTCAGATGGGAGAGTACAGCTCCCATCATCCCTCATGCTGGCCTTACTGGCTGGGTCTCATGGGAATTGTAGTCCAATATTGGCTTCCCCTAGTCTAAGGCTGTTGTTGTTGTTTAGTTGTTTAGTCCTGTCCGACTCTTCGTGACCCCATGGACCAGAGCACGCCAGGCACTCCTGTCTTCCACTGCCTCCTGCAGTTTGGTCAAACTCATACTGGTAGCTTTGAGAACACTGTCCAACCATCTCTGTCGTCCCCTTCTCCTTGTGCCCTCCATCTTTCCCAACATCAGGGTCTTTTCCAGGGAGTCTTCTCTTCTCATGAGGTGGCCAAAGTATTGGAGCCTCAGCTTCACGATCTGTCCTTCCAGCGAGCACTCAGCGCTGATTTCCTTCAGAATGGATAGATGTGATCTTCTTGCAGTCCATGGGACTCTCAAGAGTCTCCTCCAGCACCATAATTCAAAAGCATCGATTCATCGGCGATCAGCCTTCTTTATGGTCCAGCTCTCACTTCCATACATCACTAAAGGGAAAACCATAGCTTGAACTATACGGACCTTTGTCGGCAAGGTGATGTCTCTGCTTTTTAAGATGCTGTCTAGGTTTGTCATCGCTTTTCTCACAAGAAGCAGCCGTCTTTTAATTTCGTGACTGCTTTCAATGCAGTAGTGAAATAGGCATACATATTTCTCCCACTGAAACCAATGAGGTTTACATATGCTGGACTTTGGATTGTGCCCATTGAGTGCTATTTTATTTTTGTTTTTAAAAATTATTTATACTTTCCAAGTTTATACATTTCACTAATTTTATACATTTCACTTTTACAATCATTTTGACATTTCAAAACATGACTTCCTTCTCCCTCTTTCCACAGTTCCTTAAATTTGTTTTTAATATCTTCTGCATATCCAAATTAACTTAATTTGCTCATTTATTCATCTTCTTTAAATATATACTCTTACGAAACTGCAGGTTATTACAATAATCCTGCCAATGTTTTCATCTGTTTCTAATTTATCTGTAAATATTCAGTAAACCATTTCAATTCTTTTATAAA
Organism: Podarcis pityusensis; assembly: GCF_964106645.2. Taxonomy (NCBI): domain Eukaryota; kingdom Metazoa; phylum Chordata; class Lepidosauria; order Squamata; family Lacertidae; genus Podarcis; species Podarcis pityusensis. Next base: position 15,602,943 of record NC_138027.1, on the reverse strand, counting down.
AAAATATTGTTATCTTGATTTCTTATTTTTCTGGTATGTTTCGCCATTTCTGCATATTCCATAAGTTTTTGTACAGTGGTGCCTCGCAAGACGAAAAACCCGCTAGACGAAAGAGTTTTCCGTTCTTTGAGTCGTTCCGCAAGACGAATTTCCCTATGGGCTTGCTTCGCAAGACGAAACGTCTTGCGAGTTCTTGCGAGTTTGTTTCCTTTTTCTTAAAGCCGCTAAGCCATTAATAGCCGCTAAGCCGCTAAGCCGTTAATAGCCGCTAAGCCGCTAATAGCCACTAAGCCGCTAATAGCCGTGCTTCGCAAGACGAAAAAACCGCAAGACGAAGAGACTCGCGGAACGGATTAATTTCGTCTTGCGAGGCACCACTGTATTCATTTTTCCTTTGCTGGGACTTCTTCCTCTTTCCATTTTTGGGCAGGTAACATACTTGCCGCTTTAGTAACATGCATGTATGAGTTTCTATACATTTTAGGTAGTTCTGTCCCTATAATTCCCAAAAGAAAAGCTTCTCCTCCTCCTCCTCCTCCTCCTCCTTCTTCCAAAGGTTATTTTAAATGACCTTTTCATTTCATTATATATCATTTCCCAGTAAGCTTTAACCTTACTACAAGACCACCACATATGATAAAAAGAACCTTCTTTCTCTTTACATTTCCAACACTTATTTGATTTAGATTTATACATTTTTGCCACATTGTGTGCTATTTTGAATGCTAATAGTACAAAAAGTCTACTTGTTTCTCCAGAGGTGATGGTTGGGGTGTGTGTGTGTGCACGCACTAATTGCAGTGCATTGTCTATGTAAGCCACAGCATAAAGAACCAAAAATGAAAGTTGACAAAGTTATGAGCGCTTTGCAAGCACATGATGGATGAAATGGAAAATCTAGCCAAGGGCTGAGGAACTCGATCTGGTTGAGAAATGCGTGATATCCAAATCTCACAGAGATTTAGTGCCGATTAGATGAGAGCTAATGAGAGGACTTTAGGCATTATCCGCTGGTGATTAATCACTAAGGTTTCCGACTCTGAATTCGTTATAAAAGCACCCACCATGATCAGCAGGCTCCAATTTCTCCATCAGATAACGGTTTTGGGAAATCTTTTCAAAGCGGCTTTGCTCCTGATTTAAGCGGAGATCTTATTTGCGATGTCACCAAAACTCACAATTACCCGATTTGGAATATCAATTTGGCACTCACAGTGCCCACCGGCATTCTAAACTATGTGCCACTCCTCCAATTGTTGCTCTCTGGTTTGGGTTCCAGTCCAAGCTAGAGAAGAATTTCTGACTTGAAGACCAAGTTGGTTCGTACGAGAAATGCACACGTGTCAGATTCCTCAAGTTTCCCACTAGAGCAGCCTTCTCCAAACACGGCCAATGGAGAGGGATGATGGGAGTTGCCACCCAAAATATCTGGAAGACAGCAGGTTGGGGAAGTCTGCTATGCATATCTGTATAGGGAGAAATTCCCATCGAACACACTAGGCTTGCTTCTGAGTCCTCACATCTAGGACCTCTCTGTAAATCCATAGTGTAGACCAGTGGTTCCCAAACTTTTTGAGCTCTGGAGCACTTTTCAGGAGAGAAATTCGGCATGGATGGAGCCCTTATGCCAAAGGCACATATTTATTTATTTTTTCGTTCCAATCTCTTCGCGGAGCACTTGGAGGTGCTCTGGGGAGCACCAGGTGCTCCAGGGAGCACAGTTTGGGAACTGCTGGTGTAGACATAACCAGGACTAGATTTAGTGACACACAACAAAAAGCATCATGTCTTGAGCAATCATGATGTAGTGCAGGACTAAGCTACCCCGCTTCTCTCCAGCTGTTTTGGACTATAACTCCCATCATCCCTGACCATTGGCCACCCTGGCTCTTGGGTGTTCGGAGTGAAAGTCCAAAACATCTCGATTGGGGAGGGGAGCACCAGCTTCACAAAGATTACAATACAGGAACATATATGGGTACATACGATTATTTATCTTGTGCATTTGATTATGTTTTGGAGATGCACAAGAGCAATCCTATGTGAATCTACTCAGAAACAAGTCTTCTTAAGTTCAGAATGTCTTTCTCCCAGGTAAGTGTGTAGCACTTACTGTTTTTTAATTATCATTTCTTTTCTCTTTTTAAAACCAGCATCCAGATTTTTTAAAGCTTTAATTTGCCACCTTTCCAGCGAATGAATGTTCTTTCTTGGGACCTCTGCTGATGTTGTTTTAATCCTGCCTGTGTAGAAAGGAGAGTGATTGGCTTTTGATATGCGATTTTTATTCATGTCCAGCTCTTTGTGATTGCCTAGATAGAAAGAAGGCGGGGGGGGGAGGGGGGGAGCCGAGTTCATGCTAGAGAAGGCGAAAACAATAGCTTCTGTGTTGATTCTGTCAATGCACACAAGATACATTAGCCACCGAATTTACTCAACAGACAGAGAAAAGGCCAGCAGGGATTGTTTCCCGAGAAGAAAGTTTGTTCTACAATGTCTCGGCAGAATGAAAGATGGTTTGATCTAGTGCCTTTCATTTTCAAGGTGTCCCAAAGCACTCCGGAATAATGAACTCTATACCGATAGCGTACCAAGTGACTGAGGCCGTAGAGAAATATGACAGGCTCTGCATTTTCAACAGCTGTCCATAACCTTGGGCCTTCTATCCATCTTAGGGGACACACATAGCCCAAAGAACCGTTAAACGTCTAAGCACCTTAACCACTTTAATGCATTAATTCCACGCCCGAACCAAGGACATCCTCTGCGAGTCGATCTCATTGGGGCCAGGGCAAGTGATGTGCACCAGGGTTAGCTTGCAGGTCTATTCAATAACGTTATTTGGAATTCATAAAGAAATGAATGCACCTGCATGAAATATCCCCCAGGATATTCCTGGCTTGGCCTGAGATTGGCCCGGTTTATTTATTTATTTTGTTCAGAGTTCTCCATCCTGCTTTATTAGACACCGCGGTTCTCACGGCAAGATAAATCCTCTGAAACAAGGACTCCAATGAAAAGAGTGTTACGAACCATAACACAAGAGAGCCAGTGTGGTGTAGTGGTTAAGAGCAGTAGACTAATAATCTGGTGAACCGGGTTCGCTTCCCCGCTCCTCCACATGCAGCTGCTGGGTGACCTTAGGCTAGTCACACTTCTCTGAAGTCTCTCAGCCTCACTCACCTCACAGAGTGTTTGTTGTGGGGGAGGAAGGGAAAGGAGAATGTTAGCTGCTTTGAGACTCCTTTGGGTAGTGATAAAGCGGGATATCAAATCCAAACTCTTCTACAATGCAGTAGAAAAACATGAGAGCGAATGGGGAACAGGCTCCCTCGTAACCACAAACCTAGCTGTAGTCACATGGGCTGGAAGGGGGAAATTTAAAAAGAAACCGCACTGCTCTTTTTTTCTAGGCTCAATTCACAGTGTTCACATTGCTGTTGTCATTAACCTGCCTCAGACCCTCCAAGTGTCCCTATTTTCCAGGGACGTCCCTGATTTAGAGAAGCCATCCCGGTTTCTGATTTGATCCCGGAATGTCCCACTTTTCCTTAGGATGTCCTTATTTTCAATGGAGAAATGTTGGAATGTATGGAGTTATCTGACCGAGCCGTCTGAAGGCAATCCTGTATACGGAAGGTGTTTTTTTTTTTTTTTAAAAAAAAGTTATTATGTTTTTTATATATGTTGGGAGCAGGGCAGAGTGGCTGGGGCAGGCAACCCAGTAAAATGTGTGTGGGGTATAAATAGTAAAATTATCATAATGGAATGGGACGTTCCTATTTTCATCAGAGAAATGTTGGGGGGGGGGGTTGCTGCCCTTCCTCCTAAGGTCCAGTAATGGGTGAGAACAGTCAAAACACAAATTTTAAAAAAAACAACAGGTTGAAGCAGACACAGATATAAGGTGTTTATAAAGTCCTAAGCCACTTAGAACCCAAATACAGTGGTGCCTTGGGTTAAGAACCTAATTTGTTCTGGAGGTCTGTTCTTAACCTGAAACTGTTCTTAACCTGAGGTACCACTTTAGCTAATGGGGCCTCCCACTGCTGCCACCGCACAATTTCTGTTCTCATCCTGAAGCAAAGTTTTTAACCTGAGGTACTATTTCTGGGTTAGCGGAGTCTGTAACCTGAAGTGTCTGTAACCTGAAGCGGCTGTAACCCAAGGTACCACTGTATCAGAATGAACACCTCTATTCTTACAGACCCTCTGGTGTGTTAAGATGGGCAGATGGGGTCCTCTTGGAAGTTCCACTACCCTCAGAAGGTCATGTGAGTGTGATGGCCCATGACTGGCCTTTATCAGTAGCACCCCCTAAACTGTGGAATGCTCCCCCCCCAGACATGCAGCTTTTGCTGTATGCAGATGTCAGTTATCCTCATCATTAAGAGCAGAAGCGTATCTTGTAAAACCAGCAGGGTCCTATCAACTGGCTCCTCCTCCCCTTCTCTCCAGAGGAGTGGAGTGTGCTCAGTGAGTGTCTCTTCAGAGGAGGACCAGAAGCCAGCCTGGAAGACGAGACCTGGTTTTTTCATTTGTTGAAGAAGAAGAAGAAGAGTTTGGATTTGATATCCCGCTTTATCACTACCCGAAGGAGTCTCAAAGTGGCTAACATTCTCCTTTCCCTTCCTCCCCCACAACAAACACTCTGTGAGGTGAGTGAGGCTGAGAGACTTCAGAGAAGTGTGACTGGCCCAAGGTTACCCAGCAGCTGCATGTGGAGAAGCAGGGAAGCAAACCCAGTTTACCAGGTTACGAGTCTACCGCTCTTAACCACTGCACCACACTGGACTCTGATTACTACATTCCTTGAAAAATAGGAGATTGAAGGGACTAAAATTCAGAGGCTCAGTGTTGGTATTCCAGACCCTCCAAGTGTCCTTATATTCCAAGGACAGTCCTGGATTTACAGAAGCTGTCCCGGTTTCTTATCTGATCCTGGAATGTCCCGCTTTTCTTTAGGGCGTCTCTATTTTCTCTGGAGAAAAGGTGGAGGGGAAGGCATCCAATGCACTAATACTTACACTTGCACCACAGAACTTGTCCCCCCCTCTCCTGCCCCACATTCCAGCACCCTTCCCAAATCTTCTGCAGAGGATTGGGGAGCCTCCTGAGCAGATTTTGGGGGGCACACAGGGGGAGGAGAGGGAGGAAAGTTTAGTTGTGAAAGCATCAACCTTTTCACCAGTGGAAATAGCTACTTAGCACAGTACTGGACGCAGCCGGGGTGGCCTGGGCAGGTACCCAGTGGAGCTCTCTGGTGCAAGGGATGTATGCCAGAAAGCTTTTGACAATACAATGGACGGAAAAGGGGGGGGGAGGTATTGAGAATGGCATCCAGACATGAAAAGTGATGCAATCTGTTGTTCTGGGCAATTAGTTAGCTCCTCTGAGCCCTTTTGCAAAAGCAGCAAGCAACAGCAAGTTACACTTTTGTTCTATTTTTGGTAAATTATTTTGCCCTAAAAAAAGTTGCCTAATCTGATTAATCTTCCTTTCCCCACTCCCCCCCCTTTAAAGCCGTATATTAATTTGCAAACAGAAACACCTCCAGGTTGTAAAACATCTTGTTATGCCACTTATAACAAGCCGATGTGACAACTTGCGAGATGAGACAGCTTGGCCCATATACATTAGAAGGAATTATATGTCAGTTAAAGATAGGTTAGGACAAGTTCAGGATGGGGGAGGGGGAGGGGAAATCATACTAATTTATAACACCTAATATTTTTAAAGTGTCAGAGAGTCTGGCTCAGAAAGATGGAGCAAATGTAATTAAATAGCCAACGGTAAAGAAAAGAAAAGTCAAAAGTGAAATAAACATGTTGGCTTACAACGATACGGTGAGGGAAGACACTGGGACATTCTGCTGCCTTGCCTGCAATGGAAAAGGAAAGAAACTGGTTTTTAAATGTTGGTGGCAGTAGGAATGTAAGGGCATAAGAACGGCCCCATGGCATCAGACTAAAGGACCATCTAGTCTAGCACCCTTGGAGGGCTTAATTTGGCACTGCCGTTTGAAGTTTCCCCAATCCTGGCTTTTTACATGAAGCATTTCTCTTATAGATGGAAAAGTAACAGGAAAAACCGTGTCCCTGGACCCAAGAGTCTTTGAGTGCATTCAGACATGGGAAACATTTCATTAGTTCCCCTAATTATGGTGCAGACAATTCTGTCCCATTTGCTAATATTCCTTTTGCACCGCAGTATCTGTTGCATTGGATGCGGGTGGCGCTGTGGGTTAAACCACAGAGCCTAGGACTTGCCGAGCAGAAGGTCGGCGGTTCGAATCCCTGCGATGGGGTGGGCTCCCATTGCTCGGTCCCAGCTCCTGCCAACCTAGCCAACGTCAAAGTGCAAGTAGATAAATAGGTACCGCTCCGGCGGGAAGGTAAACGGCGTTTCTGTGCGCTGCTCTGGTTCGCCAGAAGCGGCTTAGTCATGCTGGCCACATGACCCGGAAGCTGTACGCCGGCTCCCTTGGCCAATAAAGTGAGAGGAGCGCCGCAACCCCAGAGTCGTCCACGACTGGACCTAATGGTCAGGGGTCCCTTTACCATTACCTGTTGCATTATGCAGCTGTGGTTTTTGACTGAAATACCAGCTTGTCGAGCTAAATTTCATTCACACCAGCAGGCAGAGGGTATAAGCTCCTGGGGGCCAAGGCACTTTGGGGCCCCTGCATTATTTTAAGGGGGCTGGGGCCCCTCAATGTTCAGAGGGCATTTGGCTCTTCCCCCTGGCTCCTTGCGACATCAGAATGTTGCAACAGAGACGTCAGAATGTCGAGTATGTGTGACAGGATGTTGTGTCTTGAGAAGGTGGTGCCTCTGGTGGAGTGTGACAATAATGTCATATAATCCTAGAGTTGGGACCCTGAGGATCATCTAGCGCAGGGACGTCCAACTCCCAAGAGACTGCAATCTACTCCTGGGGGTGGGGGGGGGGGAACTGGCAGTGATTCTTTTTTTGGGGGGGGGCAAGCCAAAGTTGTTGAACTTTTTTCAAACAGTAAAAGGTAAAGGGACCCCTGACAGTTAAATCCAGTCGCGAACGGCTCTGGGGTTGCTCATCTCGCTTTACTGGCCAAGGGAGCTTGTGTAGTACAGCTTCCGGGTCATGTGGGCAGCATGACTAAGCCACTTCTGACAAAACCAGAATAGTGCACGGAAACGTCGTTTACCTTCCTGCCGGAGTGGTACCTATTTATCTACTTGCACTTTGACATGCTTTCAAACTGCTAGGTTGGCAGGAGCAGGGACCGAGCAACGGGAGCGCACCCCGTTGCGGGGATTCGAACCACCGACCTTCTGATCCAGTGGCGTAGCGTGGGGGGGTGCAGGGGGGGCCGGCCGCACCGGGCGCAACATCTGGGGGGGCGCTCGCATTCGCAGCTCTCTGCCCCTACCTGGCTCACTCACTCTCTCTCACTGCAGTGCTGGCTGTGCGAATCCGATCCGAGCCGCTGGGTCGCCACCCACTGTGGAGGGGGTGGGTGCCAGGCGTGCGGTGCGGAGAGAGAGCGAGGGACTATCTGGGGGAGGGACAGTGCAGCGGCCGCCCAGCGCAGCGCTGAGCGCGGGAGAGAACCACACCAGACCAGACCAGGCAGCAGCAAGAAGAAGCTGGCAGCGGCGGCAGGTTAGGGGTTAGGGGGCGCAAATTACTTGCCTTGCCCCGGGTTAGGGGGCGCAAATTACTTGCCTTGCCCCGGGTGCTGACAACCCACGCTACGCTGCTGTTCTGATCGGCAAGCGCTAGGCTCAGTGGTTTACACCACAGCGCCACCCGTGTCCCTCTTTTTAAACAGTAAGTGTGCTTAATTAAAACAAGTTACAGATAGGTAGCCGTGTTGGTCTGCCATAGTCAAAATAAAAAAAATCCTTCCAGTAGCACCTTTAAGACCAACTAAGTTAGTTCTTGGTATGAGCTTTCGTGTGCAAGCACACTTCTTCAGATACACTGAAACAGAAGTTGCCAGATCCTTCTATATAGTGAGAAGGTGGGGAGGGGTATTACTCAGAAGGGTGGTGGGAATTGGAGATTGGCAGATAGCTGAGATGAGCCTGCTGACGACTCTTAACGACTGTAATAGGTCTTACAGGAAAAGGCAAGGGGTGAGAAGGTGAGAAATGGCTTAGTCATGTATAATGGGATAAGAATCCAATGTCTTTGTTCAAACCAGGTTTCTCCATGGTTTTAAGTTTGGTAATGAGTTGCAATTCAGCAGCTTCTCTTTCCAGTCTATTTCTGAAATTCCTTTGTAGTAAAACAGTTACTTTGAGATCTTGTATAGAATGTCCTGGGAGATTGAAGTGTTCTCCTACTGGTTTCTCTGTTTTGTGGTTCTTGATGTCAGATTTATGGACATAAATAAATGGACATAAATCTGACATCAAGAACCACAAAACAGAGAAACCAGTAGGAGAACACTTCAATCTCCCAGGACATTCTATACAAGATCTCAAAGTAACTGTTTTACTACAAAGGAATTTCAGAAATAGACTGGAAAGAGAAGCTGCTGAATTGCAACTCATTACCAAACTTAAAACCATGGAGAAACCTGGTTTGAACAAAGACATTGGATTCTTATCCCATTATACATGACTAAGCCATTTCTCACCTTCTCACCCCTTGCCTTTTCCTGTAAGACCTATTACAGTCGTTAAGAGTCGTCAGCAGGCTCATCTCAGCTATCTGCCAATCTCCAATTCCCACCACCCTTCTGAGTAATACCCCTCCCCACCTTCTCACTATATAGAAGGATCTGGCAACTTCTGTTTCAGTGTATCTGAAGAAGTGTGCTTGCACACGAAAGCTCATACCAAGAACTAACTTAGTTGGTCTTAAAGGTGCTACTGGAAGGATTTTTTTTTATTTTAATTAAAACAAATCGCTCACCAATAATGCAGCCGCTAACAGATGAACGCAGCGCTACAGCAGGCAACAAAGGAATGCACGCTAAACGTGACGCAAGGAAAGATGGGGGGGCGGAGACATGATTCTAAACAACGTGAGTGATAAGGATCCCACGATAGACCACGATCATCCTGGGATCGACCTGTTGGACACCCCTGATCTAGTGCAACCCCCTGCAATGCATGACTATGAAGCTGTCCTATATGGAGATCAAACCTGTAACCTTGGTGTTATCAGCACCAAACTCTAACCAGCTATCACTGGACAACACTGTTACTCAATGCCTGCTTCTGTTCCCCCCTGATTCTTCCAGGAAAACAGCAGGGAAGAACTGTTTACTGATATACTGCCCCAAGTTTCATCACTTTGCTCCCAACAATTTTCTAGGTTAAGGGGGCTGCAAACAGATGTGTGCCCCCCGCCCCCCGGAATCAAATGGCACGGAAATAAAGACCAAACATGCACTATATTCCATTTTTTCACCCCAGGAGTAGCTTTTATGTCATGTGAAAGCTGAAACATTGCGTGGAAATTAACAATTAGGGAAACGTCAGGGAAATGGAATAAGCTGCCATGTGGACACAGCCTTTGAAGAAATGCTTACATTATTCAAATATGAGAAGAGGTGGATACAAAGAGAAGGGGCAAAGTCGAAGGATAATTTGTGAAGAACCGTATCAAATTAAGTTTCAACAGAAGACAAAATGACATTGATGGTATCGGGTCCTCCCCCTTATTATGCTACAGATAATAAAAGTTGTTAACACTTCCACAATATTCCTGTTCTATTAATATATTCTAAGTGCTAAGCTTGCATCATGTCTTGGCTTGTACAATTGTTCTCAGTCTCCTAACAACAACAACAACGAAAGTCTAGGTGTAAATAGAAACTCATTAAAATCTCTGTCACAATGTGCTACAACCTCATTTATCTGCAGGGCCTAAACGAATTCAAAACAGACTTACAGCTTCTCAATAGGGGTGTTAGCTGTAGAATATTACTTTGACACCGGGCTGCTTGGCTAGAAAGGGATGCAAGGAAGAAGACACGGGAAACAATCAGTTTGGATAAACTGGATCAATTGGGTTGTGATTCGGTGCTCATGAGGCAACCTGAACTTCCCCTGTGGGATATGCAGAAATTTTGAGCAGTGGCTTATTTTACTTGTCTCCTTTTGCTGAGTCCAACTGTTCCTTACTCAGTCATGTCTCAGTCTAGAGAAGGTTCCAAAACTTGGGTCTCCAGCTGTTTTTGGACTACAATGCCAATCATCCCTAGCTAGCAGGACCAGTGCTCAGGGGTGTTTCCTGCATTGCAGGGCGTTGGACTAGGGTCACCTCAGGATCCTTTCCAACTCTACAATTCTATGATTCTATGCGAGTCACTTTTCCTCATGAGCAAACTTCTGGGCATGCTGTGTACCTGTGGTGGGGGCCTGAGCTGGTGTGGCATGTGGCCTGGGGCCAGTCAGTGAGAATTTTAGGGCTGCATTTGACCCATGGATCTGAGGTACTCCACCCTTGTTTCAAGCAGTGGGTTGTTTTTATAGCTTCTACAAGGGGTCAAATCCCAAACTTCACAGCCTGACATTTGAGATGTTCTTAATCTCTAAGGCAGTTTGAAGCTTATCAGCAATGTTGGTCTCCTGCTTTTGGACTTTCTCCAACGAACAAAATGCATTCTGCTCAAATGAGATCACAGGATGATTTTTAATTTTTTTTTTACTACAGCAAACAAAAATGTAAAACAGCAGAGAAGTGGGGTCTGTACAGACTCAGGGAAGATGTTAGTAAGCTCCTGTCTTTCATATCCTACCACAAGGCTTAGCTGCTCCCACAACCACTCAGGTTATATTATAAAAAGCTCAGGGTTTTGTTTTGTTTTTTAAATAAGTGCAACCTCATCTCAAGACTTAAGAACTTACTTGGAAGCAAACTCCCTGTTAATGCTACCTACTACCAGAACCATTCCGGTGTAGGTCGAAGAATTCCTTAAGGAGAGACAAGGGTGGAAGGAGATATTTGATTTCATTAAAGGTGGACCCACATAACAGTAAGGGACCTGCAAAAATATGTGAGCCTTTGAAATTCGCACTCCTCCGAATTTTGCAAAAGAGGTATCTAATCAAGTATGGAAGTGAGAGCTGGACCATAAAGAAGCTGGTCGCCGAAGAATCGATGCTTTTGAATTATGGTGCTGGGGGAGACTCTTGAGAGTCCCGTGGACTGCAAGAAGATCAAACCTCTCCATTCTGAAGGAAATCAGCCCTGAGTGCTCAATGGAAGGACAGATCCTGAAGCTGAGGCTGGCCACATGAGAAGACTCCCTGGAAAAGACCCTGATGGTGGGAAAGATTGAGGGCACAAGGAGAAGGGGATGAAAGAGGACGAGATGGTTGGACAGTGTTCTCAAAGCTACCAGCATGAGTTTGACCAAACTGTGGGAGGCAGTGGAAGACAGGAGTGCCGGGAGTGCTCTGGTCCAGGGGGTCATGAAGAGTCGGACATGACTAAACGACTAAACAACAACAACAATCAAGTAATGTTAACAGGATGCCCCCTGTCACCAGCTCTTCTCCAAAGCCTCCTTGGGTGTTCTTGCCTGGGCCAAATATGTCCTTTGACAGCAATCATGCCTCTCTTCCTTGGCTGAGTGGTGAGGAGTGTTTACGTGTGTTTAGAAACCTCTGGCTCTTGTGTGGCTGGAATATGCCTGACAGAAGGGAAGAACTGTGTCCATTGTTCCTCTCACCACATCCACCACTGGCCCTCAGAAGGTTGAGCACAAGAGAATGTGGCCCCCTAGGCTGAAAAATGTTCCCCACCTCTGCTAGGAGGAAATCAGGAAAAATGTGCAGCTTGGACTGTAGAACAAGCATGCTCTGTCTTTACTCATCAACCAGAGGATTATTGGGGGTGGGGACTACCATGAGTTTGCCTTTTATTGCTATTATTATTACCTGTTTGTAAGCTGCCTTGAGAATCACTCGATTGAGAGGCATAGCTGTCAACTTTTCCCTTTCCTTGCAAGGAATCCTATTCGGAATAAGGGAATTTCCCTTACAAAAACGGAAATGTTGACAGCTATGTTGAGAGGTGAAGCATACATATTCTAAATGCCTGAATTTTTTTCCTAAAGTAATGTGTACCAAAAAAAAGCATATCCTGGGACAGAGTGTGCATGAAAATGCATATATTCATGAAAACAACACACAAAAAACACACATGGTTTGTTTTTTTTAAAAGATGTAGTATTTGGCAAAATTGCAAAGTGTATGATAGGAGAGGTTACGCTAAAATGCTGGTGAAATTTCATGGGAACTTAAAAAATAACCATAAAAAGATGTGGAAAATTTGAGATTGGAGAAACTGAGAAACTGAGTGGACCTGAAACTGTCAGATTTGCACATCCTTAGGAAAGACCACGACACGTAGCTATGGAGCAATTGGAGTGGGTAGGTAGGAATCGCCAAGCGAGAAACTGAAAATAATTTTCCATCTCAGATTTTAATCCCAGTTGGAGAGGATTTGGAGGTCTTGCAAACTTGCCCCTCCCCAGATCTCAGTTTGGGAGACCATTGCTGCAACTATAATACAGATTAGGGTGGATTTTGGGTGGTGGTTAGGAATCGCATGCTTTCAAAACCTTCCTGTTTTTGTGATGTAAGGTTCTCATGCATTCTCCCCTGACCCTGAGAGTTGTAGATTTTTCAAAGTTTTCCTAATCGCAGTGCAGCAGAAGATAGGTTGGCTGGTGGAGACTGAGGCTGGCATTCAGATGCCTTGATGCTTAATATCTGTTTATATGCCGGCATCCCTCTAGAATGTCCTTGAACAATTTCTTTTCTCTGTAGCACAGCCTGTATAATTTACAGAGCATATAGTCTATGCTAATGAGGTACTGGAAATATCAACAGCTTTTGCAAATTAAAAATTAGAAATAAGCTGTGCAAATGAGCCTTCGGAATGCAATGTATATTTGCAAGCATGAGCGTACATGTTGTCTGCCAGCTGTTGATAACAAATATTCTTTTTTATGCTATAGAGTTTATTTAACAGACATTTATTTGCTCCCTTAAAAGGCAATTGGTATACATTATCTTTATTGCCGTTTTCATCTGAGGAGATGTTGCTTATGGAAAAGCACACTTTGAGCTGCAGTCATCCGCAGCTGCTTCACACGTGATACTGAAGATGTGATAGAGAGCACCCAAGTCACCTGCATGGTTACTCCCAAGTGGGTTTTTTTGGGGGGGGGGATGCGAGGCTTGTGCATATGGAAATGCACAATAAGGAAATAAGGAAATGGATGCATCCAGATGGATGTGCTTCTGTGATTTACTAATAGTGATGACCTGATCCCACCCTGCACGACATCTTCGAAGTCTAGGAAAAGGATGCAAATATCTTTTGTCCATATTTGTTGTCTGCTGCCACATCTCATTGCAAAGCCAGTTTTTTTGCAGTGCCAAAATCTGTAGTGCCACCCTTCACCCTAAGGTCTCAGGGTGGATTGAAAGGTAAAAAAAGTAAAGTAGGTAGCGCTGTGGTCTAAACCATTGAGCCTGTTATTATGTATAACCTTGGGTTACAGATGCTTCAGGTTACAGACGCTTCAGGTTACAGACTCCGCTAACACAGAAATAGTAGCTCGGGTTAAGAACTTTGCTACAGGATGAGAACAGAAATCGTGTGCCATTGCCGGCGGCGGCAGCGGGAGGCCCCATTAGCTAAAGTGGTACGTCAGGTTAAGAACAGTTTCAGGTTAAGAACGGACCTCCAGAACAAATTAAGTTCTTAACCCGAGGTACCACTCTGTGTATGTGTGTGTGTGTGTGTGTGTGTATTCATTTCATGCACACTCCATCAACATGAGTTGGTCTGCCAATTGGCCTGGTGCTGGAAGCCAGTTCCTCATAGAGCATGTCTGCTGGATGTGGGCTTGCCGATCAGAAGGTTGGTGGTTCGAATCCCCACAACGGGGTTTGCTCCTGTTGCTCTGTCCCAGTTCTTGCCAACCTAGCAGTTCGAAAGCACGCCAGTGCAAATAGATAAATAGGTACCATTGTGGCGGGAAGGTAAACAGCGTTTCCATCACGGTATCCTGTTGTGCCAGAAGTAGTTTAGTCATGCTGGCCACATGACAGGGCAAACTCTGCGGACAAATGCTGGCTCTCTTGGCCTGAAAGCGAGATGAGTACCGCAAACCCATAGTCACCTTTGACTAGACTTAACTGTCCAGGGGTCCTTTACCTTTAATCTTTAGAGCATTAAAACACAGTTTGAAATAACTGTGGCTACTAAGACGTACACCAACTCCAGGGGGTGGAGGTGTCACCTGCCCCCTCAATATTCTTTAGCAGGGGGCTCAGCCTCCCCCCCCCCAATATTGAGCGTCAGAGGAGGCCAAACCACTAAGCCTCAAAGGCAGGCTCTTCCTGAGTGAGAGAGAGGAGGAGCCATGACTGAGATGGACAAGAAAAATTAGGAGAAGGATTTCTAGATAAGATCCATGGATACGAGTGAACCTGTTCAGCTAGTTGTGGCCTGCCCTATTCAGGCTATATCCCCGAAGAGTTTGCATCTCGTCCTACAGAATGTGGGCTTAGATTTTGTTATTCAGAAAATCCAGCTCTGCCTCCTGTCTCAAAAGTGCACCGAGGCCTACAGTGCAGTCAAAAAGCAAAGTGGAAAGAAGTACCATTATTAATTTTTAACCAGCCCACTGAAAATTTATGAGGATAAATACCTGAGGGGCAGTTGAGCTTACCCAGTAGGCAAGGTACTATATCACTGTAATGTTTCGTGGATCTGCTTATTGACTAAGCAGGTCTGATTCATTTTTAATTCTTAATGCGAGTTTTTGACATGCCTCTTCATGCCTATGGTATGTTGTCATCCCTTCCTCCCCATGGAAGGGAGATGATGGTAGTAGAGGGAGGGGAAGAAGAGTAAATGGATGTGTCAGGAAACCTTTCAGAACTTAAAATGTGTTCTTCCTGGAAGAGCACGGAAGACAACTAATTTTTCCTTGAGGCAGACTAATGGCAGCGGCAGAAATGTACAATGGAGATCATCAAAGGGTTTCTTGCATCAAGGTGATATTTTGTGATGTACTGATAGGCTTGCTCGTACAGGTAAGACATAGGTGCATCATGCCAAGACAGAACCACATAATTGTAGAGTTGGAAGGGACCACAAAGGTCCAACCCCCTGCATTGCAGAAATCCTTTACCCAATGTGGGGCTCAAACCCACAACCCTGAAGATTAAGAGTCCCATGCTCTAACCATCTGAGCTATCGAGACAAATCAGTTGACATAGTTGGGGAAGGGTGAGCAGGAGGACCTCCTTGGAGAGGATCCATAGCTTTGTAATAGAACACATGTAATAGTCCACAACATCTCTACGTTGGGCTGGGACTGTCCCATGTCTGAAACCCCAGAGAGTCACAGCCAGTTGATGTTGACCATACTGAACTAGATGGACCAAGGGGCTGACTTGGTCTAAGGTAGCTTCCTATGTTCCCAATAATCTCTAGTTGAAAAGATTGGATAGCAGGTGATATGAGAGGCGGTCTCTGCTTTGTGCCACTGGGAAGACCCATAGCTCAGCGGTAGGTGATGTGTCCTGCATGCAAAAGGTTCCCGGTTCAACCCCGACACCTCCAGATAGGGCTGGGGATGCCTCCAGTCAGAGACACCAGAGAGCTGCATCCATCATTGATAATACTGAGCTAGATGAAGCAACCGTCTACAGACAATGTTCCTTTTGGCAGAGGAATGCTCTGTACAAGTAGCAGGAGAAATGAAACATTTATAGTAAAGGACTTTCTGATATAGAATCTTACTAAGGACTTTAAGTAGAATTGCTATTGTTTTGTTGTGCAGATTTGTCCTACTTGAGACCCACTAAGCAGGGCACATTTCCTTCACCAGCCATGCCTTGTGGACTTCTGGACACTTCATAACCCCACTGTTCATACAATCCAGGGTTTATGGAATGGCTAGCAGGCTTCCATATGTGGCAGGTAAATAGTGTTTAGCAAGTCGTGGAAGCCTAGATCAGGGAATCCAGAATGGAGAGACCATTGGTTGGCCTTGGTGCCGTTTCACAAGGAGTGAGGTGTCAGGAACATTTGTTTCCTGTAGGTTGCAACCACAACAACAGAGATCACAGAGAACAACCACTGTCAATCTTTTTGTACTAATACACTGAATGCATAAGGATTCTTTTATGACACAGACTCCCGCCTGTTATCTCTTCAGCTTCTGACACCTCCTCTCCATCTCCTCTCTCTTTCCCCTCTGACCACTCATCGCCATCCCACCACCAGTCCTTGGGCTCTGAGTCTTCTACCCTGGGGGGTTTCTCAGTTGGTTCCTCCCATTATTCTTCTGTGTCCAACCAGTTCCTGACATTTACCATGCTCTTTAAGGTCCTTGGGTTGTGAATTATGACATCAAGAAGTTTTTTGAGAGACTATGATGGGACATAAGAATCAAGGAAAGAGATGTGTTTTGGGTTTGGAGGACTCAAGAATTCTTACCTTTCAATCTCAGCAACAGAACTATGGTTTATTCCTGTAGAGCAGGCATAGGCAAACTCGGCCCTCCAGATGTTTTGGAACTACAACTCCCATCACCCCTAGCTAACAGGACCAGGGATGATGGGATTCCCAAAACATCTGGAGGGCTGAGTTTGCCTATGCCTACTGTAGAGGCTGAATTAGGTTGAGTTCAGAAGGCAGGCTGGATTATGGAAGAAGGAAGGTGAAAGGGTATCCTTCTGACACCTGTTGCATTGCACCAGAGAAGAACTCCAGCATAAGTAAGTTTGGAGTTTTCATAAATAATGGGTTGCAATTGATTCAGAAAGTAATTATGCCTTAATGTGAACTGGAACAAATGTTACATGGATTTTAGATACTGCATTCTAGGCCAGTGACAAGAAAGATGAGGAAGATGGGTATGGTGCATATAAACCAAGCAAGATAATTATTTTGCTCTCCACAGCACTGCTGAGTCAATAATTGAAATACTATGTTTTATTATGAGCGCAGTGCCTCCCTGAAGACTTAGACAAATGAGAAAATGCTCAGGCAAGGGGTAGGGAATCTGATTTGGAAAAGTTTAAGGGGTCAGATCCAGAGAAAGTTAGTCAAGTTGAGGTCCTGCTGAAAACAAGGGAGAATATTCATCATGATGAACTTAAGCCTAAATCAGGGATTGACAATCTGTGACCCTCAAGGTGGTCCTGGTCTCCAACTCGCATCAGCTCCAGCCTCCATGACCAATGATCATGGATGAAGGAAGCTGTCATATAGCAACAGCTGAGAAGCAAAAGTTTTTCCACCTCTGGCCTAATTGATTTGAAACAGAACTTTGGCTCAGCTAACATGTCTCTGAACAAGTGGATTAAAGCCCAGCAGACAACGTGCTATAGAGAAGATGCTTATTGTTTTTGGAAATTAAACACAAATATTGATTGTGGAGGAAAGGTTGAACATTTTAATGGTGGTAGCCTAGTTAATGGTCCAAATGGCACCATTAAAAGCTTCCTTGTATTGATTCAGAACATTGGTCAATTTCGCAACGCAGGTCTCCAGGCATGTACAAAAATTGTGGAATACAGTGTTACCTCGGGTTACATATGCTTCAGGTTACATACGGTTCAGGTTACAGACTCCACTAACCCAGAAAGAGTGCTTCAGGTTAAGAACTTTGCTTCAGGATGAGAACAGAAATTGTGCTCCATCGGCGCGGTGGCAGCAGGAGGCCCCATTAGCTAAAGTGGTGCTTCAGGTTAAGAACAGTTTCAGGTTAAGAATGGACCTCCGGAACGAATTAAGTACTTAACCCGAGGTACCACTGTATCAGGGTAAAGTTTTTCGTTACGTGGAAAAATGCATTACATCAAGGAAAGCTGTGTGCTAGGTAAAATAGCATATGCAAATGTGTGTTAGCAGGAGAAAGTCTCACTAGCATGTTGATGAATTTTCTAAGGATGTATATATATATATATATGTATATCAAACTGATATGGTGAACTGAACTTGGAGTGACCCATCTAGCTCAGCATCTTGTTCTTCCAGTGGCCAATCAAATGCCCAAGGGATGCCTGCAAGCAGGATTCTTCCCTCCTGTGGTTTCCAGCAACTGGTATTCAAAGACATGCTGCCTCTGCCAGTGGAGGTAGAACTTGAGGGTTGGTAGCTACCCACAGACCTCACCTCCATGAATTTGTCTTATGCTCTTTTAAAGCCATCCAGGCTGGGGGCCATCACTGCCTGCTGTGGGAGCGAATGCCTCTTGGGCTTGCCGATGAGAAGGCTGGCGGTTCGAATCCCCGCAATGGGGTGAGCTCCCGTTGCTCTGTCCCAGCTCCTGCCAACTTAGCAGTTCAAAAGCACACCAGTGCAAGTAGATAAATAGGTACCGCTGCGGCGGGAAGGGAAACGGCGTTTCCATGCGCTTTGGTTTCCGTCACTGTTAAATGTTTGGAAAAAGTCAGAAGCCCAAGGCAGTATAAGTTCCTCAACTAAGTTTATTCAACATTTGTCAGTGACAACAGCTCAAGAACCAAACTGAGTGGACAACACGATAGTAATCACAAGCATGAACTGACCGTTGACAGTTGAAAGAGCATGCACTTACTTGCCATTAGAACGTTCGTCTACCAACGCTTCTACAATTGGTTAGAACGAGCCTTGTAACATAAAATGTGTTAAACCCAATACATAACAGTCATGGTGTTCCGTTGCGCCAGAAGCAGTTTAGTCATGCCGACCACATGACCCGGAAAGCTGTCTGAGGGCAAACGTTGGCTCCCTTGGCCTGAAAGCGAAATGAGCGCCACAACCCCATAGTCGCCTTTGACCGGACTTAACCATCCAGGGGTCCTTTACCTTTACCTCTACCTGTGTTCATTATTATTTTCTTTTGTCTGCTATGACTTGCCCATGTTTCTGGATGCACAAGTCATGGGATCAAGAGCTGTTATATAGGGTGTCTTTGCCTAGGCACCGGGGCAGTGCATAAGAGCATGTTACCGTGGCAACATGCGACAACAGCTTCAAATGAGCATTTCCTTTCTATAGCAGGAGCCTCACACCGGGGGCGGCGGGGTTAGAATTGCAACAATAATGGTGTGCGCAACATGTTGAAGATGTGTACAAAGCCACCTTAGCTTTTTGTTTTCAAATCTCATTTAAAACAATTCAGTATCATAAACAGAGTTGTGTGGGTTTTTTAAAAGCTATGCTAAGTGAACCTTCCGCAAGAACACAGCTGTATTAAGAACTGCAGAGATGCTGTTAAATAAACAACAATCTCTCTGGAACTGGCGTATAAATATTAATTAGGGATGGTAACAAGGCAGCGTCTAAACTGTTTCTATTAATTTTTTGGCTCGGATCCAGTTTCCCCCCACAGCATATGGGACTTTCTCCCCCATTTCGATTCTCCCAAACAATCTGTCTGTGGCTTAATTTTAGGCTGCAGGAGGAATCTGGGAACCAGCAAAAATAAATAATTAAATGCTCAGCTGTACAACCTTTGTTGACTTGGTAGAGACAGAAGGAGATATTTCCAAATCGATGGCTAGAGAGTTTATGCAACTTCACTGGGTGGCAGGTTCTTTTTCTGCCCCACATTGCCCTATGGAAAAGCCAGAGGTCTTGCAATTCCAATTCAAATTAATAATAATAAAAAATCTGCTTCAGATGCAACAATTAAATTTGGCATGGCAATTTACAGGCGAGCCTTTCTTTAAAAAACAGCAACTCAAACGCACTCACCCACCCTCAGTGAGACAATCTGACATCTCTGTAGCCATGTTTTCTCTAGGATGAGAAAATGTGCATTTGGGTCTGTATGGAGATGACATGGGCAGAGCTCACTTCACAAGAAGGCTAAGGCAAAACTCTCACATGCACATCAGGGGGGTTGAGTGATCCAGACCAGCCTCCCACACTCCCACAACATTCCCCACTGGCGTACACCTGAAGGCCCAAATGCATGCCCTTTAGGATTCCCCCTTGGGTCGGTAAAGGTAAAGGGACCCCTGATCATTAGGTCCAGTCGCGGGTGACTCTGGGGTTGCGGCACTCATTTCACTTTATTGGCCGAGGGAGCCGGCGTACAGCTTCCGGGTCATGTGGCCAGCATGACTAAGCCGCTTCTGGCGAACCAGAGCAGCGCACGGAAACACTGTTTACCTTCCCACTGGAGCGGTACCTATTTATCTACTTGCACTTTGATGTGCTTTCGAACCGCTAGGTTGGCAGGAGCTGGGACTGAGCAACGGGAGCTCACCCCATCGCAGGGATTTGAACCGCTGACCTTCTGAACGGCATGTCCTAGGCTCTGTGGTTTAACCCACAGCGCCACCCACGTCCCCCATTGGGTAGAGGAATCCTTAAAAATATAGCAGCAGAAAGCTTGTATTCAGTGCTGCATAACCATAGCTTCCTGTTCCACTACTCTCCCTATGCATTCTCTAAATCTGCCCTAGAGAGTCCGCCAACCCTCTGGAGCAGATTCAGAGAGTGCATGGAGGGCTGCAGATCAGAGGAGGTGGAAGCTCAGTTGCATAAGCGGAAGTTGTTGCATGGGTGGAAGCATTGGATACAACCAAACAGCCATGCTGGATCTGACCCAAGGCCCAATCCAGTCCAGCATCCTGTTTTCACAGTGTTCAACCAGATGCTGGTGAGAAGCCAAAAGCAGGACCTGAGGAAAACAATGCTCTCCCCATCTGCGAATTTCAGCAACTAGTGTTCAAAGGAGGGATCCCGACTGAGGAACAAGAGCTTTAAAAGTGTACAATTGTACATGAATAGAGTGTGCCTGTATTCAGTCATCCTGGGTGCATCATAAGTACAGGGCTCTTGTGGTATCTATGAGGCCTGCTTAAAAAGTGCAATATTTCCTTCATGGGCATCATGTTGAGACATTTCTAGTAATTTATAAACGCCTGGAAGTCTCTAATTTTTATACCTTAAGATGCGTTAAGGGCAGCTGTGGGACTCTAAGGACGTTGTTGTTGAAATCCCTTTTGGTAAGGGACATCAGAACAAAAGAAGAACCTGCTGGATCAGGCCCATCTAGTCCTGTCCTCATTGGAGCCAACCAATGGACTGCCTTCAGATGTCTTTTAAAAATAAGATAGCTGCTTATTTCCTTGACATCTGATGGGAGGGCGTTCCACAGTGTGGAAGCCACTACCGAGAAGGCCCTCTGGCTGGTTCCCTGTAGCTTCACTTCTCACAGTGAGAGAACTGCCAGAAGGCCCTCGGTGCTGGATCTCAGTGTCCGGGCTGAACAATGGGGGTGGAGACGTTCCTTCAGGTATACAGGACTTTAGGGCTTTCAAGGTCAGCACCAACACTTTGAATTGTGCTCGGAAACAGACTGGGAGCCAATGTAGGTCTTTCAGGACCAGTGTTATATGGTCCCGGTGGCCACTCCCAGTCACCAGTCTAGCTGCCGCATTCTGGATTAATTGCAGTTTCTGGGTCACCTTTAAAGGTGAACCCGTATGCTACGGGTTCCTAACCCCTAATCCCAACCCTAACCCTAGCCCATCTAAACCCTACCCCTACCCCTAAACCTAGCCCAGCCCAACCCTCATGACAGTATCCAGAATTTTTGAGCGGTGGAAACATTTTTCAAATGTGCTTTAAAGGAATTATGTGTCCTCAGCCTAAGTTCTGATGCGCACTATAGCCCATTAGGTGCAGATCATAGTATCTCCTACAGTTTTGTGATTATGGTAATGATGGTGATGATGGTGGTAATGATAATTGTATTGGTATTGGTATTATTAGTATTAGTATGCCTGAGTGGCTTCCAGCATATACAAAAACATAACCAAACATTAAACACTAAAAACTTCCCTATGCTGATATAAAGGGCCAAGGCCATTTAGGGCTTTAAAGGTCAGCGCCAACACTTTGAATTGTGCTTTGAAACGTACTGGGAGTCAATGTAGGTCTTTCAAGACCGGTGTTATGTGGTCTTGGCAGCCTCTCCCAGTCACCAGTCTAGCTGCCGCATTCTGGATTAGCTGCAGTTTCTGAGTCACCTTCCAAGGCAGCCCCACGCAGAGCATGTTGCATGTATCACTCTGGCGAGACAGTGTGCAGGCAGGTAGAATTCCTCAGGTGTCATTAACCACATGCCTAGTTTTCCTCTCCTCCACCAGCAACAGTCAGTGACTTGCATGTGCCTTACAGGATAAAAGCACCATGCGCCAGGCAGTTGATCACCAGTCACGCCAGCCTGACATAACCTCTCCTTTGCGATGCTTTTCAGCAGCAACACAGTCTGTTATTTACTAACCCTGAAGGGACGAGGGGTGAAAGGAAACTGTGGAGGATGCAGCTTGCGTGACCTGCATGCCAGTGGCATGAGTGGCAGGCTGCGCAAAGTCAGCTGTGACCCCTCACCTCTCCTTTACTCTGTGCCTCCCCAGATCACAGCCTGAACAGCTGGTTGCTGACACAGTGCAGGTGTGGGTCTTCCAGTTCACAAGCATGTGGGGCAAACTCTGCTCTTTTATTTACTCATTTTAATGAATGACCCTCAGCCTCTAATGCACTGGGTTTGAAATAAATGGTTTGAAATAAATTGAAGAACAAGAGATATATCATCTATCTATCTATCTATCTATCTATCTATCTATCATCTATCTATCTATCTATCTATCTATCTATCTATCTATCTATCTATCTCTATCTATCATCATCATCTATCTATCATCTATCTAACTATCATCTATCTATCATCTATCTATCTATCTATCATCTATCTATCTATCATCTATCTATCTATCATCTATCTATCTATCTATCTATCTATCTATCTATCTATCTATCTATCTATCTATCATCTATCTATCTATCATCTATCTATCTATCATCTATCTATCTATCTATCTATCTATCTATCTATCTATCTATATCTATCTATCATCTATCTATATCTATCTATCATCTATCTATCTATCATCTATCTATCCATCTATCCATCTATCCATCTATCCATCTATCCATCTATCTATCCATCTATCCATCTATCCATCTATCTATCCATCTATCTATCTATCTATCTATCATCTGTCTATCTATCTATCATCTATCTATCTATCATCTATCTATCTATCTATCATCATCTATCTATCTATCATCTATCTATTTATCATTCATCTATCTATCTATCTCTATCTATCTATCTATCATCTATCTACAGTGGTACCTTGGTTTTCAAACACTATGTTGATACATGTTCTCTATGCTTTCATTTTACATTTAACAGGCTGGCAAACTGAAATAGATTTCCAGAAACTGATAGCCTCTTCAACGGTGACTCACACAGAGTTCTCTATCACCTGAACCAGCACCAAGAGGAGAGGACAGACTCAAGTCTTGAGATTCCCATCATGCAAATGTATCTCTATCCTGCTTTGCTGTTTGTGGATGTGGGAAGGAGACAGTGCACAGAACTAAAATGTGGCTGCAATTTTTGCTTACGTTACGGAAATCTGAATACTGATCATTTGTGTGTGTGTGTGTTTAAAATGGATACAGAGTCTTTTTCATTAGCTGGTTAGTCATTAGTTAATAATTCATTAGTTCATTAGTGGGAGCCGTGCAGAGATGCGATGCAGCCTTGCAGAGCATCACAAAACTCTTGCCAGTCATTCAGCTGACCTACAGAGGCATTGCTATACAAGTCTCAGCTAGGAATGGAAGGATTGGTCAGTCTTAGTTCTCGTGGTTTCCCATCCTTTTGAATTTGGTTCTCCACACATCTGCAGCAATTTTAAATATTTATTTTAAAATCATTCCTTGAAAATTCTTCAGCAAGGTCCCCTGATGTAATATAATGCAATTTTGCATGTTATTTTTAATCTATCTATCTATCAATCATCTATATCTATCTATCTATCTATCTATCTATCTATCTATCTATCTATCTATCTATCTATCATCTATCTATCTATCTATCTATCTATCTATCTCTATCTAATCTATCATCTCTCTCTCTCTCTCTCTCTCTATCTATCATCTATATCTATCTATCTATCATTCATCTATCTATCTCTATCTATCTATCTATCTATCTATCTATCTATCTATCTATCTATCATCTATCTATCTATCTATCTATCTATCTATCTATATCTATCTATCTATCTATCTATCTATCTCTCTATCTATCTATCTATCTATCTATCTATCTATCTCTATGATCTATTCATTTCATGCACACTCCATCATAATGAGTTGATCTGCCAATTGACCTGGTACTGGAAGGCAGTTCCCTGTAGAGCATGTCCACTGGATGTGGGTGGCACTGTGGTCTAAACCACTGAGCCTCTTGGGCTTGCCAGTCGGAAGGTTAGCGGTTTGAATCCCCACGACGGGGTGAGCTCCTGTTGCTCTGTCCTAGTTCTTGCCAACCTAGCAGTTCAAAAGCACACCAGTGCAAGTAGATAAATTGGTACTGCTGCGGCAGGAAGGTAAATGGTGTTACCATGTGCTCCGGCTTCTGTCACGGTGTCCCGCTGTGCCGGAAACAGTTTAGTCATGCTGGCCATATGACCCGGAAAGTTGTCTGTGGACAAACGCCGGCTCCCTCGGCCTGAAAGCAAGATGAGTGCTGCAACCCCATAGTTGCCTTTGACTGGACTCAACAGTCCAGAGGTCCTTTACCTTTTTACCTTAGAACATGTCCTTGGGGATCCTGACATCTTCCATTCTGTGGACATGAACAAGCCAAAACTGGCACTACCTCTAAAGCCACCAGGTTTGGACCAAAGAAAAGCCTTCACCTCAACCAGGGCTCAGATCTTCTCCCTTTCCATGCAGTGCAAAATAAGAAACGAATGAAGTTAAAAACTGACATCTTTCCATGCCCAGTTTGCCAAAGTTTGCCAA
Source organism: Podarcis pityusensis (assembly GCF_964106645.2). NCBI lineage: Eukaryota > Metazoa > Chordata > Lepidosauria > Squamata > Lacertidae > Podarcis > Podarcis pityusensis. The sequence continues at coordinate 15,578,079 of NC_138027.1, read as the reverse complement.
AGGAAGCCCCACTCCTCCACTGACCTCTCAATTGATCCTCCAATGTACCTTTGCTATAATGTAATTTATTATTATTATTGATCATTCGAGCTCCCCATCTAGTGGTAAACGCTGGAAGCAAAGACTGAAGGCCGAGCAGCGATTTTCAAGGAATTTCTCCTCTCCTCTTCTGCCAAAATTAAATAGGGATGAATGGGCAGGAAAGCAGGACCACCACCTTCCCCACCCCCCGGCTGTCTCCACTGGGTTTTTCACCAACATTTTCCAGGTCTACCCTCCCTACAAGTCTCAGACACCCACATGTTTCAGAGGTGGTCTGTTAAGCTGAACAGTAAAGTCATCATTTTAAAACCTTGCAGCGGTTCCTGTTCCCCCTCCTTTCCCTTCCTTGTGATTAATTGGATACATACTGTGTAGTCCTTTAGAGAAACTTGTCTGCACGTCCCTAGATACAGATCACTGCCTTGCATATAGCAGAGAGTGAATCTCACACTGTTCAAGGACTACAGCATTGCTGCTTGACCCTTCAAGTCGGAGATGCCAGCACTGCGCTCCTTGCTGGAATGCTTTCTACTGAAAATATTTGATTTCAAAAGCTGAAGTCAATGCCAGAAGGCGAAACAAGGTTCCCAAGAGGGACGAAATCGTGACCACCATTGCATCGCTGCAGAAGGAGAAATGATTGCACTGAAACAACATTCCCACTTGTGCTATTTTGAATATATTTCCAGTGGTAAGTCCTGTTGGATTTAGTGGGGATAATTCCCAAGTAAGCAGAGTTAAGAGTTGCAGCCTTAGTTCCTACATGGTGCTCCCCCCATTCTTTTTGTGAGAATAAGGACAAGGTTGTAGTGAAGATACAATTGACAACTCACCTGGAACAGAATTATGCTTAGAATCATAGAATTGTAGAGTTGGAATAGACCCTGAGGGTCATCTAGTCCAACCCCCTGCAATGCAGGAATCTCAACTAAAGCACCCATGACAGATGGACACCCAACCTCTGCTTAAAAGCCTCCAAGGAAGGAGAGTCCACCACCTTCCGAGGGAGCTCGTTTCACTGTTGAACAGCCACTACCATCAGAAAGTTCTTCCTGAAGTTTAGTTGGAATCTTCTTTCTTGTAGCTGGAAGCCACTGGTTCCTGTGCTACTCTCTGGAGCAGTAGAAAACAAGCTTGCTCCTTCTTCCATGTGACAGCCCTTTAGATATTTGTAGGTGGCCATCATATCTCCTCTCAGTCTCCTCTTTTCTAGGCTAAACATTCCCAACTCCTTCAACTGTTCCTCATAAGCCTTGGTTTTCAGACCCTTGATCATCCTGGCTGCCCTCCTCTGCACACACTGTGAATATCTTTCTTGAATTGTGGTGCCCAGAACTGGACACAGTATTCTAGGTGTGATCTGACCAAGGCAGGATAGAGTAGGACGATTACTTCCCTTTACACAATACTTCTGTTGATGCAGCCTAGAAGAGCATGAGCTTTCTTTGCTGCTGCATCACTCTGTGGACTCAGGTTAAGCTTGTGATTAAGCTTCCTGTCCTTCCCGTCTGTTCAGCACATTCCCCAATGAAACTATTAATATTTGGCATCACTGCTGGAGTGGAAGAGGGCTTTGGAGTGAAGATCCACCTACTTCCTTGGCCTGGGATGGAGAACTAATCTTCACCCCACCCACTCAACTCCACAACACCTTTTCTAATGGTTGCATTGACAGGTACTCCTACTGCTGCAGGAAGAGAGGGACACCCTCATTTTATTTCTTTATTTATTGTATTTCTATCCCACCATTTTTCTCCAAGGAGCTCAAAATGGTCTGCATGGTTCTCCCCCATCACCTTCAATTTCCACGGCTACCTTGTAAGGTGGGTTAGGCTGAGAGACAGCGACTGGTGCTAGATCACCCAGTGAGCTTCATGGCAGAGTAGGGATTTGAACCCTGCTCCCCCAGTTCCAAGTATGATGCTGTAACCACTACACAGCACTTAGGTCTCCAACCAAGGCCCTGGAATGGCTGTCCACTTGGGCACAGCTTTAGAGACATCACTGCATTTGAACTTTGATCCTTCAAATTCCCAGCCCAATTCCCAGCACCTCTTCAAAAAAATTGACATTTGGCATGCGACTGCCTGTACAAAGCATTGAGCTTTAGATGGTGTTTGTGGAACACAGGGAGTTGCTTTCTATTGAGTCAGACTCATGAGTCCATCTAACTCAATGTTGTCTACACAGACTGGCAGAGAGGCTCTCCAGGATTTCAGTCAGGGGTTTCTCTTGGCTCAACCTAGAGATGCTGAGGATTAAACCTGGAAAGCAGGTGCGCTCTCTCTCTCTCTCTCTCTCTCTCTCTCTCTCTACCATGTCCCTATCCTTAGCCTGGTTATTTGGCTCTCAGTACGTTTCCGAGCACAATTCAGAGTGTTGGTGCTGACCTTTAAAGCCCTAAACGGCCTTGGCCCAGTATACCTGAAGGAGCGTCTGCACCCCCATTGTTCAGACACTGAGGTCCAGCGCCGAGGGCCTTCTGGTGGTTCCCTCACTGCGAGAAGTGAGGTTACAGGGAACCAGACAGAGGGCCTTTTCGGTAGTGGTGCCCACCCTGTGGAACACCCTCCCATCAGATGCCAAGGAAATAAAGCAACTATCTGACTTTTAGAAGACATCTGAAGGCAGCCCTGTTTAGGGAGGTTTTTAATGTTTGATGTTTTATTATGCTTTGAATTCTGTTGGGAGCTGCCCAGAGTGGCTGGTAAAACCCAGCCAGATGGGTGGGGTATAAATAATAAATTATTATTACTAACCATTTGATTTCCTATGACTGTGATGCACTTGGGGACAAAACTATTACAATTTAGGGAAAACTGCCATCAGCTGCCATGAGCCCATGAAATAGAATGAGACAACAGTCAATCAGTCAGTCAGCCAGTCAGTCAGTCAGTCAGTCAATCAATCAATCAATCAATCAATCAATCAATCAATCAATCATACATATATACATACCTACATATGACCAAACAAACAAACAAACAAACAAACAAACAAACACAGCTTACCAAATGTTAGTATTGCTGAGTTATTTATAATGTTCATCTGTTCACTAGCATTTAGTGATATCCAACTAAGTTTTTCTCAGAGGAGACCCATTGAAATTAATGGACTTAAAGACATGTTCATGAATTTAATGGGTCTACCTCCAGTAAACTTTAATTGAATACCACTCTTTGCTCAGGGTTAAGAGCCACGCTGCCGTTACTTTCCATCTCCTAATTGCTCCTTCGTTTACATTTTTTAAAGACTCGTTTGGTGAAAGCAAAGTGAAAATTAAATGGTAATTAGGGAAACAATAACCAGAACCGCACAATACAGTCCAACATTGCATCAAGCAGGAAAATGTCAGGGTTTTAAAAAAGCATATTTAGCTTCACAAACTGTGTACCTTCTTAATGCATATAGAAAGTCCAACATTTTAGTTAAGTGCCATCTCTTGCAGCAAGGTGCTGTGGAAGAAGGCACATTTGTGCCATTTTTACATTCTTGGAATGAAAGTCAAGAGCTCCGATAAATGACAAATAGTTTAATTTTCTCTCTTCCAGATAGAGAATTTCCCGTGGTAATATAGTGTATTAATTTGGCCGGTGAGCACTTAAAATATGAAAAGCGGCAGAGCTCATGAGGTGCGATACAGACCCCCGAAAACAAATATCTTATAGCCATAAACATATGTTTGATCCATAAAAACTTTTAATCTCAGTCTCCAAAATGTACACCACAAATCATTCAAAAACTTAAAGATAAGCAAGATTTTTGTTGATAAAAACATAATGGGACATATCCTCTTTGGCTGCTGGAGGAAATGAGCAGGGAGGGGAAAAAAAACCTTCCCTGATGTATAATCAAAAGAAATAGCTCGATTTACTATCCCTGTCCTGTGCCAATATCCCCTAAGCCCCCATGGAATGGGGACTTCTGGAAGCAAATAGTTGAGCCTCTGTAGCACGAACCACGCTAACCGAAGATTGAAACGACTTCCAAGTGTCCTTGTTCTGGAAGGAAACATATGGAGAATCCCAAGTGTAAGGATAAAGTAGTTGATATTCCAAAGGAGCCTTCTGGAAGAAGAACTGAAAAAACTCTCTCTCTCTCTCTCTCTCTCTCTCTCTCTCTCTCTCTCTCTCTCTCTCCTTTTAAAAAAGCAACTCTTCTGTGGACACCTACCCTGCAGGCTGACCTTGGTTGTTCTTTGTCCACCTACTCCAAGCCATGCAATCGAAAGCCAGCCACATATAATTCATGCTTTTAACGGTTACAAAACCAGTGCCGTTTCTCGACTGTTGTCTACAAAGAAACAAAGGCACATTATTCGTGGAGTTCTTTTTAAATAGTCTGATATTGCTGGTCTCTGTAATAACACGCTGCCTTTCCAACTACTTGGTGGGTAGAACATCACGGGTGGAAAAAGAGGAATTGCACTGCTGTTTTGGGGAGCTGTGACTGGCCCATTATCATCCTGGAACGCTAGGCTGAACACCTGAATGATTTATCTGCCAAAGAACAGATGGGGAACCTGTGGTCTTCCAGAAGTTGCTGGACTACAACTACCATCATCCCTCCCACCTTTGGCTATGCTGGATGGGTGTTGGAGTCCAACCGGAGGACCACAGGTTCCCCATCCTTCCACTAAAGAGTGGGTTGATTATGATAGGTGGAGCAATTCAGGAAAAAAATGACAGTGATTTATGGATATCTTTTTTTGAATTTGTGGAGGAGAGGACTATTGATGGCTACTGGTTATTAGTTTATTCAGCTCCGGCCCTCGAGCTGATATGGCTCATCTTGACTTGAGCCCAGCAGAGTTTAATCCCAGTCCGCAAATGAAAGGATGAAGCAGATATGGTGCTACATTGCTAAGCTTTATTTCTAAGCTATACCGAGAACACACAAATGTACATCTTGCCTCTGTGAGAGCAGAGAGCAACTCCCAACAAAGAGACGACAGAACAAAGAAACAGGAAACCAGTGAACGTCACATCCAGTCTCCCTTTCCTGTGAGAATCCAACAGTATCTGGACTCTGTGGAATGTAAACACAGTCTTGTGACTGTAGCAGCTGCTCAGTGAGAGAAACAGAAACTAACAGGCTACGGTCTACCTTCACAGTTGGAGGCAACAATGCTTCCAGATACCAGTTGCTGGAAACCACAGGAGGGGAAAGTGCTCTTGTGCTTGAGGCATCTGGTTGGCCACTGTGATGGCCTGGGACTCGGGCTCAGACTCGGAGCCAGAGGAGTCTCAGTCCGCACCGGATCCTTTGCCTCAGGCGGCAGCTGAACCTAGTCTGGGGCCTGATTCTGAAGGGCCCCAGTCTGCACAGGTTCCCCTGCAACAAGCACCAGCTGGGCCGAGTCAGGGGCCTGAGCCTGCCCTGGCTCCAGATGCGGGGATTACCTCATTGCCTTCAGCTGGGCCATCACTTACAGCTGCTCCACTACCAGTTGGGTCAGGAGAGGCTGAGGCGGCCCCTGGATCTAGTAACCCACCGACGTCTCCCGAGCTGCAGAGACTGAGGTCTGAGAGAAGGAGAGACCGGAGTACTCGCAGGAGGAGTGCTCGACTTTGGGTGAGACAGGGAGGTGAGTCACTGGGGGATCAGAACCGGCAGCTACCCCGAAAGAGATAAAAGGCTGCTGGACCCCACGCCAGGTTGAGGGAGCAATGTTGCTGTTTGCTAGAATCTGCCTGTGGTCCTGTGCCTGACCTTGCCTGGCTTCCTGCCTTGGCCCTGTTGGACTGAGTCCTCGCGGAACCCTTGGATTGGGACTGGACCTGGACTGCGTTACTTGGGTTACCCCTGAGCCCAGTACAACCACTGTGAGAGCAAGATACTGCACTGGATGGGCAATTGGCCTGATCTAGCAGACTCTTCTTATGAGTGCTGATTTCTGGCTGCTTTGCACTTGTTTGAACAAGTTCCTTCCTTCTGTCCGCCTGCCCATCATTAGTTGGGGTTGGCTGGGCAAAGAGACGGAGAATTAAATTCAGTTCACATTTTTATGCAAACTGACTTATTTCTCTCATTCCCAAGTAATACATAGATAAGAACATTATTATTATTTGGGTTTCATACCTCTCCAAATTCTGCAATATGGTTCTCGGCAGAGAGAGAGATGCCAAAATGCAAATAAATATGTATTTTAGGACAAACTATTTATGGAAATGCATGCAATGAGATAAAGTATGCATTTAAATACAGGTTCTGTGATAAAATGTGTGTTTCAACATTCTTGCATTTTGTGATAAACTATGCACTGGGGTGTGAATTTTCATCGATTGGTGTGGAAATGAGATGGAATGGACTTATGAATGAATGCATGGGAAATTATTTGTTACTATTTTATTATTTATTCAATTTCCACACTGCCCTTCATTCAAGGATCATAATGTGGTTTACAATATAAAAACACAAAAATACACAACATAGTAACAAACAAAAACTATCCCCTCCATGCAGTATATTGTTACACATCACTTGGGAAGACAGGCGAACTAATGCCAGTGCACTGGGAGAAGCAAAGATCACCAGTCTCAAAGCAATGATTCTTCAACATCAACTTCGTTGGACTGGTCATGTTGTGCGGATGCCTGATTATTGTCTTCCAAAGCAACTACTCTGTTCCGAACTTAAAAATGGAAAGCGTAATGCTGGTGGTCAACAAAAGAGGTTTAAAGATTCTCTCTAGGCAAATCTAAATAAAGGTAGTATAAATACCGACAACTGGGAAACACTGGCCTGCGAGTGCTCCAGTTGGAGAACAGCCTTTACCAAAGGTTTTATGGGCTTTGAAGAAGCTCAAACTCAGGATGAAAGGGAGAAAGGGACAAACGTGCTAAGAGGAAGGCAAATTTGGCAAACCCTCACCATGATCAACTCCCACCCAGAAACCTATGTCCCCACTGTGGAAGGATGTGTGGATCCAGAATTGGCCTTCACTGTTAAAGAAGAAGCAGAAATTAAGGCTGATATGGGTCAGGAACAGATTATGAGCATAAGAGTCCTGCTGAACAAGGCCAGAAGTCCGTCTACTATAGCATCCTGTTCTCACCAACCAAATGCCAACCAAATGCCTATGAGCAGGACCTGAACACAACAGCTCTCTCCCCACTTGTGATTCCCAGTAGACTGATCAGCACATCCATAGATTGTCAGAACAGGAGTGTACTGGAGATGGGGGGAGATGTTGTTTCCTCAGGAAATGTTGAATACATTGGCCATTACTAATGTCATTGGAGGGATGTTTGCTAGATCTTGTGTTGGAACTCAGAGCAGGAGTTGTTGGAAACAGCACCAAATTATTAGGCACATGTCTCCATTGCTGATGACTGAGTTAGTAGTATGACTGTTCTCCGGTGCAAGAGAGAAAGGGATCGCAATAGCAGCTCCTCCCTCCCGCTCACACCTGCTGATGACCTTGAAGATGTATTGCCATATGGTCTTGCAAACATTATAATATATCAACGCTTGTTTGCCAGATGTTGTTGGATGCAGGAAGACGGTGGTTGCAGAGGCACAGTGATTATTTAGTTAGCACAATGAATCTGGCTAAATTGAAACAATTTTCTTTTGGCTTGGCATTCGCTGGCTGGGTTTTAAAACTGAGACCAGAGCTATTTAAAGTGGTGTAAATTTAAGGAACCGTGCAAATGTTACACAGAGCGAAGGGCATGTGAATTTGCTTCCTCTACTGAAGTGAATAAGGAGCCAATAAAGTGAATAAGAGTGCCAATGATGTAAGAAATGGGTGCTTGAGGATGGTGTGTCCTTGTTTGACTCACAAGGATGGGAGTAGCAGCAGTTCTAAGGACAAAACACCCTTGTAGTCTGTTGGCTCAGAGTATAAACTGAACCATAGCTTAATTTTTACTCCTGTCTTAAAGCTCAGCAGGTCTTTTTATGTTTGGAAATAAAACGCTGACATTCATGTGCACATTTATTTGTTCCTATAGAAATAGAAACGTAAGGCTGTTGTCATACTACAGTTTGTATGGCCACCTGTAGGCGAGCAAACAGTGGAAGGGGGCAGGCAGCTCAGATGAGCTGTTTAAAAGAAAGTGGAGGGTGGTGTGGGTGGTTACCCAGATGGGTGTTTGTACACAGCCTTGTCAGCTGGCATGGTGGAGTAGTAGAGGTATTCGGGTGAATGGGGTGGAACCAGCTGAGGTTGGCATCTTTTTAACAAAACTGATTTGAGACTTGCCCCAGAGTGGGGGGCATGTGGGGTAAAGCTTATCCAACAAGAAACGCGCTTTTCTTTTCCCATTCCAAGTCCCCCATCTCCATAGATAGAGCAAATCATGGTGCCTTCCTTGGTGACCATCATAGCTGACCAGGGGCTTGAATCTGGGTCTTCCGTGTTCAAATGCAACACTCCAGCCATTGTATTGCATTGGTTTTTGGGGCCGACCACGCATACAAGAGCTCATTACACTTTATAGCTTAATCAGGCAGGACACTCAAGCCATTGTTAATGCATTCTAACAGCATCTACATGTTTAGGACCTCTCTTTATGTTCTCTTTATGTCAGTGGGTCTCTCTTTCTCTCTCTTCCCGTCTTCTTCTGTTTTTATACGTGTCCTCTTCTGACCCCCATAAGAGCCCTTTAAAAAAAAAACCACACCAAACAAGAGCTCCCTTTTCTTTTTCATCCATAGTGATTGTTTCTTTTTAATTGGCAGGTTTGCATTGAAGGTTGCCAAAACCAGCGGATTCATTTTGTTTTCCCCTCATTCTGCAAAGTGAGGGGACCAGGGATAGTGGCGCTGGCTGGAGTGGGAGGAGGAATGAGCTGGTTGTTTTTTTTGCAATGGGCTGACCCAGTTCACTGGTCCCCAACTAACTTGTGGAATGGAATGCAACTGCCATCACAATTCCACACTTCTTCAGGTTTCAGTGTGCAAGAAGTGCACCCCAAAATATGCTTTTTAATGGTTAAATCATGCACAAAATATGTCATTTACAGAAAAGTGCATTGGGGGGGGGAAATGGGTGTTTTGGGGAAAATGTGTACTAACATGCATATAATAATGCACACATGCAAGAGGTGACATGACAGAGGTTTAAAAGATACATGGCAAGGAGACAGTGGATAAAGGAAAGCTTTTCGTCTTCTCCCTCTCAGAACACTAGAGCTCATTAACATTCAATGAAGCTGAGTGCTGGACAAAAGGAAGCACTCCTTCACACAGTGCATAGATGAACTGTGGAATTCATTTCCAGAAGATTCAGTGATGGCCATCGACTTGAATGGCATTAAAAGAGGGTAGGACAAATTCATGGAGGAAAGGGTTATTGATGGCTAATAGCCATGATGGAAGCTATGGTGCCCCTCCACAGTTGGGGGCAGAAATGCTTTCGAATACCAGTTTGTAGAATCAAAGAATTGTAGAGTTGGAAGGGACGCCAAGGGTCATCTAGTCCAATGCCCTGCAATGAAGGAATCTCATCTAAAGCATCCATGACAGGTGGCCATCCAACCTCTTCTTAGAAACCTCCAAAGGAGAGTCCACAACCTCCCGAGGGACACCACTCTACTCTTACCATCAGAAATTTCTTCCGGATGTTTAGTTGGAATCTCTGTTCTTGTAACTTGAATCCATTGGTTTGAGTCCTACCCTCCAGAACAGGAGAAAACAAGCTCACTCCATCTTCCTTATATTCTTGGCCGAGTTTGATTTCCAGCAGATATACAGTTGCTTGAAACCACGGGAGGTAAGAGTGCTTTTGTGCTTAGGTCCTGAGTGCTATTTCCCACAGGCATCTGGTTGGCCACTGTGAGAACAGGATGATAGACTACATGGGCCAATGGCTTGATCCTCCAAGGTCTTCTTATTTTCTCATGTTCCTACAATTTAAAGTATATTTTTCATGCACTCTTTCCAAAATCCACACAAAATGAGAGGAGCGGAACTCTGTGACAGAGCACCAGCAAGAATGAAGCAAGATGGAATTAGATTGAACTGTTCGTCCTTAATGCTCCTTGGCTTTGGTCCATTTCCCACATCTTACTCTTCCAGTGACCTCCATTTTATTCCAGCCATGCAAGTCTCATTCTCCAGGTTCAACCAATTCCACCGGGACCACCAGTCCCTGCCGTGTTACTTTGCCTCTCCAGCAGTCTAGCTGAGTTGTTCTAACGCCAAAGCAATGGCTGCCCTTGGAGGAGAGATGTCACGATGAAACGCCTGCATTTTAAAACATCTCGCCAGGCAAGGAGCTGCGCTTTTGACATTGCAATGTCCCCTTAAACTCTTTATGACTTGGAGAGGATGTGCTTCGACTGGCAACATTTCCTAGGAGAAGCGGAAAGGAGTTCAGAGGGAAGTCACTAACAATGATGGTCGACCGAGGGCATGGAAGAACTTGCGTAGAGGTCAGAAGGATATTGAGAGCATGAAGCCAATTGTGCTCTGCAGCAGAGAAGGCCATGAAAACGTCAGATGGGAAGACCTGCCTATGAACGGGGTGGGGAACATGCGCTCACTGCAGACATTGTTGGACTCCGACCCCCATCATTCCTGACAATTAGTTGTGCAATCTGGGACTGATGGGAGTTGGAGTCAACAGCATCTGGAGGGCCACAGTTTCCCCAGCTCTGATCTTAGAGGCCTCAGACACAATACAGAAGGAAGTCTATGGCCAGGTTCATGCACTACTCCTCCATAGAGATAATTGGGAAGCAGGAATGTGGGTAATTAATAATACTATTATGAATAATGACAATTCAGTGGTGGAGCTTCTGACTTGCAAGTTCAACCCTTGACATCCCCAGTTAGCAATGGGAGGACACCCTGGAAAACTGCTGCCAGTCACTTTGGACAATCCTGAGGTAGTTCGATCAGTGGTATGACTCAGTATAAGGCAACTTCCTCACAATTCGCCTGAGATCGCTTTGGAGAGACCCCTGACAGTCCAAGTGGACTAGCTGGACAAATAATCTGACCTGGGCTAAAGCCATGTCTGATGGTCTCTCTCAGGGGTCAGCAACCTTTTTCAGCAGGTGTCTGGTCCACTGTCCCTCAGACCATTTGGTGGGCCGGACTATATTTTGAAAATAAATAAATAACCAAATTCCTATGCCCCACAAATAACTCAGAGATGCATTTTAAATAAAAGGACACATCTACTCATCTAAAAACACCAGGCAGGTCCCACAAATAACCCAGAGATGCATTTTAAATAAAAGGACACATTCTACTCATGTAAAAACACGCTGATTCCCAGACCGTCTGCGGGCTGGATTGAGAAGGCAATTGGGCTGGATCCGGATCTCGGGCCTTAGTTTGCCTACCCATGGTCTCTTTGCATCAGTCAATGGATGTCCTATGCTTAATGACAAGCAAGAAAGAAACAGATGTGGAAAAACCTGGAATGTTCACTTTTTCAATTGAAGTGGACACAAAGGGAAACACCATCAGCTCTCAAGATATTATTTATTTGTTTGGTTATTTGCAGCATTTATACCCCACCCTTTAGCCAAAAAAGGATCTCTCAGTGGCTTACAATATCAAGAAAACACAGGCTCGCAAGCTAACCAGAGGTGAGGAAAAAGGAAGAGGAGGCATGAGGAAAACGGAAGAGGAGGGAGGAGGGGAAAGCAAGCTCAAGCACAAGGTCTTCATTATAGCACAAGAATATTCAGGACCAGGGCAGGTGGGTGCAACATATTGGCCAGGAGGACAGAGCAGCTCTCGCAACACCATTCTTATGGTTGAAGTACACCAAGGCATGTGAGTGTATGGTTAAAACACAAGCACAGGCTTCTTTCAGAAGCAGATGCAGTTGATTTGTCAGGACAGTTCCTCTTAGTCAAAGCCGCTGGATTGAAATGACATGCCAGCCTCCTGGGAAAGGAAGCCAGCGCATAACCATATCCCTGCACATCAGTGCGGAAGAGATGAGGCAGTGTTGGATGATTAGGAGAAGCTTCCTGACTGCTTTCTAATGCCAGAGGAGCACGGCTTGTTAGCAGCTCTTTCTCCACGGGGGAATTATGGCATGATTGGAAATGTACACACACACACACACACACACACACACAGCCTTGCACGTTGAATATAATTATTATAAACACTTGGGTGATTTACAGTTAAGAGAAGCAAAAAGGAAAGAAAGAAAGAAAGAAAACACCATGCAATGATTAAAAACAGAAGCAGGCTGGTGCAGGGTAGAAATAATTCAGCGAAAAGGTCAGAGGCAGGTAGCTAGGTTGGTTCATTACAGCAAAATTCACGAGGCCAGTAAAATAACATGATTATGAGGACAGAGAACTCCAGGAGCTCAGGGGAGCACTGAGGATTGTCAAGGACTTCAATCTTTGATAATTCTGGCATGGATTGACTCGCTGGGTACATCTGGACTAATGTGGGAATTGAAATTTAGTTATAGTGGTACCTTGGTAGTCAAATGGCTTGGCTCCCGAACAATTCAGCTTCCGAACGCTGAAAACCTGGAAGTAAGTGTTCCCGTTTGCAAATGTTTTTTGGAAGTTGAACGTCCAGCGCAGCTTCCGCAGCTTCCAATTGAGTGCAGGAAGTTCCTGTAGCCAATCGGAAGCCGTGTCTTGGTTTTTTAACGTTTTTGGAATTTGAGCAGACTCCTGGAACTGATTAAGTTCAACAACCAAGGTACCACCGTGTAGGTTTTTAGTTATGAGCCAGCCAGTGTTGGACTAGGGCAAGCAGGCAAACCAGAGTTCAAATCGCCACTGGGCTGTAAAGCTCACTGGGTGACTTTTGGATCGGTCACCAGAAACACAAGAAGAGCCTGCTGGATCAGGCCAATGGTCATTCTAGCCCAGCATCCTGTTGTCACAGTAGCCAGCCAGATGCCTGTGGGGAAGGTGGAAGAAAGGTGCGCAGTTGCAGGTGGGAATGTGTGCACAGGTAGATGAGATCACGCAGCTTGCCGCGGGACAACAGTCAACTTCCACCACTTCTGAAAAAATCCTAAACCAATCCGGGGAAACCAGGAAATGACCCTACTATTCCTCATCTGAAGCTCAACATCAAAAAACCCAAGATCAGGGCCGCTGGTCCCATCACCTCCTGGCAAACAGAAGGGGAAGAAATGGAGGCAGTAGAGATTTTACTTTCTTGGGCTCCATGATTACTGCAGATGGTGACAGCAGTCACAAAATTAAAAGACGCCTGCTTCTTGGGAGAAAAGCAATGACAAACCTAGACACCATCTTAAAAAGCAGAGATGTCACCTTGCCAACAAAGGTCCATATAGTTAAAGCTATGGTTTTCCCAGTAGTGATGTATGGAAGTGAGAGCTGGACCATAAAGAAGGCTGATCGCCAAAGAATTGATGCTTTTGAATTATGGTGCTGGAGGAGACTCTTGAGAGTCCCATGGACTGCAAGAAGATCAAACCTCTCCATTCTGAAGGAAATCAGCCCTGAGTGCTCACTGGAAGGACAGATCGTGAAGCTGAGGCTCCAATACTTTGGCCACCTCATGAGAAGAGAAGACTCCCTGGAAAAGACCCTGATGTTGGGAAAGATTGAGAGCACAAGGAGAAGGGGACAACAGAGGACAAGATGGCTGGACGGTGTTCTTGAAGCTACCAGCATGAGTTTGACCAAACTGCGGGAGGCAGTGGAAGACAGGAGTGCCTGGCGTGCTCTGGTCCATGGGGTCACGAAGAGTCGGACACGACTAAACAACAACATTCCTCATCCACAAAGCACCCACACAACCTTCCCGTTTACTTAACACTTAACTCAGAATGGCTCTTTAAATAGCTGTGCCCAGGAAACAGTGGGGAGAAAGGAAGACCTCTGTCCTTCTCCTGCTTGCTTTTCATCTGGACACACTCTGCAGAGTTTTCTCTCTCTGGTTTTCCAGGGGAAGGCTGCCATAGCAAAGAGTGACTTCCTCTTTCTTTCTGATGGAAACTTTTGAGTGTGTGTGTGTTAGGGTCACTGGGAGCCAGAGAAAGAGTTTCAGGCAGAGAAGGGGGTGCATCTGGCCCAGAGACTGCCAGTTGGCTATCCTTGACCCAGACACATGTAGTGTTTACAATCCCTTCCCCCACCGCACACAGTTGTCAGTTGTGACGAGTTGCCAAAACATGTCAGCAAATGAATGTGTCTTGTTCACACTCAAGCAGTGCACTGGCTGTCAAGCCATCGAGTTGTTTCTCTTAAATTGGAGTGCGGTACTGATTTCTCCGAAGGCCGCCTTGGAAGTTGATTTATAAATGACAGTTGCTGCAGGACTTTGGGCCAAGGCTTCCCAAGCTTCTGAGAGCCGAGCTGCTTCCTGAATTAAAATTCAGAGGCGCCCTGTATGTTCTTATGGCTCCCCCAAACGGGGAGTTTTAGAGCATTTGAGGTGGGAACTTCCACAAATGTCAGTGTGCCCGCCAGCACCTCATTTCAGCCCTTGAAAAAAGTGTCCCTCAAAAATTCACAGCACTATTTGCTCTTTCTTCTTACAGGCCTTCATTTGACTGGATGCTAGGAGTAGACACCCTCCCTCCTTTCCACTCTGAATGAGGTGCAAGAGGTTCTCTCTGTGGGTGAATGTGGTGGCGGCTGATGCCAAATCTGGAAACGGGGATGAGGAGAAATTCAATGCTGTTCACATAAAGGCTGACCTACCAAATTCACATTTCCTGAAACAATACGAGAACTGAAACACAGCCATCCATCGAAATTCACGAGGCAGGTTCTCTGGCCAACAAATGCGTGCGAAAATTCATATACCAAGCGTGCACAATAATACAAGTATTAATGGAAATGACATACAGAAACGCATTCTGTTGCATAAAGTTGCTTTGCAAAAAATGTGTGTGAGGAGAAAGTAGCACTGAAATGTGCAACTATAGCTGATGGGGTGCTCTTGTGCAACAAACCCTCTTCCCCAAAGGATCTGAGTTCTTTGTGATAAGGAAAGCAATGGGGAAAATGTACTGGGAAGTGCAGGATAACACTTGCTTTGATGCAACGTCCTCTAACCTTCCTGCAGACAAATACTCATGAAATAGCCAACATCACCCTACAAACAAATCAGAAGGAATGCTTAATATATACAGGTCATCTGCAAGCACCAAGGCTCTCCAAGATACATGTAACTCACCGGGCTCATGTTATTGTGTCTGCCAAAGGGCTGAATCCCTCCCCTTCAGGAAGTTGACCAAGAAAGCACCCCCCCATCCCTGGGCCCTCAAAACATAGATTGGTAGGCTATGCTTGGCCAGGTTGGTTACAAGTGGTGCAATTAACTCAGTGGTAGAACATCCGTCCAAAGTCCAGTCTGTGGCATCTCCAGGCAGGACCAGGAAAGACCAGGGAGCTGCTGATGGTCAGTGCAGACCATACTGAGCTAGAAGGACCAATGATTTGACTTGGCACAAGCTACAGTGGTACCTTGGTTCCCAAACTTAACCTGTTCCGGAAGTCCGTTCCAAAACCAAAGCGTTCCAAAACCAAGGTGTGCTTTCCCATAGAAAGTAATGCAAAGTGGATTAATCCATTCCATACTTTTTTTAACCCCCCCCCAAAAAAACAGTAATTTAACATGAATTTTACTATCTAATGAGACCAATGATCCATAAAATGAAAGCAATAAACAATGTACTACAGTCTCAGAATCAATCAATCAATCAATCAATCAATCAATCAGTCAGTCAATCAATCAGTAGCTAAACTGGGTTCCACACAGTCACAAAAACAAAACAAAAAAGAACCACAAAAACACAACAGAAATAGCAAAAACAGACAGACCTCAGCGTAACACTCAAATTGGAAGTGTAACACTCAAAACGGAGCACGTTCGGCTTCCAAAAAAATTCGCAAACCAGAACGCTTACTTCCGGGTTTGCAGTGTTTGGGTTCCAAGTTGTTTGAGGACCAAAGCATTTGAGAACCAAGGTACTACTGTATAGGTTTGGGGTTATAGACAGGGGCCGAGTGTGGAGAGGGCCAGGGGAGCCATAGCCCCAGGCACATGATTTTGAGGGGATGCAAACCAGAAGTCCCCACGGAGCGATCTTCATCCGCCCTGCCTGCTGCCAGGGCCCCAGAGCCCAGCTTGGCCTTGTAGCTGCACCCTGGCCACCTCACTGAACACTCCCCTCGGCATTGATGGAGGAAAGTACCAGCCAAGGGCCACACCAGCCAGCCGTGCTCCTCTCTGCGGGGGCAGGTGGACAGGGGGCAAAACGCAGCCCTTGAACTCTCCATGCCCCATGCCTGCCTTGTGGTGTCGACAGCTAGGTCTGTTCTGGTCTGGCTGGTTTTGTTCACCCATCATACCCCACCCGTTGTCTGGCTTGGCTCACCCGCATGTGCATGTGTGCCCTGGGAGCCAGCAAAGGTTGCCACGCCACTGGTTACAGATGACCTATGGGCACGGTTAAACCTAATCTGGTCGTTCTTTTTTCTTGTCAGAAATGAGCCCAGCAACAACTGCCAATGAGGCAGAGTTGGCTTAAAATTTCCTCTCGTTCGAAAAGTGGAGTGGTGGGGGAGAGGAAAAGGGAGTTGTAGCCATAACTCTTTGCCTGGCTTAAGTCAACAACACGCATTACAAAGAGGAAGATGCTTGTCCGCTGGGACTTTGCGCCAACTCATAGGCTGCGAGAGAAACGCCGAGCGAGGTGGTTTTCTTTTCTTCTGATCCAAAAAAAAAAGCGAGAGAGAGGGAGAAGGCGAAGGCACATTCCCAACAGCTGACTGCCTTTTTGCTACTTTAATTTGATACTACAGATGTTTTATTAAGTGAATTGTAATATCCTCTTACCTAGAAAGTAAAACATCAGGTGGTGATGTAATGGGAAGCCGCTCTTTTTATGTTCCTCCTGCTCCTTCTTTCTTGGCCTTTATTCGTTTAAGTGCATAGACAGGTGTTTTGAATAAGTCAGACGCACAGCTTTTTATGCACTTTGAATCTCACATTCCTTGTTCTACAGTTTATCCAGGCCATATATTAACGTATTTGGCATGTCTAGTCCCAGAGCGGGGGGCAGTGTTGGTGGGGGCGGCGGACAAACCGGGAGTGAAATGTTATGGTTCATGGCTTAATTGTGCTCTTAAAGCATAAAACAAAACCAACTTTCTGCAAGGGGTTGGGGCCCCAGTTGCTGCTGCTTAAGGAGTTCCTTGCAGATGGAAAGCTAGCACTTCAGGTCTTCTTCTTCATCATCTTATTTCATTTCATTTAGTTAGGGTTGCCATGTTTGAAGAGCAAAAGAGAGGACGCTATGACGACTCTCATTTTAAATACCCTTACTATGTGTAGGCTATAGAAGCTGGGATATATTGCTGAGAGGGGCAAGAGAAGAGAAGAGAAGAGAAGAGAAGAGAAGAGAAGAGAAGAGAAGAGAAGAGGAAAGCAAGTATTCAGCCACCAGTAATGCCTATGTCTC
Organism: Podarcis pityusensis; assembly: GCF_964106645.2. NCBI lineage: Eukaryota > Metazoa > Chordata > Lepidosauria > Squamata > Lacertidae > Podarcis > Podarcis pityusensis. The sequence continues at coordinate 15,560,651 of NC_138027.1, read as the reverse complement.
ATCCAGACAGTATAGCCAGAGACATTTTGGAAAATTTCAAAAATCCACCCGGAGAGAAATTTTACCCCTGAGAAAGAGAACATGTCCTGGAAAAAGCAGATGCATGGCAACCCTAAAGTTCATTTGTTTTATATATTTATATATGGCCCTCTCAGGGACGTGGGTGGCACTGTGGGTTAAACCACAGAGCCTAGAACTTGCCGATCAGAAGGTTGGAGGTTCGAATCCCCGCAACGGGATGAGCTCCCGTTGCTCAGTCCCTGCTCCTGCCAACCTAGCAGTTCGAAAGCATGTCAAAGTGCAAGTAGATAAATAGGTACCGCTCCGGCGGGAAGGTAAACGGTGTTTCCGTGCGCTGCTCTGGTTCGCCAGAAGCGGCTTAGTCATGCTGGCCACATGACCCGCAAGCTGTACGCTGGCTCCCTTGGCCAATAAAGCGAGATGAGCGCCACAACCCCAGAGTCATCCACGACTGGATCTAATGGTCAGGGGTCCCTTTACCTTTTTATACTGCCCTCTCACAAAGCATCAGGACAGTGAACAGTAACATAAATAAAAACCTTTCAAAGGAGCACATAACGATTATTAAAAAGACTGGCCACTCAGCAACTGCACAGGTTTGTTGACAAGAGACTCCTGAAAGTCAAATATGAGGATTCCTGTCGAATCTCTGCTGGAAGAGTGGTCCACAGCATGGGACTGGTAGGGTTAAATGCTTGACTTCCGCTTGAGTCAGGACTCTGTAACACAGGGGTCAACTAAGAGTCATCCTCTGGATTATCTCAGTGATTCTGCTGGAATTTAAGGGCTAAGGTGGTCCTTATGGTATTCTAGACCCATTGTTCTTGGCAAGTGTCTGTCTCAGGAGACAGTGAAGGAGTACATGCCTTTGGGGGTGAAGTCAACCTGTTGGAGAGTTGCAAGGTCTGCTGTGGTTGTAGACACTGATATGGGAGAGATATGTTTTGTTGCAGCTCTGGCAGATGAAGACGTCCAGTTGTGTTGCTGCAGATGCACCAGGGCATTTCCTCTCTCTGCACTCCTGACCTGACTGTCTGTTTCCAGGCACTGCTGTTTTCTGCAAGGGATTCCCTTACATACTTCTTTGTAACGCAGAGTTGGTCTGCCAACAGGCTTGGTGCCTGAAGCCAGCTCCCTATAGAGAAAATCCCAGGGGATCCTGCCATCTTCCATTCTGTGGATATGGCCAAGCCAGCGTAGATGTTGCTGAGACAGGAGTGTGGACATTCTGGCAAATTGGCACCGACCATTTGGTTTTTCGCCTACCTCGTAGCAAATCATCACAACTTTGTAAGGTTTGGCGGTTTGGCATTGGAGTATTCGGTTGGAGGTGAGGGGAGGTAGTGGCCATCACCTACCCCTCCTAATTCAAGGGTATTCCATTAAAGGAATCTGAGGGCCATGGCACAACCCTTAGCGGTGACCCTGGGGGAGTTCCTAGTTGATGTGCATCAGCAGGGCTCCCCCTGCTGGTGGTGTAGTAGAGCCAGTGTGGTGTAGTGGTTAAGAGCGGTAGTCTCGTAATCTGGGGAACCGGGTTCGCGTCTCCGCTCCTCCACATGCAGCTGCTGGGTGACCTTGGGCCAGTCACACTTCTCTGAAGTCTCTCAGCCTCACTCACCTCACAGAGTGTTTGTTGTGGGGGAGGAAGGGAAAGGAGAATGTTAGCCGCTTTGAGACTCCTTCGGGTAGTGATAAAGCGGGAGATCAAATCCAAACTCTTCTTCTTCTTCTTCCAAGACTCCCTGCGGACAGGCAGGAGTCAGATATAGTCGTATGGTTTCCAATGCCTAAGCCAATACCGCTCACATTCTGTAACCAATGAGGTTGTGGCCTTTTTTGCCCATTAACCTAAAATGCTATTTCATGTGTTTTTATTCCACTTCCTGGGAGGGTCTGGGACCTTGCCATGCAATACATCTTTGTCTGAGACTGTGTGCTGCCAAAATCTTCCTGATGCAGTGCATGTGGAAGGTGTTGAGGCTTCACACCTGATGGTTGTTAGTTGCCCATGACTCACTGCCATAAGCAGCGTGCTCAACATGCAAGCCTGGTAGACCTTCATCTTGATAGTGGTTGTTAGTGACCCAAGGCTCTGTATATCAACCTAGGGATGTGGGTGGCGCTGTGGTCTAAACCACTGAGCCTCTTGGGCTTGCCGATCAGAAGGTCAGTGGTTCGAATCCCGTTGTGAGCTCCCATTGCTCTGTCCCAGCTCCTGCCAACCTAGCAGTTCGAAAGTATGCCAGTGCAAGTAGATAAATAGGTACCACTGAGGCGGGAAGGTAAAAGGCATTTCCGTGTGCTCTGGTTTCCATGACGGTGTCCCGTTGTGCCAGAAGCGGTTTAGTCATGCTGGCCACATGACTTGGAAAGCTGTCTGTGGACAAACGCCGGCTCCCTTGGCCTGAAAGTGAGATGAACGCCACAACCCCATAGTCACCTTTGACTGGACTTAACTGTCCAGGGGTCCTTTACCTTTACCTTACTTTGCTTTGTATATCAACATAAGAGCCTTGAATCTGGACTGGTAGCATATGGGCAGTTTTGTTGATGCAGTTGTCATTTCTAACCCAGAGGAGAGCATTCCTCCATGTGAAACATTCTTCCACTTTGAAGCGGTGCAGCCCAGATGGTGGTTTGTCATCTCACTGAAATGTAGGGCATAGTCTCCGGCGCTTGCTGAATCAAATTGGAAATTAGGATTAGCATGTTATTTCCCCAGCTCATTGGCTAAAAACTGTACTCCCAGTTTTTAAAAGCCTTGTGCAATAATGAAGGTTTCTAGTGTTTAAAATAAAAAGTAATTCTCATATTGGGTGGGGGGACGATGACAAGGATCGTGTATTTCTTTAGGGCAAAAAGAAACTTTGCAAGGAACAACATAGAATTTAACATGAAACACTGCAAGTGGAATGAGGAGATGGCGGTAATTATTGCCTGAAGTTTCCCCAACTCCTGCAGTAAGAGAAAGGGACCCTGTCACCTCCATTTACATTCTAATTTTCTCTCCAAATAGGGTTCCTTTCTTCCGGCCCTCAAATATATAACATGTGTTTGCACTGGAATATTCATTTTGTCCGTGTGCAACAGAGGAAGAAGGAAAAGGGATGAAGAATGGCCAGTTCTAGTTGAAACAAATAAACTAGTAGATTGGCACCCAAACCAAGATTTGAGGCAAACATGGAATGATTTCACAGTGAACACAATTCATCACAAATGTATGGCATCTCACTAAAGATAGATGAATTGGTCAATTTTCGTTTCTTCTGTTTCCAGTCTTAAGTGGAGATTGCTACATTTCAAATAAATCAAATATCTTTAATATGGTCAATGACCAGCAAGCAATTTATAAAATAAAATATGACAATATAAGTACTATTGTACTACAGATAACAGTGGAGATATGGCCAAATCACAAAATTGGTACTTATGTTTATGACCAGGTTTCGACTTTTAAGGTTTTAAGGATTCAGTTCAAATGTCACTACTGTTTATTATCGTTCCTTCGATGTTTGCAATTTGAACTCCGTTGCACCAGTGTACAACTTCTGCACCAGTGTACAACTCTTTCTCTTAAAAAAAATATTTGCAAAAAATCACCAGCATTTTAGTACACATTTTCTTCCTATATATACACATGTTCGCAGTGTTGTTTTTATTTTGACAGGGACTTCATCCACACGTTCCCCAAATATACACATTTCCCCACATCTTTTTCCATTGGAGAACCTCATCATGAATTTCAGAGAAATACAAATTTTGAATGACAGTGGCATTTGGTTCATGCATTGTTTCATGAGTGGATTTGGTTCATGTTGCAAATATGAATTGAACTGAATTCCATCCCTTTTTTACATCTTCCTGGGGACTTGAAATACTAGCTTCCTATTTTTTGCTTTTTGGGGCTTCAATGATAGGTTGGCGCCCAAGCACCTAGCAGGGCACAATAAACAGCCAGTGGACTATTTCGTAGGTCACAAATTTTACAGATATACCTTGGCCAAGAGGAGATCATAGAATCAGGAAGCCATAGGTTTGATATGATAGCCATCTTCAAAAATCTCAAGGGCTGTTACATAGAAGATGAAGAAATCTTGTTTTCTCCTCCTCTGGAGGGTATGACTCAAACCAATTGATTAAAAGTACAAGAAAGGAGATTCTGACTAAACATCAGGAAGAACTTTCTAACAGCAAGGGTTGTTTGACAGTGAAGCGGTCTCCCTTGGGAGGTTGTGGACTCTCCTTCCTTGCAGGCTTTTAAGCTTCTTCTTCTTTGGCGATCACTCGTAGCTGAGTAAGATTGTCTTCCATAAACATGGTTTTAACAATGAGTCCATAAGTGACTGTGGAGGCCAATTCTGGATCCACACATCCTTCCACAGTGGGGACATTGCTTTCTGGGTGGGAGTTGATCATGGTGTGGATTTGCCAAGCATGCCTTCCTCTTAGCACGTTTCTCCCTTGCATTCTGCTCTGTTCCGATGGCATGAAGTAGTCACGACAAACTGGTAGATTCCTATCTGCTGCAGCCTTCATCCGCCTTCACAGCCATTGTAAGATACCACTTGTTATCATCCGCCTGTTCTGCCGTTGAGGACTTCTTGGATCATTCTTTGTCCAGCTCCTTCCCTTTGACCTTACCACCTTGGGTGACCCTGCTGGGAGTATGAGATTCCCGACGGCTTCGCTCACAAGGGTCATAGGAAAATGCAAGTCCACTCACCACGACAAGGTGATGATCCAGCGAGTGGGAGGCTTTTAAGCAGAGGTTGGATGGCCATTTGTCATGGATGCTTTAGCTGAGATTCCTGCATTGCAGGGAGTTGGACTTGATTAAGCTAGTGGTCCCTTCTACATGTCTACGATTCTATGATTTGGATTACAGAATCCAAATTATTTATTCATTCAGTATATTTATAGCCCACCTGGGAGCCTGTCCTGGGGTGAGTGGTGTCTTGGAGCCCCTATGAAATGGGAGCCTCAATGAAGGACAAGGTACTCTAAAGTACAGGAATTTCACTGCATTTAATAGATACAGTGCCCTAATCTTTCAGTCCTTTCCCCAGGCTAAACAGACTCAAGTTCCCCTAAGGGTTTAGAGTACAGTCGTACCTTGGAAGCAAAATGGAATCAAGGCCATGGGTCTTTGCCAGTAACATCAGCTCCAAGACTCCATAAACTCAGTCTGGTCCCAGATTATCCATGTCCTAGAAGAGGCATAGTTGGTGTACCACCCATAGCTGCTAAAAGGCACTCCTAGCCACTGAACCACCTGAGCCTCCAGTGACAAAACTCTGGAGTACCCCTAAACTCTGAACTTGTTCTCCCAGGGGGAGTGCTCTTCCATTCCATAGAGGAAAATGGCCAATCTTCTGGGGAGTTTTGTAAGTTATTTGCATGCATGTATGCAACCTAGTAGGGATGTGGGTGTTGCTGTGGGTTAAACCACAGAGCCTAGGACTTGCTGATCAGAAGGTCGGCGGTTCGAATCCCCACACAGGGTGAGCTCCTGTTGCTCGGTCCCTGCTCCTGCCAACCTAGCAGTTTGAAAGCATGCCAAAATGCAAGTAGATAAATAGGTACCGCTCCAGTGGGAAGGTAAACGGCATTTCCGTGCGCTGCTCTGGTTCGCCAGAAGTGGCTTAGTCATGCTGGCCACATGACCTGGAAGCTGTACGCCAGCTCCCTCGGTCAATAAAGTGAGATGAACGCCGCAACCCCAGAGTCGGCCACGACTGGATGTAATGGTCAGGGGTCCTTTTACCTTTACCTTTATGCAACCTAGTATATGCATCTTTCTTCACAACAACTTGACTGCAAAACTGCACTGCAAAATTTAGGAGAAGTGCAAATTTTGAAGGGTGTTGCTTGTTTCAGAATACTTTTAAACGAGAGCTGAATTGATTTCATCCCCATCCCTCACAAGGACTAAAAGGGGGGGGGGAGGAACCCCACCATTACTAGAATAGGTGGAATTGATAAGAAAAACAGCTTCTGCAAATGCGCTGCAAGATTCAGAATAAATTATCATCCTGTTTGTTCGTTCCTGAGGCCTTAAATGAACCATAACTATATGTGCATAGCATTGTGCCTGTTCCAGCCCACCTTGCTGGTTAACATCTTAATAATAATAAAAAAAGCAATCTTGCACCGCTTGAAGATCCAACTTTCTGAGTGTGTGTTTCCTTGGAAAGTCTGTGCTGCGTGAGAAGCCGTTCTGAATCAATCATGGGATGAGTCGGACAGCTTCCAGGAGTTTTGTTTTCATAGGCTCTGGGGAGATCTGCAAACAAATGGAGGGAGTTTTCTTGGCAAGAGAGATGCTACCAGTCCACTCGTTTTAGACTTTACTCACAAAGTCATGCTAAATTAACAGCTCTCGCTCTATAGGACATATTTGGCAAGCGCTCCAGGCAGACGCCTTGAGGTCCGCATGGCTGTCGGGCTTGTTAGCCTCTTGCGTGCTTTAGAGAAGCACACACAGACAAAACCTCTGTTTGTCTCCATAAGTGGGCTCATTGTCCTATCTCGGCTGTATATTTCTGGCTATAATCTGTGGCAACAGTTGGCACTGCCTTCTTTTGGGTAAAACTGCTAACATTTACTGAAGTTTATTTTTTAACGACATGCAACAAACCCCTCCACCTCTTTTCGGTTAGCAAGGAACTCCAACACCTCACCTTTCCTCGTTGCAAGAATGAGATTTTAACTGCTCTTCTGGGTGGCCAACTAGTCAAAAACTCCCAGGTTTGATTCATTGTATGCCCTCTCTTTTGTGCTTTGCTGGAAGGGAGAGGGGACTGGGTGGGCATCACACACATACCAACAAATCCAAACAAAAGCCTCCTGTTAGGAGGCATGGACTTTCTCTCTCTTGTTTCTTAAAGGTGTGGCATGTCGCCAGACCACCCTGTTTCAAGATGAAACAGTGTTGTAGACACTCTGGACAAACATCCAAAAGGGAATGTTAACCTGGGGGTTTTGGACCCAGTTTCAGATACAGTGGTACCTCGGGTTACATACGCTTCAGGTTATAGACTCTGCTAACCCAGAAATAGTACCTCGGGTTAAGAACTTTGCTTCAGGATGAGAACAGAAATCGTGCTCTGGCAGCGCGGCAGCAGCAGGATGCCTCATTAGCTAAAGTGGTGCTTCAGGTTAAGAACAGTTTCAGGTTAAGAATGGCCCTCCGGAATGAATTAAGTACTTAACCCGAGGCACCACTGTAGTGGCCTCATGCATGTTACAGAACATGCATGTGCACACATGTCTTTTGAAAGACGCTTCCTGGAGAGGTCAGACCTTTCTCATGAAGAAACAACCATGTAACGTTCTAAATGTGTGTCTAGTAATACATACACTTTTTTTTATCTAAGGAACACTCTCACACTGTTCTATGTGAAAGTTTGGTTTATTGCAAGGGAAAATGCGCACAGATCTAAATGAGCATGAACTGATGTGAAATCGACCACATAAGAGATCTGTGGGTCAGTGCTTATAATTAATACAGCCACACTCCTGATTCTGTAAAAAATAAGAAGCCCTAATCTAAAAGAAGAAAACGAAGCAGTGGAGTTATGTTGCTCCTAGAAAACAGAGAAAGATAGCAAAGGTCACCCATCTTGTGCCTGAAGAGGAACTTGTAGTTTAAATAATTTTGTATACATGTGTAGCAGCCAGAACCAGCAGCTAAGGCAAAGATCTTTATGCCTAGAGACACATGGTCTCTAGGGACCCACGAATCCTGCAGTATAGTTGCTGTGGGTCAGGAGTGCAGGAAGGAAAAATAAGGCTACACAGTTGTCTATCTCCAGGCTTCCTGGTATCTGTCATGCTAGGATGCTCCTTACAGTGTTCATGGTGGGATGAAATATTAGTGTACACGGTTCTCTGTGTGTGACTCTAAACCTTCCTGAGACTAGAAGCAGGCACCCACACAACACTATTGAGAAAGGATGTGGGTTTTTTAAAGAAAGACTCAGAGAATCAATAGGCTGATAAAGCCTTGGCAGTATATAAAAAAATAACATTCTGTCACAACCATACTCCTGAATTCAAAAAACCCCAACCACTATACCACACTGGCTCCTGCCCACAGCATCTTCTGAATGATGATACATATGTCAGGGAGTGGGCAGAGGAGGAATCGTGGAGACCGCTGTGGTGATCACACAGGGTCCCCGGATGTTTCACCGTCTACTGATCCCTGTGCCACCACTTTATTTCTCGCTGCCACCACCCAGGCCCTACCTGGTACAATACTGAGTCCAGTCAGGGTTAAACTGGAACATAAACTTCTGTTTATTTATTCCAGTTTAACAAGCGTGTGGTTTCATAAACGGTATTGGTCAATTACAATCATGGGGTGCCTATCCAGTCCTATAACTTCCGCTACCTGCTCTCACTCACTAAACCACCTCTCAGATATTTACTTGTCTTCCTAGCTCCTAACTGTTCCTGACTCAGCTTATTTCGCTACCCTAACTCAACCTATCCACATACTCTATCCCAATTCACTCCCACTCCAACCAACCACCCAACTCCCAACGAACTCCTCCCTTCGCCTCTCCCAGAGCTGGCTTTATAATCCCTCTGACTCCACCCCCTGGGTTCTGATTGGGTAACCTGTTTAACTATTTCACCTCCAGCACTCTCATATGTTAACGTCACAACTGCCTCCCCAGTCTGACCCTTCCAGGGAAGAAGAAGATAGTTCAGAATCATAACAGGGGTTTGAGGGAGGTCACAGCTCAGAGGAAGATGAGGGGGGAAGTTGGGAAATAATGGGAGAGGTGGAGGAGGCAGAGCCAGAGCAGCCGGCTGACACGTTATCACTAGAAAGCATTCCAGACCCACCATCTCCCAGAACCCGGTGAGCCTTAAAAGTAGGAGAGCAAAGAGCTTGGAGACAGATGGCCCTAAGAGGCAACTGTGTGTGTGTGTGTGTGTGTGTGTGTGTGTGTGTGCTGTTGAAAAATGAAGAAGTGGGAGAGAAGGGGGGGGGTTTACAGTGGTACCTCGCAAGACGAATGCCTCGCAAGACAAAAAACTCGCTAGACGAAAAGGTTTTTTGTTTTTTGAGCTGCTTCGCAAGACGATTTTCCCTATGGGCTTGCTTCGCAAGACGGAAACGTCTTGCAAGTTTGTTTCCTTTTTCTTAACACCGTTAATACAGTTGCGACTTGACTTCGAGGAGCAACTCATAGAACGCGGTGTGGTAGCCTTTTTTGAGGTTTTTAAAGACTTTGGTGATTTTTGAAGCTTTTCCAAAACTTTCCCGACACCGTGCTTCGCAAGACGAAAAAAATCGCAAGACGACAAAACTCGCGGAACGAATTAATTTCGTCTTGCGAGGCACCACTGTACTCGGGACAATGCCATTATTCCAAGAGGCTGCATTCCTAAGCCTCTCTCTGTGAATATTGAATAAAAAGCAGATGGTAAGGACCTTTCCTTGTCATATCCGTTCCTGGCACCGTGCTCTGGGGGTTGGTTCCTCTGCTGCCTGACAATACATTCCTCACATAAATATAATGTTGCATGCCACCACAACCTCTGAGCAGCACAAGATTCCAGGGGTTCCAGACGTACTTACCCAGGACCTGCATTTCGTTTTGGAAATGAGGCACAGTGGAGATTGTGGTGTCTTTGGGAGATATGGTTTATTTACACATCTATGCAACCTGAGCCTACAATAGAGGGGTTCATGGTTTCAGCAAGAGGGTCTTGCTTCTTCCATAGGAGCAACCCTGGATTCAACCAACATCAGCCATCATGCACTGACAACCTCTAGAGCAGTGGCTCCCAAACTTGTGTCTCCAGCTGTTTTTTGTACTACAACTCCGATTGTCCCTGGCTAGCAGGATCAGTGGTCAGGGATGGAGGAAACTGTAGTCCAAAAACAGCTGAAAACCCACGGTTTGGGAAATCCTGTTCTAGAGCTCTGCTGACTTTTACGGCCTGCCGCCTTTCCTCCCTGGGTCACACCACGGCAAATTCAACTCAGAAACTCTACTTTAAACTCTCTCTTTGTCTTCTAGCTAAACCCCCCCCCCCATTTGCTGTCTGGCTTTCCAAATGCCTCATCACCTTCATTTTATTCTCCTGATGACTCATCACTCCAGGCGATTCCCTGGTCAGGAAATTGACCTGGTTCATATTTTAACATTTACTGGACCCAGGAATTTAGGGGAGTCTGGTACCCGCTAACACATCACACTAAATTATTGACAATGGAAAGCAACTTACCTTTTTACATCAGAAGACAGCTCTACAGGGGATGGGGGTGGGGAATCCTCTGAAATGAGCCATAGTCTTTTGTCAGGCAGAGACTGTCTATATGGGGTGGGGGGGTGGGGAAAATCAGTGTAAATAATTTACATTCCATAATGGGAATGCCCAGTGCCTGGTGCCTGGAAATGTCCAACATATGCCTGGCATTCAAGAAGTTTCCAGAAATAATACCAGTCTGCAGTGTCAGGCATGCAATATTGTTTTATGAGTGGGGGAAAAAATGTGTGAAGAAAATAGTGATCTGCCCAGAGATTGTATGATAATATGCTCAAATGCAAAGCTTGAAAGCTTTATTTAGGACGTGTGTCATTCCTTGGAAGGTGTGATCCCCGAGGCAGCTAAAAGGAACGAAACTGGATCGTGGATCGTGTGTTCATAACTATTGCAAAATGTCGAGACTTGGCATCACACCCACTTGCTCTGCTGCTCATCTTTTAACAATGTACCCCACTTTCCCTCCAGCAGTGATTGGCTGAACTGCAGTGAGGTCAGAGAGAGGTTGAGCAGGAGGTGGATACTTATGCATTCAGAATGGAGATAACTGACAGAAGAGAGCAGAGCAAGTATTGGACTGAGGAAAGAATAGCTGGAAGAGAAGGGGGCTTGAAACAGAGAGAACAAAAATGGACAGATCCTTCCATTCCTAGCGATCAACAATGCCTATTTGCAAGTAAGCATTCATAGGATCGCAGCCTAAACTTTTTTTTTAAAAAAAAATGAAGCAAATTCCACTGACTTCAATGGGAATTACACCACAGAGAGTTGGATTAGATGATCCTTGGAGTCTCTTGCAATTCTGCAATTCTATGATACCTACTTCCTAGCAAGCATGGATAGGATTGCAGCTTTGGTTTCACGAAAGCACAATCTTAATCACCGGACAGTCTAATCTCATAGGAATTTAGAAGCACAGCTTGCCCTAAGATGACAAAGGTTCTGATGAGTTGCTCATGAAAATGACCAAGATTTCTCCGGCTGTTTTGCAAGGGAGTGGAAAAGTTCTAAATAAAAAAGCATTCTGGGCATATTCACTTGAGGGCAAATTGCATAAAACTCAGAAGAAGTTTGCCAGGTTGCAAACTGGTGCTTCTGCCAGTTTGTTTGGATCATGACAACCTCTTTCTGAGTAAACATGCATAGGGTTGGATTGTGTAGTTGCAACCCTATGTATTCTTATTTTTTTGGGGGGGGGAACCCCATTGAACTCAATGGAACTCAGTCCTCAATACCTGTGCAGAGAATAAGCCTATAAGATATGTAGAATCTTCCAAGGAAATTCATAAAAAATATATACCTCAAATACTTCTAGCTGCTCGACTAATGTTTTAGCACAGTCATCGAGAGGCAGACAAAGCCTCTTGCTGAATTCCCTTGAACAATTACCACAACTATTTGCAGAAGTTTCAAACGATTAACAGGCAGCATATGCAATTCTCGGCTCTTCCAGATGGCAGCAGCCCATTTCCCAAAACCTTTAACGAAAGGAGAAACCCGATGACGTTGACAGGACGTGCAAAGTCGAACTGTGACATTCCTCGGCGTTTAAATATATCAGAGAAGCAGCTCCTTTTATAAGCTCCTTTTTAGAAGAATGAACATTTTGAAAAGCAGTGCAGTGCCTGTATTTATAGCAAAGTTTTTAGAAGAAGTTGCTGCTCTGGTAGAAGTGGCGCTGCAAAAAAAGCAATGTGCCATATTCCGCAATAATGAGTGTGCTGATAATATAGGCAACGTTGCCCATCATTTTAAAATCCTTGCGTGAGCAAGTACATGGACCTTTGTGTGGATTTCAGATGTAACAGTGCTTTAGGATTCATGCTTGCAGTGACATGAATGACTATGTTTTGAGGAGGGGGGGAACCTTTGACCCTTACATTCCTACCGAAGGACGGAAGAAAAAGCTTTGCTGAATCAGGATCAAGGCTCGTCTAATCCAGCATTCTGTTCTCACCATGGTCAACCAGATGCCATGGGAAGCTCACAAGTGGAATCTGGGTGTCACAGCTCTCTCCATACTGCAGCATGCATTCAAAGGCATTCTGCCTCCATCAGTTCGGCTCGGATGCAGCTAATGTGGTTAGTTGCCAGTGATAGTCTTATCTTCTGTAAAACTGTTTAATTATTGCCTCTTGTGGGAGCAAATCGGGGTGAATTTGGGGTGACCCAATGTTAAATTCCTGAGGATCCATGGGCTTTTACCTCCTCCCTCCCAGACAGCCTCCACTAGCATCCCTTATCTCTCTTCCGATCCCACAGATCAGCTGTTTCCTTTCAACACTCCCTTCCCTCTTGTTTGCCTTAGTGGAGAGCTAGTGTGGTGTAGTGGTTAAGAGTGGTGGACTCGTAATCTGGTGAACAAGGTTCACTTCCCCGCTCCTCCACATGCAGCTGCTGGGTGACCTTGGGCTAGTCACACTTCTTTGAAGTCTCTCAGCCCCACTCACCTCACAGAGTGTTTGTTGTGGGGGAGGAAGGAAAAGGAGATTGTTGGCCGCTTTGAGACTCCTTAGGGTAGTGATAAAGCGGGATATCAAATCCAAACTCTTCTTTTTTTAGTGTCTTTTCCTTAGCAGGAGCAGTTTTTTGCTCCTCCTTTTCTTCTAATTTCTCTCCTTATTGCTTTAGTCTTCCTGTTTCCCCCCTTTGCAAGTTTGCTGTCTTTACCTCCCCCCTCCCAGGCAGCCTCCTTTATCTCTAGCGTCCCTTATCTCTCTACCCGATTGGCAAACGATCAGCGGCTTTGTTTCAACACCCACTTCCCTCTTTTTTAAAAAAGAGCATGATCTGCTTTTTGCCCCATGGCTATTCAGCTCCAGGGACCACACATTCGCTCCATAAGACGCAGACATTCCCCCTTACTTTTTAGGAAGAAAAAAGTGTGTCCTATGGAGCAAAAAATACAGCACTTCATCCTAATGATCTCATCCTAATGATGATGGAAACTGAGAGTCCAGCAACTTCTGAGGGGGGCACAGGTTCCATATCCCTGTGTTGAAACCTGTCCGATGGTGGCACTGATAACAATCCCCATCCCTGATTCAGATCATGGCACAGAAGCTCCTTGGTTTCCTGTTGTGAGTAGGGCATGCCACACAATGGTTTGCAGAATTCGGAACATGTCTCAATGTCTAAGTCTTGAGGTGGACTCGGGAAACACACAGCCATGCATCTACAAATACCTTGCAAATAAGGACCCACTTAGTGGTCTAGCTTGATTTGTTCTGGCTGTTCTTTTGCATTCCCGTTTTAATCCAATTAAATGAGTCGAGCCAGATGTTCAGTGGTGGTGAATAGCAAAGCTGGCTGTAATCAATGGGAACCGTAGCGATGTCCACCGTTTGGGAATCTAGCTCTGTTGAGCATCGGCAGAAAGCCCTGTTTGACAAGACAAGGCTTTCCTACTTAAAAAACCCCACCCTTGTCTTTGACCCAATAAAAACTATTTTACGTTTGGGAAATGTTATTATGGTGATTAATCCCGCTTCTCCTGAATTGGGAAATCAACAACAACAGCAAAAGTAAGATCTTTTGCTATAAATAATGGAACAGTTCCTCCCAAGCATGAAGCCACACAATTTTGCTGTACATATCAAGGTTCCTCCTTCAAAATCCATAATGTTTACCCAGTTGTGGCTGGTCCATTAAGGTGAATGGGGCAATGCCCCACCAACCTCAGCCCTCAGCCATCCCCTAAGTCCTGCTTGGCATCTCCTATATGACCATTGTGAGAATAGGATGCTGGACTAGATGGGGCAATGGCCTGATCCAGCAGGCTTGTGTTATGCTGAGCTGTTCAAGTTACTTTGAGATTTATTTATATTTTGCTGTTAAAACAAATCAAATAAATCAATACATTGAAACTGATGAATGTGAGAGACAGCCCTTTTTTTCAAATTCCTCATACCTACCCATTAGGTTCTGAGAGGCTGCTGATTTTGAGTATCATGAAATGCAAACAAAAGTTAGTTATTCTCAGCACCATCCTATGCACGTCTACTCAGAAATAAGCTCCCCTTTGTCCATTAAAGCTCACTCCCAAGTTAAGTATGCATAGATCTGCTGGATCTTGCTGAAGCCCTGTCCAGTTTAGTATTCTGTTCTCGCAGTGGCTAACCAGATGCCTTTGGGAAGCTTAATAGCAGGACCTGAGCGCAACACCACTCTCCCCACTTACAAGCAACTGATTACCTTAATGTTGCATGCCTGGCAAGGCTCAAGAAATGGTGACTCATCTGCCTCCCTTCCATCCATTTGGTTTCCTCTATTGCAGTGCAATCTTATATCTATCATCTATCTATCTATCATCTATCTATATCTATCTATCTCTCTATCTCTCTATCTCTCTATCTCTCTATCTCTCTATCTCTATCTCTCTATCTCTATCTCTCATCTATCTATCTATCTATCTATCTATCTATCTATCTATCTATCCATCATCTATCTATCTATCTACTCAGAAGTAATCACTGTTGGGTGACAGTTGGGACACGGGTCACACTGTGGGTTAAACCACAGAGCCTAGGACTTGCCGATCAGAAGGTCGGCAGTTCAAATCCCCGCAACGGGGTGAGCTCCCATTGCTCTGTCCCTGCTCCTGCCAACCTAGCAATTCGAAAGCACGTCAAAGTGCAAGTAGATAAATAGGTACCGCTCTGGCGGGAAGGTAAACGGCATTTCTGTGCACTGCTCTGGTTCGCCAGAAGTGGCTTAGTCATGTTGGCCACATGACCCGGAAGCTGTACGCCGGCTCCCTTGGCCGGTAAAGCGAGATGAGCGCCGCAACCCAAGTCGTCCATGACTGGACCTAATGATCAGGGGTCCCTTTATCTTTACCTATTGCAGTGCAATCCTATATCTATCTATCTATCTATCTATCTATCTATCTATCTATCTATCCATCTATCTATCTACTCAGAAGTAATCACTGTTGGGTGACAGGAGCAAACCAGCAGTGAATCATACTGAGCAAGTGGACTCAACTCTTTATTAGCAAAAACAGGATCTTCACAGGAGAGTGCCAGGCCTAATGAGCACAGCATCTCACTTCCTGTAGGTCTCGCACCGCTAAGCAGTTGCTGAGACTGAAGGTCCCCTCCTTCTCACAGCTGCCCCTCCTCTCCAGGGTTTTCCCCAAGCAATCAGAGACTGTGCCTTGTTAGCCAATCACTCCTCCGAGGCTGCATTTTGTGATTGGTGTAATTCACATGCCTGTCTGAGAAGAAGCGTGAGATCTGGATACGGTCCTATCTGTATATACTACGTGCTGTACTTTCACTTTTACTAGTTTCCTGTTTTGTTCTCAGAGCTGAAGAGAACGATCACCATTATGCTGTAGTCTGTATATAGGGTGTAAATAAATAGTAGATTAGATCTACGGTGTTTCACTCTTCTTGCTGTGTTATGCCAGAAGATTAGTGTGCATATATCAAGGTGATATATGTCGCTGGAGAGCCCTGGAGAAGAAGGGAGATGCCTTTTCCAGTGCTGTTCACTTCAGAGGACACTTGGAGTTTTGGGGGGCTTGCAGGGCAGGTTTCCGACATGCCTGTGTGAAGCTAACTTCTCCTCCGCCCTCTTAATACCCCTCCTGGTTCTGGGAGACCAGAAGAGAAGGGCACTTGTCTCAGTAGGAGAGGAAGACACCCACACCTTATTTCATGTCTCCCTCCTCTCCAGCTTCTGCCTCTGATTTTGGACTTCTGCCACAGACTCTCCTAGCTCACCAAGCCCTGTTACCTCTTCAGCTTCCAACACCTCCTCTTCCCAGTCTTCTCTCTCTGACCACCCATCATCATCCTACCATCATTCCCCTGAGCCTTCTTCCCTTGGTGGATCCCCAGCTGGTTCCTCCCACCGTTCCTCTGCACCAGACTAGTCCATAGCATTGGGTTCAGTGGAACTGATTCCCAAGTGAATATAAGAGTACAGTCTTAAGGAAGTCCCATGAAGGAACACCCCACCACCACCACAGCAGTCCCGTGTTCCCCATCTCACATTGTTAAGGAGGGGTCCCTGATCCTATGGAAAGGCTTCATGGAAGAGAGGTGGCAAAGGAGAAGGGTGGGGGATGATAAACTTTCTTTCCACAGACCTCTCTAAGTTATCTTATTATAGGATCCAAGCCGACAAAGAAACCAATAAAAACTGATGCAAGCAGCCGGCAGAGAAACATGCTACTTTTGGGCCCTGCAGAATCAATTAAAAAGCACAGCCAAGGCTTCTGAATCCTTGTTGGTTCAAGGAGAAAAATAGGTATGGTTATACCACAAGTCTAAATGCTGTGAGCTGGGAATGAATTTAGCACGAGTTAGTTCTGGGTAGAAATGGCTTGAAGTGCCCTGCGACTTTCCCAGAAGACCTCTCAGCATCATCAGAAAACAAACATCCTTGGTATCAGACTGCGTAAAAAGGTGTTTAAGGAGAAATGCCGTGGTAATCTTTTGAAAGGTTTTCACCTGGAAGAGTGTGTGTGTGTGTGTGTGAGAGAGAGAGAGAGAGAGAGAGAGGAAGGAAGGAAGGAAGGAAGGAAGGAAGGAAGGAAGGAAGGAAGGCGGGCCTTCTGGCGGTTCCCTCGCTGCGAGAAGTGAGGTTACAGGGAACCAGGCAGAGGGCCTTCTCGGTAGTGGCACCCACCCTGTGGAACGCCCTCCCATCAGATATCAAGGCAATAAACAGAGTATTTTACTTTTAAAGGACAACTGAAGGCGGCCCTGTTTAGGGACGTTTTTAATGTCTGATGCTGTATTGTTTTTAATATTCAGTTGGAAGCCACCCAGAGTGGCTGGGGAAACCCAGCCAGATGGGTGGGGTATAAATAATAAATTATTATAAATTATTACATAAGGAAGGAAGGAAGGAAGGAAGGAAGGAAGGAAGGAAGGAAGGAAGGGGTTGGTTCGTGGAAGAGAGAACAAGAACAAATTCAAAGTAGGGGAAAGGCAGTTGCTTAGCAGTAGAGCATCTGCTTTGCACCCAGAAAGTCTCAGATACAATCCCTGGCATCTCTGGGCAGGGCTGGGAATGTCCTAGATCTGAAACCCTGGAGAACTGCTGCCAGTCAGTGTGGACATGATTGAGCTAGATGGACCAATGGTCTGCCTGCATTGCAGGGGGTTGGACTAGATGACCCTTGGGGTCCCTTCCAACTCGACAATTCTGTGATTCTACGACTCAGTGTGAAGCAGATTTCCATGTTCAGCGCCTGTCCTCTCTCATTAGGGAAATGTTGCTATCCTGCTTTGTGTTATTGTATTCTTTTCTTTTAATGGAGCTGAAATGAGCCAGTGGGGAGACATCCATGGTAAAGTATCTTGTTAGGAACAAGCACTTGAAAGGGTGGGCGGGGAAAGGCTTCCCGAACTCCCTTTTCCTTCTGGATGCTCTTAATGCAGCACATCCTCATCTCTGCTCCTTCACCACTGAAATAACAAGAATGACATATCGCACATTAATCGTCTTCCCCGTCACCGTCTCTCCTGTTTAGCTGCGCCGCAGGGGGTGAGATGTAGCGAGGCAGGATAAGGCGCTCCAAGATCAGTCAGACAGACTGCATTAAAGTCTGCCCTAACATGGATAGTACGAGAAAGCGCACTTGGAAAATCAGCTTCGTTTCACGCCGGAAGGAAACAGGAAGGAATCCAGACGCTCTTTCCAGAATACTTGAACCTTATGTATTTAATCACAGCATCCGAGAGGCAGCTGCATGGAGCTGCAATGGCTTTTCTTTTCTTTTTAACATGCTTCTAGGCCAAATTCGTTAAAGCTATGGTTTTCCCAATAGTGATGTATGGAAGTGAGAGCTGGACCATAAAGAAGGCTGATCGCTGAAGAATTGATGCTTTTGAATTATGGTGCTGGGGGAGACTCCTGATAGTCCCATGGACTGCAAGAAGAGCAAACCGATCCATTCTGAAGGAAATCAGCCCTGAGTGCTCACTGGAAGGACACATCCTGAAGCTGAGGCTCCAATAATTTGGCCACATAATGAGAAGAGAAGACTCCCTGGAAAAGACCCTGATGTTGGGAAAGATGGAGGGCACAAGGAGAAGGGACGACAGAGGATGAGATGGTTGGACAGTGTTCTCAAAGCTACCAGCATGAGTTTGACCAAACTGCGAGAGGCAGTGGAAGCCAGGAGTGCCTGGCGTGCTCTGGTCCATGGGGTCACGAAGAGTCGGACATGACTAAACGACTAAACAACAACAACAGGCCAAATTCATGCTGTACATCTAAAGCCCTATGGTACCACTTTAAACAGCCGTGGCTTCCACCCAAAGAATTATGGGAGCTGTAGTTTGCAAAGGGTGCTGAGAGCAGTTTGAGGCCCCCTATTCCCCTCACAGAGCTACCATTCTCAGAGTTCCCTATGGAGAGGGATTGAATGTTAAGCCACTCTGAGAATTGTAACTCTGGACAAATTCGCAGAACGTAAGGTTTTCAGTGGCTGCTAGCCGTGATAACTGCCTCCGCAGTTGGAGACAGTTTGCTTCTGACTAGCAGCTGTTGGAAACTGTTGAGATTTCCATTCCACCTTAAGGAGCAGACGTGTGGAACGGTTGCATGTCACATGTCTGTTTACATTCCAGCACAGTTTGCTGGGAACTACCGTTGTGTGTATAGCTTTTGCTTTTTCCGTTCTCTCTGAGAAGACGAGAGAGAGAGACGACATGTTGCTTTGTCCTGATTTATGATTAATAAATCCGTAGTTGTAGTATGCTTCCACAAGCCTCACGCCTATTCTGTGTGTGCAGTTCGCTCTGCTGATATAGTGTGTCCTGGCTCTGGAGCCCGGGTCTCTGATTTACGTTGGAGCAGAGGCCAATGGTCTTCGCAGTGGGACGGCTGGAAGGAAATGGCCCAGCTGGGGGTTGCCAGCTGGCCTCCTGGCCCTCTGCATGTCGACAGAAACCACAGGAAGAGAGAGGGCTCTTGTGCTAGAGTCCTGCTTGGTGGGTTCCTACAGGCATCTTGCTGGCCACTGTGAGAACAGGATGCTGGACTTGATGGGTCATTGGCTTGATTCTGCAAGCTCAAGTTCTTATGTTCGCTTATCCTTCACAGAGCTGCGGTTCCCAGCATTCCTAACAAAACTACAGATCCCATGATACTTTGGGGGGAGGGCATGTGCTTAAAGCCTCATTCTGTACCCAATAAGTGTGGGACACCTTTTGCCCAGCGGTGCTGTGGCCCCTAGACTGCAGCCAAATACCAGGCAAGGTTTGTCCCCATATCTTGCTTGTGTGGTGGACTCATGAGAAAAAGATGTCCCAAGAGCCCTCAGGCTGGAGCCTTCACAAAGCAATTTTGGGTCGCTGGCTGACAGGGCCGGAAAGGATATATATCTCTCTCTAAACCTGATTGGTACTTAGCTGGGTTTTGTTTTGCCTTTCCCTCAGTGAAATTATGGCCTGCCTTTGTTAGGCAAGGAACGTTGTTTGTTTGAGGGCGAAAATGGCATTGGGCAGGATCAACATAGTATAGGGGGAGGCCCACAAGGGACCTAAGGGGAGGACTGACCATGGCACCCCAAGTTCAGTGTTGGGGTACCTGCCTGGTAGGAATCTGGTTGCCCAATGAGACCTTGCTTGCTTAACTTGTACCATGGCAAGGTTCAACACTGGCCAACTCTCATGGAACAGGTTTGGGCTGTGCTGGATTTACGTATAAGCTAAACAAGCTATAGCTGAGGGCCCCACTCTCTTGAGGGCCCCAAAAAAATTTAAAGGAAAAGAAAACCTGGATGTACATTTCCAAAATATAAGATAAAAAAGAATTAAAATAAAACCTACATACAGCAACAGTGTTTTGTGTTGTGTAGGCTCCTATGGTGTAAGTAATGGGTCTCACCTGCTCCCTAAAATGTTACATATTTTGTTATGTGCAAATGGCTTTAGATACCTATTAGGTCCATAAATCACCATATAGCATATATTCAACACAAAAACAGTGACAATTGTCACACAAAAACAGTGACAACTTGTTGTTGACGAAGGACATATAAAGGGCCCCGTTATCTCCAGTAGCTTAGGGCCCCATCAAACCTAAATCCATCCCTGGGTTTGGGGTAGTTGAAACCCGGCAGATCCATTCCATTAGCATGGGACATGTTGAACTGATCCTGAACTGATCCTGGGGCCCAATGCCATGCCAACCCTAACCCTTCCTGATGCTGTCAATGAAGAGTTGGCCTGATTTTATCCCATCACCGTTGTACAGTCTTGTTATTTTGCTGCTCTCATGGGTCACATAATGTACCTGCCTGGGCAAATGGTGTCTATGCAGCCTTATTTGGTACTCTATACACTTCCAGGTGGTACAAGTGGAATATAGGATGCTCTCATTCCATTACCATCCAAGACACAGAAGTCAATACTGCCAGTTCTCCCAGTGTTTTCTCTGTCTCCCCCTTTGAAAGAGGTATACCTCCAGTCTTCTCAATCCTCGCCATTCTCAATAAACTCTCAAAAATGGGTTTCTTTTTAGCATTCTCTGTCATGAGATCTTCATTAATTTGAATCAGATATTCAAAATTGGATTCCACCTTTCATTCCAAAATATTCATATGAGTGCTCTCCCTAAATAACTCGTCAAAGCTAGAAGTGGGGAAAAGACAGATTGAGAGTCTTTCTGTAGCTTAGTAGGGAGAGACTAGATTTTAAAAACCCAGCAGGCAACAACTGAGAAATAATTAATTAGGAGCGATGTTTGAATGTTGTGTGAATTGCATACACTCCTATTTTGGGGTTACCTCATCAATATATTCACCTTATTGGCAGAGCAATTTAGCTGAAGAGGCGGAAAAGTCAATTTTCTCACCAGCCAAAAGTCCCCAGCATTTTAGTGAGCATCACACATGCAGTGATTCTTTTCATTATCTTTTTTTCTTGCAGAGAAGAACTTCCAAAGTGCAGCAATTTCCTTTCCATAAGCCTCTTTCATTCTTTAATTAAGTGTCTCATTGAGATAAGTGTGGCTGTAATCACTTACATGCAGAAAGGAAGAAGTAAAGAATCCAAAAGGTAATTCAGAACTTAGCTTAGAATAGATATCGAGTGTGCTGTCATTAATTAAAAACGCAACCCTGTGGCCTGTTTTATTTATTAATTATTATTATTAATTGACAAATAAATGCAGGTGGCGCTGCGGTCTAAACCACTGAGCCTCTTGGGCTTGCCAATCAGAAGGTTGGTGGTTCGAATCCGCACAATGGGGTGAGCTCCCATTTCTCTGTCCCAGCTCCTGCCAACCTAGCAGTTCGAAAGCATACCAGTATGAGTAGATAAATAGGCACCTCTCTGGCGGGAATGTAAATGGTGTTTCTGTGAGCTCTTGTTTCTGTCATTGTGTCCCATTGCACCAGAAATGGTTTAGGTCATGCTGGCTACATGACCTGGAAAGCTGTCTGTGGACAAACACCGGCTCCCTTGGCCTGAAAGCGAGATGAGCGCTGCAACCCCATAGTCGCCTTTGACTGGACTTAACTGTCCAGGGGTCCTTCACACACACACACACACACACACACACACACACACACTGCTATATTGTAAAATGTATCAGAGTGGCTTGCAACAATATAAAAACATAAAACCAAACAATAAAATCATAAAAATTAAATAAGTAAGTAAGTAAATAAAGCAAAAAAATTTAAACATCAATAGATGTTTACTCATTACTCAAAAGTAAGTCTCACAATAGTCAGTGGAGTACTCTCTAGTAAGGATGCATAGAACCTTAGTCTGCAATCCTATACCTATTTTCCAGCGAGTAAATTCAATTGACGTGCTCTACTGGGAGCTAGCTGCAGGCACCAGGCCCATTGGCAGAACAACTCTGTGTAACAAAGATTTCTGCAAATGTGATATATAGGCTGGCAACATCAACCCTGTCTTTGTGAATCCCTTGCTGATGCCTTGTATCCATAGAAGTGACCAGAGGGCAAATGACCACTGGGAGGAGTACAGAGAGATGACATGCCATGGTGCATCTGCAACAGCACAACAGGATGCCTTCATCTGCCCCAGTTGCAACAAAACATGTCTCTCCTGTATCGGTCTCTCCAGCCACAGCAGGCACTGCAACCTTCCAACAGTTTGACTTCACCCCCAAAGGCGCATTGCTCCATTGTCTCCCGAGACAGATGGATGCCAACCAACTGACCAAATCCTATTGAACTAAGCGGGACATTTGCAGGATCCAGATCTAGACAGCATAGGATCTGATGTGGGAGAGGGGCTGGCACCCACAGCACTTACTCAGGTTACAGCGTCTGTAACCTGAAGCGTCTGTAACCCGAGGTACCACTGTATGTCCATTGGACTAAAGGGCTGTTGACCCCTGGTTCATGTAAACAGTCCAGAGAACTTGCTTGGATGGGTGGTATACCAATGTAATAAATAAATATATTTTGCATCCATACCATGTACAGTGATACCTCGGGTTACATACGCTTCAGGTTACAGACGCTTCAGGTTACAGACTCCGCTAACCCATAAATAGTACCTTGGGTTAAGAACTTTACTTCAGGATGAGAACAGAAATCGTGCTCCAGCAGTGCAGTGGCAGCAGGAGGCCCCATTAGCTAAAGTGGTGCTTCAGGTTAAGAACTGTTTCAGGTTAAGAATGGACCTCTGGAATGAATTAAGTACTTAACCTGAGGTACCACTGTATACTGTGTGGAAAAAAGATAGCTGCCTCTATAGAGCAAAGAGATCCTTTGCTAAGAGTTGGAACAAAGCAAGCTGAGCCGAATGAATATTATTTCTCTTTTTAAAAGTGGAAAAGATTCCATGAGCAGTTTCTCACCTTCAGCAAATGTTGCCGTGCCCATGAGGGCACAAATTTGTAAATCCCCACTCGGAACAGCCCTCTTCCCATTCCGAGAAAACCTGTTTTGTTATTTTTACCAAGCGCCACACCGCTTTCCCAGCAAAAGGATCGCATCATGAAACAGTTTTTGAGGTCCCTGGATAATGAACAGATGCTGCAGTTTTACGGTGACATTCCTGCCTTTGTAAAAGATCCTGTTACCGTGTTTGACGGTTGGCTTTTATAGAGATGTTAAAGTGCTGCCATTTGTTAAGACACTCTAAGCTGCTGTTGAAACAAAAACACCGCACTGATTTTTTCTCTCTCTGCTGGGGAATATACTGTGAGAGAAACCGTCTCGTCCCTGCTTCCCTCCTGCAATGGAAAAAAAAATTGGTCTCAACCCTCCATGAGGGAACACTAATTTTATTTTTGATTTGGGGTTGGTGGGAGGGAAGCTTCCAGTTTATCGTGCCTGTGAGCTTTCTTGGTAAGAAATCTCATTCATGTCTGAGAGATTTCTCTGTAGGAAGAGCCCTGCACGATCAGTCCACAGACCCATCTAGGTCAGCACTCTTGTTAAGTTGTGGGCGAACATAGCAGACGACACAGCGATTCCTTCAAAGCAGCTCTTCTTTATTCAGATGTCAGAACAGAACTAAGCTGAGGAGCTCAGTCAGCCTGCTTATATAGAGCTCCAGAACAATGTAACTGTTGCCATTTTCTAAAACTATCCAATCACTGAACGTCACTTTTCGATCCTTCATTTGCATACAAAACTATCCAATCACTGAACGTCACTTTTCGATCCTTCATTTGCATACAAAACTATCCAATCACTGAATGTCACTTTTCGATCCTTCATTTGCATAACTATCTACGTTATCCCCCTGCTGGCCCAGGCTGAGAACTTCAGTACATAACAATTCTGTCCTCACCATCAGTGATGTAGCATGGGGGAGGGCCACAAGGGCAGTTGCCCCGGGTGCAAAATTGTTAAAGGTAAAGATAAAGGGACCCCTGACCATTAGGTCCAGTCGTGACCGACTCAGGGGTTGTGGTGCTCATCTCGCTTTATTGGCTGAGGGAGCCGGCGTTTGTCCGCAGACAGCTTCCAGGTCATGTGGGTCATGTGGCCAGCATGACTAAGCCGCTTCTGGCGAACCAGAGCAACGCACGGAAACGCAGTTTACCTTCCCGCCAGATCGGTACCCACTGCGGGAGGCAGTGGGAGACAGGAGTGCCTGGCCACGAAGGGTCACGAAGAGTCAGACATGACTAAACGACTAAACAACAACAACAAGGAGTCTCAAAGTGGCTCACAATCTCCTTTCCCTTCCTACCCCACAACAAACACTCTGTGAGGTGAGTGGGGCTGAAAGACTGCAGAGAAGTGTGACTGGCCCAAGGTCACCCAGCAGCTGCATGTGGAGGAGCAGAGACGCGAACCCGGTTCACCAGATTACAAGTCCACCGCTCTTAACCACTACACCACACTGGCTCCACACTTTAGCCTTGTCCCCCAGTGTTGCACAGCTCCCTCTGCCTTGATGAGACATAAGGTCTGAAGTGGGAACTTACTTGATGCATGGAGATTATTGATGCACTATTTAGAACCCCTGGCAGAGGATGATTGCAGAGGAAGTCATGTGGGGTTGTTGTTGTTGTTGTTGTTGTTGTTGTTGTTGTTGTGTGTATGTATGTGTGCATGACTATGGTTCCCCTTTCACTAAGCTTGCCCACTTCACACAGGTAATTGTTGAAGACGGCGACAGGTGTGTGTCGCTCTGTGTTGCATGGTAGACAATCACCTCTGCTACATCTTGTTTTCCTTGTTATGCAACATTTAGCCACCTCAGAAATAAAATCAGGTAAGGGAGGGAGAAGCCATACAGGGATTAAACCTGCAACCGTGGCATTTTCACATAACAAGTGGGGGGGGGGGGAATGTAATTTAAGGAGAAGGCTACCTGTTTGGAATACAGAACTTCTAAAACCTGGCATTTCCAAGTCGGAATGGAAGTAGCTTGGAATGTCTATTGTAGACGATCTTGAGTTAGATGGATCAGTAGTCTGAATCAGGATGAGCCAGCTCCCTATGTTCCAAAATAATCTCTCTTTTCAGAAATTAAATAAGCACTTCAGGGCCTTCAGATGGGAGGTGACATAAAAGTGGTTTATTTCTATGTGTTTTCTTTTATTGGTTCTGCAATAGCACATGATCTAAGGCCAACGTCATAGAGGCACAAATAAAATTTAACTTAGCGTACGTGGAATAGCCAGTAGGCAAGAATATCTAAAAGGGCATAAAAAGCGCTAATGAAGCATAAAAGATCATTATGACTTCAGCAGAAGTGGCACCAAAGGACAATCACCTGAAGTGTAAAGACACTTCCAAACTTGTTATTGCAGATAAACAAGTAGACAGAACATATGGATCAACTAATAAACCTCCCTGTGATAAAACCCAGGGAGTTGTAAGGCCTTCCTAGAGCACTTCCCCTGCCCAGGTATTGAGTCTAATATGTCTCATGCTACACCAAAGCTGGAGAAAGCAATTTTCAGCTAAACATTAGAGGAACAGGATGAAATTTCTACTTCTTTGGTCCATGGAACCTGCTGCATCCCTGATGTGCATGAATGATCTGCCTGCACAAATAGAAAGGGAATTTGTTCTCATGAAGCACTGAAACTAACAGATGTTTTATAATTTGTGCCACTTATTTAATTCAGTGGAGGCTCTTCCCTTAGGGCAACTGGGGTGCTGCCCCACCAGCCTTGATCTGCCTTCAACCAACCCCCACCTTCCTTCTTACTTACATCCATTCCAGGTAACACCATTGCTTGTCAGCTTCTTCCTAAGTCTCACCTTTGATATTGCAGAACTCAACAAGGAGAGAGGTGGGTGCAAGATTACCACTGGCTCCACCTATTGATGCCCCCTGTTCTACCAACGAAGCAGGGACAGCATTTCTACTACTGGTTGGGAACCCAGGATCCACTTGACATAGCTATGCCGGCTGCATGTAGTGCAGCTTTTTGGGAGGTGGGTGGCGCTGCGGTCTAAGCCTCTGAGCCTCTTGGGCCTATGGATTGGAAGGTTGGCGGTTTGAGTCCACGTGACGGTGGTGAGCTCCCGTTGCTCTGTCCCAGCTCCTACCGACCCAGCAGTTTGAAAGCATGCCAGTGCAAGTGTGGCAGGAAGGTAAACAGCGTTTCCATGCAGCTCTGGCTTCCGTCACGGTGTTCTATTGTACTGGAAGCAGTTTAGTCCTGCTGGCCACATGACCCGGAAAGCTGTCTGTGGACAAACGCTGGCTCCCTGGGTCAGAAAAGTGAGATGAGCGCCATACCCCATACCCGCCTTTGACTGGACCTAACCATTCAGGGGTCCTATACCTTTAGTGCAATAGGTTTTCTTTTCTTTTTTAAAAAATATTTTTATTAAACAATTTCAGCATAACAAAATATCAATCCACATAATCAATTACATTATTTCCCCCCCTTTCGCCGTCCCATCCCTCCCTCTCCCCCCCCCACCAAGGACTTCCCTCAGCTCCCCACTCTGATTTCCTTGCACATATTGTTCTCTGCATATTATAAAATTGTGCACATCCTTGCTTTATCTATCGTATGTTCAGCTAATAAATTTGTGGATGTTTATTCGAAACCTGCCAAGGACTCCAGCTCATTTTGTTGTCTTTTTAAGTAATTTGTAAAAAGTTCCCATTCTTCCTTGAAGTCACTGTTGTCCTTTTCACGCAATTTATATGTCAATTTGGCCAGTTCCGCATAGCTCAGCAATTTTTTTTGCCACTGTTCTTTCGTCGGGGTTTCCTCATTCTTCCATCCTTGTGCTAGCAAGACTCTTGCCGCTGTTGTAGCATACATAAATAAGTTCCTAGTGCAATAGGTTTTCTACTGACAACCTTGGCATCAAAGAATCGTAGGTGATAGGGTCCCAAGGGTCATCAAAACCCAACCCCTTGCAATGCAGGAATCTCAACTAAAGCATCCAAGACAGATGGCCATCCAACCTCTGCTTAGAAACCTCCAAGGAAGGAGAATCCACCACCTTCTGAGGGAGATCGTTCCACTGTCAAACAGCTTTCACTGTCAGAAAGATCTTCCTGATGTTGAGTTGGAATCTCCTTTCTTGCAACTTGAAGCCATTGGTTCCAGTCCTGCCCTCCAGAGCTTGCTCCTTCTTGCTACATGAGTCCTGCCTCTTTCTAGACACACAAACTACAGTGGTACCTTGGGTTAAGAACTTAATCTGTTCTGGAGGTCCGTTCTTTACCTGAAACCGTTCTTTACCTGAGGTACCACTTTAGCTAATGGGGCCTCCCGCTGCCGCTGCGTCGCTGGAGCACGATTTCTGTTCTCATCTTGAAGCAAAGTTCTTAACCCGAGGTACTATTTCTGGGTTAGCGGAGTCTGTAACCTGAAGCGTTTGTAACCCGAGGTACCACTGTATGACTTTTGAGACCCCTTTCAACACCATGATTTCAGGAGACCAAACAGCTGGCAACGTAGCTGAATTCTCCCATCCTTGCAGGTGGTTCCTAAGCCATAGCAGATGGCCAATGAGGTTGCTCAGGTAAGAGCTTTGGCATCTGTGCCTCATTTCCATTCCCTTCCTTACTGCTGAGGGGTGGAATATGATTCCAAGACAGTGCTTTCCAAAACCTTGATACCCGGAGGGCATGATTTATTTCCTGCATTAAATTTGGAGGCATGCTTACCCCCATTACACTTAAAACTGTAGGCGTGCACTTTCTCAGTCACCCTCTAGAAACAATGGGCAGGCATCCATCCACAGAGAGCCCCAGTAATGTAGCCTCCAAGCATCCTATCTTTCGTTTTCTTCATGGTTGCTTCAGTGAATTCTGATATCTGTCCTTGGAAGAAAGTGTCTGCCCTTCAAAGAGGATTGTACATTGATGTAGGCTGGAGATACTTTCAAGCGGTTCTGGATACTAAACCCAATACTCTCTAATTCCTGGGAAGATGTGAAAGCCCTGAACCAATCTCTCTTTTCAGGGAACTCTGGGAATTATAGCTCTGTGACTATAACGATTGTTGCTGTTTAGTCATTTAGTCGTGTCTGACTCTTCGTGACCCCATGGACCAGAGCACACCAGGCACTCCTATCTTCCACTGCCTCCCGCAGTTTGGTCAAACTCATGCTGGTAGCTTCGAGAACACTGTCCAACCATCTCATCCTCTGTCGCCCCCTTCTCCTTGGGCCCTCCATCTTTCCCAACATCAGGGTCTTTTCCAGGGAGTCTTCTCTTCTCATGAGGTGGCCAAAGTATTGGAGCCTCAGCTTCAGGATCTGTCCTTCCAGTGAGCCCTCAGGGCTGATTTCCTTCAGAATGGATAGGTTTGATTTTCTTGCAGTCCATGGGACTCTCAAGAGTCTCCTCCAGCACCATAATTCAAAAGCATCAATTCTTCGGTGATCAGCCTTCTTTATTGTCCAGCTCTCACTTCCATACATCACTACTGGGAAAACCATAGCTTTAACTATACGGACCTTTGTTGGCAAGGTGATGTCTCTGCTTTTTAAGATGCTGTCTAGGTTTGTCATTGCTTTTCTCCCAAGAAGCAGGCGTCTTTTAATTTCATGACTGCTGTCACCATCTGCAGTGATCATGGAGGCCAAGAGCATAAATATAACAAAAGGAGCAGCTGTAACCTGGTCATCCACACTTTAACTTTATAGCTCAGTTGTTAGAGCATAAGACTCTTAATCTCTGGGACATGGGTTTGAGCCCCAGGCTGGTTGAAAGATTCCTGCTGTTACGTATTCAGTGGTCTGTGTTTGCCTGAGCTTGTCTGGACTATGGATTCTGAGCCCCTGTGTTCTGATTCGATACATGATATCCAATCGCAGAACATTTCTGGATTTGGGCCTCTGCCATTGGCCCTTAAACTTATGATTCACAGATTGGAAGTTTGGACAGCCAATCACGTTGGGAGTGGGAGTGGCCCAGGCCTTCAGAAACGTATATAAGCAGTTGCTTTGCCCTTGTTGTCCAGTTCTGTTTGTTCAAAAAAAGTTCATGCTGTTGTCACTGTGTCTTGCCTTGTGGGAACCCGCCTACACTTCATCTACATTGCAGGGGGTTGGACTAGATAACCCTTGTGACCCATTCCAATTGTACGATTCTACGTTTTTCAAAACAAAATAAATTTTGATGCTGCAGTGACCAGCATTAGTCCTCAAACCTATGTGGACCCAGGTGTTGACACTGGGCATTTTTTCATTTCCCCCAATTATATTTGATTAAGTTTTAATATTTTTAACATGTACAATCGAAACATAATTTTGTCTTTTCTCTTATTCTTGTTGATTACGCACCAGTTTTCCATGCATTTGGTGTTTCTCCCCTTCTGCTGCACCCTATCATCTGTCTACTAAATCATAACCACAATATTATAATCATGATGGGCATCTTTTTCTTTCTTTCTTT
The DNA here is from genome assembly GCF_964106645.2 of Podarcis pityusensis. Classification (NCBI taxonomy): domain Eukaryota; kingdom Metazoa; phylum Chordata; class Lepidosauria; order Squamata; family Lacertidae; genus Podarcis; species Podarcis pityusensis. Next base: position 15,531,051 of record NC_138027.1, on the reverse strand, counting down.
TTTTTTTGCATAATAATATTTATTATTTTCCATACATAGACATAACAAAAGAAAGTTGACAATAATAAAGGAAAAAGAAAAAAGAAAAAGAAAAAAGAATATAGAACATAAAATAGAACAAATCATCACTACACTAACACTTGATTAATTAATTAAAATCCATCTTCATAAACATATTATTTGACTTCCTCAAATCTCTTCCATCTGAATTTCTTAGTAATTATATGTAGCAGTTTTCCAATATCATTATTTCATAAAACCATATCACAGTCATAATCATATTTCCTAACTTTTCTTATCGTACATTTTCTTATTTATTTATTTAATCCCAATTTAGTCCTAGGCCTAATTGATTCTTTCAAGTGATTACATATCTTTAATATTTGGGCATCTTTTTCTTGTTGCCTCCATTACTTGCTACTCTCTGGGTGATCATTCTCCCTCAAGACTGCAGGCCCCTGGATTTGGCTCCAGGGTCCAGCAATGGCTACACCACTGAGCCCCGGTCCTCGGACATGGCCTCACCATGGCCTCTCATCTGAGAATCACTGCTCTACAAGGATCCTTCATAAATTGGCACCCATGACTGAGAACGAAGAGAGCTAGTCAAAAGGAATTCTGGGCACTGGAAGTTAAGATCAGAACAGGATACAGCAGTAAACCCCGAGACTGCAGTGATGAACTGTTTATATCCTCCATAAAACAGAATATATCCATGCTTTTTTCTTCTGGGCATGTGCCAGACTTTGAAGGTGACCGTGAAATTTTGGTGCGCATCCTACTCCTGAGGTGAAAACACAGAGAATTTCTCTGGCAGCATAAGCCACTGGGGAGAAAAAAAAACACCCACAGGCCACAAGCCTAACTGCTAATTTAGAACCTGTACACTGACCTATCGCTGGGGGATTTCTTCCTCTCCATACCTTGGGGGAAAGCTAATGGCCACTCAATAAAAAGGGACGAGAAGCAGTAACATCTCAGTTACGTTAGAGCAGGATGTGCTTGCCAGATTCTTATTGAACTACCTTGTCAAATCTCTCTCCCCATCACACACTTCTTCTTTTTTTTATTCTGTTTAATTCATTAACTTCAGATCTCCAATTAGGTGCAAAATCTCCAAAGAAGAGAGCGCAGTTTTAGTGGGCCACTTAGCTCTCTCCTGCTCACTCCGTAAGCACGCTTGTAAAACGGTTAAGGCAGCCTTTGAAATCCGAGCAACGAGGAGACGTTTGTTACAGAACATTAGATCACCAAATGCCAGAGAACAAAGATGCAATCAAGTTGCAAACTGAAAAAGATGGCTCTAGAAGTTTTATTCCTCTTTGGAGAGCTTTGATAATTAATTGCCATCTTTATTTTATTTTATTTTACAGATGAGCTGTTCAAAGGAGAGAGAGCCGTGTGCATCTGGCCTCACTAAATTGTCTGTCCCGAATTTGTGAGCAGAGAGATCGCAGGGGACCATTGCACTGAATTTCTCCAGGGGGAGGAGACATCCTATAACAGTTTCTTGGGGAGGGGCCTCACCACCGGCAGTGTCTGTGTGTAGCACCAATTTATTTCTTTGCGTTTTTGCGTGTTCCATCCAAGGAAAGTACAGAGGATGGTCACACGAGAACGGGGCCTTTTCAGCAGTTGCCCCCTTTCTGTGGAATGCCCTGCCCAGGAAGGCATACAAGCAAAAGCACTCAAGCAGGGCCCAGAACAGGCTCGGTAACAGGCATATCCTGGTGAAAAGGGGTGTGGCCTCGGAGGGGACTTTGCCCCAAGGGCCAGATGGAGATCTCCAGTTGGTTGGGAGTGGAAGAGCAGTACTAGGAAACAAAAGAATCTCGATGGTGCATAGAGAGATAGGTGCAATACAATTTCACTAACAAGAATACTATTAAGAGTCTTCTATCTTTGTAACAAGGGCAGCTGATGTGGAGCTGCCCAGATGGTGCTGGACTACAGCTCCCATCTTCCCTGACCATCAACCATGCCGACTGAGACTGATGGGAATTGTAGTCCTCTGCCATCCACATCACCAACCCCTGCTATAACATCCTTGATTCTGTGTGTTTGGCTTTCTTTCCAAATCTGCCTGCATATATTATTATATTTCAAAAAGTGAAAATCTGGGCACAAAAGCTGTTGAGCTTTTCTTTCTTTTTTTGGCAGGAGGGGGCAAAGTTGTTGATCATCTCCCCAATGAAGTTTTTACCTATCTTTTCGGAGAATCACCGAAACAACATACTCCCTGGTTTTCCCGGACATTTTTCTGCTTTCCGAAAATTGCGCCCAGACATCATTTGCATCCTGGCTATGTCCGGGAAATTCCAGATGTATAGCAGCCCTATTATTATTATTGCTGCTGCTGTTCTTGACATTTCCAGACCTCTCTATATTTTAAAGAAAAAAATCTCAAAGCTGTTTACAACACATTATAAAACAATCCAGAATATTTTATTTCATTTATTTATTAGATTCTACACCACCCTTCATCATTATTGAAGAAAGGCAAATAGCAAATATACATTTCAAAGCAACCTAAAGCATTATCTTAAAGATTTCAAAATTAAACATTACAAAGGAAGTCCACTACGGAATGCACATTAATGCAGCAAAATTAACTCTCTCTCTCTCTCTCTCTCTCTCTCTCTCTCTCTCTCTCTCTCTCTCTCTCACACACATTTCAAAACAAAACACTACTAAAGGAAGTCAAATACAAAACACACATTTCAAACAGCATAATTAGCAAGAGGATTAAATATTATTGTGAAGCACAGAATATATTTGCTGCTCTTGCTGCCCATCCTGCCAATGATGGTTCATGGAAGACAGCGGCTGTGGAAGGTCAGGCTCAGTGACCTGGGTCTCCACTAAGAGACAGTCAAGATGGCTGAGATGTATGTTTGTGTGGAATCTTTTCACTGTTGACAATATGCTGACTCTATATATCCATGCTTTCTGGGACTTGCGTTAAACTGCTGCAGCAGAATATGAAACCTTAGCAAATCTGTGTTTGTGATCTATGGAATTTCAGACAGGTTTGAGATACCCTCCTTCTAAAGTCTCTTAAAACACACACACACACACACACACACACACACACACACACACACGTTTAATGACTGAGCTGTTATGAACTCAGTAGCTTCCTATTATTTCCCAGGTAGACAACACCAAAAATATTATCTCCTATTGATTCCCCCCAGTTATTACTCAGAAATGCCTGACTATATAATCCAACTCAGTCTTCAGGGCCATGGCACTGACAGCTAAAAGCCGGCAGTTGGCATTGTGAAAGAAACACAAGAAGAAGCCATGGGGGACCGGATTGGGTGAGGGGAGAGAGAAAAATGAATACCATGCTGCATTATTCATATAGTTCTGCTACCAGACTCACTGGAATTTCATTACCTTGCACGGGGTTTGTGTATATGCACGCCCAGGCAGAAGGTTTGGGAGAACAACAAAACAACGAATAGCTCTGCAGACATAGTTATAGAGGCAAAGAGTGGAAGAACCCCCTCCCTGTACCCCAAATTTAAATGCAGAGGGTGCAGTTAAGGGTTCCCTCTGCCCCTTAGGGTGGAACTTGCATGTAAGGGCCATAGCTCAATGGTAGAGCATTCACTTTGCATGCATGCTCATCTTATGTTCTGAAGGTATCCCTACCTTCTGCTGTAAAACCCTCCAGACTGGAGACTGTGGAATAGTTAAGGAAATACTCCGAGGAGAGAAGACTGAAGCCACTCTTGAGAGGAATGCTATGAGGAACCAAGCAGCTTCAGAAACATTGGAGAGCCAGGAGTGTATATATTATGCCCCACCAAACTCTGGTGTGATTTGGAGTGGCTTGCACAATCTACCCTGGCCAACTCATGCAACAAATTCAAGTTGACACATAAGGCAGTCAGTTGTGGGAGGCAGAGAAACAAACAGCTTGAAAATGAGGAAACCAGGGACTCTAGGATTTCTCAGATTAATGTCAAGGAGCAATATGTGGCTGATGAGAACCTTTACTTCATTTGTGGTGGGTGGGTGGACACTGGAGGGGTATAACCCTATATGTTTTTGGTGCGTTGTGAGTTTTGCGATGGGAGGAGAAGTTGGCTGCTAGACACCCAGAGGAGCTCTGGGAAGGGCTGACAAGGTCCTTAGCTTGCAGTTACTACCATACCACAAATAGGTGATATTACTGTGCTTAAACATTGACTTTGGTCCATGGAAGTTGGTCCTTTTGGGTGGATGAGACACTGCCCCATGAACCTTAGTTGGCCTTCAGCCAACACCCACCTAGCTGCTTTCTTACTTGCATTGAATCCAGGGATGGCATGGGCTGTCAACATGCTCCTCCTTAGCCTCAGTAATGTCCTTGTAAAACTCAGCAGTGAGGAGAATGGGGTTGTTGGCATCCGTCTGTCTTGAGAGACACCTCCCGGGGCAAAGTCAAACTGCTGTGTAAAAAAATGCAAGAAGGGCCTTTACACTCGTCAGTAGCTCAGCCCTGCCCTAGCCGGTCCTGGAAGGAGCCTTTTAAAAAGTCCCATATGCTCAGAGACTCTGCGCCTGTTCATTGGGGGAGATAGGAAGCCCAGAGCACTTGTTCTTCAGATGTCCCTTTTATGAAGAAGCACGTAGTAAGACCATTGATCCCCTGCTGGTGAGGTTCGCTGACCTCCCGGAAAAGCAAAAGTTCGACCTTTTCTTGTTAGGCAAAGATCAGAAGACGACCCAGATGGTCGCCAGATTCTGTGTACAGATCTGTAGTCACAAACCATCTCCCAACTCAAACTAGTTTGTTAAGAAAATCTCCAAATTTTGGGTGACTTTGGGTCAGCTCCCTGCGGTAGTTTATTGTTGTACATTGTTTTTAAATTTATTGTTGTACATTGTTTTAATTGTTTGTTTTCCTTCTGTGACTGTACCCCCAAGTGTGTTTTATAAGCTGGTCTCTGATGGTAATAAATTATCTATCTATCTATCTATCTATCTATATCTATCTATCTATCTATCTATCTATCTATCTATCTATCTATCTATCATCTATCTATCATCTATCTATCATCTATCTATCATCATCATCTATCTATCTATCTATCTATCATCATCTATCATCTATCTATCTATCTATCTATATCTATCTATCTATCTATCTATCTATCATCTATCTATCTATCTATCTATCATCATCTATCTATCATCTATCTATCTATCTATCTATCTATCTATCTATCTATCTATCTATCTATCTATCATCTATCTATCTATCATCTATCTATCATCTATCTATCTATCTATCTATCGATCTATCTATCTATCTATCTATCTATCATCTATCTATATCTATCTATCTATCTATCTATCTATCTATCTATCTATCTATCTATCTATCTACCTACCTATCTATCAAACTGCTGTGTCAGCAGCACCAAAGTGACCTCCCAGGGGTGCAAGCCTGGGCAGTGTGTATGGAGATCCTGGACTGGCCAGGTGACAAGACCCACCACCCCTCGGCCTCACTGATGTGGTCCAAAGGAAAGGAAAGCAATATGTTTGGCACCAGCTTGGGTGCAGGAGTTGCTGGAAAGAGGTGTGCAAGGTGCCATCTAACCCACTTAGGGACTCCACTCCAGATTTGTGTAGGGTTTACTCCTTAGTCTTTTCTTCTTCTGAAAATGTGCTGCAAGCCAGTGGAGGTTTAGGATCAGAGTTTTCCTTCTCCTAGATGGGCTACATCCCCAAGTTGACAAGCCCCACCTGCCCCTCTACAACATGTGTAGAAACTGACCATTGGACCCACTCATCTGCTCAATCCATTGTAGCCTGTCTTTGCATGCAGGGGATGGAGAACGGGGACAACACTACCTGGTTTGGACACTACCTACTGTTGGTTGTCTTGCCTTCTTCCCTACCACTTCTAGGGGGTGTGAGCCTACCTCTGAGCTTGGTTGACAGTTTTCTCCCTATGTAGCTGTTGCAGGCATTTTGGCTTTCCACATGACAGAGCTGTTCCACCCAAGAGCTTCTTGCATACATTACAGCAGCTGTCATGCAGAAGTATATTTTTGGTAGCGACTGCAGTGCTATTATGGCTTACCAAGTGGCCCTGAGGAAATATTATGACTATTGGAGATTCTGCATTTATTTTTAGATCTGCAACAGCTATTTTCATTGCAGTTGCAGAGAGCAGAAGAACGTAACAACAATCCCCTTTGGATAAACAGTGAAAATTAATTTGCTAAATAACAATTTTCTCAATTTGCCACCAAATGGGTATGCCGGTAATGAAATGGGGTTAACATGCAACAGCTAGAATGGGCGACTAACAGTCAAATAACTCACAGGGAATTAGTAGAGAAAACACTTAATGTAACGCTAAGCAAGCACAATACTCAGGGTAGCTGTATAACTCTTTAATATTATTCTCTTTATAAATAAGTGACTAGCGGCTATGGTGAGCCTCAACTGGCTAAGATTCTCTGGGTGAATGGCAAAGTAGAGGCAGCATTCATTCTAAAATGTGATGGACATAGGAGCCAATTCCTAGGGGCCAAGATCCTTTCGTTCCCCCATAAAATATTTGAGGGGACTGGGGGCCCCCAAAGTTGATGGGCATTGCCATTCAGATTGTATGTGTGTAATCTTGCGATCAATGATATGAGGTGAGGCTTCCCTGGGACCCCCAATATTTTAGTCAAGTTGGTATCCTTGGTGATGGAAGTTGCTCAAACACCAGCACTACTCAGGTGTTTGACCAGGCAGGGGTCTCCAACCTTAGGGGTCCATGGGCTCATTTACAAAGCAATGAAATTGTTGTGGATCTTGGCTGCATTGGCTACCCCTGGAATAGGGTTTAAATCATGGGTGTGGAATATCAGAATGCAGTCCTCTTTTCCTAACCCTTGTGGCTTCAAAAATAGAACACAGGGAAGGGAGTTACTTTGCCCCCAACCTACAAATTGGTGGGAAATTCTCAAAGGAAAACCTTTGGCCCGTTCCTAACGACTGCATGCTTAGAACGAGGGATGCTCCTGCTATTTTCCCTATTTTAATTTCTCAGTGGATTTTAGAGTTCTCAATGGACTGGCCTTGTGACTTAGGGATCCTGCAAGTTTCTGTCTTCAAATCTGAATTTTGTACCAGGTGTTGCTGCATGTGCAGTTGCCCATAGCCTTCCATTAATTTGTGTCTCCTGCCCCTCTATATAAAGTGGACTGCGTACATTTATAATACAAAAAATCTTACTGCTATTATTCTATGACAGTTAAAGGTAATTTTGTGTGTTGTTTTTGATTACACATAAGGCTGCATCAAGACTGTATCTGTGTGGTGTTCTACAAATCAATCAATCATTTTATTTGTATACTGCCTTCCCTAAGTTTTTTTTTAAAAAATATTTATGATTTTCAGGTTTATATATTTCAATAATTTTACAGTCATTTTAATATTTCAAAACTTGACTTTCTTCCCCCTCTTTCTGCGGTTCCTTAAAATTATTTTTAATATCTTCTGCATATCCAAATTGACTTTATTTGTTCATTTATTCATCTACTTTAAATATATACTTTTATGAAACTGCAAGTTACTACAGTAATCCTGCCAATGTTCTTATCTGTTTACAATTTATCTGTAAATATTGAATAAACCATTTCCATTCTTTTATAAAAAGTTTGTTATCTTGATTTCTTATTTTTCCAGTAAGTTTTGCCATTTCTTCATATTCCATAAGTTTTTGTATCCATTCTTCCTTTGCTGGGACTTCTATTTCTTTCCTAAGTTAAAACCATGCTCAAGGCGGCTTACAGCATATAAAAAATTACATAACTACAAAAAAACCACAAAAGGAATCATAAACAAAACTTCAAAAAGCACAATCAAATTCAACAATTTCCACATAAATAATAAGATCCAAAATGAAGGTACAAAATATTAACATCAACAACAGCAACGACCCCGCCCAGCAGCAACCCCCTAAACAATAGCCTAGCCCAAGGTTCTGTTCAGCAGCCTCAGGTTTTGTAGCTGGAGTCAGTCAAAGAGGTTAGGAAAAGGTCTTCAAGGCCGTGAGCAGATCCTCCAGGACTCACAGCCAAGGTGGTCACACAGGAGCGTGTGTGTTTGTGCGCAGAAATTATACAAGACACAAGCTGCAAGCCTATAACCCACTTAACTGAAAGTAACCCATATTGCACTCAGTGAGGCTGACTTCTGAGTAGACATGACATCACACTCTCCAACATTCTGCATGAAAATAAGGACATTCCATTCCCTGTTGAAAGAACAACTTAGCTATCTTCAGTCTAGTCCCTCTAATCTCCTCTGTGACAATTAAGAGGCCCTCTGAGTCTTTATCTCCTTTATGTAATAAATAATTCCAAATACTTCTTGAGTTATAATTGCGCTGAAGTTTTGTTCTTTGCTGAGAGTCTCTTAAACTGACCCTGACAAATCTATCCAGTTACAATGTCATCCCTGTGACGGCTTGAAATTATCAATCATTTCTACCTTATCTGTGTTCCCATGTTATTATTAATCAGCTCTAGATTATCAGTCATGTTTAGGTGAAAAGTCTTAAAATTTGCACTTCATCCATCATGGCAAGGGGCCCTTTGGGACATGACATTAATATTCCTAGGGCTCCTGTCAGTTTTGTGATTGAGCAGGAATTTGGATTGTATCGAAATCCCCTACACTCGATCAAATGGACCACACCAGCTGTGAAAACTGCCAAGGAGTTGCTGTACTCTTTTGAAGCACTGGCCAGGAGCCTCAGGCCTGGCGATGGGACAAAGGCTTATTGCCTCAGGTAGCAGATTTGGTGCTGGTGGCAAATTGAGAGGGAATTTCCCCCCATAAGAACATAAAGTGTTCTGGATTATCACTGCCCAATCTTGCTCAGAAACAGAAGACCTCACTGCCTGTACTGTTGAAGGGAGCCAATGGGCAACCTAGGAATCTTTCACCACCCTGGGAGATTCTCTGACTTGAATCCATACTAGATCTTGCCTAATGAACATTGTGGGTTCCTAGTTCTAGACCTCACAGTTCTTTGCACAGTGTAGCCTCCACGGAAGGACTGAGAACCTGTGTTCCCAAACTTGGGGACTACTATTGTGGTTACTACACATTTGGAAACAACGTAGATGAATAAAAACTGACTAGTCTTGAAATAAAAACTGTCCAGTCCAAAAATATGGTTCAAAAGCTTTACTAACAGAACTTGCTCCATAACAAAATGCAAAACAATTAATGTTACATCCAGATAATTTATAATATCATGTGCTGGTCCCAGCACTGGCAAAACATCACAGAAATATGAAATAACTTCACCCATAGCTGAAAGCAAAGCTCCGCCTCTCCAAACAGCCTCCATTAGCCTTTGGGCTATTTTCCTAGAGAGAGAATCATTTGCACATCCTTTCTTCTCTTGCGCTTCAGAAAAAAGCTACTTAACTCACACACCCAAAATGGAGACTTAATACTTGAATACTTCATGTGATCTAGGTTAAACACCTCGTGGGAGCTAGCAGAGATCTATTCTCACCGAATCATTACCTTGTTAGGCACTCTGAGAGCTTTGTTTAGCTCAGTGGAAGATTCCAGACCATGCTTTCAGCAGTATGCAAACAGACATATACAGATTACAGATAGGTAGCCGTGTTGGTCTGCCATAGTCAAAATAAAAAAAAATCCTTCCAGTAGCACCTTTAAGACCAACTAAGTTAGTTCTTGGTATGAGCTTTCGTGTGCAAGCACACTTCTTCAGATACACTGAAACAGAAGTTGCCAGATCCTTCTATATAGTGAGAAGGTGGGGAGGGGTATTACTCAGAAGGGTGGTGGGAATGGGAGATTGGCAGATAGCTGGGATGAGCCTGCTGACGACTCTTAACGACTGTAATGGGTCTTACAGGAAAAGGCAAGGGGTGAGAAGGTGAGAAATGGCTTAGTCATGTATAATGGGATAAGAATCCAATGTCTTTGTTCATTTCTCCAAAGCCAAAGCCATTTCTCACCTTCTCACCCCTTGCCTTTTCCTGTAAGACCCATTACAGTCGTTAAGAGTCGTCAGCAGGCTCATCCCAGCTATCTGCCAATCTCCCATTCCCACCACCCTTCTGAGTAATACCCCTCCCCACCTTCTCACTATATAGAAGGATCTGGCAACTTCTGTTTCAGTGTATCTGAAGAAGTGTGCTTGCACACGAAAGCTCATACCAAGAACTAACTTAGTTGGTCTTAAAGGTGCTACTGGAAGGATTTTTTTTATTTAGACATATACAGAGTTATTTTCTGTTTCAATGTACAATTAAACTTAACAACTACAACTCCCATCATCCCTGGCCACTGGTAGGGATGATGGGAGTCATAGTCCAACAACAGCTGGGGACTCAAGTTTGAGAAACACTGCCTTAGGCCTAGGGGACAAATGTGGCCCTCAGAACTCCCTCAGGCCACACCTCTGACTGGCTTTACAGTGGTACCTCTAGTTATGAACTTAATTCGTTCTGGAGGTCTGTTCTTAACCTGAAACTGTTCTTAACTAGAGGCGTGCTTTCACTAATGGGGCCTCTTGCTGCTGCTGTGCCACTGGCACACGATTTCCATTCTCATCCTGGGGCAAAATTCTCAACTCGAGGTAACTCTTCCATGTTAGTGGAGTTTGTAACCTGAAGTGTTTGTAACCTGAGGAGTTTGTAGCGGTACCACTGTACTTCTCACCCTGAGTGTTTTTGCCTGCCTGGAATATGACATTAAATTTGGAAAATGCCTCCTGACAGGATCCGAAACCGACAAGATCAAAGATTTACAGAAGATTGGGAAAAATTTATGGAATATGTGCAAAAATTAAGTGATAATCAGATTACGTTTGTAAGTTTTAATGAAGCACTGTGATGGGAATGTTATAATAAGTATTAAAATGGGATGAAGTTCATAGTAATAATATAAACAACAAAATAGCAATGTGTTAAAAGTTAAAATATGAAGGATTTGCAGACAAGTTGAGGGAAGTCAAAAAAAGAGAAATAAGATGTAACTAAGATGTATGGAGTGTATAATTTTGTTTTGTATTTGAAAACCAATAATATACATATATATATATAAAAGGAAAATGCCTCCTGACTGCCTGGAAGTGGGATAGAGATGGGTAAGTGTGTCTGCATAGAATCTAGCCTGTTGTTGTTGTTGTTTAGTCGTTTAGTCACGTCCGACTCTTCGTGACCCCATGGACCAGAGCACGCCAGGCACTCCTGTCTTCCACTGCCTCCGCAGTTTGGTCAAACTCATGTTAGTAGCCTCGAGAACACTGTCCAACCATCTTGTCCTCTGTCGTCCCCTTCTCCTTGTGCCCTCCATCTTTCCCAACATCAGGGTCTTTTCCAGGGAGTCTTCTCTTCTCATGAGGTGGCCAAAGTATTGGAACCTGCTGTACAATGGCAAAATGCAGATTCATTGCCCTACCAACTGATTACCTTTGGCTGCTCCTGCCATGGGCATGTGGTCCTCAGAAGGTAAAAAAACTTTCCCCAGCCCTTCCCCACCTGGAGGGCACATGGCCTCTTTGCCCCAGGTGGCTCAGGGAGTATTGTGCTTCACCCCTCTCCCAAAACAAAGGATAAGAGGTAGGCAAGCCACAGAAGCCAATGCATTGCATGAATACACGGAAGCCGTTCCAACTGAAGTGAATGGAACACGATGCCTAGTGCAGATGTTTAGAACTGAGCCTGATCTTTCCGGAGAAAGGCATTTTTGCAGAAGGAACTGATGACACCGTGCAATTAACACGGAGGAGAGACTTCTGGTTCGGAAGCTCGCTGTGCGATCTGCCGCGCAGCTTTAATTATGACATTTATCACAACGCAGCCTTTTCAGAAAGGGAAAGCGACCCAAGAACCAAGACAATACACTTGGAACGCAACCAGTCTCCTGCTTGCAATAATCGACAATGCTCTTCTGCTACCTTGAAAAGCAGTGGGGATTCTGGAGGTGTCAGGTTCATTAAGGAGCTGCTTCCTGCAGCAAAGCAGCAGGAGGAATAATTCCCTGTGGCATGAGGCAGCTTTGGTGGCCCATCATCCCTTCTCCAGCAGTGCGTGAGTGCTGGATGAGAAAGTAAATAGGGGGATGCATTTGCAACATCCACAGCTCAAACTAATAGAATATAGGAAGGTGGCAAAATAAATATATATATATATATTTAAAAATGTTCAGTAGCACCATAGAGACCAACTAAGTTTGTTCTGGGTACAGTGGTACCTCAGGTTACAGATGCTTCAGGTTACAGACGCTTCAGGTTGCAGAATCTGCTAACCAGAAATAGTACCTCGGGTTAAGAACTTTGCTTCAGGATGAGAACAGAAATTGTGCGGCGGCGGCAGCGGGAGGCCCCATTAGCTAAAGTGGTGCTTCAGGTTAAGAACAGTTTCAGGTTAAGAACGGACCTCCAGAACGAATTAAGTTCTTAACCCGAGGTACCACTGTATAAGCTTTCGTGTGCATGCACACTTCTTCAGATACACTGAAACAGAAGTCACCAGACCCTTACATACAGTGGGAGGGTGGGGTAGTAGGAGATGGGTGATTGACTCAATGGGTGTGATAAACCTGCTGATGACTGTTAACGACTGCAATTAGTCCTACAGGAAAAAGCAAGGGATAGTATACAGATGACCAAAAATAGCTTTAGCTGGTTTATACTGAATCAGGCAGTTGACCCATCAGGCTCAGTATTGTCTACACTAATTGGCAGCTGCTGTCCTAGGTTGCAGACTAAGAGCCTTTCCTAACCCAGATTGGAGATGCTAGAGATTGAATTTAGGGCCTTTTGCATGCAAAGTAGATGATCTACCACTGAGCTATTGTTGGGATGTATCTGGGGAGATGGGGGCAATTGGCAGGCCCCCAGCTGGCTCCAGCCCACCGGCCAGCAGCCGGGCAAACCCCAATTATTGGAACAGCATCAAAACTGCGACTCAAGCCCCAGAAGCCTTTAGAGACTGAGCACGCGAGCCAGCAGAGATAAGAACTCTTTGCAACAGAAGGGCGGACAGAGGCATATGTAAGCATATTTACAAGCATTTTATTCAGCATCAGGATAAAGGAAAAACATGTCTACTTCCCTTCGTGTTCAAGCAAACAGCAATAAGCAAAAGCTAGGTACAACGGAAGTTCCCAGCAGGATGTGCTGGAAGTAAACAGACATGTGACATACAACAACTCCACATGCCTGTTCTAAAGGTGGAACGGAACTACATCCTAACATCCTCCCCCTTTCCATGTAACCTGTATTACCTGTGGTTCAACCCAATTGCAGTCGCTGTACATAAACCTTAAGTTGTTCTCTGCTAACAACCTTAGACAACAGATCTGCAGGAAATTCATTTCCTGGCATGTAGGACATCTGAATGAGTCCTTTCCTCATACATTAAGAAGCAGAAGGTTGCAATGGTAGGAATAACCTCCTTCCTCTTCTCTTAGTTCATTTTAAACATTCTGCACATTTCCTTCCTGGTATGTTCCTGGCAGCATGGACCCAGTGCCAGCAGCTCAATATTCTCTAAATGGGATCAGGCAAAAAATTACTCCTCACATCTTGTGAAAGTTTGAAAGAATGAAAATCTACCCTTTTCAGGTTTCTCTGGGGAAACCATGACTGAAGTGCTGCTGGTGCTGTGGGTTAAACCACAGAGCCTAGGGCTTGCTGATCAGAAGGTCAGCGGTTCGAATCCCCACGACGGGGTGAGCTCCCGTTGCTTGGTCCCCGCTTCTGCCCACCTAGCAGTTCGAAAGCACGTCAAAGTGCATGTAGATAAATAGGTACCGCTCCGGCGGGAAGGTAAATTGCGTTTCCGTGTGCTGCTCTGGTTCGCCAGAAGCGGCTTAGTCATGCTGGCCACATGACCCGGAAGCTGTACGCTAGTTCCCTTGGCCAATAAAGCGAGTTGAGTGCTGCAACCCCAGAGTTGTCCGCGACTGGGCCTAATGGTCAGGGGTCCCTTTACCTTTTTTATAATGCAGATGGGGCCAATGCAGAGGAAAACAGTGTTTATGTCTGTGGCGTGAATATGCCCAGTCTTTTTCAATTGACTGAGTTCCCTTTTCACTTGTTTTGGAAGTTCTGTACTTACCAGAGTGAAGCTTGCCAGTTAGTCCCTCTCCCTGCCCAACATTTTCAAATTAATACATTCTTGCTGCACATATTTTGCTGTTATCGCTTAAGCACCTGGGAATCCACTGCCAGTTGGCAGACTGGACAAATATGAAAAGAAATGAAATCTACAAAAATTGAACAGCATCAGCTCCCCCCCCCCCTAAAGAAACAACAAGCCCCAAAATGAAATCTGTTGCGCAGAAGGTCAAGGAGAACAAATTAGATGGTCAGAATTCAATAAGAAAAACTTTGAAATATGTTGCTGTTGTGTTATTGCAATGGTCTTCCAGCGTTAGGTCAGCATATTTTTGTGTGGCTCACAACTTACAGCTGAGGCTGCAGTTGTTCCCTCTTGCCTTGGATGTGGCAGATCCTCCTTAGTTGCAATCATGAAGGACTTGGAATTAGAGTTGGACAAGAAGCTGATGTAAAGCAAATTGTCATTAGCTGCTATAAAGTACACGTCGAGCTCTGAACTCTGTTCAGAAGCAGGGCTACTACTGGCCAAGCCTGGAAAATGGAAAACAAGCCTTCAAAATAGCGCTTTGGGTGCACCACCCCTTTTGCTGGGTTGCCAGTGAGCTGAACGGACTCAGGATCCACCCCAAGTTCCCCTTTCTCTGGTCATGCTCCCACCATGCCCCTTTTACAGGGCTTACACAAATTTGAATCCTGTACAGGAAGCATTCTAAGATCCTTCATCTGAAAACATTTAGAATCTGCCTCCCTGCTAAATGCAAAAAAAAAAAAAAAAAGGGGGGGGGAGGCTCTTGAGTTCAGTAAGGCTTTTGACGAAGTTCCCCATGATATTTTTGAAAGGAAGTTGGTTAAATGTGGGTTGAACGAGGTAACTGTTAGGTGGATTTGTAGCTGGTTGACTGACCAAACCCAAAGAGTACTGATTAATGGTTCCTCGTCATCCTGGAAAAAAGGAACAAGTAGGGTGTCACAGGGTTCTGTCCTGGGCCTGTTGTTGTTTAACATTTTTATAAATGACTTGGATGGAAGAAATGAGGGGATGCTCATCAGATCTGCAGATGACACCAAACTGGGAGGGGTACCTAATGCCACAGAAGAAAGAATTGGAATTCAAAATGACCTTAACAGATTGGAAAACTGGTCAAAAGCTAACAAAATGAATTTCAATAGGGACAAATATAAGGTTCTGCACTTAGGCAGGAAAAACCAGATGCACAAAAACCAGATGGGGGACACTTGGCTTACTAGAAATACATGTGAAAATGATCTAGGGGTCTTGATGCACCACAAACTTAACATGAGTCAACAGTGTGATGCAGCAGCAAAAACAGCTAATGTTATTCTAGGCTGCATCAACAAAAGTATAGTGTCCAGATCAAGAGAAGTAATAGGACCACTCTATTCTGCCTTGGTCAGACCACACCTGGAATACTGTGTCCAATTCTGGGAAAGGGCTGAAGAGGGGAGAGAAGTGACCAGAGAGGTTGTCCTCCACAGCAGTTGTTCACTCCCCCCCCCCCCCAAAAAAATAGTGCCCCTGGGCCTGGAAAGGTTGGTGATTTCTATGATACAAAGGTGGCAAAAGTTAGGCTGGTACACAAGCAAAGTTTACATGGGGGCATCAAAGGGGATTTAAATTAGGACAATTGTTTTATGTAGCCTTTAATGCTGAGCATCCAAAACTGCTAATCACTTGCTAAATAATTATGAGTAGGCAGGCAACGTATAGATTCTGCCAGCCATATATTCCTCACACTGGTATTTTTCGCTTTTAATTACTCAGAAGGGGAGCTATTGAACCTAGGAGATCTATAGCTAGTAGGCGCGGGAGCCCTATATTCAACTCTAAAAGGGGAAGTGATAGACTTAGGCTAGGTTACATGCAGGGTCAACAGGACTTGACAATGTGCCTTTGAGGTTTGATAGAGCTGCAACTTTGATCTATAAATAAAAGGAAGGAAAGAAAGAAAAAGCTGGAGGAATGCTAGTTGGAGGAGAGAATAAGTCTTCTTTGGTGAAGATTTGATAAAAAAACAACTTATAAAAAAGCATCTGAGACACTGAGAAGGAAAATACAATTGCTTTTCATGCTCAGGATGAAAAACCCAACATTGCTTTATTGGAAGAGATCAAGGCACGGATTGGTACTTTCCACTTGAGAGAAAGGTCAACATCGTGTTCCACCTGAGCTCTGTTCTAACCAAGTCTTGAAACTTCTGCAGATATATTGGTAAACTGGGTGCCGAACCTATATATGCTGGAGAAATGTGACTCAGCTTTTGCAAGTCTCCACCGCATGGGAAATGGCGAGAGGGGAATCAAATGCTTGGGTGCCCACCCCCGAAAAAGAAAAGAAAATCCTCCTGCATATTTAAAAATCCCCAAAAATTTAAGGAGAAAGGCTAGGACTGGAATTTTATGTCTAACATACTAGGGTTTTCTATTCAAGTAGGTAGTGGTGTTGGTCTGACGGTCTACTGGTATCTGAAGAAGTGTGCATGCACACAAAAGCATGCACCCAGAACAAACTCAGTTGGTCTCTAAGGTGTTACTGGACACTTTTTTATTTTTAAAATTTATTTCGACTAGGTTTTTTTTATGTGCAGGGAGGTCTCTCTCCCTCTCTCTCGTTTGGTAGGCTAGCATTCGAACGTACAGTCTTCATTCCAACATGGAAGAGACTTAAAACAAAAACAAAAAACCACAACACTTTATCACATGATTCTCTTGCATTTAAATATGCTTCCTGCTCAGTCCTTTAAGGTCTGGTCTAAACATGCAGCAGAAAGAATGTAGCATTCTGGAATGTTAACATATTACACATGAACACAGAGCATTGCTTTACACCAGCTTCCTGGGTATATGATCGCTCCCTTATTGGTGTTCACTACACCGATGTTGGCTAACCAAACTGGCATGATCTTGACCCTTGGTTCCCCCTAAGGCAGGGGTCTGCAACCTTTAAGACAAAAAGAGCCACTTGGACCCGTTTCCGAAGAAAAAAAACCTGGGAGCCGCAAAACCATTGCGACATTTAAAGCATGCGCACCGCTGCCCTCCGATCTGACAGCGGCCGGGAAGGTGACGTCGGGACGGTGCGTGACTAACGCACGCACCGCCCCCATGCGACGTCACAGCCAGTACAGCGCCCGCCACAGTGGGGAGTGTCGGGGCGCACAATGCGCCTCCTCCCCTCGCTAGTATCCGCCCCGGAGCCGCGGCAAAGGTGTAAAAGAGCCACATGTGGCTCCGGAGCCGCGGGTTGCAGACCCCTGCCCTAAGGGGTCTTCCCTGAATGTTCAAACAATGTGGGTTACCATTAAATTCACTTTTAAAAAAAAGTTTTCAGAAGCCAGGAGCTCTCAGATGACTGTGTTCATTTTGGACCCCTTGTCATTCAGCATTCGTGGCACCGAGCCAAAAAAACTCAGTTTCAGGGCAGGACTCCGGAGGCTTTTCATCTGTTTTCATGAGCTCCAGTTTCCTTCCTTTTGCTTGCAGCGTCAGGCCCGGGCTGTATTTTATCTTATCCTAGCAGCTGCCTTGGAAAATATTTGACGGCAACAGTTGCAGAAACGGCCATTGTGGTCTCCAGCTACCATGGTGGGTGGCAAGACTCAATAATGGGGGTGGGGTTGCGTCGTTGCTGGTCCCCTCCCCTTTCAAATTAAGAACTAAAGAGCCTTGTTTCCTCAGAGAAAGACACGGTGGAAATGAGGGAGGGACGTAGTCAAGAATGCCTAATTGAGCCTTCTTTGAAAAACACAGTCCTCCTTCGACGGGGAGGAAGGGAAATGAGGGAGAATGGCAGGCACCTGTTCCCTTGCATCTTCTGACAGCACCCCCCTGGGGAACAAGGCGCTTTCATGATTGCTAGCTTCCACATGACGCGTTGCAGGGGGTGAGACCTTTGGAAAATTAATAAATAAAGCCACAGCCACCTGTTTGACAGAGGAGGGAGTGCATTTTTTTTCCTACTGGATTCCAACACCGCTTGAGTGGAACTTACCTTGAAATTATCACCAGGTGGGCAGGATTCTGAAGTCCCTGGAAAAGTGAATACTAGAATTCAAAGCCTTCTGGTGACATAGGCCTGAAATATTTTGATGTCTGAGGTGTAATCTCCCAATGGGACTCACTAATTTATGTGGGGCACTGCCTGCATGGGAAGGTCTCCTGCAAATGTCTCCTAGGCAAGGGCAGCACTGCATGTTCAATGAAGATGGCTCATGAGAAGTTCCTGACAGATGAGGGCTATGGATGCAGGTTGTGGGGGGAGGGAGAAGAAATTAAGTTTGGTCCACTTAATTAAAAGAGCCAGTGTGGTGTAGTGGTTAAGAGTGGTAGACTCGTAATCTGGTGAACTGGGTTTGCTTCCCCGCTCCTCCACATGCAGCTGCTGGGTGACCTTGGGCCAGTCACACTTCTCTGAAGTCTCTCAGCCCCACTCACCTCACAGAGTGTTTGTTGTGGGGGAGGAAGGGAAAGGAGAATGTTAGCCGCTTTGAGACTCCTTCGGGTAGTGATAAAGCGGGAGATCAAATCCAAACTCTTCTTCTTCTTCTTCCACTTTTTAAATGCAGGCCTAATTCAGGCTTCCCAAAACAATATGCAAAGCGAAACCTAGCTATCTTTCAAACTGAGCACTTCTCTGAATTTTGTGAGGGAGCTCGCCATCTAAATAATGAGTACACAAATGTATGTATTAGAGTGCATAACAAAAACATATTAGTGATAACAGCATACAAAATCGATTACAATCGTTCTTTATTTAAAAGCATTTCTGTCCAGCTGAGTATTTCAAAAATCTCTAAGCCGCATATAGTCTGAAAGCAAACAATGTTATCGTTAAAATAATGACCTAAAACCAGTAGAGCAGCACTATAAACACACAAAAGCAAATAAAACAGAAATTCAGAATACTGAAGTGCGTAAAGCAGAGTCCAGTCTTATGGGTCAGGGAAACTTGAGCTTTCTTCACGATGCTAGGGCATATTGTTTGCAAAAAAAAAAAAAAAAAGAAGAAGTGTGTATTAGAAAAAATTGCATACCAAAATTGTATGCAGTCTTGGCCATTGGGGGAAATATGGAGTTTTAAGAAGACTTTTTAAAGCTTGCAGCCTGACTGGGAAATATGGTGAAGTGAAGGCTGGAAAATAAGAAATCAGAATTGACAGATTTATCCATGCCTAATTGTGCCCCAAGGATCAGGCCTGCATCCCCTTTCCTACTATATTGCCTTTAAAGAAGCTAAAAATATGCCATTTGAGGTGGCCATCAGAAGCTGAGCATAGACAGAAAACAGCACTTTCCCAAATCACATACATACCTTGGGTTGAAGTAGCTTCAAGTTAAGTATTTTCAGGTTGCACTCCACGGCGACCCGGAAATAACAGAGCGAGTTACTTCTGGGTTTCGCCGCTTGCGCATGCGCAGACGCTCAAAATGATGTCACGCGCATGCGCGGAAGCATGACCCACGCAGACGCACAGTCGCGTCTTACGTTTACTTCAGGATGCGAACGGGGCTCCGGAACAGATCCCATTCATATCCAGAGGTACCTCTGTATATGGAGTTCCCCACCACATGATATGACAGCCACTAGCTAGACTTTGGGTTGGAGTGCTAAATAACTCTTTGCACAAGTGGAACAACTTGGGTGACAAATTTCCCTTCTCTCATCACCCTGTGCACCTCCAAAATCTGTTATGGGTTCCCCCCAATCCCCAGGAGCAAATTGGGGGGTTGTGCAATGCATGCGTGGGGGGAGGAGAGAAGGGACCCTGGCGCACGCTATTCTGCTTGCACCACTATTTTGTTGAATGCCGTCCTTGGTTTATATATAAATAAAAAACCAACAAATGGAAGAAGTCTCCGAATGAGTCTGAAAGCAATCAAGGGCACATTGTTGAACTTCAGGCTAAAAGGGCCCTAGCATAAGATCACTCTGTATGTTTGTTAGCCTATCCAGAGATTTCACAGATAGCAGTGCAACCCAAAAGCTCCCACCATATTCTTCAAATACTGCCCCTCCGTTGATCCACGACTGTTTATTTCATTATCTGTTTCCTGTGGGTGTGCTCGGTAGCACTACTGCTCAGCTTGGACAAGAACATGTAACTTCTGCTTAAATCTAGCCCTCAAATCTCTTTGAATGTCCCAAAATCGAATTATAAGCATATGGAAGTCATCTAAACCAGCATTCTCTGCAAATGTAAAACGTCTTTGCGGTTTCCCACACTATCCTGCCATATATTGCTCTTGCCGGTAATTATACCGTAGGTACTTTATTTTAGTACACACACACACACACACACACACACACTTCTTTGGTACCAAATAGGGATGCAAGTTAAGATTATTCTGGAAACTGAAATGGATGTTTGCCTATGATGTAAGAGGCATAGATCACAATTTCAACCCAAGCTGAAATTTAAAAAAAAAAAAAATGAGATAAGCACCAACCACTTCAGATAATTCTGAGTAGGTCTGAGAGGAAGGAAACATAGCTAGTTTGCTACCCAGAGTGGCTTCTGATGTAGTATAAAAGTGATATACAGTAGTATGAAACTGACATATGGGAGTTTTATGGGGGATTTTTCTGGCCCAAGTCAATCAAAATGTGTCTCGGGCTGGCATAACATTGCCAAGAAACCCACATCTGTTGCTTCAGAAGAAGGGCACTTTTCTGCTTCTCGGAGTTAGTTTTTGCTAGAAAAACCACATGGTACTTTTTTCTTTTCGTTTCTCTAAATGGTTGGCATTGAATGGTACAAAGAGCACCTCTGTGGTGTGTGTGTGTGTTGATCGATTTAATGGGATACTTTTTGTCCCAGCTTTTGCAATTCAAAACATTTACAATGACAAGTGGCTGAAATTTGGGGACACTGTTTGCTGCTGTACTTAAATTAAGATAACCATGATGTGACTCTTGTTCTGTGTCAACTCTGCAACCAATGGTGACCCCATGGTGGATTTCAACCCTAGTTTTTTTTGTAATAATTTTTTATTAAGTTTTCAAAAGTTTAACCTCAATACATAACAAACTTATCTTGCCCCCCCCCCAGACTTCCCACCCCATTTTCCATGTGTTTTTATTTCTCCCCCTCTTCTGCACACTACCTTCAACCCTAGTTTTTTGGAAGATGCTTAACTGACTGAAAGAAGGATCCAATCCTGGCTCCCCCATTGCACCAGGATGAGGGTGTGTGGTTAAAGCAGAGGCATCCCTTTAGCTGGTACCTCCCAGCAGTTACCACTGATTCCTCTGTTGACGTAGGGCATCCCTTTCTGCTCATGAATGTGTGCATGAGTAGAGTTGCCAGTGGAGTCGCTGCTCACAGCAGAAAACCAAAGCCCTCAAAGTGTGGCATTCTGGAGGCAGGGAGGGTTGAGTTGGCTTGGCACCTGTTGGAGACCACTGTCCCAATGCAATCTGGGCTACGTGGGGCTGCCTTTGAGACTGACCCAGAAACTCCAGCGGGTGCAGAATGCCGCGGTGAGACTCCTTACAGGGTCCTCGCCGCGGGATCACATTCGCCCGGTGCTATACCAGCTGCAATGGCTCCTGGTGAAGTACAGGCCTAGGACCCTCGTACTTATGGGACCGCCTCTCCTGGCATGTCCCACGGAGGACCTTACGGTCTTCAAACAAAAACATCTTGGAGGTCCCGGGCCACAGAGAGGTTAGGCTGGCCTCAACCAGAGCCAGGGCTTTTTTGGCTGTGGCCCCGATCTGGTGGAATGGTCTGTCACAAGAGATTAGGGCCCTGCAGGACTTGACATCTTTCTACATGGCCTGCAAGACAGAGCTGTTCCACCAGGCCTTTGGCCAAGGCACAGTCTGACCCCTTCCTTTGGTGATCCTCGTAGAACTCTGACCCAGTGGTTGCCATTAATTTGATTTTGATTTGATTTTAGAATATTGATTTTAAAGTGCTGTGTTACTTTTATAGTTGTTAGCCGCTCTGAGCCCAGCTTCAGCTGGGGAGGGCGGGATATAAATGAACTATTATTATTATTATTATTATTATTATTATTGCTTGCTCCATCAGCTCCAGGCTCAGCACCAATCACTGCTGCATGGGGTTGGTCAGAGGTGAAAGGATACATGGGATATGGTTAGCGGAGGAGACGAAATCTTTAAGCCTGAATACGAAATGGAGACATGCTGTGGATAGGAAAATGACCTGTCTGTAGCCGAAGGAGCGATCATTCCATATCCCACCTTCTTCAGACTAGGACAACTAGATCTTCTTTCTCTACTGGGAAGAGCAACCTTTCCCTTGCCATGCAGAGAAATTCCCCCAGGGAAATTACGCCGAGACGGTTAGTGCTGGGAAACTAATAAAAAAGTGTAATTTCATGGCAGCGAAGCCCTAATTAATTCCACCCTCCACTGAAAGGTTTCTGCAATTGTAGTACATTATTATTTCTCCTTAGTTTTTATTCTCGTGATATGGGTCAAAAAGGCCAAAACATTTCACTGAATATCAGCAGATTTTGTCCGTTTGCAACACATGGATGACTCTTCTGCTCTCTCAGGCGTTGGCCAAATAATTAGGAGTACGCCGGCTACTCAAGGTCAAACACCACTAATGACAAGGAGGAAGTCTAGCTAGAATAAGTCCTCGAGACTTCCTCTAGACCAGGGTGGGGAAACCGTGGCCGTCCAGATGTTGCTGGTCTTCAGCTCCCATCAAGGCTAACCAGTGTCCATGCTGACAGAAGCTGATGAGAGTTTGAGTTCAACAACACCTGGAGGGCCAGAAGATTCCCCTCCCATGCTTTATCCTTTTAGGCACGCAAGACAGGAGGACAAGTTTATTTCTGCTTTGTACAATATCAATTCTTCTTCTTCCTGTGGGGATGTTAAGGATAGTAGAAGAGGATATATTGCATAAGTATTATCCTTCCTTCACGCACGCTAGTGAGTGATATAGCAAGGCAGATTCCCCGCAATACAGCAGGAAGCTAGTTTGCAGATTCGTTTGAATCTCTTTAGTTAAGTAATCCAATCTGCCTTGATCAGACTGGATTATTCCTGGTGTCCCCTTTTATCTCTCTTAAAAGAATAAAGACACAAGAGTCTTTCCTTAAAAGTAACAAGCAGTTTACTCACATCTCAGTTCACAATTTGCTCCCTGAAAGGCAGGCTTTACTTTGTAGTTACATAACAAACTATGAGTTCATCTCACATGGCGATTGAGCTCATGTGCTGCTGGCTGAGAGCCAGCAGACAGCAAAATTACATTAAGAGAACAAAATGGCTGCAGGAGACCAGCGTGGCAGCAAGCGAGCAGCAAGCAAGAGATGGAGAGCAAGAGAGAGAAAATGGCTGCATCTCGCCTCTTTTATGGAGTCAGCCAGGGCCACGCCCATCTCCCAGGTCACATGCAGGGGGAGAGCGCTTCAGACCAGTAGAACAAGAAGTTACACTGACTGGAGAAGCATCCCCCTGCCTGTGCCCACTCTAGGAAAATAAGGAATGTTGCATTTGGCTGTTCCAATGGATTACATCCCACACTTCCTTGCCACTTCTACTGTAAGAGCTCATGTTGTGGTTTTGGTTGTGGAGCATTGGCTTTAGGGTTTCCAGGTGATTGCAGCAAGCTCCTGTATCCTTAGACTACCAGAATATATCCAGCCATCGTGCTCTGCAGAAGAGGGCCTCCTGCAAATACCATCTCAACAGGAGGTCTGCTCCATACGATATAAGCATTTGAGCATTAGTATGGCAGCACCTACTCATTTGAACTCCCTTAGGCAGCGTATCAGTCAGGCTCTGTTTTCTTTTTCAGCACCATCTAAAAACCTTCCTCTTCCAGAAAGTCCTTTAAGCGGAAATTTTCCTCCCAGTCTATATCTGTACTGGGCTTGAAATGGTTTTAAAGTAGGTACGTACTGTGGATGTTTCCATTGTTAATTCACAAATGATTCATCAGTGAAATAATACAACTAATAATGTCGGCTTTTTCTCTCAGCAGGGAAAGAGGTCAAGAACTGGATAAGTTTGCCAACCTTTAACAATCTTTTGAAGAAAACTGCAGAGAGGAGACTTCATCTTAGTTTTTCCCAGGGGAATGTCAGAAGCTCGCTTTTTTATGAAGAAAAGAAAAAATAGGACACTGGCTAACATATATATCTGGATAGCTTCCAGCTCTGCAATTCTATGATTCTATGTCTCTGGCTCCCTAAAGATGAGGGACAAGTGAAATTCCACAAATGCTGATTTAGAAGACGGAAAACGGGGAGAAAGAACTAAAAGAAAAGGTTTCTTTCAGATTTGCCATGTGACGTAGGATAACCAAGTATGATAATAAATGCAGACGTCACTAACACAAAACTGTGCATTAGCTTTACATTATAGGTGCATTCATTAGAGAAACTGATTTGCAGCAGCTTTCTACGAAGCGTATAAACCAGGCATAGGCAAACTCGGCCCTCCAGATGTTTTTGGGACTACAACTCCCATCATCCCTAGCTAACAGGACCAGTGGTCAGGGATGATGGGAGTTGTAGTCCCAAAACATTTGGAGGGCTGAGTTTGCCTATGCCTGGTATAAGCCAAACTGCCTCTGCACACTGGGTGAAATGACCTTTAGGATGCTTTTACACTGGCAAACACTCTGAGCAGGATCGAACCCTGATCTGCTCAAGGACGTGGTGGGGAAAAACCGTGCAGGCATGATGGTTTCCCCAGTGGTTCAGGTAATTTCCATGGGTTCCAGCTGACCTGCATTGTTCATCAGGGTTAAGAAGAAGCAATGCTATATGGTGAGTCTGTGGCCTCAGTTCAGTATCCTGTGAGGAGATTTTATCTATCTATCTATCTATCTATCTATCTATCTATCTATCTATTAGTGGTACCTCAGGTTAAGTACTTAATTCGTTCCGGAGGTCCGTTCTTAACCTGAAACTGTTCTTAACCTGAAGCACCACTTTAGCTAATGGGGCCTCCTGCCGCTGGAGCACGATTTCTGTTCTCATCCTGAAGCAAAGTTCTTAACCTGAAGCACTATTTCTGGGTTAGCGGAGTCTGTAACCTGAAGCGTATGTAACCTGAGGTACCACTGTATATATATTCCACTTCCCAAGTTGGTTGGTGAAATATTTCCCGTGAATCCTGATAAGAACATTCAAAGAATAAATGCAGCCTGTCCATCACCGGTAGATTGGGCTTCTGACAGTGTAATGCAAACATGTTCGTTTTCATGTGGTTAAAATAAACAGATTGGCTGTGCCCCCTACCGTTTGGAATACACTTGCCTAGCAGCTCTCAGTTTGTCTCAGGTTACTAACTCTTCCTGCTACAATTGTCCTGAGTCTGGGGGAAAGTATGGAGAGGATTTTGAGGTGGGCAGAAAAAAAACTTGGATCTGGATTTCGCAGAGAATCCCAGTGGTTTGAGCTGCCCAAACCAACAAGCGGGGGGAAGTTAGGTTGTGGACTCCGACAATTGCCTGTTGCTCAGGCCCCGTAAATGAATGCGCGGCAACAGGCAATGGTGTGTAATTTAGCTCAGAGGCTGGCTTAGCCGGTCACAGGTGTCACTGAGATATTCTGAATGCGGAATGCTCAAAACTTTTCACCATGAAATATTGCACATGTGGTACTGTAATTGAGACACACTGGGGAAATCTCCCTAGAGCTCACACTTCCCTATCTAACTGGATTCCTGGCCAGTGTTTTGATTCCAACTGCTGGGTTAGCTTGGAGAGCATGGAAATGCTATCTGACACATGGCCAGCTGACCTTGATACTCGGACGAATTTCATTGTGTGCGGACTGAAGTTTTTTTTGGGGGGAAATGGGCCTGTTTCTAGGATTCAATGAAGCTGAGGATCAGTTCATTCATCCAACTAAAGTGGGCTGTCGTAAATGTATTGAAGCAGCCCTCCATTCCAAACACAACAGGTAATCTGTGAGCGGGTGGAAGGATTGTGTCGATCACCTGCTCATGAGGCCTCCCCTGAAAAACAAAATAGATTTTCTTTTATCAACTCCAGGGATAGAACTTTTAAGAAGTCACAATTAAGGTGGAATCTAGACACATTAAGAAATGTTGTGAAAGTGTTTGTTTGTTTTTAAAAAACGTTTTGGAAAATATATTGAACTTGCCATAGCTCACCATCGCCATCTAGTGTCACATTTGTATAATAGCTAAAGGTAAAGGACTCCTGGATGGTTAAGTCCAGTCAAAGGCGACTATGTGGTTGCGGCCCTCATCTCGGATTTAGTCCGAGGGGTGGCACATAAATAATAAATTATTATTATTATTATTATTATTATTATTATTATTACCCAGACCTCACATATCCTTCAACTTTCCTCAGATGCAAGTAGGGACATTGCTCACTCCATTCCCCAACTGACCCTCCCTTACCCCCAATTTTTGTCCCTCTCCCATGCAGAGCATTTCCACCACTAACAGGACACAATAGGACACAGCACGCACTCCCCTCCATCATCCTGAGAAAACCCATTAATCCTTATTCCATTCCATTCCATTCTTTGGTAGATTTACAAAAATAAAAGCACACTCCTTCCTTCCTTCCTTCCTTCCTTCCTTCCTTCCTTCCTTCCTTCCTTCCTTGTACACACACCAATATATACACCATTTATTATTGTTGGAATTTTTTGTAAAATACTGAGTGTGCATCGTAAGAATCCTGTCAGTTAATAATACAGTCATACCTTGGAAGTCGAACGGAATCCATTCCAGAAGTCCATTCGACTTCCAAAACGTTCAGAAACCAAAGTGCCCCGTCGGACATTCGGTTTCCAAAAACAGTTCGCAAACCGGAACAGTCACTTCCAGGTTTGTGCTGTTTGGAAGCCAAAACGTTCGAGAACTAAGCTGTTCGAAAACCAAGGTACAACTGTAATAATAATAATTTTATTATTTGAACCCCGCCCATCTGACTGGGTTGCCACAGCCACTCTAGATGCTTTGCACTATTAATTGCTATTTATCAAGGGTGAGGAATGCTCACTGCCAATCCTCTCGCTGCTTTGGTAACACGGACAGGCCTGACTAACGGGTGGAGTGACCCTTCAGAGCTCCCCCCCCTTTTTTGTCACTAATGAATGCCACTCTGCTAATTGGTTTTACCCGAAGAATTATGTAGGATGTTTTCTCCCTGGGCACGTCGTGTTTCTTCGCCTGCGATTTATATCTTGCTTATTGATGCGGGCGTGAACGAATGAAAATACACCCTGGCCATGGTTATCTTTCACACAACGGCTAATCAATCATCTTGCTTGTTGTTGAACTTGCTTCATTCAACCTGCATGCTGATGATATTGCTTAAGGGGGGGCTGATGGGGGGAGGAGAATGAGGTAAGGTAAAAGGTAAAGGACCCCTGGACAGATTAAGTCCTGTCAAAGGCAACTATGGGGTTGCATCGCTCATCTCGCTTTCAGGCTGAGGGAGCAGGTGTTTGTCCACAGACAGCTTTCTGGGACAGCAGGAATATGTGGTATGTAAAGTTGCAGTCAAGTGCAACATTCTGACAGGACTAACGGCCTCCATGTTCTAACCGGTTGCTGCGACAACCAGTTTGTTGGTTGCTGGTAGTTAAGAAAGATAACTGCTCAGCTGCAGTCACCTCAGGACCAACTTCCTTCTGGTATAGTTTATTTGCTTGTTATGTAACCTAAGCCTGCCTTCAGGTAAAGTTAAAGGTAAAGGTAAAGGGACCCCTGACCGTTAGGTCCAGTCGTGGCCGACTCTGGGGTTGTGGCGCTCATCTCGCTTTATTGGCCGAGGGAGCCAGCATAAAGCTTCCGGGTCATGTGGCCAGCATGACTAAGCCGCTTCTGGTGAACCAGAGCAGCACACAGAAACACCGTTTATCTTCCTGCTGGAGCGGTACCTATTTATCTACTTTCACTTTGACTTGCTTTTGAACTGCTAGGTGGGCAGGAGCAGGGACCGAGCAAGGGGAGCTCACCCTGTTGTGGGGATTCGAACCGCCAACCTTCTGATTGGCAAGCCCAAGAGGCTCGGTGGTTTAGACCACAGCACCACCTGCTCCATAAATGAGGTAGAGGAAAGAGGCCAGTTCCTAGTTTACATTGGTGCATCTAGCTCAGTAGTCTAGACTCTGCACTGACTGGCAGTGACTTTCCAGGGTTTCAGCCTTACCTGAAGACACCAGGAATTCAACCTAGAACGCTTTTGCATGTAAAGTGTGTGCTCCACCATCGAGATATGGACCGTCATGTTCTATAGGACCCCTGCTATGAATGTTCTAAAGAACCCTGGCTTTCAAAGGACTCTTTGTTGGAGACATCTTCTAGTTCTGTTTGCCTCTGCTAAATGGCTTCATATCTGTTCTTGTATCCAGTCCTCCTCTGCTCCCACCCTACCATGATTCATTGGACTTATCTCTGTCTGCTTCAAGGAAGCTACCTTGAATGGAGTCAGAAATCTGAAGGCAACCCTGTATTGGGAAATTCTTAAACATCTAATGTTTTACCATTTTTATGTGCTGTAAGCTGCCCAGACTGGCTGAGGAAACTCAGCCAGATGGGTGGGGTATAAATAATAAAATTATTACCATCATTATTATTATCATTGCTCTGTCCTGCCAACACTGATTGGAAGTGGCACTCCAAGATTTCAGGTGGAGAATCTCTCGCAGCCAGGGATTGAATCTGGGGTCTTCTGCATGCATAAAAGTTGCTCCACCACAAACGGCAGCCCTTCCATGTATCTTGCTGCCAGGGATTAAAAGTACAAACTGGGTTTCATTTTTCAGATTGCTCCAGAAAGTGTGAATTAGGTAGGATCACCTTTAAACCAAATTGATTTTCTCCTCCAACCCTAGTTATCTTCATGAACTTGTCTGTCATCCTTGGGCAGGGGCCGTGCCAACCTGCACCATCCCAGTGTTTGCATCTATGCTGCCAAGGCATGTTTCATCCCGAACATGGAGTAAAGGCATCTCTGATTAAGGCCTCCTTGCATGGTTCCGTTTTGCCTGAAATCCCATTCCGTCTTTCCACAAAAGTTTTTTCTTCTTCTCTCTTTCTCTGTTCTGTTCATAAATTTAATTCCCAGCCCTGGGATTTTTGTCTTGCTTTTTTTTTAGTTCTGATGAGAGTGAACAGCTGGCTTGTACTGTGGATTTTGTTGACAGCATTCAGTTGTTACTCTTTTTTTTTTTTGGTCAGACGGAGCCTGCGTCGCTTTGTCTGGCTACTGTCTGACATGTCAGCTTACACACTGCTCCAGCCCCCAGCTGTTGCCTCCTTTCATGCTATGGATCGCACTTTGCATTAGATTTAAACGTGCCTTCAGAAAATAGTAATAATAAAAATGTCGGCAGAGCTGATCAGTTGCCACAGCAACCTGTAAAATGGGAGAAATCTGATCCTGGAGCAGCCAAGAACTTTGTTGGAAAGGATTTCTGCATATGCATTTGAGGGCACACTTATCGGCCCATCTTGAAAGTGATCATAATGGCAGCTGAAGAGGCACTGCTTTGAACACTGAAAATGCAATGAAAACCTTGATTTACTTAAGGGAAAAACACAACTTCAAAACCCCGTTAAACTTTTGATGTGTGTTACAAAGACTTTGGGAAGTGTCTCGACACAACATTTTGCCTCCAAGGATGGTGGGACAAATGAAAGTAAAAGAAAGAATAGATAATTCTGTTGTTGTTTTTTACTTCTGTTCACACATACGCTATTTTTCCTTGTTGTTGTTTAGTTGTTTAGTCATGTCTGACTCTTCGTGACTCCATGGACCAGAGCACGCCAGGCACTCCTGTCTTCCACTGCCTCCCACAGTTTGGTCAAACACATGCTGGTAGCTTCAAGAACACTGTCCAGCCATCTCGTCATCTGTCGTCCCCTTCTCCTTGTGCCCTCAATCTTTCCCAACATCAGGGTCTTTTCCAGGGAGTCTTCTCTTCTCATGAGATGGCCAAAGTATTGGAGCCTCAGCTTCACGATCTGTCCTTCCAGTGAGCACTCAGGGCTGATTTCCTTAAGAATGGAGAGGTTTGATTCTCAAGAGTCTCCTCCAGCACCATAATTCAAAAGCATCAATTCTTCAGCGGTCAGCCTTCTTTATGGTCCAGATCTCACTTCCAGACATCACTACTGGGAAAACCATAGCTTTAACTATATGGACCTTTGTTGGCAAGGTGATGTCTCTGCTTTGTCATTGCTATTTTTCCTTAACTGAGACCAATTCATACTTGGCACAGTGTCTGATTGCGCAAACAACTTCACCCATATATTTTCTTCAGGTTTCCACCATTCATTTTCCAATTTAACTGAGCAGCCTGGAAGCCACTGTGGAATGTATCTTCCTTGGACTGCTTGGACGGCAATTACCCTAGGAGAGGCAAATAAGAATGCCCTGGGGTGGTTTCCGGTTAGCATGGCAGGCACCCCATCCAATACCCTCATCTCACTATGGAACGGTCAGATGAGAAGAGCTGTCAATGTGGATCATCCTGAGCACCCTCTCCAGCTCTGTGGAGTTCAGCTGTCTCATTGCTTTCCAGGAGAGTTTCAAGCGATGAAACTGGACCACAGCTTGAGTTGAAGATGGGAGGTGGAGCAAGCTTGTTTTCTTCTGCTCCGAAGGGTGGAACCTGAACCCACAGCTTCAGGTTACAAGAAAGGAGATTCCAACTAAACACCAGGAAGACCTTTCTGATGATGAAAGTTGTTTGACAGTGAAACGGTCTCCTTTGGGAGGTGGTGGAATCTTCTTCCTTAGAGGTTTTAAAGCAGAGGCTGGATGACCATCTGTCATGGATGCTATAGTTGACATTCCTGCATGGGGTGGGGTTGGACTTGATGACTCTTTGGGTCCCTTCCAACTCTACATTTCTGTGATTATCAGTCAGGGGACTCTGGATCTGAGAAGTAGATAAACAACCTATTCTGGAAGGGGTTGTTCTTCCTGTGAATGACCAGGTATGTAGTCTGGGGTACTCCTTGATTCAACTTTGACACTGGACACCTAAGTTGCTGCAATGATCTGGAGTGCATATTTCCACTCCATGCCCAAGTGAGCTCCCAATTAGACTACTATGATGTGATCTGCATGGGGCTGCTCCTGAATATATATTGCTGCTAGTGCAAAATGCGGCCGACAGAGTTTTGACTCATCAAGGCGATGTGAGATCATATAGCACTATAGTCCTTAAAGATCTGCAGTTCAAGGTGATGGATTTGAGGTATAAAGTCCTAAACAGCTTAGGACTCAGCTACTGTCCTGAGCATGGTTTCAGATTCCACCACCAAGTGAAATCCAGGCTACTCATGGTTCCCACACCACTAAGTTAATACCAGAAAGGACCAGAAAGGATTGTTCAATGCTTGGCCCTTATTTAAAGCATCATTGAGAAGTTGTGAGGGGATACAGAAGTTCTCTCTGTGGTCTTGACAGTGATGAGTCCTTCACACCACCAACCTTTTAGTATTCAGCGCATGATGAACCAGCATGCATTTATTGACTGGAAGACAATTATCAAAATGAGCTAAGCGATTTTACACAAAGTACAGAGAAAGCAATCTTCAAGGTTCTTATTTTTTTTTTAAATGGAGCCATTTAATGCTCAACAATGCGTCTTTGTTTTGCACTTAAATCCCCACTAAAGCTCCTAGTTGCAAAAGTTAAATCATGAGATTTCCCCTCCCCTAACTAATGATTTCACCATTTTTTAATGGGAGAACAGGGCTGTTACACGTGTCCTCATTTTCACCTGTGAAATGGGTCCAGGCCAGGAGGCAAGGCAGAATTAGCTAGGTTTGGAAACAAGAAGACAAAGGGCAGGATTCCCCTACTGAGCTCTGTTAGGGGCTGTCTTATACTCCATATATCGTTTGCTTTCTGAGCAGGATATATATGTCTTTACTGAATGTCCACTTATTAGGGTTTTAGCCTTGTTTTAAATGCATGTGTTTTTGTGTGCTTTTTCAACTGTTTTTAATTATTGTTAGGTGTAAATCACTTTCACATGGTGGTTTAGAAGGTGATTAATAAATTATTTGTAATAATAATAATAATAATTTCAGTACTGTCTATACCAGGTATCTTTGACCTTTTAGACCCACAACCCACTTTTAACCCAAACATTTGGGGTTCTGATTTCTTAATCTTGCCTGGTGGTAGTGCTTGGATTAAGCCATAACCCCCGAGGGAGCGGGTGGCGACGTTGTCTAAACCACGGAGCCTCTTGGGCTTGCCGATCAGAAGGTTGGCAGTTTGAGTCTGCCCAATGTGGTGAGGTCCCATTGCTCTGTCCCAGTTCCTGTCAACCTAGTAGTTCAAAAGCAGACCAGTATAAGTAGATAAATAGGCACCTCTCTGGCGGGAATGTAAATGGTGTTTCTGTGTGCTCTGGTACTCGGCAAGATGCTCTGCCATTGAGTAATGGGCCTTCCCCAAAAACGGACTGAAAAAAAAAATCTTCTCTGTCCCTAAACACCCCAGATCTGTTTGTTAAGCATACGGCATCAAGCCTTGAGGCATGTGACCTGACAGAGCATTGGTGCAATGTGTTCCCACCACAACCCCAGAGGACTGATTTTTAAAACCCCAAAGTTTTCATTGAAAGATTCTCCTCTAAACCAAGAAGCCATTAGCGGAGGTTATCAGAGTTTACTGAGCAGACTACCTACCTACTCAAAGGCAAGGCTGTCTTATCCTGAATGCGCATTTCCTATAGACGCTCAAATAATACACAACACCAATTAGCATTAATGAGAGCTTAAATCACCCCATGCTGAGATACGAATATATATAATAAGCACTGTGAGCTCGAGGAGGAAAATGTGTTGAGGTAAATCTAAATGAGGAAATGGTAATGCAGAAGCAGAAATGGTGGTATTTGTAGACCTGGATAACAAACCACAGAGAGGGGAGCAAAAGGCATCTGCTGGCAGAAACTTCAAGCCAGGGCTGGATCCAGGTTTGAGGGAACACATGGCAAAGGGCCCTCCAGCAGAACCTGCCTACATCAGAGGGTCTCCTGTCAGGAGAAGGGTTGCAGCTTAGTGGTAGAGCATCTGCTTTGCATACAGAAGGTCCCAGGTTTGATCCCCAGCATCTCCAAGTTGGACTGGGAATGTGTCGGGTCTGAAATCCTGGAGAGCCAGCACCCGTCAGTGTACAAAATACTGAGCTAAATGGACCATTGAAGCACTAAGAGCGGTAGTCTGATAATCTGGGGAACCGGATTCACGTCCCCACTTTGCATGCAGCTGCTGGGTGACCTTGGGCCAGTCACACTTCTCTGAAGTCTCTCAGCCCCACTCACCTCACAGAGTGTTTGTTGTGGGGGAGGAAGGGAAAGGAGAATGTTAGCTGCTTTGAGACTCCTTCGAGTAGTGATAAAGCGGGATATCAAATCCAAACTCTTTTTCTTCTTCTACTATAGCCAGCACCAGGTAGATAGGTGGCAGGGGTTGCCATTTTAATTTCCCACAATGCACTTCATGTAGGCACTGTGAAGCCCTGAGCTGGCTCAACCAGTGCAGGTCAGAGCACATGAAAAAGCATAGCTAGGTGGCTCCAGATCAGGCCTTTTCTGGTGGGCACTGCCAGGGTGCAAATATCTCACAGACAAGAGGTTATCTCGGGCTTTACTGATCTGGCACCCTACCAGATATTTGGACTACCAATATTTGGCCCACCGAACCCTATAGCACTCTGCCTCCAACAAAGTTTGAGAAGCCAGGCATCACACAGCAGCGTGGAAATGGACCAAAGGACTTCTGAAAACATTCCTTCTGTCTTTGGAAAGGCTTTACTGCTGTCACAGAGCTAAAATGCCCAGAGTGGTTCAACAATCAGTCCCTCTTTCCGGGGAACATTGTAGCTCCCTGAAGGGGAATTGGGGATCCACTATTTAATCTCAGAAGCCTTAACAAACTACCATCCCCATGTTTCCATACACTCCAAGTGTCCTCATTTTCCAGGAACAGTGCTGGTACAGTGGTACCACGGGATGCGAACAGGATCCGTTCCGGAGCCCCGTTTGCATCCAGAAGCAAACGTAACTAGCGATGGCATGTCTGCACACGTGTGCGTCGCTTTTTGCCGCTTCTGCGCATGTGCGTGACGTCATTTTGAGCGTCTGCGCATGCTCTAGCAGTGAAAGCCGGAAGTAACGTGCTCCGTTACTTCTGGGTTGCCATGGGGCGTAACTTGAACGTGCTCAACATGAAGCATATTCAACCCGAGGTATGACTGTATTGTAGAAGCCTTCTCGGTTTCGGATCTGATCCTGGAATGCCCTACTTTCTCTTTTTCCTCTGCACCATGTCTCAGAGACCAATTAAAAGTGTGTGCAGTGGTGGAGGAACCCTCTCTGGCATCCGGGGCAGGATGCCGAGGGTGGGGCAAACTGCCCGGTGGTGCATGCATGACATCCGTACGGACTGCGCACATGTGGCATCCCCTATGGACTGCGTACATGCAGCATCCCATACGGACTGCACACATGCGGCAGCCGTGAGGTCGCCATGCGAGAAGCAGCCCATACGGACGCCCATATGAATGGCGCATGAGCGCGGCAGCCCATACGGATGCTGCGCAAGCGGCGCCCATGCTAACTGCGCACTCACCCTTGGCTGTTCTACAGCTGGGGGGAGGCAGCGGGCCATCTTGACACCCCTCTGAGTGGTGCCCGGGGCGGAACCGCCCCCTCCGTCCCCCTTCGTATGCCCCTGAGTGTGTGTGTAGGTGCAAAAAAGGGAGTCCCA
Source organism: Podarcis pityusensis (assembly GCF_964106645.2). NCBI lineage: Eukaryota > Metazoa > Chordata > Lepidosauria > Squamata > Lacertidae > Podarcis > Podarcis pityusensis. The sequence continues at coordinate 15,496,192 of NC_138027.1, read as the reverse complement.
TTTATATTGAAAATAAAATACCTGCACAGAATGAAGGAAATGGCGAAGCTGGCATACAGAGCCCTTCCTATAATTTTGAAGGAAAGGATCACCAATCCACTTTAAATTCTTTCACTGTAATGCTTCAGCAGCCAGCCATTTCGTAGGAAACGTGGGGGAGTGTTTATTCCTTAATTGTACATGGAGACTTACACTTCTGCTCAGAAGGAAGTCCCACTGTATTCAATGGAGCTTACTCACAGGTAACTGGGTAAAGACTGGGCAGCCTTACACTGCAATCTCAAGCATTTTTACTCAGAACTAAGTCTCACTCAGTTCGATAGGATTTACTCTCTGGTATGTTCTTGACACGGGTAGTGCTGTGGGTTAAACCACAGAGCCTAGGACTTTGCGACCAGAAGGTCGGCGGTTCGAATCCCTGCGACGGGGTGAGCTCCCATTGCTCAGTCCCTGCTCCTGCCAACCTAGCATGTCAAAGTGCAAGTAGATAAATAGGTACCGCTCTGGCAGGAAGGTAAACGGCGTTTGCTTGCGCTGCTCTGGTTCGCCAGAAGTGGCTTAGTCATGCTGGCCACATGACCCGGAAGCTGTACGCAGGCTCTCTCGGCCAATAAAGCGAGATGAGCGCTGCAACCCCAGAGTCGGCCACAACTGGACCCTTTACCTTTTATTTTCTTAATCACTCAAAATTTCCATCAACATCATCATCATCAGTGCCAACCTGAATAAAATATTGGGGGGGGCAGGTAAGCCCCACCCCACACAATCAATCACATGACACGGTGCACATACACTATATGAATGGCAATGCCCTTCAACTTTTTGGGGGGGCCCCAGCTCCCTCAAATATTTTATTGGGGGGCAAATCCCCCTAGGCCCCTAGAAGTTGCCTCCTATGATGATGATTCCCCCCCCCCCCATCTTTATCCCTGACAGGGACTCAAGGCAGCTTGCTGCTAAGATCTTATTTCCTCCTATTGATCTGTGGAAGGTGCTGCAGATATTTTATTGACGACAATTCTGTGTGGTCAGTCTGGCAGAAAGGTTGACATTGGCTCCAATGACCGATGTATATGTGTCTATGGTGTCTATGGTGTAGGACAGAATTTCCCTGTTTTGATCTGAGGAATGTTGGAGGGCACAGGCTTCTTGTTTTGCAAGAGGTAGAAGGCACGACTTTCAAAATGGTTTAGAGGGGCTTTAAATGTATGTTGTGGATGCGACCCTGAACTCTCTCCTGACACATACGTTTGTAAGGAGGTACATTTACAACAAAGCAGGTACAGCCCAGACGTAGGCTTATCTCATCAGTGAAAACTAGGTCAAAAGAAAACTCAAAAGCGACTGTTCGGAGGAGAGAGAGAGGACTATATGTGTGTGCGTCTTCAATAACTGTAGAGGCAATTAGTTCAGTGGGCTGTAAAACAACAATCATTTGGGATGGATTTCTGTGTGCCTTTTCATATTACAGTTTTCATCCGCTGCTTTATTTTCGTAGCCACTCTGATATCTTAACATCGTTTTCCCCCCTACTAGAGTCATTGCCAAACATTTGAAAATGTTATAGAGAAAGGCAAAAATGCTTGGTGCGTCACACGTACAAATATACACATGCATACTCTCCCTACTCGACACCTTTTCCAGCCCTCCGGCTAATATTTTTTCAAATGTTAATGGTGCTTTTTACAATTGTATGAGGTTCGGGAAGGAAGAAACACATCGTCTCATGAGAGGGATAAGATCGGGATCTTTTTTTAAAAATACTAGAGCTGAGCAGACATTTTTCAAAAGACACTTTCTGGGATCATTTCTTTTTTTCTTCCTGCCCCCTCCCTAGAAAAAGAAATATAGGAATACAGGAAGAAGGGGCGAATTTAGGGCAGTGCAACCGGTTCCTCCTCACTGTGTGCTGAGCCTAGGGGGTGCTGCAAATACGATGTAGTGATTTGAGCAGAACTGAAGGTGAGAGGCAAGGGGTGCCCTGAATTTTGGCCTTGCATAGGGCGCTGGTGAAATTTGAAAGACCAAAGTCTGCCCCTTCAGAAAGGTGCCTTGTACCAACTCGGCAATTGGTCTATCTAGCTCAGTCTTGCCCAAACTGACTGACAGTGGCTATCCAGGGTTTCAGACAAGGGGAGATTCCCAGCCACACCAGGAAATGCCTGGAATTGAACCTGGGATTGAACCCGGAGCCCCTGAGATATGAACCTTCCCTACATATGTCCAGTATATCTGAAGGAGCATCTCCACCCCCATCGTTCTACCTGGACACTGAGGTCCAGTGCCAAGAGCCTTCTGGCGGTTCCCTGACTGCAAGAAGCCAAATTACAGGGAACCGGGCAGAGGGCCTTCTTGTTAGTGGCGCCCGCCCTGTGGAACGCCCTCCCACCAGATGTTAAAGAGAACAACAACTACCAGATTTTTAGAAGACATCTGAAGGCAGCCCTGTTTAGGGAAGCTTTTAATGTTTGATGGAGTCCTGTATTTTAATATTTGTTGGAAGCCGCCCAGAGTGGCTGGGGAAGCCCAGCCAGATGGGTGGGGTATAAATAATTTATTATTATTATTATTATTATTATTATTACAGTGGTACCTCGGGTTAAATACTTAATTCCTTCTGGAGGTCCTTTCTTAACCTGAAACTGTTCTTAACCTGAAGCACCACTTTAGCTAATGGGGCCTCCTGCTGCCGCCATGCCACCGGAGCACGATTTCTGTTCTCATCCTGAAGCAAAGTTCTTAACCTGAACACTATTTCTGGGTTAGCGGAGTCTGTAACCTGAAGCGTGTGTAACCTGAGGCACCACTGTATTATTATTGCATTTCCCCTGAATATTCACCTTTTCTTTTTCTTTTGGTATGGTTTAACCATCAATCCTTCTTCCCAGGCAAACTCTGGGAATCGCAGTGCTGAGTGGGGAACAGGGGTCTCCTAACAGCGCTCAATACCCTTAACAAACTGCAGCTCTCAGGATTCTTGGGGGGGGGGAGACTTCGGCCAGGGGTGTAGGAAGGGGGCGGGGGCACCCCAAGTATCACCATGGAGGGGGGTGGCAAATTATCAAGGAACAATTACTGCCCTACTAGGGCAGTTCATGAAAAACTTTTTTTTTAAAAAAATGCCTGTTTCAAAGGTCTTATTGCCATGGTCCGGTCTACGGGTGATCGAAGTCCCTGCTGAGGATGTTGGGACCGGAAGCAAGATGGTGGGGTGGGAGCAGGAATGAGAGTCCAGAAGCCAGGAGTCAGGAAGCCAAGAGTCCGAGGGTCAGGAAGCAAGGAGTCAAGAAGCCTAGGTCCGAGGATCAGGAAGCAAGAAGCCAAACACAGCAAGGCAGGAAACGTGTTGTTGTGGCAAAGAGCCAAAGGGAAATGCTGACCTTATATCCCTTCCTGGTTCTTGCCACCAGGTTACCAAGCGGCCTCACCTGTGCGGCCGCATCTTGCCTCTCCAGAACAAACTTAGGAAGGCCGCAGTCCTGCGAAGCCCTACTGGTCACAGGGCCTGGCTCCTGCACGCACTCCGGACACTTATCTTACACCACTAGGGATTATATAGTTATATATGAAATTTCAAGCATACAATATCTTGACCCCCCTCCACGAAAATAGCTGTTTACTTGGCCGTATTCCTATGTTGTGAAGGGCGAAATTTTAATTCAGTGGAGCAGGGTCAAGATATACACATAATATCTGTACTTACTGTGACAGCACCTGCACTTTGGAATTCCCTGCCTATTGCAACAAAGCACGTGCCTTTGCTAGACTCTTTTCGGGCAGCTGCTCAAAGCATTCTTCTTTAGGCAAGCATTCTTAGATGCTTAGGAAGCTGAAGTAATTTTAATCTTAATATTTTAGCTTTTGTATGTTTTAAAGTAGGATTGTTATTTTTTTCTTGATTTTACTGCTGTGCTTTTTTGTTTGTTTTGGTGAACCACTTTGCAGGTTTTTAAAAATAAATTTTATTAAATAAATAAACAATAAATATAAATAAAATAACACAAGCCAAAACACAAGCCATCCTGTAGATTTAAGTATCTGTCCACAGCCGCCTACTTGTTATCAGAGGCCCAGAATCCACATTCCTTTGTAAGAAAATATGAAATAACGTAAAACCATTTTTGCAGGCAAAAGAAATCACTGTGGGGGGAGGTGACAAAGAAATTTTCCGCACTGGGTACCACCTGCCCTTCCTATGCCTCTAGCCTTGGCTGCATTAAAGTGGTATGATACTGCTTCAAATGTCTAATGCATATGGGATGTTGGATGGTGTGAAAGTTTGGTGTTTGTACCCGCCCAAAGCAGAAGAAGAAGAAGAAGAGGAGGAGGAGGAAGAAGAAAGGGTGGTGATGAGGAAGAGAAAAGCCACATTGGCTATAATTTACTTCATTTGGGTCTTTTCTCAGGGCTTCCTCTTTTGCTACAAACATTGAGCCGGCTGACAGAACATCGCTAAATAGGAGGCGGCTTCTGCTGATGGATGCTATGGCAGAATCGCCGCATGTTTATCTACTTAACAGCCCCGCAGAGTTGCCAAGTTCTACATCGTGCACTGATCTTGCTGCGAGGCAGAATTTATACCTCCCCATTTGGACAGTCTTAATTTTTTCCTTCTGCCAAGAGGAAGACAGCGTATTCGCAAGGTGAGAAAGAGAATTCCTGCTAAAAATGGAATACTCTTGGATGTGTATGTTTCCCCCGCCTGCTCTTTACTTCTCCGGTATCAGACATGAGTTTTGGAAGTCATTTGGAACCGTAACAGGAGCATAATGGGCCTTGCCTTAAGTGCATTTTTTTGTGTGTGCTATGAAATCTGATGGCCTCTTCTACTTCTCTGTCTCTATAAATTCCCAAGGCAGCTTCCCAGAAAGGGAAAAAGGGATCCTGCAGTGGTCTACAGCAGGGATTGGGAACCTGTGGCCCTCCAGATGTTGTGGTCCATTGGATTGCTTGCCCACCTTTCATCCAAATTTTCCAGGGAGCGTTGCAACAATATAAAAATGGAAGATTAAAACCAGCTCAACCATGCTTTGGTTGAGATTCCTGCATTACGGGGGGTTGGAACGTTAACAACTTAGGACCATCATGTACCCTCTCATCTGCTTTGATCTGTGAAATTGGATCTACTACAGGTGCCACAATAATACCCATTCCACATTTGTAATAACTCAGTCATTTAATATGGCAGTGGTTACACTTTGGAACTCCCTGCTTATTGAGATCAAGCAGGCATCGCCACTGTACTCTTCTCGGTGCCGGTTAAAAACATTATTGTTTAGACCTGTCTACCCAGGCCCTAAGACGCGGGTGGCGCTTTGGGTTAAACCACAGAGCCTAGGACTTGCCGATCAGAAGGTCGGCAGTTTGAATCCCTGCGACGGGATGAGCTCCCGTTGCTCGGTCCCTGCTCCTGCCAACCTAGCAGTTCGAAAGCATGTCAAAGTGCAAGTAGATAAACAGGTACCGCTTCAGCGGGAAGGTAAACGGCGTTTCCGTGTGCTGCTCTGGTTCGCCAGAAGTGGCTTAGTCATGCTGGCCACATGACCCAGAAGCTGTATGTCGGCTCCCTCGGCCAATAAAGCGAGATGAGAGCCACAACCCCAGAGTCGGTCACAACTGGACCTAATGGTCAGGGGTCCCTTTACCTTTACCCAGGCCCTAAGAGAGTTGAGGTCAAATTAATCTGTATTCACATTTTACAGTATTTTAAAGACTTTGTTTCCTGTCTTGCCAAAGGCTTATGCGTGAGGTACTTTCTAGAGGGCTTTTCACTGCTGGTTAAATTATTTTACTTCCATGGAACAGAGGGGAGAAACAGGGTGTTTTTGAGCCCAATTTCTCTGCATCTGGGGAAAGACTATAACAGGGGTCAGCAAACTTTTTCAGCAGGGGGCCGGTCCACTGTCCCTCGGACCATGTGGTGGGCCGGACTATATTTCGAAAAAAATATATGTATGAATTCCTATGCCCCACAAAAAACCCAGAGATGCATTTTAAATAAAAGCACACATTCTACTCATGTAAAAACACCAGGCAGGCCCCACAAATAACCCAGAGATGCATTTTAAATAAAAAGGTACATTCTATTCATGAAAAAACACGCTGATTCCTGGGCTGTCTGTGGGCCGGATTTAGAAGGCGATTGGGCCAGATCTGGCCCCTGAGCCTTAGTTTGCCTATCCATGGACTATAACATATGTATGAGAGCCAGTGTGGTGTAGTGGTTAAGAGTGGTGGACTTGTAATCTGGGGAACTGGGTTCGCGTCTCCGCTCCTCCACATGCAGCTGCTGGGTGACCTTGGGCCAGTCACACTTCTTTGAAGTCTCTCAGCCCCACTCACCTCACAGAGTGTTTGTTGTGGGGGAGCAAGGGAAAGGAGAATGTTGGCCACTTTGAGACTCCTTCGGGTAGTGATAAAGCGGGATATCAAATCCAAACTCTTCTTCCTCTTCTATGTAATAGCTCAGTTGGCTAGAGCATTGTTTTTCAACCACTGTTCCGTGGCACACTAGTGTGCCACGAGATGTTGCCTGGTGTGCCGTGGGAAAAATTGAAAAATTCGAAAGATTTAAAAAAAATTAAAAAATTCAAATTTTCACCCACTAGGCGGGCGCCGGACTGTGTCCTGGGTATGGGGTGGGTGGGGTTTTTTACCCCACCCTCAGCCAGCAGGGGCACCGACTGGCGCTCCTCGGGGGGACACCCTCTACTTTTCTGATGTCCGGGCTGTGATTGGTCCAGACTCCAGCCTGGACCTATCACAGTAGGACATCATCTTCCGACTTCCTTCCCGCCCGAGCACAGTGTGTGCAGCAGCGGAGAGAAGAAGACGTCGCAACTCGAGTCACCAGGAGGACCGGAGAAGTTGTCATTGTATTTCTCTTCAGTCTCCACTGAATGCCTTGACTGGGTTAGGGACCCTTATAGCTCAGCATCAGTTGGTGGAAAGGACATGACTTTACAGGAGCAGGAGGAACTAACTGAACTGAGACAAAATCGTGGTTTCAAGCTAAGATTTGCTGATCTACCTCTGGACAGTTTTTGGTTGGATACTGCCAAGGAGTTCCCCCTTCTGGCAAACAAAGCTATTTTGACATTGCTCCCATTTTCCACTACATATCTGTGTGAGATGAGCTTTTCAAGCATGATTGCTATAAAAACTAAATACAGAGAGAGACTGAGAGCTGTTGACGAAGAGCTACGTGTGTGTCTTTCTTCGATTCCAGCCAGAATATCAGCTTTGTGTTCAGCCAAACAGGCCCAGGTTGCGCACTGAATAAAGTATTTTATAATTTTTCATATTTCTGTTTGCTTACTATTTCATAATAAAGTAATTATAAAATACTTTCTTTGTGTTTATTTGATTCCTATTCAAGAGAATTACTTTATATATAGTCCATATAGGCACAGAGTTAAATTTTTTAACATTTTCTAATGGTGGTGTGCCTCGTGATTTTTTTCATGAAACAAGTGTGCCTTTGCCCAAAAAAGGTTGAAAAACACTGGGCTAGAGCATGGTGCTGATAGCACCAAGGTTGCAGGTTCGATCCTGCTTTGCAGGGGATTCGACTAGAAGATCCTTCCTCTGATTCTATGAAGCATATGTGTGCATATTTCAACAGTTTCTTTTTTTTTTAGGCTGTTTTAACTTCTATCAATAATTATAATGTATATTTTATGCAAACTGTTTAATGGTTTTATGATTAAACAGTACACATCCCACTGCCGCTTTTTCATTTGAAAATCTTATTTACACACTTCTTAACATCCTTTCAGATGTTGTTGGGACTCCAACCCCCATCAGCCCCAGCCAATATAGCCAGGGGTGAAGGATGATGGGAGGTGGAGTGCGACAACATCTGGAAGCCCAGAGTTTCTTCCATCCCTGACTTAAGGCATGTGTCTCCTTCAGGAAGGCCATGAATTACCATTATGGTCCAGACACGCATCATCGCTCTGGTTGCAGCCACAGTTCAGATCCACATCCTGAATGTTTTTCAGACACTATTCATAACGACATTTTCGCAACTGCTGCTTAAAACATTCCTGAGGGTTTACGGAAAAATCACTTTGACTGATTCCTCGAGGGGTATTTCTCTCCCCCTTGAGCGAGCCATGAAAGGGGATGAAGTGACGTGTTCTGCTTTCAGATAAAATCCCTCACGTTTTAAACATTAGGAATCCTTCAACCTCTTTGCTGAGCCTTCACAGAATTCCACACTAGAAACATACACACGTTGTCAGGAAGACTCGACATTCGTGGAGATCGACTTAAAGTGGAATGGTACTTAATTGTGCAATTGCAGTTAGAAGTTGCGAGCAATAATTAACTATAGGCTGTCACAATACACCCCTTGAAATTTCATACTTTTACTACAAACATGCTGTCTACTTCAGCCTTGCAATGCATGCCAGCAGCTGTCTAGGTTGCTAAAGTGTTTTGAAGGTTCCACCCCCCCCAGCCCCCCATGACGAGGTGATCTTGTAGATAACCTTGTCTCGGTATTTGTGGTTACATTGTGAAGTTTGTATCGGATAGGTTTTCATGGAAATATTAATAACAGCTTTGTGTTTGACTGCCTAATTAAACCTGCCTCTCTTAAGATGCCATAATTGCACATCCTTTTCCAGCATTTCCACATATCTTGAAAAATAAGCGCACTTCCTTGAGGTGAGTGTTTAAGAGGAATGTGTAACACACACACACAAATTCACACATGGTCTGTATTTGAGAACTTTTGATTATCTTACTGATCACCCAGCCAAGTGGGCAGGGTAGAATAATAATAATAATGTCATTATTTGTAAAAAAAATGATCAATATTAGGCAAATTTGTTTTGCAAAAATGCTTTATATTAGGCAAAAATAAGTACAAATATGTGTACATGAGGAGAAATTTGCAATAAATTTCCTGATGAATTTTCATGAGGATTTTAAAAACAAAATTTGCACACTGATCTGGAAATGTGGAGAATTGAGGTTTGGAAAAATGAGAAACTGAGAGAAACTGAAACAGATTGATTTACTCATCCCGACGCCAGATGGATTGTGCATGGGTACTTTTATACGACAAACTAGAGTTGAGCACTAGATCTGCCTGAATCCTAGATCCTGTACCTAATTTGGGTTGACTCAGAATTCCACTGGATTGGGTTGAGGCAGCCCTGGATCATCGGGGGGTCAGACCAGGTCTGCCCTGTGCAATCCAGCGCTGTCTAATGGGGGGGGGGGAGCGATCTGACAGTGTTGAGGGTGCAGACGACACATAGGCACTGTATCTTCCTTATTCCTCGCTTCCAGTTAAGTATGTAGTTGGGAGCAGGAGAGGTATAGAATCATAGAATCTTAGAGTTGGAAGGGACCACAAGGGTCATCTAGTCCAACCCCCTGCAATGCAGGAATCTCAGCTAAAGCATCCCCGGCACATCCAACCTCTGTTTAAATACCTCCAAGGAAGGAGAGTCCACAACCTCCCACGGAAAACTGTTTCACTGCCAAACAGTTCTTACTGTCAGAAAGCTTTTCCGTATGTTTAGTTGGAATCTCCTTTCTTGTAACTTGAAGCCATTGGTTTGTGTCCTACCCTCCAGAGCAGGAGGAAACAACCTTGTTCCTTCTTCCATGTGAAAGCCCTTGAGATATTTGAAGGTGGCCATCTTATTTCCTCTCAGTCTCCTCTTTTCCAGGCTAAACATACCTAACTTCCTCAACCCTTCCTCCTAAGACTTGGCTTCCAGACCCTTGATCACCTTGGTTGCCCTCCTCTACACACATTCCAGCTTGTCAACATCCTGTGGGAATGTTCAAGGATGCAGGGGAGGATATATTGTTTGATTATATCCTTTCCAACCTGTGTTAACAAGTTCTACAATTTAGCAGAGTAACATTCCCCATTTTAAACCTGCACAGCGGATGCGTTTGCTCAGGCTCACTAAGGCCTCTAAAATAAGTTACCTGCTAATTTCCCCTTTAGTCCCTCATGAAAGAAATAGACATGGCACAGTCTTCTATAAAAGTATAAAAAGAGTTTACTCACTCACTCACTCATTCTGTTCACAGATGGATCCCAGAAGGCAGACTTAAGTTACGAAAGTAATATACCTGGAATCTATCCCATAAAGATGTAGTTCCTTTGTCTTCTCTTGATTGGAAGCCAAGAGAGCATCTTAGGCTAAGCAGATGTTGCTTCTTCGACGAATGTAGTCCGAGAGAGAGAGATGGCAGCCTCAGCTGAGGTATTTTGTTACCTGCACATGTGAGGCCATGCCCACCTCTGGTCACATGCAGAGGAAGTCTGTCCCAGCCCAGGAGGAAACAGGAAGTTCCGACTGGCTGGTCCAGACATCCCCTTTTTATGTCCACTCTAGGGATGTTATACTTGACTGCTCTGTGTTTCACATCCCACACATCCTTCTTAAATTGTGGTGCCCAGAATTCTCCCTCCACTCCTGACTGCATGACTGTGCAAGGTTCCTGAATCAGTTTGGGATCTGGATCAAAGTCAGGTCAGCCCTGGATCAGGTCAGATTGGGCTGCTTGAAAGTGCCAGATCAGGCCCCAAATCAGATTGAAGAGGCCACGCGGAGCCATTCTACAAACATGTGTGCAATTATGTGCATATCTTTCCCCCATCTCTCCCTCTTGCACACACATTTGCTATAGTCTTTCCCCACATGCAGAAAAATTGGGTTCAACAGCACCCTGTTTCTCCCCTCTGTTCCCATCGTGTGTGTCCCAATCATACCCACTCTGTGTAATTATCAAACATAATCCATGCAAGTAAAAGAATTTAACCAGCAGTGTAAAGCACTCTAGAAAATACGTTGCAAACAAGCCTTTGGCAAGACAGGAAACACAGCCTTTATATCTGTAACACTCATGTGAAAATAAAAAAGCAAGTTGATCATTTAGCTACCCTGCCTCTACATTACCTTAAAAATGACGGCTATTCTAAGCATGTCTTTCATAGATATAATCATCTTGTTGGTTTTTTTTTTCTATGCTTCTGAAAGCAATGCTCGCACGTTATCCACCTACAACAAAATATCAGACAAAAGGCCTGTCATCTGTGATTGATCTGTTGCCTGGAATCCATGTTGGAACTTTCATATTGGTAATTACTTGTATGGAGGCGCTGGTTTCCTGTGTGGCAAAAGGACAATTCCACACATCCTACCCCATTTGTACCTATCACTCAACTTTTGTTGAAGACTGACCTTTCATTGACTAGGAAACCTAAAATCCCACCAGAAACATTTAAGTCACAACCCTGTTAAGCCAGCAGTGTGTGCCAGAGACTAGCAAGGAAAGAAATCTAATCTGGATAAGATTAGACGTAACGGTCCTTCAGCAATTCTTCCTGTACATCTAGACAGGAACTCACATTCCCCCTATTTTTCATAGTATTCTGGATACATGAACGTCTTTCATCACTGATGTTAATTATCCCCCAAAGAACCGAAGGTCACTTGCTAAGTAGAATGTGTTGACAAAAGGCGCATTAGGTTCTGGTGAAATCCACCTTGGTGGATTCTGTCAATGATGTTCTTTAAATCACAAACAGGCCAAGGTGGTTCCATGCTAATGGCCTTCTTTCATCAATATAGTAGGTTTTCACACTGAATGAGTCCAAGGTTCTTTCTAAATTTTAATATTTGATGAATCATTGCATTTTAATATTCTGCTGGAAGCTGCCCAGAGTGGTTGGGGAAACCCAGCCAGATGGGTGGGATATATTATTATTATTATTATTATTATTATTATTATTATTAATGTCACCTTTAAAATCAACTACAGTTATCATAGCAGCTTTACCTAAAGTAAAAATTAAAATATCTGAGGGATTTTTGAGAGGAATCATGCTAGTTTTGCTGCTGAAGAAATTCAAGAAGAGTAACAGAAATTCCTATTGATCCTAAGGTTGGTTGTTTTTTTTAATAGATCCTAAAGCAAAATTCAAAATTTACCTCATTTGTACTGGGACAACCTTTCCCAGCCTTGGATGCTTCAAATGTTTTGGGCTACAAGCAGGGATATTGGATAATTTCAATGGAAACAGAAACAGAAAATGAAATGGCTCATGTTTGTGTATTTTGTCTCATGTCTGGAATGGAAATCAAACCAGTGATATATTAATGTTGAGCTAGATGAGCCTTTGGTCTGATTCAGTGACGGCCTTATGTTCTGATAAGCTAGAAGGAGTATCCGTCAAAATTATAACATAAGAATAATAGGTTTCTGTATGGTGAAGCTTTGCAGCCAGATCAAAACTCACTTTGGGCCACATACAGGCACAGACACTGTGTTTGAGAAACTATAACAATACAAATTGTTGCACCACAGGCCTGAAATATCTACACTTCTACCGTGTGACTACATCTGATACAAAGAGATATTTGCGCTCAGTTCTATCTTCAAACACCACTGTCTGATCTGGAAGCCTCTAATCCCTAATAAGTGGAGACCCTCTGGAGGGAAGAAAATACATCTTTGCACCTGCTCAGACCATTTTAATCCATGCTTTAATCCATGCTTACATCATATGTCCCAGGGCATATGAACATAGAAGCCCTGGTGAGTCCTGGCAGAAATTAAGCCCTGTCTCACAACTATTCACTGGAAATACATTGCAAGCGCAGGTTCACATCCAGTAGTGTTATTCCATTAGCACAAACCTGTCCCACAAGGCTGGGCCTTGCTCTCAATTCATAGCAACTGGTGCACCCAGTGACTGATTTCTGCTTCTGCAAGATGTTTGGCAACCGCTAGCTTCTTGGCACATAGTGAAATATTTCCTGTAACTTCATTATGTTAGGAGACAGCTGTGGAACTAGCGCTATTACATACCACTCAGCCACCCTGGTTTAAGTGTGGCATCCTGGAATTACAGAAGCTATCCCAGCTTTTGGTCTGGAGCTCTGGTGCAATCCTGCTGACTTGTGCCAGAGCACCATACCAAAAGGCACTCATTTTTTGGTTAGGTACTGTGGTAGGAATCAGCTGGTTTGTGCCAGAGCGGCTGACCGAAAAACAAGCATCTGAATTGGATCACCAGGACGTTGGAGGGTATGCTATTTCCGCTGAATTTCTGCTCCAGTCGTATGGCAGTTTATTCCATTTCTCCCGTGTTTCCCTAACTGTTAATTTCCGCAGTATATTTAATCTTTCACATGATGTAAAAGGCACTTCTGAAAAACTAATGGAATATGGAGTATGTTTAGTGTTCGTTTCCATGATATTTGATACCAGAAGAAAGTCTTTTGGCATCCCCCTTAACCGGAAAATCTCACGGGAGTAAAGTGATGAAATTTGGGCTGCAGTATACCAGCCTACAGTTTTCATGGGGGAACAGAAGCATGTGTGTGCAGAAAGGGAGTACAGTGGTACCTCGTGTTACATATGCTTCAGGTTACATACGCTTCAGGTTACAGACTCCGCTAACCCAGAAATAGTACCTCGGGTTAAGAACTTTGCTTCAGGATGAGAACAGAAATTGTGCTCCAGCAGCGTGGCAGCAGTGGGAAGTCCCATTAGCTAAAGTGGTGCTTCAGGTTAAGAACAGTTTCAGGTTAAGTACGGACCCCCAGAACGAATTAAGTACTTAACCCGAGGTACCACTGTATTGGCATTGTTCAATGTCACTCATTGCTATTTCACACCACACCCACTGGTGCGAATGAGATTTCGCTACAGTTCTATAACACAGCAGGTTACTGTAGTATGAAAGGAACATTAGCACACAGAAGTGTCAGTATTATGATCAAGTCCTGGAAACTAAGCCTTATGAGGAACAGTTGAAGGAGCTGGGTATGTTTAGCCTGGAAAAGAGGAGGCTGAGAGGAGATATGACAGCCATCTTCAAATATTTCTTCGGCTGTCACATGTAAGATAGAACAAGGTGGTTTTCTGCTGCTCTGGAGGGTGGGACTCAAGTTACAATGGCTTCAAGTTACAAGAAAGGAGATTCCGACAAAACACCAGGAAAGTACTTTCTGACAGTAAGAGCTGTTCAACAAATGAATGGCCTCCCTTGGAAGGTGGTGGGCTCTCCTTCCTTAGAGGTTTTTAAGCAAAGGTTAGATGGCCGCCTGTCAGAATTGAATTACTTGAGATTCCTGAATTGCAGGGGGTTGGAATATATGATCCTTGGTAGCCCTTCCAACTCTATAATTTTATGATAATAAGGAAATCTAACACAAGTTTCACTATGTCTGAATGCACCCCAGTAAGCTAAAAGGTTGACTATGCAAAAGCCTTTGACTGTGTCGACCACAGCAAACTATGGCAAGTTCTTAAAGAAATGGGAGTGCCTGATCACCTCATCTGTCTCCTGAGAAATCTCTATGTGGGACAAGAAGCTACAGTTAGAACTGGATATGGAACAACTGATTGGTTCAAAATTGGGAAAGGAGTACGGCAAGGCTGTATATTGTCTCCCTGCTTATTTAACTTATATGCAGAATTCATCATGCGAAAGGCTGGGCTGGATGAATCCCAAGCCGGAATTAAGATTGCTGGAAGAAATATCAACAACCTCAGATATGCAGATGACACAACCTTGATGGCAGAAAGTGAAGAGGAATTAAAGAAACTTTTAATGAGGGTGAAAGAGCAGAGCGCAAAATATAGTCTGAAGCTCAACATCAAAAAAACGAAGATCATGGCCACTGGGCCCATCACCTCCTGGCAAATAGAAGGGGAAGAAATGGAGGCAGTGAGAGATTTTACTTTCTTGGGCTCCATGATCACTGCAGATGGTGACAGCAGTCACGAAATTAAAAGACGCCTGCTCCTTGGGAGAAAGGCGATGGCAAACCTAGACAACATCTTAAAAAGCAGAGACATCACCTTGCCAACAAAGGTCCGTATAGTAAAAGCCATGGTTTTCCCAGTAGTGATGTATGGAAGTGAGAGCTGGACCATAAAGAAGGCTGATCGCCGAAGAATTGATGCTTTTGAATTATGGTGCTGGAGGAGACTCTTGAGAGTCCCATGAACTGCAAGAAGATCAAACCTCTCCATTCTTAAGGAAATCAGCCCTGAGTGCTCACTGGAAGGACAGATCCTGAAGCTGAGGCTCCAATACTTTGGCCACCTCATGAGAAGAGAAGACTCCCTGGAAAAGACCCTGATGTTGGGAAAGATTGAGGGTACAAGGAGAAGGGGACGACAGAGAATGAGATGGTTGGATGGTGTTCTTGAAGCTACCAGCATGAGTTTGATAAAACTGCGGGAGGCAGTGGAGGACAGAAGTGCCTGGCGTGCTCTGGTCCATGGGGTCACGAAGAGTCGGATACGACTAAACGACTAAACAACAACAACAAAGCTAAAAGGTAAAAGGTAAAGGGACCCCTGACCATTAGGTCCAGTCATGGCCAACTCTGGGGTTGCGGTGCTCATCTTATTGGCCGAGGGAGCCGGCGTTTGTCCGCAGACAGCTTCCGGGTCATGTGGCCAGCATGACTAAGCCTCTTCTGGTGAACCAGAGCAGTGCACGGAAATGCCGTTTACCTTCCCGTCGGAGTGGTACCTATTTATCTACTTGCCCTTTGACGTGCTTTTGAACTGCTAGGTTGGCAGGAGTTGGGACCGAGCAACAGGCGCTCACCCCGTCGCAGGGATTTGAACCGCCGACCTTCTGATCAGCAAGTCCTAGGCTCTGTGGTTTAACCCACAGCGCCACCCGCGTCCCCATAGTAAGCTAGCAGTTGTGAAAAAACTAGGACAAACACAAACCACTAGCAGAGCAGTGCAAACCCTAATACTTTTTTGTGCTAACACTGTGTACGATATCGCCCATAATCTTGTGCTGAGCTGCTGTTCTGTGAGGTCAAAATCTGCCTCAGAATGTGCCAGCAACATATTCACATTATTATTCCTGCTATTTCCCCAGCCGTTTACAGTGTGCCAATAAAAATCTGCCATTAGGGTTCAAAAAGTTTAAAGCATGGCAAAGATGGCGTCAGCGATGCCTAGGTTTTTGTGTTTCAGAACGGGTCAAGAAACACGTTTGGGGTTTTGTTTAGAGCTCCTTCTTTGTGCCTGTTGTTTAAGTTCTCAGTCTGACTTTTATTGAAATCAATGAAAAACTATCGATTTCGACGCAGAAGATGAAATCTAGATGTAGAGAAAGGAAAGAAAGCCACAGAGCTGGGGTTTTCATTTCCCCCTCTTATCCAGTAACATAAAACAAGCATTGTTTTATATGCTTAGCAAACGTTTTCTGAGTAATAATCTGGTTTCACCCTGCTGGGTTAATTCAGAGGTCCACATAGTGCAGGAAACTCGTTTTCAGCCAAGACCAACCAGGCAGATGCCACCAAGAAGCTCACCAGCAGGATAGGAAGAAAGTAGTCTTACACTATTTCCCCCAGCATCTGGTATGCAGGAGGATATTGCATCTGTACATGGAGATTCCATTTAGTTTCTGTCAGGGACAGGCAGTTCTGTCAATTTCAGTTTCTCTGTTTCCAATCTCAAATCCATTTCTCGACATTTCCACTTCGACTTTGCAAAAGAACAAAGAGGGAAATTAAATAAAAGTCCC
This sequence comes from Podarcis pityusensis, assembly GCF_964106645.2. Classification (NCBI taxonomy): domain Eukaryota; kingdom Metazoa; phylum Chordata; class Lepidosauria; order Squamata; family Lacertidae; genus Podarcis; species Podarcis pityusensis. Next base: position 15,479,643 of record NC_138027.1, on the reverse strand, counting down.
CATGGAGATCCATCAGCATTTTGGTGCAAATTTCTCTTAATATCCACATCTGTAGGCAATTTTGCCTAATAGACACATTTTTGCCAAACACTTTTTCCTGGGACAGTGCATGTTTTTCACCTTGTCTCATGGCTGGGAGAACTACATGACAAAATTCAGAGAAATGCACATTTCAAAGGACTGGTTGGTGTTTAGGTTCACATCTTGTTTTGGAGAGTGTGAGTTAGGTTGTTGTTGTTGTTTAGTTGTTTAGTCATGTCCGACTCTTCGTGACCCCATGGACCAGAGCACGCCAGGCACTCCTGTTTTCCTTTGCCTCCTGCAGTTTGGTATGTTGCTCATTAAATGTGAACTGCATCAAATTTCTCCTCCACTCTTAGTTATAATGACTAATAGCGGTTCACAGTGCTAGAAAGCACCTAAAAGGTATTCTAGTCCAACCCGCTTGCAATCCTTTCTCTAATTCAAAATTCCCTGATTCTCAGAGCAGGGGAAGGAGTAAATTACCTAAAGATAGGAATATGATTTGTATTTACTTTTCTAAGAGGGGTAACCTGCAACAAATTTGAGGAAATTATTCTGAATCAAATTAACCTAATTCAAATGTGCTTGCTTAAACACACACACACAGCATAGTTTATATTCCACTAATTCAATCCCTCTCTTCTGTTCCCAATTATGGAAGCTGTTAAATTAAAGAAGTTAGAAATCAAACGATGTACTGTAAAGGTGCTGGAGTTGGCAGACTGCTACTTTAAAGAGGTTTTAGAATCCAGGGTATTGAGAAATCCTCCTTGCCACCCACTATTTTAGTATTTTTGCTTGCCACCCCAATCTCTGAGTGGTTGAGATCCCAGGGCTTCCAGCGGCTTACTCAAGAATCCATGTTTCCTTTTGGGGATGAAACGCAGCAGAGCTTGTGGCGTCTTTATGATATATGACTTATTCCCACAAATATACAACCTGTGCCTGCAATAGAGGGGTTCACAGCATTGACATTCTGAGAGGGTCTTGCTTCTCCCATAACAGCAGCTTTGAATTCTAGCAGAAATGTTATGTACTGAGTTGAATAGGATCCAAAATACAGCAGTCTGATTGGTCCTAGAACAATAGGATTCAGAATGCAGCAGTCTGATTGGTCCTAGAAGAGTAGGCTTCAGAATGTAGCAGTCTGATTCGTCCACAGGAGCCACCCAATCCAGCTCCAGGTGGAAGTGAATCCGCAACCTGATTGGCCTACAGGAGAATCCTGGAATTAGCCTATCACGTGGGGCCCATTGTGTAAATAATGTATATAAAGCAGACATTCTGGGGGAACTTCCATTCCTCCTCACCACTATGAGCTGAATAAAGAGCATGAAATCCACTCTTGACTCCGAGTTTATTTCAAGAAATCAGAGGGGGAATGGAGGCAGGCTTCTTAAAACAAATCAAGGAAATTTTCAAAAAAAAGTATTTTTCACATTTCCTCACAAGAAAACAACTCTTGATTCATTGAGACAACAATACCAGTCAATGCTCATAAATCCTCAATGTTCCCTCAATAACTGAAATAGGGTGGACCGAGGATTTATATTAGCAGCATGCAACCTCAGAACTACCATTCCCTTCTGTGTGAGCACATACTTCTCATTATTGCTAATAAGTATTACACGCAACAACCTTAAAACCAGAAGTGGGCATGCTTTGGAGCTAGATTAACACATGGCCATGGAAGCTGTTATGTTCCGCCGGATCAATAAGCCATTATAAACAAAATACGTTCTAGTGACTAGATGGCACAGGGGGTTTGTAAATGGCCTACTGAGACTCCTTAGTCACTAATTGGAATGCAGATGAGATCAATGGTGAGCCAAGATGGCTACCACTTTAGGGCTATACAACATGAGCACAAAACAGGTAGTGTTTTCGTTGTCTTCTACTCCACAGAATAGCTTGTTTTATGACTGGCTATGGGTTCAGTGGTCCCTGCTAGAGAAACAACAGAGAGTTAACTTAGGATGCTCAGGGCAAATGTTACATAACACACATCTCTGTCTGTCGACCATTTTTTGCTACTCACTCATCTAGCTGCCACAATCCTCCCATAGCACTCGTTGCCTGAAGTAGCTTCCCCACTCTGCCTAATGATTGGGCCGGTCCTGATATTTGGCACGCTTTTGCCCAGGGGGACATATCAGACCACTTTGCTGTTAGATAGATAAATAGATAGGAACTACTCTGTTCCAACTCCTTGAAAGATTCCATCAATGGTGTCTCCGAAAAATTATACATATCACTTGGGAAGACAGGCGAACTAATGCCAGTGTACGGGAAGAAGCAAAGATCACCAGTGCTGAAGCAATGATTCTTCAACATCAACTTCATTGGACTGGTCATGTTGTACAGATGCCTGATTATTGTCTTCCAAAGCAACTACTCTATTCCGAACTTAAAAATGGAAAGTGTAATGCTGGTGGTCAACAAAAGAGGTTTAAAGACTGTCTCAAAGCAAATCTAAAAAAAATGTAGTATGAACACAGACAACTGGGAAACACTTGCCTGCGAGCGCTCCAGTTGGAGAACAGCCTTTACCAAAGGTGTCATGGGCTTTGAAGACACTCAAACTCAGGATGCAAGGGAGAAACGTGCTAAGAGGAAGGCACACTTCGCAAACCCTCACCGTGATCAACTCCTGCCCAGAAACCAATGTCTCCACTGTGGAAGGACGTGTGGATCCAGAATTGGCTTCCACAGTCACTTACGGACTCATTGTTAAAACCGTGTTTATGGAAGATGGTGATCGCCAAAGAAGACTCTGTTCTTCTGATCGTTAGGTGTTTTCATAGATTTTGATAAGATATTTTTCATAGTCCTGCAACCCGCCCTGGCGGCTTGCGGTGAAAGGCAGGCAAGATATCTAATAAGCAATCAGCATCAGCACAATAATAACCACAAAAGGAGAGCCTACTCATGAGTAAGGCAGGGGATTCAGGAAGAAGGCTCAGTTAGAGCAGAGGAAGGCACATGGAGCATGCTGGCTTCTCTGAGAATGTAAAAAGGGAGGCGGGAAAGAGTTTTTGGGTTCGTGGGCTCTGTCTGGCTTGACTGGTCACAACTTGTTTTGGAACAATAGGAATAGCTTATACTGAAGCAGAATGACCTCAACAAAAGAAAAAGCCAATCCATCGGCAGTCTTAAATGTTTCAGACTAAGGAATAACAATTCGATGCATACAAAGCAAATGATTTGCATGGACCTAAGGGTCAGATCCAGCCAGCAATTTAAAAATCAATATTTAATAACAATATTTGCTCGTGGAGCTCAGTGGGACTGCCAGCAGAGTAGGAAATATGCTTTTTCTAGCCAAGAGTATTTGTGCATTACCTCTCGGCAGATTAAGTATGTGGAATAAGAGAAACTGAGTTAGTATGCGACAAGTGGCAATGCTTGAAGAACCCAGTCCTTGCAAATGTTGATAGGAGCAGAGCAGAATGTTATCCACTGAATTTCACCCATATCCAAATGTTGGCTGTGCATTTCAGGGCTCAAAAAGAAACAAGCTACATTCAAATATGCATATTTTGAATGAAAATGTGTTTAGAAATGCGTATTTTGAGTGAAACACGTAGAATATGAATGTAAGTGCAAATTTCCATGCATTATTTTTTTTAAAAAAATTGCAGATGGATGCGGTAAAGGAACGGAACAGATTCAAGGGTTCTTGTTTTTTCCTGCTCTGGAGGGCAGGACCCGAACCAATGGCTTCAAGTTACAAGAAAGGAGAGTCTGACTCAACATCAGGAGAACTTTCTGATGGTAGGAGCCGTTCAACAGTCAAACAGTCTCTCTAGGGAGGTGGTCGACTCTCATTTCTTGGAGGTTTTTAAAGCAGAGGTTGGGTGGCCAACTGCCATGGATGCTGTAGTTGAGATTTCTACAAGGGTTGGACTATAGATGACCCACGGAGTCCCTTTCAACTCTACAATTCTTTGCTTCTGTGATTCTAATGCAGGCTTCCTGAAACTCTTCCCTCCAGATGTTTTTGGCCTACAACTCCCATGATCCCTAGCTAGCAGGACCAGTGGTCAGGGATGAGGGGAATTGTAGTCTCAAAACATCTGGAGGGAAGAGTTTGAGGAAGCCTGTTCTAATGGTATGCGAGAGGGAGAAAAACTTTAATCTCTTGCTCCATGTCATACATAACTTTTAAAACATCTGTCTTGGTCACCATTTGTCCCCTAAGCCCAGTATTGTCTACAGGGTTTGGTCACAGCTTTTCAGGGTTTAAGGCTATCCCAGTCCCAGACCTACCTAGAGATACTGGGGATTGAATCTGGAAACATCTACCTACAAGGAAGATTCTCTGTTGCTGAGATATGACCCCTCACTCATTATCAACAACAGAGGGGCCCACAGCTGGGAAGATAAATTTATTTTGACCTGCGATTTTATATATATGTCACTTCTCATATTTGAAAGAAGAAACATATATGTTCACCAAGGAGCCTTCCAAAAACAATAAAACATTTGGAGCCAGACTTACTTTTGTTTACATTACACTGCCTTTTGTTGTGTTGGTTGTATTTCATACTGTTTCCCCCCCAGAAAATTGTTTCCTGCATTGATGGGTTTCATTGGCTTTGGTGTTTGTGAATGGCAGATCTTTTCATTGTTTTTGCAATGGAAATAGTCTCTCTCCGTCCAAATAATAGATGGGTTTCTACTTCAAGAACTGAAGTTGCTGTGGATGTTTTATTCACAATATTTAAAGTTTTGTTGTTATTGTTTTTTAAAAAATCTCCGTAAAAGTACTAGTAATTCACATATCCTGTCCCCCAGTTTGCTGAATAAGCTCAGTGGATGAAAAGAAAGATTCCGCAGTCTGCAAGCCCAGCTTAGATATGAAGTTCTTTTTATGTATTTAGTTTGTTTATTTGACAAAAGAATTCTAAACCACTTAATGTTTCTATAAAACGTCTAAGTGCTGCAGAGGTGCACAATAAAAATGTAATATAAAACCAATAAAAACATTTAAACTATTCAAAAACAAACCAAGAATACAATACAATGCAGCATTTAACAAGTAAGTACACAAAAAAATACAGGTCCCATCGTTCAGTTAGTGTTTGCAACTAAGCGAAAGGTTTTAAAAAATAAAAAATAAGAAAATGCAAACTGATAATTAATGGGATCAGAGCAGCTGTGGAAGGAGTGAGAGCATATGGTCAAGAGGAATCATACAATCACAGTTTGAAGTGATCTTGGTAGCAATCTAGTCCAGCCTTGGGATGTTGGGAAATTCTGGTGAAAAATGGAAACAGGAGTGAAAACTGATGATGTTCACTTATTTGCCTAATGTCTGGAATGGAAATCAATTCATTAAATATAATCAGTATTCACTGTTGTCGTTACTTTCAGTCCACAAATGAGACATTTGCATTGCATTTACTTTGCATTGGAATGAATGGGGTGGAATAATGAAATGATACCTGATGAGTATTTCTTAAAAGGGTAAAAATAAGAGCAGATGCCACATCATTTCCCAAATGTAATTCTTATAAATTTGCGTCTTCCCCAGTACTAGGGAGCATTTTCCACATGCACAAATTACCTTCTCCCATCCCCCCAAAAAGAGTTGGGTCAATTTGCAGATCGCTATCTAGGGAAGTACGGGACATGGGTGGCACTGTGGGTTAAACCACAGAGCCGAGGACTTGCCTATCAGAAGGTCGGTGGTTCGAATCCCCGCGACGGGGTGAGCTCCCATTGCTCTGTCCCTCCTCCTGCCAACCTAGCAGTTCGAAAGCACGTCAAAGTGCAAGTAGATAAATAGGTACCACTCTGGCGGGAAGGTAAACGGCGTTTCTGTGCGCTGCTCTGGTTCGCCAGAAGCGGCTTAGTCATGCTGGCCACATGACCCGGACGCTGTACGCCGGCTCCCTTGGCCAATAAAGCGAGATGAGTGCTGCAACCCCAGAGTCGGTCACGACCGGACCTAATGGTCAGGGGTCCCTTTACCTTTATCTAGGGAAGTAGAAGAACAAAAACAAATATGAAAATAATCTCAATAAAGGCCCTTTATCTGTGGCAACAGCTACATCATCTGACTACCAGGTTAATGCTTTCAAAAAATAGGCAGGTAGCAGTACTTAATTCATGACTTTAATTCAGAAAAATAAAGCCCTAAAATGAATTGTTACATTTGTAAAATGTAAACACTGACAATTGGGAAACACTGGCTTGAGAGTACAGCCTTTACCAAAGGTGTCATGGCCTTTGAAGATGCTTGAACTCAGGATGAAAGGGAGAAACGAGCTAAGAGGAAGGCAGGCTTGGCAAACCCTCACCATGATCAACTCCCGCCCGGAAGCCAATGTCCCCACTGTGGAAGGACGTGTGGATCCAGAATTGGCCTCCACAGTCACTTACAGACTCACTGTTAAAACTGTGTTTATGGAAGACAATCTTACTCAGCTACAAGTGATCGCCAAAGAAGAAGAGAACATCTGCTTTCTACCCAGAAGATCTTAGGTTCAAACTTTGGCATCTCCAGGGAGGACAAGAAGAGAAATCCCTGTCTGAAATCGTGGGGAGCTGCTTCCAGTCAATGTAGATAATACTGAGTTAGATGGACCAATGTTTCATCTACTCCGTTCAGAAAGCTTTGCAAGACTCGTCTCCAGGCTGGATGTTGTGTGAGACAAAGGTAGCAAAAAATGAGAGGTGCTTGGGGTCATGATGGGAGGGCGAAAAAGGCCTAGTGTTGTACATGGCCAGTAGCAGTTGGTGGGATGGGGCAGTATAACTCATCTCACCTCCAGCTGCCTACATTGCTGCTGCATAACAGGGGGAAGAGGGGAAGAGGCAAGGCGTTGTTGAGGCCAGCACAGTGCAAATGCACTTGTGGAAGCACCGGACTGGTTTCACCTGTGTTTCCCTCCCTGCGCTCACCTCACTGCTGCATCCTCCCCACCCCTCTCCATCCTATGATGCAGCAGCAATGCAGGTGACTAGTGGTCCAGTATAGTAAAGGCTATCGTTTTCCCAGTAGTGATGTATGGAAGTGAGAGCTGGACCATAAAGAAGGCTGACTGCCGAAGAATTGATGCTTTTGAATTATGGTGCTGGAGGAGACTCTTGAGAGTCCCATGGACGGCAAGAAGATCAAACCTCTCAATTCTTAAGGAAATCAGCCCTGAGTGCTCACTGGAAGGACAGATCCTGAAGCTGAGGCTCCAATACTTTGGCCACCTCATGAGAAGAGAAGACTCCCTGGAAAAGACCCTGATGTTGGGAAAGATGGAGGGCACAAGGAGAAGGGGACGACAGAGGATGAGATGGTTGGACAGTGTTCTCGAAGCTACCAGCATGAGTTTGACCAAACTGCAGGAGGCAGTGGAAGACAGGAGTGCCTGGCGTGCTCTGGTCCATGGGGTCACGAAGAGTCGGACACGACTAAGCGACTAAACAACAACAAAGTGGTCCAGTAGGTGATGCTGCCCAAACTCACTGTCTGCTGCTGCTGTTTCTATATTAAGCTGCACATCATCCCACCCTCCAGCTATTGAGAAGTCCTAGATCTTCCTATACCCAATGCCTTCCAGATGTTTTGGACCACAACTCCTAAGTGCTGCCGAGCGCTCAGGGATGTTGTCATTCCAAACTTCCAAAAGGTGCTATAGCAGCAGGTAGGGACCTCATTTTGAGTTTCCTTCTCAGGCCAGGGTGAATTTACTAGCAATCAACAGAAAATATACAAGAACACAGCAGCTACGTAGTTTGAGTCAAATCCCTGTGTTGATACAACTTAGGATGTGCACCCAATTCTTGGCTCATTAGCTGTGTTGCATCTCGCTTTCTGTGTACGTCTAGCACTGGATCAGGGCCCTAGACATATTTAATTTCTTTGTTTGCTCAGGTTTCTTTGACATTAATAAAGAGCCAGTTCCTCTACGGGCTTTTAAAGAAAGCTGCATTGACTTCAGCTAAGACAACAGTGCCAAAGTAAACATAGTTAGCATGTTAAGTTTTACTGATGCTAACAGTAGAGATCAAGATAGGAACCTTCTCTGATTTCATGCGTCTGGCAAGCCAAAGTTCTCCCTGACATTGGCTAAACAACCCGGATCATTTCGTGTAAATTCCCAAACTGCTGAAGAGTCACAGTGAGCAAGTCACAGTGAGTAACCCAAAGGATTGCTAGCCTGCCCTTAGCCGTATGCATAGCTATACTGATACAAAGTGAGCATTGCACCAATATGAAGCCACAGCCTGTGAAGCTGGACATTCTCTGGATCAGTGATATATATATATATATTTTTAAAATGGTCCCCATTCTCATGTACTGACATGAAAGCCCATTTTCTCTGGGGGTGTGTGTGTGTGTGTGTGTGTGAACATCAGAACCACATGAGCAGATTCAATTGTTTCAGTCTATTACCGAAACTGATCATTATCCAGTCCCTCCAACATCCAATACATAACATAATGAAAATCCTTTTTTACTTACAGGTGTACAAACAACCCCTCAATAGGTGTACCTAACAATCTCAACATTTTTCTATATTTTCTCAGAATGTCAGCTCATGGTTCCCCTGGGTGGAACTGCCGCAGTAATTTTGATGTCCACTTGAGGGGATATTTTGGAGGCAAATCTTATGAAGCCCCATTATTCTTAAAAACAGCTATTGTAGTTTCCCAAGTGATGTTTCAGTTGGGTGGGAATTGGCTCTAATGTTCCTCATTATCACACCACAGAAGTGATATTGATGCCCTATATCTAAGATTTGCTTTTGAAAACCATGAACAAGACATCAGGCTTTCTACATCCAAAGCTTTTTAGTTCAGCTCAGCTCAGAAGAAAAAAACTAACCATATATTCCTGTTTTTGCCTCTGGAAGAATGCCATTACAGGCAACTCCCCATTTACATGGGGATTACATTCCGAGGCACCACACATTTAAGTGAAATCATGTATATTGGGAACTCCACTGAGAAAGCCTGTAAATACCTTCTAAGACACTGGAAACCCTTGAAAAACCCTTTAAAAAACCAGCAGCACTCCTGGGATTGCACTTGCAAAGGCTCATGGGATTGCTAGATGCTGTTTCCGCACCATTTTGCTGTTTTTGTGCTCTTTTGCAGGCTGTTTTCACCAAAAACTTATATGCCACTTTTCCACAATGAGTGGCACCCAAAGTGTCTTATAGCAAACATTCCAAACAATTAGCCTTTTCTTATAATGTCGAACCGGATGCCTATGGGAAGCTGACAAGAAGAATCTGAGTGAAATGGCAACTCTCCCTCCTTGTTATCCCAGAAATGCATACAGTGGTACCTTGGTACTTGAACGGCTTGGCTCCTGAACAAATTGGCTCCCAAACCTGGAAGTTAAGTGTTCCGGTTTGCGAATGTTTTTCGGAAGTCGAACGTCCAACATGGCTTCCACTTGAGTGCAGGAAGCTCCTGCAGCCAATTGGAAGCAGCACCTTGGTTTTCAAATGGTTTTGGGAGTCAAACGGACTCCAGAATGGATTAAATTTGGCAACCAAGGTACCTCTGTATTCAGAGAAACATACTTACCTCTGACAGGGGTGGCACTGTGGTCTAAACCACTGAGCCTCTTGGGCTTGCCAATCAGAAGGTTGGAGGTTTGAATCTCTGTGACGGGGTGAGCTCCCGTTGCTCTGTCCCAGCTCCTGCCAACCTAGCAGGTCGAAAGCACGCCAGTGCAAGTAGATAAATAGGTACCACTGCGGTGGGAAGGTAAATGGTGTTTCCATGCACTTTGGTTTCCATCATGATGTCCCATTGTGCCAGAAGTGGTTTAGTCATGCTGGCCACATGACATCAGAAAGCTGTCTGTGGACAAACACCGGCTCCTTCGACCTGTAAATGAGATGAGTGCCGCAACCCCTTAGTCACCTTTGACTGGATTTAAACATCCAGGGGTCCTTTATCTTTACCTTTTTTACTTGCCTCTGACAGTGGAGATAGAACATTTCCATTATGGCTCATAGCCACCGATAGCCTTGTCCTCCATGAATTTCCCTAATGCTAAGTACATAAATAAGAAAAGGCTATGTTTTGCCCATGTATTTGTTTTTTATGCTTTGGAATATTTCTCCACTAATGTTTTATGCCATCTGTTGTGCTACTTGTCTAGTTGCCATCTTGCCTTTAGCACTCCTCCCCTCCGTTATGCCATCCTCCGTTCTAAGGAGGGTGAATAGACACCTGCCTCCCAACATTTATATTCGGATGCAAAAATTCTCTCTCGTTCAATCTCTCAGTTATCTGTGCAGCTCTTTTTCCTAGACAGAAACAGAAATTGACCCAATATATCCACCCTTTTGTGGATATATTGGGTTCAGGACTGCAAGGTATTTAGCTGCAATGACAAAAGAGATGTTAGGAATATGCTCAATACGTTTCCCAAACACTGATTGTTTTTCATGTACTGCAGGGCAAAGAGACTAATCCGAACTAAGGGAAAGAATCAGAGATAAAATCTTAGCATTTGACAGCATGCATTTATGCACTTTGCTTGTTAGTGTTTTATGTTACTCCTTATTGGAAAAGTCAGTTCTACAGATTTCAGTAATAACAATAGCAGACCAAAGAAAACGGCACTAATTATTTGGAATTACTATTCCCCTCACATAGCTGTATTTCCCAGAGGGCTATGGGATTTCTGTGAGGGGAACAGGAGTTCCCATGCAACTCTCAGCACCCTTAACAAACTACGGTTCCCAGGATTCTTTGCGACTGTTTGAAGTGGCATGATCTTGCTTTAAATGTATAGTGCAGATGTTCACTTAGCCTCCTAGTCAGGGCTTTCCCCCCAGCCAGAACACTCCGGAACTTAGTTCTGGCACCTCTCCTGGGGGCTCCAGCAGGCAGTGCGTTTTCTGGGTGCTGAAATTTGGATGGAGCGGGAGTTGGTGTGTTGCACATTTTCTGCACTCGCAATCTGGGGAACCGGGTTCGCGTCTCCGCTCCTCCACATGCAGCTGCTGGGTGACCTTGGGCTAGTCATGCTTCTTTGAAGTCTCTCAGCCCCACTCACCTCACAGAGTGTTTGTTGTGGGGAAGAAAGGGAAAGGAGAAAGTTAGCCGCTTTGAGACTCCTTCGGGTAGTGATAAAGCAGGATATCAAATCCAAACTCTTCTTCTTCTTCTTCTCTTCGGAAAGAATCTCCTTAAGGGAGGCATGTGTTTTCAGTGGCTTGACAACTTCGGCGCTTCCTAAAATAAAACTCAGCAACTTTGGTGGCACCCTAAGAAAAGCTCAGAAAAAGCGAGAGTTCCTGCACCTTTTTTTTCTAGAAAAAAGAGAGCACTGCTCTTAGTACTGGGCATACTCTTAGCACTGAAACACAAAGGCAAGTGTCTTAAATATAAGCCAAGAAAAAGAACAGAAATATTCCAGCAGTATATAGGTTATGATCACTCTGCCTGCTCCCTTTCCCTAGCTAAACAGCTAGACCTCCTTGCAACTCCATCGTACAGGATATGCAATTCATTCTTAACCTTGGCTGGCTGCAGAGATGTGTACGCATAATTTAATATCCCCATGATGGCATGGTGGGAATAGGTTACATTTATGACAAGAAAAGGAACCTGAGATTTCATCATGATCAACAACGTGTGCCATCATACCATCATGGGAAGATCAAATTATGCTTACAAATCTCTCCAGGCAGGCAGAGTAAAGAAGGTGTCATATATTACGGGGTGTGAGGTGGTCTGGTTTTTTGGTGGGCTGGATAGGGAGGGGAGAGCGATCTTTGAGCTGTGCACTGTGGAAGTTGTCTCTGTTGGGTTATCTATAGGTCATTCCAGGAAACTGTCTTAAATCTTACTACTACTGCATGGATAATTGCGTCAGAGCCGCGGAAGAACTAAAAGTGAGTCTTAAGCATTGAGCCATGGTTAAACAAAGCCGTTGGAACTTTTCCAGCAAGGTGAAAGTGATTCATTGTTAGACTGCAAGAAGGCAGACAGGAAACTGCTCAACAAAAGCTCTGTTCAGACATTAGGAGCAGAGGAAGCTGCCTTATACCAAGTGAGGCTGTTGGCCCATCCATCGCAGTATTGTCTTACACCTTCTGGCAGTGACTCTCCAAGATTTCAGACATAGTTCTCTCCCAGTTCTATCTGGAGATGCTAGGGACTGATGCTGGGGCTTTCTGTATGAAACACAGATACTTTTTTTTTTTTATTGAGCTATGGCCCTAGACAGCATCTTAAAAAGCAGAGACATCACCTTGCCAACAAAGGTCCTCTAGTTAAAGCTATGGTTTTCCCAGTAGTGATGTATGGAAGTGAAAACTGGACCATAAAGAAGGCTGATCGCCAAAGAATTGATGCTTTTGAATTATGGTGCTGGAGGAGACTCTTGAGAGTCCCATGGACTGCAAGAAGATCAAACCTCTCCATTCTGAAGGAAATCAGCCCTGAGTGCTCACTGGAAGGACAGATCCTGAAGCTGAGGCTCCAATACTTTGGCCACCTCATGAGAAGAGAAGACTCCCTGGAAAAGACCCTGATGTTGGGAAAGAAGGGGACAAGGAGAAGGGGACGACAGAGGACAAGATGGCTGGACAGTGTTCTCAAAGCTACCAACATGAGTTTGATGAAACTGCAGGAGGCAGTGGAAGACAGGAGTGCCTGGTGTGCTCTGGTCCATGGGGTCACAAAGAGTCGGACACGAATAAACGACTAAACAACATCAAATTGCCCTTATTGCCCTTCTAAAATGGAGAGTGGGGATACACTTACTGACCCCACCTACTTGCTCACATCTCTGTCACACTGCCCTGCTACCCTCAACACATTGTAAGGCAGACATTTGCGGCAGGGAGACAGCTGCTCTCTACCCATGGAAGCTCCCTGCATGAGTTAGAATCCTACATAAAGTCCTTGCATGATTTAGAACTTTGCATCATCAGGAATCTAAATCACCTGGGGAGACCTCACAAAACAATAGAGAAGGTTCCTTGCTGAAGGAGCGTCTCAGCCTGGACTTCAGCTTCAGGATCTGTCCTTCCAGTGAGCACTCAGGGCTGATTTCCTTCAGAGCATCGTTCAGCCTGGACTCTGAGGTCCAGCTCTGAGGGCCTTTTGGCCCTTCTCTCACTGTGAGAAGTGAGGTTACAGGGGACCAGGCAGAGGGGCTTCTTGGTAGTGGCACCCGCCCTGTGGAATGCCCTCCCATCAGATGTCAAGGAAATAAAGCAACTATCACAACCCGAAAGTTACATTACCTGAAGGTCCACTGTACTTCAAGTCTGGAAGGATAAATATTCCCCATCTGTTATAAAAATGGACTGAGGAGGTTAACACCCTTGGTACATTTGAAGGCACTATTTGTAAACACCAATTTTGCTTTGAGTGTTTATTCAGACATTTGGATGTCATATGTAGATTTATACAGTGGTACCTCTACTTACGAATGCGATCTGTTTTGGGGTGCCGTTTGCACCCCGAAAAGTCTATAAGTAGAGTGCTCCTACTGCACGTGCGCAAAGTGTGATAGATCGCTTCTGCACATGCACGAAGTACGCAGATCACTTCTGTGCATGCGTGCACGGCAAACCAGGAAGTAAACACTTCCGGGTTTGCCGCGTTCGTAACCTGAAAAGCCACAACATGAAGCAAATGTAACACGAGGTATGACTGTATATCCAACTTAAGATGCATGTAATGATGTTTATTGGTTGGTTAATAACAGCCAACAGGTTTCTCCCCTCCCCTTTCCTTTGTTTTTCCCATCTCTTTCTTCCTCTTTTATAAATTTACATTAAAATAATAATAATGAAAAGAGTCAATATCTTGCCCCACCCACTTTTGCTTCTGGCCCCACCCACTTTCAGTTCCAGTCCCACCCACTACTGACATGGGACCCTTGGGAGATTGCTAATGGAACGCAACCATGGGGCTGAAAAATGACCCTCACCCTTGCTATAATTCCTAGATGAGTTACCAGGACAAGAATTAATTTCCATATAGTGTTAAGTGAGGTTGGAAGAGTGCTGCCAATCTCTTCCTTTTTTTCTATTTAAGTAGAGATGGCAGCTTTCGCCCTGCAAATGTGTTGCACCTAGCACACAGGTCCCCATAATCTCCCTCTGTCTTGTGAACCTCAAATGCACCAGAAAGCAAGCAGCCAACCTTTCGAGAAACCTCCCATACTTGACTGGCATCTTTGTTTCAGCTTAAATGTCCAAGGGTCCCAGGAAGCGATACTCAAACATCTTCCCAGTCATTCCCAATAGACCCGTTAAGCACTTCATCCTCTTTTGAAAGCCGTCAAAGTCATTAGACCTGCCGCACAGTTTTTAAAAATATAGCAGTAGAGAATTTAGCTCATCTGGCACCTTCCTTTTCAACCCTATGAAGTAATTTAATGGCTATTGGAACTTTACATATACACAGTATTGAGAAAGTTCCTGGGAAGTTTGTTGACAATGTTTATTGGCATAAATTGTACTTTGATGCTTTTCTTTTCTTAGTGTATGCTACACGTGCACTCATAAGAGCGCAATAGTCATTTAGGCTCTTTATCCTAGATTGAAGCTAATGTGCACAAAATTCCTTGTGGTGCACAAAGTTCCTTGTGGTGCTGGGATGCTACTTCAGCACCTGGAGGCCTAATACAAATTTATTTTCGATTAGACCAGACAATTGGACCTTTCTGCACAGAAGCTGGACTGCAGGCATTCCGGCATCTTGAGCAATTTGAATGCCCTTGAACATTTCATTCCACCACAACAGCTCATATCAGACACTTCACTGCCTACAAACACTGTATAATATCCATGAGACTGAATACAGTGTGCTGAAAATTCTGCCAATGAACTTAAATTCATGTCACCTGCATATGTAGGCTGGAATCCATACTTTACTTCTTATCTGCTTAGATTGCACGCCATTTTATTTAAGAACTTAAAAAAAAATCTTCACAAATCTAATAGAAGACATTTTCTCCTGTAATGATTGCCTTTAATAAGAAGGTGCATTCAAATTTGCATGCCATTAGTGTAATATTTCAGTAATCACGGGTAATTATGAACTTAAGCTCTTACATTTGAAATACAATTCCATATTCAATGCCGCGAATGTTCCCTAGTGAATTTTCTGACTTTAATTTTCTTCATGTGGCTCATCCATACTGTTCACTCCTCGCGTGTGGGGCACACTCTCTTTATACTTTTTGATATTTAATTTGATTTAGGTCTGAGTTATCAAAATCAGAGGGGCTGCCATTTCCCACATTGCACTTCCTCTGTCCTCAGAGTATGCAGCAGGGATATGGAGCCTGTGGCCCTCCAGATGTGGAATGATGATGCCCATCATGCCTGACCATTTGCCTTGCTGGTTGGGGCTGATGCAGCAACATCTGGAAGAAGAGTTTGGATTTGATATCCCGCTTTATCACTACCCAAAGGAGTCTCAAAGCGGCTAACATTCTCCTTTCCCTTTCTCCCCCACAACAAACACTCTGTGAGGTGAGTGGGGCTGAGAGACTTCAGAGAAGTGTGACTAGCCCAAGGTCACCCAGCAGCTGCATGTGGAGGAGCAGGGAATCGAACCTGGTTCCCCAGATTACGAGTCTACCGCTCTTAACCACTACACCACACTGGCTCTGGAGGAAATCAAGCTGCCTATCCTTGCATCTACAGCCTTTCAGTAACAGGAAAAACCAAATTACAAATGCAATATTCTGCATACTCATTCCCATTGGTAGGTTTGTGACTTCCAGAGTCCTGGCTCCCCTTGCTTTTGCATCTTGCCCTGTCCACCATTGACATGTGGCCCCTAGCATGTTGTCTCTGAGGGAACGCAACTTTTGGACCGAAGATGTTTCCTCTCCTCTGGTTTAGGGTGTCAGAATGGCCCAAAGCTGCCATGTTTCACGGGGCATTTGCACAGCAGGAGCTTTGAGGTGCTTAACCTCTGGAAGCAATGACGACATCCCGGGACCCTGTAGTGCAGGGATAGCATGCTTCAATGTCACAGGAGTCATTATTACTGTTGCGCATCTGCTTGTCATTGTAGGGAAGAACTGTCAATGCCTTTAAACTGCTGAAGTAAGCATTTGTCCTTAATGAAAGAAGCCACTCCACATTTTTAATCAATTTTCCATCAAGAAAATATTACACCTCCTCAGGGCTTTTTTGTGTGTGTGACAGTATTCACTGGTACCTCTCTTTTTGCTGTCCATGGCAGCCATTTTGTGTTGGCACCATTTTCTCAAAAGATGAGCAGTAGCACCTCATTATTATTATTTTTACCTCAAGCCCCTGCACTGCTGCTACTACTTTACTGGTGGGGTTTAATGAGGCCTGCTAGGCCTCAGAGGTTGGGCCCCCAGGCCGTTTCAGATACAGCACTGGGGCAGATGGAAATAGGGGGAAATAGGGAAATGCAGACTCTCCCACCTCCTTCCCAATGCCCCATAAACCCTTGTCCACAACCTTGCATTTACCCAGGCAGTCCAGACCCTGCTCCATTTCTGGAATATTCCCAGATCAAATCAGAAGGTGAGATGGCTTCCGTATTTCTGGGAGTGCCACTGTTAAATCATGGCTGTTGGCCATAGCATCCCTACTTTTCCTGGGCCTGATGTCATAAAATGTCAGGCACAGGAAAGTCCAGCCTGCTGCTTGAAACGTCAAGCCACAGCTGAAGGAAGAAGAATCAGAAGTTCATCTCAGTTTCCTCCACTGCAGCCTAAATACGGCACTTTTAAAACCTGGCACCTTCTCTCATCGACCTCCACCATATTTCACCTGCAGATTGTGCTTCCACTTATTCAGAGTGTGCTTCCTATTCTTCCTTTGCAGGTGGGGATTGTAAAGGAAGAGACTGAGCTACAACTTGGTTTTGCGGCTCTAGCCTGATGTCAGATGATTGACATGTGGGTAAGCTTGGCCAGCTATGAATCTCTGATGGTGGGCTACTAAAAGGGGTGGTATTAAACTAAGCTTCACCCTGAAGAAACCTATTAAATTTAATGGACCTAATGTCATGCTCATTCATTTCAATCGGTATACTCTGAGTAAAACTTAATTGACTACCACCCTGGGTCTGGCCCTGACTAGTTGTTGGCATCTGTATGTCTCAGGAGAAAATGGAGGATTGTGCCTTTTGGGGGTGAATTTGAGCTGTTGGAAGGTTGCAGTGCCTGCTGTGGCTGTAGAGATGGATACAGGGAGACATGTTTTGTTGCAACTGGGGCAGATGAGGGCGTCCAATTGTACTGCTGAAGATGCATCATGGTGTTTCTTCTCTCTGTGCTCCTCCCAGAGGTCATTCCTCTTCTGGTCACTGCTGTGGAGGAGACCTGACTGTCTGTCTCCAGGTGATCATCTGCAAGGGATTCCCACGTGGCAGGGCTGATGGTTCCAGCCTTCGTGTTGCATTTGTAGACATCTTTGTAACACAGAGTTGATCTGCCAGTGGGCTTGGTGCCTGAAACCAACTCCCTATAAAGCACATCCTTGGGGATCCTGCCATCTTCCATTCTGTGAACATGACCAAGCCAGCGTAGACATCGCTGAGACAGGAGTGTGAAGATGCTGGCAATGTGGACTTGGGAGAGCATATCTTTGTTTGAAACTCTGAAAATCTTCCTGATGCAGCACATGCAGAAGACATGGAAGCATCATTCCTGATTGTTGTAAGTTGCCCACAACTCACTTCCACAAAGCAGCGTGCTCAACCTACAAGTAGAACAGGTATCATTAAATACAATATCAAAACAAGACAGAACGTTGCATGGCGCTACAATAAAATTGAGACGAGCAAAACTCTTCAACCAGCTGAAGCAATGCCCTAATTTAGAGTGCCTGGACAATCAAAAAAGTTTTGACCTGATGCCAAAACAAAATCTGCTTCCTAATACATTTGCAAACTGATGATATATTCCTGAATCATTTTTTTACCCCCCAATTAAAAGCTGCTTATAAAAAGGAAAATGCAATCGGACACAATAATATCTGTAAATTGAAAATGTGGAACAAAAGGCTAATCACAGGAGCATGGGAACCTGCTTTAATTGGAGTCAGAGCACTGACTAGCTCAGTAATGTCAATAATAATAATAATAATAACAATAATAATAATAATAATAATTTATTTATTTATTATTTATACCTCGCCCATCTGGCTGGGCTTCCCCAGCCACTCTGGGCGGCTTCCAAAAAAAATATTAAAATACTATAATACCTCAAACATTAAAAGCTTCCCTAAACAGGGCTGCCTTCAGGTGTCTTCTAAAAGTCTGGTAGTTGTTGTTCTCTTTGACATCTGGTGGGAGGGCGTTCCACAGGAAGGCGCCACTACTGAGAAGGCCCTCTGCCTGGTTCCCTGTAACTTCGCTTCTCACAGTGAGGGAACCGCCAGAAGGCCCTCGGTGCTGGACCTCAGTGTCCGGGTAGAACGATGGGGGTGGAGACGCTCCTTCAGATATACTGGACCAAGGCCATTTAGGTCTTTAAAGGTCAGCACCAACACTTTGAATTGTGCTTGGAAACGTACTGGGAGCTAATGTAGGTCTTTCAAGACCAGTGTTATGTGGTCTCTGCGGCCGCTCCCAGTCACCAGTCTAGCGGCCGCGTTCTGGATTAGTTGTAGTTTCCGGGTCACCTTCAAAGGTAGCCCCACATAGAACGCATTGCAGTAGTCCAAGCGGGAGATAACCAGAGCGTGCACCACTCTGGCGAGGCAGTCCGCAGGCAGATAGGGTCTCAGCCTGCGTACCAGATGGAGCTGGTAAACAGCTGCCCTGGACACAGATTTGACCAGTCTACACTGACTGGTAGCATCTCTCCAGAATTTCAAACACTGGGTATCTAATACTCTCTCTTACTGGAGAGGAGCCCAGATATATACCAGAGCAGACTTTCAGCTTGGAGGGTCTAGAACTACTTCCATGCACTCCCAACTACAGAATGATGACATGCATGGTATTTCACAGCCTCAGCACCTGATAAAGAAACAATAAGGCTGGTAACAGATGCAGCATGATATCGCACAGTTAACAATTCCCACCCTACCTGCTTTGTTTTGTGCTTTAGTGCTACCAAAACCTCTTTAAAATGATTCTACTGTAGAGGTATTCTTTCTCTAAACCTCTCTTTAGAAAACACACACACACACAAAAACCACAAATCTTTGCGAGGTTTAAAAATCATATTTAATTGGGAGCTCTTCAGAAAAGCAGCAAGAAGTACTCTGTAATTGCATTTAAAAAAAACACCAGAGTTCAGTCTGCACAAACTGTAATAAAAGAATAACCTTAAAAGGATCGGTACTTAATACCTCCGATTCACAAAGCAGTTGTTTCATTCCCCAGCCTACACAGTCTTGTCATTATCTTATAGCTTCCGATAAGTAATGCAAAGTAGTGCTGATGATGATTTGTGTGTGTTTTAATCTAACGCGCTTAACTCCAGGATTTTTTCCCTTTTTGGTGGAGGTGGGGGGGAGGCCGTTGCCATAATATTTTAGAATAGATCTGTAGCTTCTTGCAAAGCCAAACAAATTAACAAGGACTAAAACTCCAAAGAGCTTCCACCAGTAAATGTTGAGCTGGTTGGACCAGTGATCTGACTCAGTATAAAACAACTTATTATGTTCCTTATGAGCAGTAAGACATAGCCGAAAGTACTTTATCTGGTTGGATTGGGGGGGGGGTAGGGTGAGGTACGTCAGTAGGGTGTTGGACACGTTGGTCAAGAGGTGGGTGGGATTACAGGTACAGTTCTACAGCCACAGTCCACTTCATGCAGAACCCAGGTGTGGCAGGACATGGTAGACTTAATGGACCAATTTGGACAATACTAACCTCACATCTCAATACTGGGAGAATAGGGCGTGTTTAATTTTTCAACTTTCAAATTAAAAAAATGAGGGATGCTAAAATGTAACATGACTTAGGAATTCAAAATATATTTTGATTAAATTAATACAATTTAGATTTGCTTGGCAAGTAAAATGTCTCTAAAATTGCACAGAAATCATTGAAAATGATTGCCAAGTACTAGCAGTTATCAATCAATCAATCAATCAATCAATCAATCAGTTATTAAGCATTACCTGACATTTTCAGAAATCTAAATTCTTTGGTATTCCAAAAGCAGTTTATGTGCTTGATCATCTTAGTGCTGCCATACGTCTGGAATTTCCTGGACATTGAAGGGATTTAGCCTTCGAAAGCTGTGTCCAGCTGGAAATCAGAATTTTCAGGAAAATGTATCTTTTTAAAGATGTTGCCAAAAAAAAACAAAAAAAACTCAACAACTTTTGTGTCCAGATTTTCGCTTTTTGAAGTATGGCAACCCTAACATAGACTTACCAAGCTAAATCTTGTCCAATAGCAGATTTGAATTCCTCACACTCAAAAACATATTTTAAAGACCCCTCACTGAATTATTATTATTATTTTTTGCAAAACTTAAGTTTCGACCCCAGAATGGCACGACCTACTGGGAAGAGGTGTTCATAGCTCCTCATCCTGGTCTGGTGTTTTGGCCTCCACATATCCTGCTCACGTAGGAAATGATCATCTGAGCTGTGCCTTCATGTGTACAAATAGCATGGACCAAAAATTGCATGAATTAGGAGCATCAGCCGTGTGATCCATGTGTTTTGAACATGCGTACAAATGTCGAAAGATGTACATTCTATGTTAAAGATGCACATAAAAATGCACAATATGGGACGGAATAGGAAACAGCAGCACCCAATCAGACAGAATGGGATGGAACAGACCTATGAGACCCAAATGGAAGGCAATGATCTGCTCAGCCTTGTGGGTGTGTCCTTATCACCCTCCATCATAGAGCTGTAGTGGAGGCAGACAGTGGCTCGGGCTGCACTGTCCAGATGTATGGCATTTTAGTGACCAGTAGCACCTGGAATTGCTCCTCAACATCTGCATGCGTGCAATTGCACTGCCAACCACTACTTCCTCCTAGTGTCGTCTGCTGATAAAGGCTTGAGACCCCTTTCCTTCTCTGCTCAGCACTATGTTCTGTGCCCACACACAAGCTGCCACAGCCACTGCCAAAACTACCCTGATTAGAATAATGGAATTAGAATAGAATTGTAGAGTTCAAAGGGATCCTTCTATGCAGGAATCTCAGCTAAAGCGTTCATGACAGATGGTCATCCACGCTCTGCTTTAAATTCTCCAGCGATGGAGAGTCTGCAACCTGCTGGGGGAATCTGTTCCACTGTCAAACAGCTGTTTCTGATGTTTAGTTGGAATCTCCTTTCTTGTGAATTGAATCCATTGGTTCGAGTCCTACCATCCACTGCAGGAGGAAACAAGCTTGCTCCACCGTCTATGTGACAGCCCCTGAGATATTTGAAGATGGCTATCATATCTTCTCAGCTCCCACAACTGCTCCTCATAAGGCTCGGATCATTTTGGCTGCCCTCCTCTGCACACGTTCCAGCTTGCCAACATCTTTCTTAAAATGTGGTACCCAGAATTGGACACAGTATTGCAGGTTTGGCCTGACCAAAGCAGAATGCAGAAGGACCATGACTTCCCTGGATACTAGACTTCTGTTGATGCAGCCTAGAATTGCATTAGGGTTGTTGTTGTTGTTGTTTTGCTGCTGCTGCTGCATCACACTGCTGACTCATGTTAAGCTTGTGGTCTACTAAGAGATCTTTGCCAGCAAAGTGGTTTCCCAGATGCTCCATGGAGTAGCGATATGGGGCATGGACCCAAATGCTAACAAAGCCTTAGAAATTTGTTGTTGTTTAGTCATTTAGTCGTGTCCGGTTTGAATTATGGTGCTGGAGGAGACTCTTGAGAGTCCCATGGACTGCAAAAAGATCAAACCTATCCATTCTGAAGGAAATCAGCCCTGAGTGCTCACTGGAAGGACAGCTCCTGAGGCCGAGGCTCCAGTACTTTGGCCACCTCATGAGAAGAGAAGACTCCCTGGAAAAGACCCTGATGTTGGGAAAGCACAAGGAGAAGGGGACGACAGAGGACGAGATGGTTGGACAGTGTTCTCGAAGCTACCAGCATGAGTTTGACCAAACTGCGGAAGGCAATGGAAGACAGGAGTGCCTGGTGTGCTCTGGTCCATGGGGTCACGAAGAGTCGGCCTAAACGACTAAACAACAACAACAACAACACCTGAGAATATTCTGCTATTCTATTCTGTTTAATGCAACAAATAATTTTAGTAGCCATGACTGTGGTTTTATTGTATGTCTGTGCCTGATTATTTTTATGGTTATTGTTGTTTTTTCTTTTTTAATTTTCTTTTCTCCTTCTGAATCATGCCATGGCTTATGGCTAGTGCAATAAAAAGTTTAATTGGAATTGGAAATTGGTCTACTAAGGCCCCTAGATCCTTTTCACTTGTACTACTGGTAATCCAGTTTCTTTTCTTCTTCTTTTTAATCAAAGCACAATTGAGCCAAACCTCCTTGAGCCTCCTGAGTTTTCAGTTGTTGGCCGGAATAGACCACATTATTCTGAAAGTTCTATTTCAGCCACCGGAGGGCTCCCATTTTTATTTCTCCATTTCTCTCCCAGAACTGCCTAAATGAATAAAGGGGTGTGTGTGTGTAGGTAATTTAACGAACAGCTCAGTATGTAGAGAATAAACTTCTGGTGTGCTGCCTCAACAGAGCAGTATGGTGCTTGCTCCTTGCTCAGAATGGAAAGCAGGAAATTAAATGAGTAGCTATAGATAATCTGTCTCCATAGAACATTTAGAGAAATAACTGAAGCCATACTATGCAGCCTTAACTATGTTGAAGAGCAACTGTGCTAAAGGCATCTATTGAGGGCTTTCCAGATATCAGGTGTCAGCAACACCTGGGAGACTTAAGGACTTATTCCAAGGACATCTGTGAGCATGGAGCAATAGACAGACAGCCCAGCTAAGCAGCATCATATTCATGCCTCACAATTTGTCCAGGTTTCCTCTGTGTCCCTACCCTTCTCATATTGTTTCATAACTAAGAATAGGGGCATACCAAAGTTTGTTGCTCAAGGATCCCCTTTCCACATTAAGGATCTTCTGCACCTGCTCTGCATGGTTTGAGTTATCCTGCAATAACTTGGATCACTGCAATGCACTCTCCGTGGGGCTGCCCTTGGGCCTGGTTCAGAAGCTCAAGTTGGTGCCAAATGTTGTGGTCAGATTGCTGATGGGCGCATCTGGCTGAAAACATGTGGCAGCATTGTTAAAGCATCTGCATTGGCTGCCCATCTACTGCTTAGCAATATTTAAGGTCTTTCTTTAATTTAAAGATAAAGGTAAAGGTAAAGGGACCCCTGAATACTAGGTCCAGTAGTGGCCAACTCTGGGGTTGCAGCACTCATCTTGCTTTATTGGCCGAGGGAGCCAGCGTACAGCTTCCGGGTCATGTGGCCAGCAGGACATTTACCTTCCTGCCGAAGCAGTACCTATTTATCTACTTGCACTCTACTTGCACGTGCTTTCAAACTGCTAGTTTGGCAGGAGCAGGGACCGAGCAATGGGAGCTCACCCCTTCGCGGGGATTCGAACCACCGACCATAACTTAGTTTCAGTGGACCCCCAGGGACCACCTTTATTGCAGCTCGAGCACTGAGATCATCTGCAGGTGTGCTACTGGTTGCTTCCCGAGCTGGTGAGGCTCATTCGACAACAACAAAAGGCAAACCTCTAGTGTCACAGGCCCAGTCTTGCGGAATACCCTGCTAACAGAGATTCAGCAGGCACCTGCTGTTTCAATTTTTACATGCCTGCTGAAAACTTTTCTATTCTGCTGGGCTTATGCAGGCAATTAAGAGCACATCTGAAATATACTCAGAGTCGCGTAGTGATTTCATGCTCTTTATTGCAGCTCAAAAAACAGTGAATGAATTTCCCCCCAAACCTCAGGCTTTATATACATTATTTACACAACGAGTCCCGTCTGATTGGTTGCTTATGTTTCCCTCCTGGAGCCTGATTGGGCTGCTGTTGCAGGCCAATCCGTTGTTACATTCTAGGTTCCTACCTGCCTATTGTTCTAGGATCCAAGCTTAGTACATAACACCCATCCCCTCTAAGTTCCCGTTGTGGCCGGAAGTATTTATAGTCATTGAGGCATGCCGGTCACCTACGTATGCGTTGTGGTCTGGGGTGTCCGTCAGTAGGGGTTCCTGGTTCTGGCTCTTGTTCTGGGGCTGCTGGCTATGAAGGGACCGTTGGGTCAGGCACCGCCTGTCCGCTCGGTCGTGGCTCTGGTTCTTGTGGCTGCTCAGCCTCGGGGGTCACCTCTGGGCTTACTCGTTCTGCCTCCCTTACCCGCTCCTCATGCTCTATGGGCCTCACCTCCCAGCTGTGCCCTTGGGAATCCTCTGTCCAGCCCTCCTCCTGGTTTCCCCCCGGGAATTGTCACCGTATTTGATTTGGGCTGCTGCTGCAGGCCAATCAATTGTTGCATCCTAGTATCCTACCAGCCTAATAGGGTGATTAACTTCCTCCTGGGGTCTGATTGGGCTGCTCCTGCAGGCCAACCAGGTTATTGCATTCTAGGATCCTACCTGCCTATTGTTCTAGGATCCAAGCTTAGTACGGTAGTGGTACCTCTGGATGTGAACGGGATCCATTCTGGAGCCCCGTTCGCATCCTGAAGCAAACGCAACCCACATCCGCGCATCTGCGGGTTGTGATTTGCTGCTTCTGCACATGTGCGTGATGTCATTGTGAGCGTCTGCGCATGCCCGAGCGGCAAAACCCGGAAGTAAAGCGCTCCGTTACTTCCGGGTTGCCGTGGAGCGCAACCCGAAAATGCTTAACCCGAAACTACTTCAACCCGAGGTATGACTGTACATAACAACATCCATCCACACATAGGAGCCAACTCTTAGAGGCTGAGGTCCTTCGTCCCCCCATAAAATATTTGAGGGGGCCAGCCCCTCCCAAGTTGACAGGCATTGCAATTCAAACAGTATGTGTGCACCATGTCATGTGATTGATTATGTGGATGTGGGGCTTACCTGGCCCCCCAATATTTTATTCAAGTTGGCACCCCTGACTGGCCATGCCCCTTCATGATGATGTGCCCATTGGCCACCCCCCCTTTGCAATGGCATCTGAGCATTCGCTCTCAGGCACAGGGATTGGTGAATACAGGACTCCTCCATGCCCCTGTTGTAGGGAGGAGTGATAAAGCATGCAGATCACCATGCATAGGACCCATTCTCACTGAAGCCAAATGTTCTGCTAATAGAGCATGGGGCTATGACCAGCACATCTGTTCCCAAATCCTCCTTATGTATCATAAGATGAGAAACACCCTTGTGTGGTGTTTCAGTAACTTCCAGCATGTTGGCATGCAAACCCACCAGGATCAAGATGCACTCAAACTTCTAAAGATTTAATAAAGTGGGTTGAAATATGAAAAACTAGAGACAAATTAGGGACCAGCGAGGTAATATATATATATATTTACACCCCATCCATGGGAAGTAAGGATAAGTGTATTGCCTGCCTTGTTATTCTCTTCCTGCAGCCTGCTATCAGTCTCTGTTGTGTTATGAGTCCACTCTGAGACACTTCTGTGATTAACAGGGAACAATGTGCTGAATTATAGGGGGAAACGTTCTTGGAAGGATTCAGGCCAACACATCACAATCAAGCACAACATTTATCTTTGCCTGCCAGTCTCATACTTGTCCTTGGGCGTAGCTCAGACACCCATCCATTAGATGACTGGGGAACTGCTGATTTCTTACTGAAAGAAGAAAGTATCTGTGTGTATACAAAGAAAGAGCTGCACAAACATAAAGAATGCTACTATAACTGGAATGAGTCGTTCTGGGTCCTGAGAATTCAAACAGTGGTGCTCAACCATGGTAGCATCCTGCTAGCATTCTCCCAACCACAACTAGCCACCTTATTTCCATTTATACCGGCTTGAGCTTTCCCATCTTTGCCTCCTGGGAGCCAAAAAATCTTACATTGAGGGCCTGGGTTAGACTAGCAGGCAGCAGGGGACTCTCATATACACAATCTTGTACAGGTCACATAACTCACACGGGAGCATGGATGTCCCAGTTTGGGGCCTCAACATGTTGAAGGGCATTCTTTCAGGCACTGAAAAATGTTTTTGACCAGTCCTGTGGTTTGAAGGTGACCCAGAAACTGCAACTAATCCAGAACGCGGCAGCTAGACTGGTGACTGGGAGCGGCCAACGAGACCACATAACACAGGTCCTGAAAAACCTACATTGGCTCCCAGTACATTTCAGGACACAATTCAAAGTGTTGGTGCTGACCTTTAAAGCCCTAAATGGCCTCGGCCCAGTAGACCTGAAGAAGCGTCTCCACCCCCATCGTTCAGCCCAGACACTGAGGTCAGCACAGAGGGCCTTCTGGCGGTTCCCTCACTGCGAGAAGTGAAGTAACAGGGAATCGGGCAGAGGGCCTTCTCAGTAGTGGCGCCCTCCTTGTGGAACGCTCTCCCGTCAGATGTCAAAGAAATAAACAACTATCTGACTTTTAGAAGACATCTGAAGGCAGCCCTGTTTAGGGAAGTTTTTAATGATAGAAGTTTTATTCTGTTAATATTCTGTTGGGAGCCACCCAAAGTGGCTTGGGAAACTCAGCCAGATGGGTGGATTATAAATAATAAATGATGATGTTGATGTTGATGATGATGACAATGATGATGATGATTAGTAGTAGTAGTAGTAAAGTAATTAGTAGTAAAGTGGCCTCCTTGGTGAGCGATGCTGTCAGTCTCTTTTCTGGCTGGAAATCATGGAGACTGAATTCTAGTTCCCATGATCGCTAGAAGAAAATGTCAACAATGCATGTTTGGGACAAGTGTATGGACAATCACCCATCCCTAAAACTTTCTACATATACAGTATATGCTCTGCCACAGAGTTATAGCCGTTCCATATAATGTAATAAAGCCACTTCTGCTTAAATTAAGGCAGATGCAAACAACAGCTTCTGGTCATCATTTTTTAGGTGCTTGTCAAAGGATGGTGCATCATAGCGCCGTAAAAGAAAACCCACATTATTTTTGACTGCCTGTTCTTTCCTGTGGCTAAAAAACTCCACAGCAAAACAAGGTTTTAAATTATTTTTTTTACTACATTTAGTTTAGGGCTTTTGCTGTCAGCTTAGACAGGAGTGTGGGATCCATCTTGTGTCAGTTACTGTTACTAGCAATTTTCTAATGCCAGCTTATCAGTGTCCCTTATTAATACTTGCTGTATTATAATTTAGCTCTAGGTGTTCATTTGTTCATGAAAGCAGCTATTAAGTATCTTCATAGACATCGCTGCCTATCAGTCAATGACAAAGCATAGATACATTAGCTGTAGGAGAGTAACTGTGGAATTCAATTAACTTATTAATAAGACATCAAGATGTTTTAGAGCTTGCTATGGGATATGATCTACTCAGATAAATCTTCTGGAGTATATAAGTGGCAAGTGGAATGAATCTCCTTGTAAGTGACATTGAAGACACCAAGTTTGGAGGGTCTTAATTCATGCATTGTGGATGCCTGGTTGCATTCCAGAAGTGGCCATGATGGAGGGAGGTTCAGAAGGGCAAATGGGGCACTGCCCCACCAACCCTCAGGCCCTCTCCCTTGCCTGCCTTCTTACTTACAAACAATCCAGAGGGTGGCCTGGCTCTCAGCTTCCTCCTTCTCCTTAGCCTCTGTTTGACCTTTATAGAACTCAACAGGGAAGAGGATGGGGACAAAATGAGAATTAGGTGGTTCTGCTCGTCATTGTCTCTGGCTCCATCTACTGATGACCTCCAGCCTCATGCCCTTAAATCCCCTAAGGCAGCGGTTCTCAACCTGTGGGTCCCCAGATGTTGTTGGACTACAACTCCCATCATCCCTGAGTTCTGGCCTTGCTAGCTAAGGGTGATTGGAGTTGTAGTTCAACAATATCTGGGGACCCCCCAGGTTGAGAAAGGCTAAGGCACCAGCCACCATTGTGACATACCCTCCAACATCTCAGGTAGGCAAATTGGGCTGTTCATCGTCACCAAGTCCTATGGAAATGAGTTTCAAAGATCAAGGATTCAACCCCATAGAAGCCATTTTTTTTATTCACTGTAAAGTGCTAATCTCCAGGTTGTTCTCTAGATTTCACATTATGCATAGCTATTGCTTTCATTGTTGATACCAAAAGTAATAGTAAATTATTAATAGCACTTTCACTGCTGAAGGGGAATTTGAATGATCTCCAGTCCCCCGCAGAGTTATGAAGAATCTTTTCTGCAGTGGATGACTTATTAATTATTATCATTATTGCAGATTAACATATGCAGGTTCTCTCTCTCTCTCTCCCTCTCTCTCTCTCTCTTTCTCCCTCTCCCTCCACACCATCAGTTTTCAATGGCATTAAAACTTAAAACATTTAAACACCCCAGTTTATAAATAAAGCACAGATGAAGAAGGATTTGTGGAGGGGGAGATGCAGAGAGGGGGAGATTTAAAGCAAAGGAACCCTGCATCTCCCACGGAAACCAGAGGAATCATACTATTTCAGGACACATTTTAGAACCATTCGCTTTAACAATGGCTCTGTTGGAGTTTTGCAAGAGAGTTGTCTTCTACGTAAATACAAGCACTAAATCACAATGCATGATCCCTGACAATTCCATGACTTTGGAGGCAATCCTATGGCAGCATCCACCCATCGGATGAACAGCTGTGGATATGGCTGATCTCTGAACCCAACCCAGGCTCGATAAAAGATGCAAGACTGTCAGAGGCAGATTTAAGGCAGCGCAACTGGTTCTGCCGCACTGGGAGCAGAGCGTAGGGGGTGTTGCAGGGCATCACAACTATGATGTAGTGAATTGAGCAGAACGGAAGGCGAGAGAAGTTTTTTTTTTGGGGGGGCACCAAATTTTAGCCTTGCACAAGGTGCCACCGAAATTTGAAAGACCAAAGTCTGTCCCTGCCGGTGTTAAGTTGCTCTACCCAGATCAGTCAATGCTCAGCTGGCTTCCTCATAGCTGGCAGGACCAAGGCTGGTGCAAGTTCCCCCAAAAGGAGTCTTCGAGGGATGTGGCCAATGTGTGTGTGTGTGGAGAATTGGGCTGGCTCCTAAGTCCGTTTCGTTTAGTCACGTGACTTGACAGTGAGAGCCAGTGTGGCATAGTGGTTAAGAGCGGTAGTCTCATAATCTGGGGAACCGGGTTTGCGTCTCCGCTCCTCCACATGCAGCTGCTGGGTGACCTTGGGCTAGTCACACTTCTTTGAAGTCTCTCAGCCCCACTCACCTCACAGAGTGTTTGTTGTGGGGGAGGAAGGGAAAGGAGATTGTTAGCCGCTTTGAAACTCCTTCGGGTAGTGATAAAGCAGGGTATCAAATCCAAACTCCTCTTCTTCTTGGCAAGCTGCTATAGAACACTATTTTAGAGGGTTGATTTCCATCTGCCTGGTTTAGGCAGAGTATCAGCAGCAGTCCTCATGCTGAACAGGGTTTGGATCTGGTGTAACTTTATGCTGGCTGCATTTAACCAGCTTGCTTCATGCCAGCTTCTTCTGTATAGGATTTCCACATTAACTAATTTCTTTGGATTTGTTTCCTGTCTCATCCTAAAGAGGTGCAATTAACAACAATTATAGTAATAATTCAGTAGTGATTTAAAGGATTCATAGTTCATCAGGTACATTCCATTTTTGAGCTCCACAGCTTGGAATTTTATTTTATTTTTAATACTGTTTTATTTTTAATACTTAGAACATGTGTGTTTATCATAAGCACCGTATGATTAAAAAGTGCAAGTTCAGCTTTGGTTTGCTAACGCCTCACAGAATTAACATTTTGGCCTTCTTTTTATTAATTGCTGTTGCTTTTATTAATTGCTGCTGATGTTCTAACTGCTATAATTAAATTTAAAGGGGTGGTGTAATGCGGTTTTAATTGTCCAATTATTTTATTGTGCTTTATCACCATCGTTGTTGTATTTTGTACAATTTTGTGCACTGCCTTGAAGGGATAGCTGCACTCTAAAAGGAATATATAAATTAGGTCATCAATAATAATAATAAAAATGAATTAACAATAATTCAGCAGCACGGTGCTGCTGCACCGTGAGTGTTGGGGAAGGCCGCTCCCTCTTCAGGCTAACTCCACCAGGCCTAGGGGGCGGGGCCCAGACTCACCTTCGCCACAGCTTTAAGAGGCCTCATTGAGGCACTGGGACATCGCTGCTGCTGCACCGTGAGTGTTGGGGAAGGCCGCTCCCTCTTCAGGCTAACTCCATCAGGCCTAGGGGGCGGGGCCCAGACTCACCTTCGCCACAGCTTTAAGAGGCCTCATTGAGGCACTGGGACATCGCTGCTGCTGCACCGTGAGTGTTGGGGAAGGCCGCTCCCTCCTCAGGCTGATTCCACCTGGCCTAGGGGGCGGGGCCCAGACTCACCTTCGCCACAGCTTTAAGAGGCCTCATTGAGGCACTGGGACATCGCCGCTGCTGCACCGTGAGTGTTGGGGAAGGCCGCTCCCTCTTCAGGCTAACTCCACCAGGCCTAGGGGGCGGGGCCCAGACTCACCTTTGCCACAGCTTTAAGAGGCCTCATTGAGGCACTGGGACATCGCCGCTGCTGCACCGTGAGTGTTGGGGAAGGCCGCTCCCTCTTCAGGCTAACTCCATCAGGCCTAGGGGGCGGGGCCCAGACTCACCTTCGCCACAGCTTTAAGAGGCCTCATTGAGGCACTGGGACATCGCTGCTGCTGCACCGTGAGTGTTGGGGAAGGCCGCTCCCTCTTCAGGCTGATTCCACCTGGCCTAGGGGGCGGGGCCCAGACTCACCTCCGCTACAGTTTTAAGGACACTGGTGCTGCTGCAGCAAATGTTAAAAATGTTTTTATATATTTTAAAGTGTTTTAAAGGTGTTTTTACTTTTTACTTTGTTGTACCACTGTGAACAGTGGTTTTTATCTATGTATTTTTATTTTGTTCCGTTTTACTGTGGTTTGGGGTGGGGATTGGTTTTGTTTAGGTATAATTGTTTTCGGTTTGTTTTGTTTTTCTATTTTGTAAATGGAGGCTTGTATGAGGCTTGGCATTGCTACCGTGGAGGGGCGAGGGAGGTATGGTGGTGGGGGCAGATGTTATAGGCGAAGGGGATCGAGATACGGATATGCTCGTACCCCTTCCAATCTGCGCCCCATCCCGAGGGACGAGGGTAGGGTGAGCAAGGATTACTCACCTCCGTCACTGGTGTTGTGCAATGCCAGGTCTATAGGCAACAAAACCGCCACTCTGCGAGATTTCTTTACCTCGCAGGGGGTCGACCTGGCTTGTGTGACGGAGACCTGGGTACACGAAGGGGCAACAGTTACCTTACGAGAGATGGAGCCCCCGGGTTTCTCCGTCCTCCACCAGTCGCGGACTGTGGGCCGGGGGGGAGGGGTGGCATTATTAATCCGGGAAGATTGTCCTTTCAGGGCTCTACCATCGCCATCGATCCCCGGCATTGAATGTGTTGGCCTAGTGTGGGGCTCTGAGGTGAGCTTGGCTGTCTGGCTGGTGTACCGGCCACCTAGCACACCAGCAGCCACCCTGTCAGGCCTGCTGGAGGCGGTGGCCGGCTGGGCCTTGGAGTTCCCTAACCTATTGGTATTGGGGGACTTCAACATCCATGCTGATGCCACTCACTCCTCACAGGCTCTGGACCTGGTGTCTTCCATGGCAACACTAGGGCTCTCCCAGTTTGTTTCAGGCCCCACACATCAAGCAGGCCACGCGCTGGATTTGATCTTTGGCGTAGGTATAGATGTGATCATGTCTCCTTCAATTAAGGTGCCATGGTCTGATCACTACGCTCTGAAAGCCAGGATTGACTTTCCACCCCCACCCTGCTTAGGTGGCGAGCCGATTTGGGCTCGCCCGCAGAGGCTGATGGACCCTGATAGATTCCGTCAAGCCTTGCGGGACCTTGCTCCCCCTGGCGACTCATTGACTGAGCTTGTTGAGGGCTGGAATACCCAGCTCCTGGCAGCCATAGATGAGATCGCACCTAAGCACCCTCTGCGACTCCGCAGAAACCGGGCTCCCTGGTTTACCGAGGAGCTTCGGAAAATGAAGCGGGACCTCAGACGGCAAGAGCGAGTATGGCGGGGTGCCCGTGACGGAGCCTCAAGAACATCTTATAGGGTTTTTATGAAAACCTATGAGATGGCGGTGAAGGCCGCTAAGAAGTCTTACTTCTCGGCCTCCATTGCATCCGCTAGCTCTCGCCCGGCGCAATTATTTAGTATAATTAGGTCTTTAACGTCCCTTGAAGGACAGCCAAATTTAAATAACAATCTGACACACAGCTGTGAGGCATTTGCGAGTTTTTTTGCGGAGAAGGTCCTGTTGCTCCACCATGACCTCCCTGCCAATTTGGATACAATAAAGGAACTGGAGGCCCCTCGACTGTCCTCGGGTCCAGTATTGGACCACTTTGATCGGATATCCCCAGCCGATGTGGACAGACTCCTCCGAGCTGGAAAGCCCACCACCTGTCCTCTTGACCCGTGCCCGTCTTGGCTGATTAGAGCGTGTCCAGACGAGGTGCGGGCCCCCCTGGGGGATATCATCAATTTGTCCCTTGGCACCGGGATATTTCCAGGGGAATTGAAGGAGGCAGTGGTGCGCCCGCTCTTAAAGAAAACATCATTACATCCCTTAGATCTATCCAATTACCGCCCGGTTTCGAATCTTCCATTCCTGGGTAAGGTGATTGAGAGAGCGGTTGCTGAACAGCTTGGTAGGTTTCTGGATGAAACATCGGCTCTGGATCCATTCCAGTCTGGCTTCCGCGCTGGTCATGGGACCGAGACGGCTCTGGTCGCCCTAACAGATGATCTCCGCAGGCAGCTGGATCGAGGCGGGTCGGGGCTGCTGATTCTTCTAGACCTGTCAGCAGCCTTCGACATGGTTGATCACGAACTCCTGGACCACCGCCTTGCCGACGTGGGGATCCAGGGCACAGTCCTTCAATGGCTGCGCTCGTTTCTCTCTGGTCGGGGACAGAGGGTGGCGCTTGGGGGGGAATTGTCATCCCGCCACTCCTTGGTGTGTGGAGTGCCTCAGGGTGCGATACTCTCCCCAATGCTTTTTAACATCTTTATGCGCCCCCTCGCCCAGCTTGTCCGGAGTTTTGGGCTGGGTTGCCATCAGTATGCCGATGACACCCAACTCTATCTGTTGATGGATGGCCATCCTGACTCAGCCCCAGACACACTGACCAGATGTTTGGAAGCTGTGGCTGGATGGTTACGTGGAAGCCGGTTGAAGTTAAATCCTTCGAAGACAGAGGTCCTCTGGCTGGGACGGGACGATATGGGATTGGGGGGGCAACTCCCATCTCTTGCGGGGGTGCAATTAGTGCCAGCACCGTCCGTTAAGAGTTTGGGTGTAATCTTCGATACCTCCCTCTCTATGGAGGTGCAGATTACAGCTATAACAAAGGCGGCATTTTTTCATCTCCGCCAAGCTAAGCAGTTGGCCCCTTATCTCTCTCGCCCTGACCTAGCCACTGTGATCCACGCGACGGTCACCTCCAGACTGGATTATTGTAACTCGCTCTACGTGGGGCTGCCCTTGAGACTGACCCAGAAACTCCAGCGGGTGCAGAATGCCGCAGCGAGACTCCTTATGGGGTCTTCGCTGCGAGATCACATTCATCCGGTACTATACCAGCTGCACTGGCTCCCGGTGGAGTACAGGATCAGGTTTAAGGTGCTGGTTTTAACCTTTAAAGCCCTATACGGCCTAGGACCCTCGTACCTACGGGACTGCCTCTCCTGGTATGCCCCACAGAGGAACCTACGGTCTGCAAATAAAAACATCCTGAAGGTCCCAGGCCTCAGAGAGGTTAGGCTGGCCTCAACTAGAGCCAGGGCTTTCTCGGCTGCGGCTCCAATCTGGTGGAACGCTCTGTCACAAGAGACTAGGGCCCTGCGGGACCTGACATCTTTCCGCAAGGCCTGCAAGACAGA
The DNA here is from genome assembly GCF_964106645.2 of Podarcis pityusensis. Classification (NCBI taxonomy): domain Eukaryota; kingdom Metazoa; phylum Chordata; class Lepidosauria; order Squamata; family Lacertidae; genus Podarcis; species Podarcis pityusensis. The sequence continues at coordinate 15,445,662 of NC_138027.1, read as the reverse complement.
GTTGTTCCACCAGGCCTTTGGTCAGGACCCAGCCTGACTCCCTCCTCTGGCAACCTGCACAGAACTTTGCTTAACGGTTGCCATTAATTTGATTTTAATTAATTTTTATAATGAAATGTTTTAGAATGTTGGATTATTTGATTGTTTGATTATTTGTTTGTTGTTAGCCGCCCTGAGCCTGGCTTTGGCTGGGGAGGGCGGGATATAAATAAATTTTATTATTATTATTATTATTATTATTATTATTATATATGAATGGCAATGCACTTTATGCAAACTGAACACTGCCACAAATATATTCCTCTCCTTACATTATGTCAGGTGACTGAACCCTCTGCAATGGACTCCTTCTCATGCTGCCTGGGTTATGGAAGGTGACCTGTGTCATGTGGGAGGATCCTGTGATGTAGCTCCTCCCCCATTTTCTAGAGGAGCCACCATGTAGTAGGCCCTGTCCACATGATTCAGGGCTTCTCATGAGAGCTAGGCAGCAAGGTTCAAGCCTCATGTTGGGTGAAAGATTCCTGCATTGCAGGGAATTGTACTAGAGAATCCTCATGGTCCCTTCCAACTCTACAATTCTATGATTCCATGAACTGAAGAAACTTCCACAGAGTCCTAGCAATACATGAAAAAAATGATTAATGGTAACAATACAGTGGTTAGACACAGTGGATGTCTGAAAATTAGTTAGATGGAGAATTAGCGAGGATGTGGTGAGGAAAAGTCATAGAAACATTTTTGTTGTTTAGTCGTTTAGTTGTGTCCGACTCTTTGTGACCCCATGGACCAGAGCACGCCAGGCACTTCTGTCTTCCACTGCCTCCTGCAGTTTGGTCAAACTCATGCTGGTCACTTCAAGAATACTACTGTCCAACCATCTCATTCTCTGTTGTCCCCTTCTCCTTGTGCCCTCAATCTTTCCCAACATCAGGGTCTTTTCCAGGGAGTCTTCTCTTCTCATGAGGTGGCCAAAGCACTGGAGCCTCAGCTTCAGGATCTGTCCTTCCAGTGAGCACTCAGGGCTGATTTCCTTCAGAATGGAGAGGTTTGATCTTCTTGCAGTCCAAGAGTCTCCTCCAGCACCACAATTCAAAAGCATCAATTCTCCGGTGACCAGCCTTCTTTGTGGTCCAGCTATCACTTCCATACATCACTACTGGGAAAACCATAGCTTTAACTATATGGATCTTTGTCAACATGAACACCCCCTTCATGGATCACTGCCTTGTCATGGCAAAGGGGCTTAAATAACTCAGAGAAGCTATGAGCTATGCCGTGGAGGGCCAAGCAAGATGGACAGGCCATAGCCGAGAGCTTAGACTAAATGTGATCCACCTGGAGAAGGAACCGACAAGCCACTCCAGTATCCCTGCCAAGCAAACTCCATGGACAATAACAACAGGCATAGAAACATAGAATCATAGAATTGTAGAGCTGGTAGGGACCCCCAAGGAACATCTAGTCCAGTGCCCTGCAATGCAGAAATCTCAACTAAAGATGGCTGCAAGTCAATGTCTTGTGGACCACTTTATTAAGTGTTTTGCAGGCAAAGCCTATGCAGAACCACTAAGCTACGTATGGTCCAACCCCACCCTTCATAGGCAAGAAATAGTCACCTTGAAAGTTGAGTGGTCTTCATTGGTGCCTTGGCATGGCAAGGCCTGGGGTACAGTAAGTACAGTGGCACCTCAAGTTTAGAACTTAATTCGTTCTGGAGGTCTGTTCTTAACCTGAAACTGTTCTTCACCTGAAGCATCACTTTAGCTAATGGGGCCTCCTGCTGCCGTTGCGCCACCGCTGCACGATTTCTGTTCTCATCCTGAAGCAAAATTCTTAACCCGAGGTACTATTTCTGAGTTAGCGGAGTCTGTAACCTGAAGCATATGTAACCCGAGGTACCACTGTAGTGGGTCTTACCTAGTGTGAAAGTCCAGGTTTGCAGTCCTTCCCAGAAGATTGCTCCTCCAACTGTTTTCCTAACAGATGATTGCAAATGATAGCTAACTGTCCTGTCTTCCTGGCTCCGAAGGAAAGATATTTCTTGGCACTAAACAATGTTGACCCAGCAGCTCAGGGCTCTACTCTGAGTTTTTCCAGTGTTGTGCCAGGCTCTCTTATCTTGCTCCATTTGCCTTTCCTGTAGCACCATCCAATTATTCTCCTTAGGACATTGGTTCCATACCAATGAGCCTACAGAGGAAATCTTTCCAAAACGCGTGCGCAGTGAGAACGTTCATGTCCTTCCACTCTGAACAATATAACGATGCTGAGGTTTCTTTTCTTTTCTTTTCCATTTTGAGGACACTGCTGACTCATGAGAAATCTCTCTTGCATACTGATCAGAAGAGGCAATCATTCAGGTCATTTGATTTTAATGTGCACTTCACAATATTGTTAACCTTTCAGCGCTCATTGCCTGCATTCCCTTATTGCAGTTCAAATTGATTGCACAAGGGTGGCACAGAGAAGAACCCAGACATTCTACACGAAGGAAGAATCGCCCATAAATAAAGGGTTAGGCTGGATGGCATGAACTTAGGTCTTATGAATGGGTTCAATGAAAAGCGCTGATTAATTCGCTTTGCTCCCAGCTATGCTGGGCCCGTCATCTTCCATATGACACCAGAGCAGCTAATCCTATGAAATCAAGAGGTGCTTTGTCACTTTGCTACACAGGTCCATTACATCATGAGGCTTAGTGTCTGGTGACATGAGGGTTGTTCACATGTTACACTGAACACTTGTACAGGGTGGGAAAATGGACACTTGTTGATTTGTACAGATCAGCTATTGTATACACATGTACACAGCTTATACACTCTTTTAGCATAACATGTGAACATCCCTATGGTGAGTACAGTCATACTTTTTTGGAGGAGAGCTGTCTGCGAAATTGATAAATGATGCTCTTGACCAGGGATCGCCAACCTGGTGCCCATGGGCACAATGACACCTGCTGGTCTTCCTCTGGTGCCCACAAAGCCTCTGGACTCCCCCACTCACTGTCCCTTGGGTCATGAGGTGGTGAGGGTGGTTACTTTTCTCTCTCTTGAAAAGAACAAAAGGAGGAAGTGATGCTCTTTCCCACTTCCTCGTTCAGTTTTATGAGCATCTTTCCCCTATGATTGCGAAGCCGTTGTTTAACATTGTCATTCCATTGGCATTGATTTCAGTAACAAAGAGAACAGGTTTTTTATTTTATTTTAATAATGTCCCTCCTCCTTTCTAGCATTCAGATTGGCCAGTGTCACAATAGCACAAACACTCGTTCGAGTTGTTGTCAACGCAGACAAATCACAAAAGATAGAGTGAAAATTAGATGAAAACAAATAAGCGTTCCAGGTAATAGGTCCACATAACCTTCTCACTCTAAGAATGAAAGAGAGAGAGAGAGAAATTACCATGCCCCCTTCACATCACTAATTGAGGCAGTGCATATTCCATCTGTAAGTCACTGACTGATGAGATGCTGAACATGAGGGTTCAGTCACATGCTACTAATTGGAAAAGGGCCATAGATCAACGTCAAAGCACATGCTTTTGTGTGTCGAAGGTCCCTTGTTCAATCTTGGGCATCTCCAGTGCAGAAAATCTGATACCTGGGTGATGGGAAACACCTCTTTCTGCTTGGGACTGGAGAGCTGCTTCCAGTCAGAGTAGACAATACAGCATTTGATAGTCATGGAGTCTGACCTGATATAAAGCAAATTCATGTGACTCCCCAAGCCTGAAATCTTTGGAAATCAATGGGAATTTAGCTCTTGAATTCAAGAGAGTCAGTGTGGTGTAGTGGTTAAGAGCGGTGGACTCATAATCTGGTGAACCGGGTTCGCTTCCCCGCTCTTCCACATGCAGCTGCTGGGTGACCTTGGGCTAGTCACACTTCTCTGAAGTCTCTCATCCTCACTCATCTCACAGAGTGTTTGTTGTGGGGGAGGAAGGGAAAAGAGAATGTTAACCGCTTTGAGACTCCTTCGGGTAGTGATAAAGCGGGATATCAAATCCAAACTCCTCCTCTTCTTCTTCTTTTTCTTCTTCTTCTTCAACATGAGCAGACCCATGCCCTAAAGGTATGCACCACCATATCTGAAGTGGATGCATTCCAGCAGGGGTACACCTAGCAAGGACCTGTCCCTGGCCACAACTTGAGAGACAACGGAGTGTGCCTCAAGGGGTGAAGTCAAACTGATGCGTTAGCAACACTGAAGTGACCACCCCAGGGTGTGCAAGCCTGGGCACTGTGAGAGGAGGTCCACCCTGCTCTTGGCCTTGCTAATGTGGTCAAATGAAAAGCGGAGCAATACATCTGGCCCCAGCTTGGCTGCAGCAGGTGCCAGAAGGAGGTGTACAAGACACCATCCCACCGTCTTAGGGACTCCACTCCAGATTTGTGTAGGGTGTACTCCTTAGACCTCTCTTCCACTGAAGATGTCCCGCAGGGCAGCAGAGGTTTGGGGTCAGATTTTTCCTTCTCCTAGATGGGCTACCTTCCCAGATTGACATGATATAAGGTAAATGGACCCCTGGCCATTAGGTCCAGTCATGGCTGACTCTGGGTTTGTGGTGCTCATCTCGCTTTACTGGCCGAGGGAGCCGGCGTACAGCTTCTGAGTCATGTGGCCAGCATGACTAAGCCGCTTCTGGCGAACCAGAGCAGCCCACGGAAACGCTGTTTACCTTCCCGCCGGAGTGGTACCTATTTATCTACTTGCACTTCATGCTTTCGAACTGCTAAGTTGGCAGGAGCAGGGACCGAGCAACGGGAGCTCACCCTGTTGCGGGGATTCAAACTGCTGACCTTCTGATTGGCAAGTCCTAGGCTCTGTGGTTTAACCCACAGCGCCACCCGCATCCCTGACATGATATATATGATATATATGGTCATAAATACATTGCATGCAAAGGCATAAGCCCTCACCCTTAAACCATGACTTCTGAAACAACCCTGGAAGTTGCCAAATGACAACTTCGTGCCCAAGGGACAGCTTGAACCCAGACCTTGCTTTGGCTCTCAGTCCATCTCATTATCTGCTGGATCACCTCGACTCTCGTGCCATCAATTCAGCCTGTTCCTGCAGAGCCGTCCCTACTCAGAAATCTTGGATGATACAAAATGACACACTTAGTCTGATTATGATTAGCCCCTGGCTTGTTCCCCAAAAGCTTCCAGAAGAAGACTCTGGCAGCTGGGATCTAGCCCAGAAATTGACGTTGTGTTTCTGAACCTTCTGCTGTACATTTAGATAAACCGACAGAGGCACCAACATGACAGCTGGGGGCTGCGAGGCTGTTGCAAGACACCCTGTGCGACGAAAACAGATCCAGTGGATACGTTTGACAAGATGGACTCAATGAAGTTTGCAACTGGCGAGGGGGAGTGGGGGATTGACTCCAGTCAATGCTACAGTCTCTTTACACCGCTGAAAGTTTAGCAAACAGAGAGACAAGGAGGTGGGGTGAGAAGAAACAGAGCAGAACCGCAAGAGGAAAACTTCCTTTTTTTGGAAAGCGCAGAGCGATGCCGGCTGTGATTCTGTGTGGGCTTAAGGCAGCTTTGTGCTTAAGCTTATGTAATGATGGATGATTTCTAATTCATATAGCTGCTAGCTCAAGCATAATAATTACCTTCCAGTCTGCTAAAACACATGGATACGTTCAGCTGCTACATCACCCTGGCAATATGTTGACGGTGGAGGAAAGGTGGAAAGAGTTGGCCATCGCCTACTCCAGGGATGGAGGAGCTCGGGCCTGGGACATCTTTTTTTCCAGACCGGGGGGGGGGGCACATTCCTTTCTGGGCAACCTTCCAGGGGCCATATGTTAGTGCTGAATGGAGCTAGAGGAAAGTGGGTGGAGCAAAAAATTGTGAATTTTACCCTTCTATGGTAAATAAATAATAAATAAATAAATTTTATTTGTATCCCGCTCTCCCCAGCCAAAGCCAGGCTCAGAGTGGCTAACATCATATAAATAAGACAATAAGCATAATACAATATACAATATGCAAATAAAATAACATTCAACATTCATTAAAACAATATAGAATAATATTAAATATCAGCATTTCAAAATTAAACAGAAATCCACTCAACAGTTACAATAAGTAATTTCTAAACTCCAATCAATAAAACAACAGCAAACCACAGTGCACGACATAATGCAATACAAAATGAGAAGCAGAGACTGGAGGGTGGGACAAGGCAGGTGGAAAGAGGCCGTGCCTGATGGAGTCTCTCCCCTCACAGTTCTTCCTCCAGGCACAGCTTCCTTATGAAGAATCCCAGGGCCAGGGGGTGGAGCAAGGCAGGTGGAAGGAGGCCTTGCCTGATGAAGTCTGGTTTCTGCACAAATTCACCCCCCCCCTGTATCTGGCATCCGGGCAAGCAAGATGCATTAGCAGAGTTCAAACAGGGGTGGAATTTGGTCTTTCAAATTTCAGCAGCGTCCTCAGTACTCTGCTCAGCCTCAGGAAGCCATCAGCACAGCAAAAAAAAAAACCATTCGGGCGCATGACCTGTCATGGAATTCTACTCAGTATTGATCCGGAGTAGATTCCAATGTATAGTTAGCAGAGTAAAAACTTAAACACATTGCAGGATTCCCCCAAAATAGACCAGAGGCAGTTGTGTTTCATCCAGCAGAGCTTTACTGCTACTGGAGGCAAATGAGCATAATAGTAAAAAATCCAATACATTCAGGATTGGCACTGTCCATAAGAAATCCAGTTGCAGCAGATTTAACTTAAACTTAAAATAACTTATAATAAGTATAAACCTTAACACTATAGCATACTATGTACAGAACACCACACCAGAAGGAAAAGAGATAGAAACAGAAAGTGTTTCCTATTTTTATAGCCAGCATGACCTTGACAGAAAGAGATAAGAGGTTTAAACCAGCTGTAGTCAACTTCTCTGAAGGAATAACCCAAACAATAACCCTCTGCTTGTTTCTTTCACACAGAGAAGCTTCCAGAACCCTCTTGAATTAATTAGAATAGGAAAGATCTCTGCACATCAGATCAAGGCTTTCTGTACCAAGAAATGCAAACTGACAGTGTGAGGCCAAAAACATGGTACCCCCCCCGTCCCCTTCCATTCTGCTCAGTTCAATTGTGATGCTCTGTGGCCCGCCCTAGGCTTAGCATCCAGTGCGGCAGAACCGGTTGACTTGCCCTAAATGTGCCTCTGGTTCCAGGACACTTCGTAGCCCAGCAAAAACACACAAGAGTATGAAGTGGTAGTAATAAGGAGCAGGCCCTGAGGTTCCCCACCTGTGCTCTAAGGCTTCCCTGCCTCTCCAAATAGACCCCAATCCTTTCCTGTGAAGGGGACGTCACGTGATTATGGGAAAGCAGGGATACTCACCTCCTCAGGCCTTACTGCTAGTGCATCTTCACTGAGCATGGATCTTGAACCCAAGATCATTCAGGGGTCCACAGTGTATGGAAACCTGCATGTATGGAACAGTACATCTGCAGGATCTGTATCTTCATCACCTTCAAACGAGGCATTTTGCCTGGTACAGGTGCCTTTGTATTTTGTGTCTTACCAATTTTTTTATTCCTTCACTACATTTCACATTCTATCAATTTTTAATGAACACAGTATGGATGTGTTACTTTTAAAAACACTTTTTTCCCCTTCTCATTTTAATTGGTTTTGCTGAGGTGGGAATGAAAAGGCAAGAGACAATTGCAATTAAGACAGTATGGGACAGTAATTGCGCCTGTATCAGAAAGGAACCTAGGAACAAGCAAAGGTGCCTTAAAATGAGTCAGGCTATTGGCCCATTTAGCTCAGTATTGTCTACACTGACTGGCAGCAGCTCTCCGGGATTTCAGATGGGATCTTCCACTAAGCTATGGCTGCTTCACAAAGCAAACTCCTTTAATGAGAATGGCAGAGATTATCGCTGCCCCCTTAAGCCCTGACACATTTAGGTGAGCAGAGGGGCCTTCCCCTATTACTGGGGCTCCACGACTCTGGTCAAGTCCTCCTAGTGGTGCAGCAATTAAAACCCCCCTGCTAATAATAATAATAATAATAATAATAATAATAATAATAATATATTACTTGTTCCCCGCCCATCTGGCTGGGTATCCCAGCCACTCTGAGTGGCTCCCAACAGAATATTAAAAACACGATAAAACATCAAACATTAAAAACTTCCTTAAACAGGGCTGCCTTCAGATGTCTTCTAAAGGTTATATTGTTACTCTCATCTCCTTGACATCTGGTGGGAGGGCGTTCCACAGGATGGGCGCCAAAACGAGAAGGCCCTCTGCCTGGTTCCCTGCAACCTCACTTCTTGCAATGAGGGAACCGCCAGAAGGCCCCCGGAGCTGGACCTCAGTGTCCGGGCTGAATGATGGGGGTGGAGACGCTCCTTCGGGTATACAGTACATTTGCAAAGCTAAGTATGGTTTCATATTGGATGGGGGGACCTGCGTGTTGGGATTCCTGCATTGCAGGGGGTTGGACTTGATGACCCTCTGGGTCCCTCCCAACTCTCCAATTCTATGATTCTATGACACAGGTTAACCTCAGAGGTGCTCCATATCCCTGAGCCGCAAGCTGAAATGGCATGCAACATCTGGAGAAGGCTGTGATCTGACTGTGCTTTGTGTTCTGATCCGCAAGCAAGTTTGGGAGTGTCATGTTAGGTTGATCCCTTGTGAAAAGTAGATTCCTCCCCTACCCCTAGTGTCCTTTACAAAGAAGAATATGCTGTGAGATTCGGTTCTCAATCAACGGCAAACCTACCCAGTTCTTACTTCTCAAAACAATATGTTGACTGAAACACAGCCATCCTTTGAATTTTGCACTTTGCTGAATTTTGCAGTTCTCTGATGTGTGTGCAAAAATGTGCTAAGGCGTGCATGAAAATCTGCATGTTTTTGAAAGCTACATGCAAAAAATGTATTTTATTGGGGGAAACAGCTTTGCTAAAATATGGATATTGGGAGAAACCCATGCTAAAACGCTGATAAGGAGGGTTTTGTTTTGTTTTTTGCAAGATGATGTGGAGATGTGGAGTACTGATTTTAAGATTGGTAAAAAGAGAAACCAAGGGGGGGGGGGATATGAAATTGACAGATCTGGCCATCCCTAGGCAGGATTTATGGAAGGGATCACACCTCTTCCTTCCATTAGTAAAATTAGCCAGTGCGTGGCGGTAAGAGGTGAGAGATCTGAAAACAACAAACAGGCAGAGGAAATTCAGCCAGCAACAGTATGAGCTGTCAAAGAAAGAGCCCTTGATACTATGGAAATAGGGGTATTTTACATTTTGTGTGTGTCAAGCGCGAGATACGAGAGCTGGCGTTAGAAACTTCAAGGCAGAGGCGTGCAATGATTAGATGCATCCTTTGATGTAATGTGTTGTGCTGGCAATAATCTTATATTCGAGCCCATTTAGGTGTGAAGAATCCTTGGCCTGAAAACTCCTCCGTGTCAGGACTCTGTTAATAAATAGATGCCGTGTGAAGACTGCAATTGGCTGCATGTTTCTCTCTCCGTCTTCCCTTGCGCTCCCGTTACTTGTCAAACAGTTTTTGAAAGTACAAAGACTCCCCCCACCCCTTTCTCAGCCATTATATTAGGCTGTTTTGCTGACATATTTTCTGTGTCAGGAGCCTTGGATCTGTGTTGAAAGATGGCATGAGGAGAACATCTCCCCGCCCCCAATACACATGCACACTGCTTATTTATTTGGGGTGGGGTGGGGGAATTTGCACATGCAATGATCACGGGTAGAACCGGAAAAGGGAGCAGCATGTTCAAAACATACACTGTGTTCACCAGAACCTCTTCACATGCAAACAGTCCTTAGTTCAATCATCAAGCATCTCTGAGTATGGCTGGGAAAGACCCCTGTCTGCTTCTCCCAGTCAGGGCAGACAACCTTGGACTAGATTGCTAAAAACTCTTTGTCTTGGTATAATGCAGCTTGCCAGGCCCCAATGGCTTTGTGGGTAAAAGTGTGTGTGTGTGTGTGTGTGTGTGTGTGTGTGTGTGAAAGAGAGAGGCATGCAGAGATTGGAGATTGATGGACCAATGCTCTGACTTGGTCTAAGAGCATGAGGCCTCATGAGGAACGGTTGAAGGAGCTGGCTATGTTTAGCCTGGAAAAGGGAAGATTTAAGAGGAGATATCATCACAATCTTCAAACATCTGAAGGGCTGTCACATGGAGGATGGAGAAAACCTGTTCTGGAGGGTAGGACTTGAACCAGTGGTTTCAAGTTACAGTGGTACCTCGGGTTACAGACACTTCAGGTTGCAGACGCTTCAGGTTACAGACTCTGCTAACTCAGAAATAGTACCTCGGGTTAAGAACTTTGCTTCAGGATGAAAACAGAAATCACGCGGCGGCAGCAGGAGGCCCCATTAGCTAAAGTGGTACCTCAGGTTAAGAACAGTTTCAGGTTAAGAACGGACCTCCAGAACTAATTAAGTTCTTAACCTGAGGTACCACTGTACAAGAAAAGAGATTCTAGCTAAACATGTGGAAGACCTTTCTGACAGTAAGAGCTGTTTGACAGCTGAACGATCTCCCTCTGAAGGTTGTGGACTCTCCTTCCTTGGAGATTTTTAAGAGAGGTTGGATGGCCACCTGTCATGGATGATTTAGCTGAGATTCCTACATTGCAAAGGTTGGACTAGATGATCCTCGTGGTCCCTTCCTACACTACGGTTCTATGACTGTGTAGAAGCTCTAAGGCATCTTCTTGCATTCCTATGTATATGTGCACAAAACAATTGTGTATATCATAGAATTGTAGACCTCCTATCCTCCTGAGAAGGTGTTTTCTCCCTTGCAAAATCTGTTGCAATGGTCCCTCCTATTTTTTTTTCTGTTTGCAAATAGGGTAGATATTTTACAGAGGCCATTTGGGTTCAGACAACCTCTTTATTTAAGCATTCATTCTGATTTGCTTGCACAAAGTTTGCACAGAAGTGAAATTGTATCTGGTGTTTACGGAGTATTCATATTTGTGGGGTGGTTCTGTGAAAATGAGCATTTGTCCTACTAGTCAGTCGCTTTCCAGACTGTAACAAGTTTGATATGTGCCTGAATTCCTCCCACAAAACAGTGACAGTCTGGAGGTGCATGTACACGTTTCCTTAATCCAAAATCCCTGCAATATTTCAGGGGATACCTGGGTTGCAGCTCCTGGTGGGGAAGTTGCAGTCCAGAACATATGGAGTCAAACTAGTTGATGAAAGCTCCTCTAAGGTTTGGTTTTATGCTTCCTTTTGCTGTAGGCTTGGATGGGAGTGGAAGCAGGGCTGGATTTAGGGTGGATGAGGCCCTAAGCTACTGGAGGTAATGGGGCCCTTTATATGTCCAGCTGTCCTTTGTCAACAACAAATTGTCGCTGTTTTTTGTGTGTTGAATATATGCTATATGGTAATTTATGGACCTAATAGTTATCTAAAACCATTTGCACATGTTGACTTGCAACCCGTTCATGCAGAATGTAGGCACCCTATATATAGAAATGCACAAACCAGTGATATTTTAGGGAGCAGACTAGCAGGTGGGGCCAATAACTTACTGTACATCATAGGAGCCTACACAACACAAAACACTGTTGCTGTATGTAGGTTTTATTCTATTTTTTTATCTTATATTTTGGAAATGTACATCCAGTTTTCCCCCCCTTTAATTTGTTTGGGGGCCCTCAAGAGAGTGGGGCCCTAAGCTATAGCTTGTTTAGCTTATACGTAAATCTGGCACTGAGTGGAAGCATGCGCATTTTGAAATCTTTCCTTTTGCTGTAATTTGTGATGGGATTGAAATCTCCGTAATACTTTCCCAGCACTTTGCATTGTTGCCATCAGTTTGCATCCTTCGTGCCCTTCTCGCTTGCAGGGTTCATGCCAAAATGGACTCCCTGTATCCACGAGAGGCTTACACTGCAAGGAGAAATTCATAAATCAAAGGCGTCGCTTTGGAAATCAGCAAAGCTTTCCTTGCTGCGCCTTCTGGAAATCAACTTCTCCAGCACAGCTGAGCTCTGTCCAACGACGCAGAGAAAGGCGCTTGGTGTTGTATTGAACGTAGCACTGAAAGGGATACTTGACCTTTGACATGGTTTTGCCAGTCAACCCGGGATGGCATTAAAGCATATTCTTCCCAAGGCTGCCCTGTGCATAATGCAATCAATATTCTTTAATTACAGGATGATGTTATTGATTCCAATTAACCAAAATTGCCTGCCTCATTCATTTACAGTTCATGTGTGTTCCTAGGGACAGGATGATTTAGTGAGATGGCTTTGGCTTGGCACGTCGGGGGAGAGACATGCCTGTTTCAAAAAATACTCTCTTAGACCCTCGGCTTCTGATAAGCCGTTGCTCCCATGATAGATGGATAACTTATTGTGTATAAACATATATTTTTAAAAATAATAGTAATAATAGTAAATTATGTAAGGGTGCGCCTGAATGTGCAAGACGGGTATCCAGAGAAAACAGTGCATTTTAAAATGGACATATATTTGAGATTATGGTGGGAACCTGGCTACATTAATGGCGCATTGAAATATATTTTGGAACTGATATTTTTCACTCCCAATAATGTGTCAGATAATCTTTTTTGTTGTTGTTCCTTGGAGGGGTGCTGTGTCTGTTCAAAGGGTCTTAAATAGGGAGGCTTATGAGCATATCCATCAATTTATTTGAAGACAAGAATCTTGGTTATATTGAAACACTAATCCATAATGTATAATACAATCTGCACTTGGAAATCATTTTTCACCAGCTTTCTTGCTAATGTTAAACTGCAGGTAACTGGGGATTAATGGCCTTTTAAAATCTTCAAAAGGCTGCATATTAATTCTTATCAAATGATGATTTTTCAAAACAGCCACACGGGGAAGAATTTCTCTATTAACCCCTGAGCTGATTGCTCCCCGCGCATGGTGTGCTTAATTATTTCTATTTTAAATGGAAAGCCGCTGTCCTGCGTGGAGGAAACCATGAGGCATACTTCAAACAAGCACTGTTTCCAGAAGAGAGCATGTAGGAGTGTGCTTGAAATACAAAGGTGATGTCCTAATTGGGAATATTCAACTATGGTGGGGTTCATCTTCGCTGCATGGGGCTGCCCTTGAGGGCTGGCATGAAAGCTAGTGCAAAACTGCTTACTGGGGCAGGATATTCCCACTATTTATGTCAGTGTCGAAGGAATTGCCCTGGCTTCCAGTTAGACAACAGGCTACATCTGAAGTGCTGGTATACGAACCTCTGCAGAGCTTGGGACCAGGATACCTGAAAGATCACCTCACCATTTATACCTCCATTTTGCAGGTCTCCTGCAGATACAATCTTATCAGATGGTTCATTGTGCACAATATAGGAATCAGGCTTTTAAGTATTGTGGCACCTGCCCTTTGAAATTCCCTCCCCTTGTGTGTCAGACAAATTGGTGTTGTCTTTTTGCACTGTTGGATTTAGGACATCAAGTCAAGGGGGGTGCAAAATAATGATTATAATGATGGTAAGCCTATATTTATACAGTTACCGACTGAGGAGCGGGCAGCGCTGTGGTCTAAACCACTGAGCCTCTTGGGCTTGCTGATCAGAAGGTCGGCGGTTTGAATCCCTGTGACGGAGTGAGCTTCCGTTGCTCTGTCCCAGCTCCTGCCAACCTAGCAGTTTGAAAGCACACCAGTGCAAGTAGATAAATAGATACCACTGTGGCAGGAAGGTAAACGGTGTTTCTGCATGCTCTGGCTTCCGTCACGGTGTTCTGTTGCGCCAGAAGCGGTTTAGTCATGCTGGCCACATGACCCAGAAAGCTTTCTGTGGACAAGCACCGGCTCCCTCAGCCTGAAAGCAAGATGAGCGGTGCAACCCCATAGTCGCCTTTGACTGGACTTAACCATCCAGGGGTCCTTTACCTTTACCTACTGAGAAGATCCGTTACAAAGCAACTGTACCAAAATGAATTACTGTGAAACTAAGAGCTACTGCAGAGGCGGGGGTCAAATTTTGTCCTCACCATAGGAGCCAACTCCTAGTGGCCGAGGTCCTTTTGGCCCCCACAATAAAAATATTTGAGGGGGCTGCCCCCCAAAGTTGTTGGGCATTGCCATTCAAATTGTGTGTGATTGATTTTGCATGGTAGGGGTTACCTGCCGCCCCCCATATTTTATTCAAATTGGTCCTCACTCAGGGTGGCATATTACCAAAATCCGCCCCTGCTTTTTGGCACCTTCCTCTTCCAACAGGTGTTTTCAGTGGAGATCTTTCCCAGTACTGGAATTGTTTTTTGATGTTTAAATTGTTTCGTCATTTGTCCGCTTGCCAGCTGGAATTGAGAATTCTCAAAATGTTCTAAGCTACCCTGTGCCCCTCCAGCAAGGGCAGGGAACCTTAGTAGACCCACCAGATCTTCTCATGCAGCCTGCAAGGATGTAGGGCACACCTGTCCTACACCTGACATCCTAGATTGCACTTGGAACAGGGCTTCTCAAGACCCTTTCCAAGTGCTACATACAAGGATGCTTTCAGGCCAGTACCAAGTACCAAGCGGTACTAGCAAAGTACCACTTCCTTGTCCCTTTCTGGCACTGCCGTAGCCCTCTCCCCAATCCACACTTTTCCCTCCCTAATCTATGCGTTTTTGTACACATTGTTTGGTTGGAGAAGTGTGCATTTTGAATGATAGCTGTGTTTCGGTTCCAAGATTGATTTGATAAATTCAAATCCAAACCCACCAAGTGTCCCGAAAATAAACGGGGCATATTGTTTCTCCACAGGAGATCATGGCAGCCATTTTGGGTGCTGCGATCTTGTACCCTAAACAAACACCGCTTTTGGGGGGCCGCGATCTCACACGGCACCCAAACATGCACGTTTTTGTAGTTACGCGAGATATATATATATAAAAGCATTTTTGGGGATGAGATCACAGTGTGGATCACATGACTCGCCTGGGAGTGCATCCTGGAAGACACGCATCCCTAATTTTTACCTGAAAAATTTGGGCGGGATGCAAATCAGGTAGTTTCTCATTCTAAATAACGGTAATAATAACAAAAGTTTCTTCCCCATCTTGGACATAGCTCAGTTTGTTAGAGTGTGGTGCTGACATTGCCAAGGTTGCTGGTTCAATTCCCATATGAGACAGCTGCGTAGTCCTGCATCACAAGGGACTTGATGATCCTCAGGTCTGTTCCATCTCTACAATTCCACGACTCTATGATCTTCAGCTCCACCTTTCCCTTGCTCCTGATGGAATGGCTGGTGTAGATACCTGTTGTGGGCTGAGCCTAATGGAACTTGCTTTTCAGCTGAGCCTGGGCAGAGGCCCTGCACTCCCAAAGACCTGCCTCTCACCATCTGTTCTGTGGTAAAAACAACAACCCTTAGTTCTTTGCCTCATGTTGCCTCGTGCGTGGCAAACCTACGGGAAGGGTAGTTCCATTTGGCCAGCTAGAACAGATCCTGGAGGTTTTAATCCATCTTATCTTTCCATCCAACCATCTCTTTTGTTTGCAGCCTTCGTTTCTGCGGTGTGCTGCAACCATTTAGCTGATTACCGAGATGAAAGGAGACGCACAGCAGTGAATTCCACTCTTCCATTGATCTTGCTGGGAATTAGTTAAAAAAAAAGAAAGAAAGAAAGGGGGGAAGTGGGAAAAAATCAATTGAAGCACCTTGGTCACTGGCCAGAAGAAGCATAGATTCAAGCAGTGCAGACTTTACAGCACGGAGGGGGAAGGTCTGTTTAAATGGCAGCATTGATAACAGACATGAAGGTAATGGGTATTGTGGAGAAGCAGTTATGATATTGACAGAAACACACATGGGGTTAGATAAGAACAATCCAGATAAAGATGTTCTCTGCAAACTGAGACAGCAAAGTGAAGAGCCGTAAATGGTTTTTTAAAAAATATTTCCCAGGTAGGACTGCTATATATAGATAGATATATTTCGTAACTCAGTGGCACTGCCATTAAAAGCAATTGATTCGGTCTGTTGATAATGAGGCTTCACAGCCCAGGGTGCGTGTGTGGAGGAGAGAAAAGATGGAGTGTAACTTGTTTGGGTCAAATTGCAAAATCATTTGCTATTGGACACAAAATCGGTGTAAATATAATAACGATTGACAAGGGGTTGTTGCCATTCATGAAAAGAAGTCTAGCTAAGGAGGGTTGGTGAGAAGCCTTGTTGCAGATATCCTGTGAATATCCTCCCCCGAAGAGGTAAGAAAAGCAATGGGCAATAGAAATGGCCAATTGAGTCTATCTCACTTACTCATTTGTTCGCCTGTAAGGCCACATTGGGATGTGGGTAGCGCTGTGGGTTAAACCACAGAGCCTAGGACTTGCTGATCAGAAGGTTGGCAGTTCAAATCGCCGCGACATGGTGAGCTCCCGTTGCTCGGTCCCTGCTCCTGCCAACCTAACTGTTCAAAAGCATGTCAAAGTGCAAGTAGATAAATAGGTACCGCTCCGTCGGGAAGGTAAATGGCATTTCTGTGTGCTGCTCTGGTTCACCAGAAGCGGCTTAGTCATGCTGGCCACATGACCCGGAAGCTGTATGCTGGCTCCCTCGGCCAATAAAGCGAGATGAGCGCCGCAACCCCAGAGTCGTCCACGACTGGACCTAATGGTCAGGGGTCCCTTTACCTTTACCTTGAAGGCCACATTCACACCATGAAGCATTGTGGTTTAATAGGCAATCCTTCTTCACAGGGGACTCTGGAAATTGTAGCTCCATGAGGGGAAATAGGGGTCAAATTGCAGCTCCCAGAATTCTTTGGGGGAAGCCATGACTGCATCGTAGTGCCTTAAATGTGTGGTGTGTGGACGAGGCCCAACTTTGTGCCATCCTGTGTCTGCATCCATCTGCAATGTAATAAACTATCAATCTGGAAATTGTTTAGACTGAGCCTACATGTGTGAATGACAAGGTATCAGAGAGAGAACTAGCGGGATACATTCTTGCTCCTGCTCTTCACTGTGCATCAGAAAATAGTTGGAGAAAGCAGGATCCGATCAAGTCTTTAGTGTAATCCCTGTAACATGTAGGGTGACATATTATATACATAAGAGTCGAACCATGGAGACAGGAGTAGGGACCAGTCAACATCCTCCTAATCCCCTTTTATGAATGAATTCTGTGCATGAATAAGGATTTGATATTTGTTTTAAAAGAAACTCCTCAGCTTTCCTTGTCTTGTTCTTGTTCTTATTCAACAAATGTATACACCTCTTCACAGCTTAAAGCCATGGAAAAACAGAACACCTCAAAATGCAAGTGCCAAGAACAACAAATTCAATCCAGCAAGCTCCAAAACAATAAAACTGTCCACAAAAAACTCTAAAAACAATGGAAGCATTTCATAAAATATAAAATTGCTCTTCTGTAAACGATTGGGATGCATCTCAGAAAAAAGCCTTCTTACACAGCAATGTCCTCAGTAGTCACTTAAAAATAACTAGGCTAGGCGCCTGCCTGGTTTCAGCTGGTATTTGAATGCATAAATGCTCAAGGGAGATGACACGCTTTAGGATTCAATTATTGCAATGTGTTGTATGTGGGGCTACTCTTTGCTCCCACAGGTGCAAAATGCTGCGGCTAGACTGTTGATGGGAACAGACTATTGCCAGCATATAACTCTAGGGCTCAAAAGTCTCCACTACCTACTATTGGACCAGGTTCAAGGTTCTTGCATTAATTTACAAGGCTCCTAACAATTTGGGTCCAGGACACTTCAAGGACGGCCTAATCCCTTATATCCCTGCCTGATCACTGAGGTCTTCAGGGGAGTCGCTGTTAATGGTCTTCTGTAGGTCACATGCACAACACCCAGAATCGTGGGTTTTGTGCTGTTGCCAAATTTCATGGAACTCCCAGTTGAAGTCAGGCACACCCTTATGAACTTGGGTACATACTGAAGACTTTAAAAATAAAATAAATTGCAGCAGGCATTTCAGTCAGTGTTTGCTTTTTGTAGTTTTGACTGATTTTTCTTTTTTGTCTTGTAACTTTATAAACTGCTCAAAGACTATTATGGTTTTGTGGCATATAAATTGTTTAAATAAACAAAGAGGCACAGGTGAACATCTTTGCTGAGCTTTTGTAGACAGATTTCTAGTTTCTTTTAACTTGAAGCATAGAATGATATCCTGAATCTGCAAACCAACTAAATCTCAAATATTTCAGTTTTCAAGGCAGATCTAATTTGTGCATTTTCTGGCTTTTGGGAGTTGAGCAGGTATTCTAAACTTGAAACGTGAAATTGCATCCTGAGCTGAGTTGTATATTTCCAGGAACAACAACTCGCTTCCACTGGAGAGATGCCATGATAATTATTTCCTTTGGTCTCCACTCTAGAGTTAGTTTATGGCCGATATGGATCCACGAGAGAAGTGCCAAGAGGGATTAATTAAGCCAGCAAGCAATAACAAAGGGAAGAATACAGGGAAAGGTCATTATCAGAGGATTTGCCCACAGGAGGGAAAGTGGTATGAGTGAAAGAATTGGAAGAAGTTTCAACAGATCTGGCTGGGTCAACTGCCTGAGGAGCAGCACACCGGGTGACTGCTCTGTTGCCCAGATGGGCTCTCAAGAGCGTTGGCAGAGCCACTAAAAATGAGGTTCACTAGCTTGTAAGAAAGGAAGAACCAGGCCACGGAATGCTAAATATGAAAGGGGGAAATCCCACAATTTATAGAAGCATGTTAGATACATATGGGAATCACCATGTATCATTTCAGTTTGCATGTATGGAATATATGGAGAGGAACCTTGGAGAGGTGTGGCTGATCAAGTCCATTTCACCCTCATCGTTTTGGCTTATGAAGTCAACTGGCCTGGGTTTGCAGAGCTCAGTTGGCAGTAAACCATTGAAGGTGTATTTGAGAAAGCATTGTGTCCCATCTGTACCGAAGGTGGTGGCAGCACAGTTTCTTCTAGAGGAGGAAAGCATATGTGGACTTCTTTGTAAACAGCTGTCACCTGGTTTCAAACATGCCTTCTTGAGGCAAGGTCTTGAGCAGGGTGGAGGTGGTCTCCCAGCTTCAAGTGTTCCTCAATTAATCTGATTATGTAGATTAAGGTAGTCATTGTGGTGCCCTTCAGCTGTTGGAGAGTCATTCTAGCGACGGCTGATGGGAGCTGTCATCCAGAGCAGCTGGTGGACACCATGTTGACTGCCACTGATCTAGACCCTTTCCAGATGAGTTTTTGCCCTCATGTTGGGACTAAAACTGACTCGCTCACCCTAGTGTGGATAATCTACTCCAAGAGATGGAATGGAGGTGATTCTTCCCCTTCCACAGTTTCCAACAGTATTCAGAAACATTACCAACTCCAGCTGTGCAGGCAAAGCACAGCCACCATTGCAAGTTGCCCTCTCCTCCACAAATTTTGTCTAATACTCTTTTAAAAGCCATTCAAGTTGGTGGCCAGCACTGCTTTCCTGTGGGAGAGAGATCCATCGTTTAACTACACACTGAGGGAAGACACTTTTTCTTACATCTGCCTTAAATCGATTCCCAAAGATTCCCTCCTACCAGGGAGCTCTGGGAATTATAGCTCTGTGAGGGGAGTTGGAGTCTCCTAACCGCACTCAGCACCCTTAGCAAACTGCAGCCCCCGGGATTCTTTGGGTGGAGCCATGGCTGTTTAAAGTGGTATGATACTGCTTTAAATGTACAGTGCAGACAGAGGCTTGGGAACCCCTGTCTGTCCTCCACCCAGGCTAGCCAGAAGCATAACCCAGAGTTCAAGGACCCATTCCAGCCAGGCAAAAACACTCAAGGAGGTTTCAAATAGGGTTGGTGAGGGCTGTGATGTGGGGAGAGGGTACGTGTCTGAGGAAGCACATCCTAAGAACCAGTTAGTTAGGCACTTAGGGATAAATTTTGTCCTCAGCCCTGAGGTACCTCACCTCTGATACACAGATTTTACTGCTTATTTAATATTAAGGATTATTTAATTTTTGCAAGCTGCCTTTAATTTTCAGATCACACTTTTTTGCTCTGCAGCCCATTCAGACATTTCTAAGTTGCATCTCAATATCACAGGTCACAGATGTGGTTACTGTCAGAAGCAGGATGTCTTGGGTCCCACTTATGGGCTTCCCTAGAGGTATCTGGCTGGCCATTGTGAGCACAGGATCCTGACCTCAATAGCCCTTTTGCTTGACTGAGCAGGGATTTGCTTATGTGGTTGTGCTCTTAAAAAAAAAACCCTTTAAACCAGTTGCGCAAAACTCTACTGCAATAGATATCCTTTGAATGTTCCAGCCATCCTATAGTAACTTGTTTTCTGTGGCTTAGTCCCATTGCTGGGTGGTGATTTTGTGTGAAGGACCCACTGGATTTGGCCCTGGCCAATTGGTTCTGAGCTGCTAAGGATTACATTGCCATGGGATGAACCTACAGAAAACCATTGTCGACTCTTTCAGTCTGCATAGAGCTTCCAGGAGTCAATTCTTGCTTGCAATTGCATGCATGCAAACCATGCCTATCTCATTTTGCATACCTGGAAAGGAAAAAAGAGAGCCTCACTTAATCTGTGATACGATTTCCCTAGAACATTTACCTTCCAGGGTGTAACACGAACCAACATTTATACGTGTAATTGGTGCAACAGGCATAATACGACGAGCTATGGAAGTGTTCATTAATTACGACCGATCTATAATAAGATCTGCTTTGCAGAGGAGGTATAAATCCATCTCTCTCAGCATTCAGTCCTCAGAAGCAGCATTCGGAACAGGAGGACTATTTTTCATCTTGTGGTAACCTTTCAGTTTAATGGTCGGACATGGTGGGGGCCAAATTTATGCCTTGAATAAGAGCTTGGATGTCGGTGTTTCTTTGCCCAGGGATGAATGTGCTCGGTTTTTTTGTTCAGCGAAGTGTTAGAAATCTTGTGTGCTCTGGTCTCTCTGGTGTGCAATAGGAAGATTTTTGCAGCTCTACAGATGCCATTATCCGCTTGGCATTTGAAGTAGTGCCTTTGCCTTAAGTGCAACAGACAATGACCTGACTTAAAGTTCCAAGTCATGTTTTATATTGGATACTTCTAGGGTGATGCAAATTCTGTCTGCTTAGGTGCACTCAAGGTGTGCTGGCCAAATCTTCCACTGTGTATGATTCAGTCTGGCCAAGGCCAAATCTACTCTGAAGAATTGCTATTAAGTTGCCTGACAGAGATGCAAGTTTCTCCCCCTGGATAGAGTAAGTCCCATTAAACTCAGTGAAATTAACTCTGAGGGACGTGCATAATATTGCCCTATAAGAGAATGGGTGGGTGGGTGGGTGGGGCTTCTGTGAATGACATTTAGTGTGACATGCTGGTCTACCAGTCAAACAGCTGCAGTTCCATAATGCAACAGTGTGGGATGTAACCCACTGGGAGCAGTCAAGTACAACATTCCTTGTTTTGCTAGAGTGGACATGCAAGGGAATGGTCCAGCAAGTCGAATTTCCTGTTCCTCCTGGCCTGGAGCATCCTTCCTTGCATGTGACTAGTAGGTTGGCGTGACCTTACCTGACCTAACAAAAGGTCCAGTCACACTGCCATTTCTCTCTCTTCGGTCTCGCTTTTCGTCCTGTGAACTTCCAGTACTGCTGGCTGCCAGCCAAGCAGCTCCCCAGGTTATCTTCCATGTGGGGTAAACCTGTCTGTACATGTTTATAACTTTAAGCCTAATGTCTGCCTTCAGGGATCACACTGTACTCTCCCTGATGGTGAGTAAACCTACTTTTTGTTACTTATGAATAAGACTGTGGTGTCTTCATTCTTTTAGGAGGGATTCAAAGGGGTCTCACCAGGAATATTAGAACATATCTCAATCTGGACAAGCCAGATTGAATTGTTTATTGTCTTAAGAAACTCACACGAGTTTGCAACCAGTTTTCTGCTGTGTAAGAAGGGGAATGCACTCTGCTAAGTGAACAAACCTGCTAGTGCAAGTTAGGAAGGATATTAATAAACAATATATCCTCTCCTGCCACCCTCGACATTCCCACAAACAGTTCCTCCAGTGTGAAAGGAATGCAAGAAAAATGGCGCAGAAGCACTAGCATTACAATCAGGAAAACTAATGCAATATTTCCAAAATATGAATGCACCTCCAACCTGGTATTCTGATCCCTACATCACTCTTGACTTTGATCACACCTTGCAACGTTATATCCTCCGTGGTACAGAATACATCTGGTTGTGCAAAACAGTTTAATGGTTTCTGGGGAGGGGGGGTAATGCAAGATTTCTTTCTTCTTTTCAGTGCCACTGGTGTCGATAGCAGTAAGCTTTGACACAGAATGGTATTGCATTTACAATTCTAAAGAATGAGAAACACTGACATTTGAAAGCATGCAGCTTAAGTTCCATGGGGAATAGAGGCCGATGGTATGTACTGAGTTGTTGTATACACCATCAATGCAACTGACCTTTGAAACAACGATACTATTGTCACCTCACTTGCTCAGGCTGGTCATAGCATCATAGAATTGTAGGTCAGATGTCGATAATCAGGCTCACTGTGCTCATATCTGGGAAGCCTGTTTTGGGTATCATCCTTGTGAAATCTTTGGGTTGTATTCAATAAGAGTGAACCTATTACAATTAATGTACCCAAGTTAGTCATGGCCATTGATTTCCACGGGTCTACTCGGAGTATGATGAATGTTGAGCAACAGCTCCTTGCTTGCATCTTTCAAGTGCCCAAAGTGGTTTTTTTTGTTGTTGATGATGTTGCAAAAGCAGTTTCCCACAGGGTTCTCACAGCATCAAAGGCTCAAATTATCTCCACAAGATTAGTAAAGGGTTAGCATTTGGGAATTTGGGGAGGGGAGGGTAAGAAAGAGCTTAGGACAGAGATTGGTAACTGTTCAACGTGCAGACACAAAAAGATACCTTTGTTTCAGTTCACGTATCACTTTGAAGTGACAATTCACTCTCCAAAATAAAATACAAAACAAAGATAAGAATGAAATCAATTAACACCCATTTATTTCCCTTTGAGAATCATTGAGTAGGTTTTAATGAATTGAGTTTTTGAGATACTGCTTTTAGAGTGTGTGTGTGTGTGTGTGTGTGTGTGTGTGTTTTGATAATGTTGAAGTATATTATAGGTTTAAAAAAATCCCTTCCAGTACCACCTTAGAGACCAGCTAAGTTTGTTCTTGGTATGAGCTTTTGTGTGCATGCACACTTCTTCAGATACACTGAAACAGAAGTCACCAGACCCTTATATATAGTGAGAGGGTGGGGAGGGGTATTACTCAGAAGGGTGGTGGTAATGGGTGATTGGCTGAAAGGTGTGGTAAACCTGTTGACTACTGTTAACAATACTAATACTAATAGTAATACTAATATTAATACTGTAGGTTAGAAAAATTCCTTCCAGTAGCACCTTAAAAAGGTAAAGGGACCCCTGACCATTAGGTCCAGTCATGACCGACTCTGGGGTTGCAGCACTCATCCCACTTTATTGGCCGAGGGAGCCGGTGTACAGCTTCCAGGTCATGTGGCCAGCATGACTAAGCCACTTCTGGCGAACCAGAGCAGTGCATGGAAACACTGTTTACCTTCCCGCCGGAGCGGTACCTATTTATCTACTTGCACTTTGAGATGCTTTCGAACTGCTAGGTTGGCAGGAGCAGGGACTGAGCAACGGGAGCTCACCCCGTCATGGTGATTCGAACCGCCGACCTTCTGATTGGCAAGTCCTAGGCTCTGTGGTTTAACCCACAGCGCCACCCACGTCCCTCCAGTAGCACCTTACAGACCAACTAAGTTTGTTATTGGTATGAGCTTTCATGTGCATGCACACTTCTTCAGATACACTGAAGCAGAAGTCACCAGACCCTTATATATAGTGAGAGGGTGGGGAGGGGTATTACTCAGAAGGGTGGTAGGCATGGGTGATTGGCTGATAGGTGTGGTAAACCTGTTGACGACTGTTAACAAATGCAATTGGTCTTACGGGAAAAAGCAAGGGGTGGGATGGCTAAAAATAGCTTTATCATGTGTAATGAGATAAGAATCCAATGTCTGTATTTCAGACCAGGTCTCTCCATGGTTTTAAGTTTGGTAATAAGTTGCAATTCAGCAACTTCTCTTTCCAGTCTATTTCTAAAAATAGACAATAGAAAACAATAGAAAATATTGTTTCTATGAGGAGCTCAGATTAACATACTGCTCCACTTCCTGTTTTCCTCACAACAGTCCTGTGAGGTAGGTTAATCTGAGTGATAGGGACTGGCCCAAGGACACCCAAAGAGATGCATAGTTGAGCAGGGATTTTATCAGTAATGGAGAAACATCCCCCAACTCCTCTCCCAAAACGCTGAAGTGGCTGCTGAACCTTATGTTGCAATCAGGCACCTAAAATTAACTGCTTGCTGCCTCCTTAAAGATAACCCAACTACTAGTTTCCAGCCTACTTCTCTTAGATGAGAAGAAATCTTGTTACCGGCCTGCATTAACAGATGCACCAGGGAGCTCTACAGAACCCTATTAATAAACCTGTTCAGTTACCAACACTGTGCAGAGACTGATTTAAAGTCAAGATTTACAACAGAAAGCCAACTTCTGCAGCCGAGTTGTCAGAGGGTTTAGTTTCATTCCACATTGTGGAGGGAACATTTCAATTTCAGACACCTGGACTCATGCAAGGATCAGAACATAGGTATGTGGATAAGTCTGAACGATCCGATGTAAGCATTGATTGAACAATATTACTTACGAGGCTGCCTTCTGCCTTCGCTTTTTGAAAAACACCACAAAGCTGCCCAGAACAGCTTGAAACTCTGGGCTCGATCACAGCCACATTTGCCCTTGCCACTTTCTCCCGAGGAAACCTGATCTTTAGCTCTGAATTGGAACAAATGGCAGTTGGGTTTTCCATGGATTGTTGTTTGTTCCGATTTAGCGCTAAGGAGAGTGTTTTCTGGGGGAAGCACGAGAACCTTTTACGCTTTAATCAAGGTTTGTATGTATTATAGAATTTGCTACCTGCTTAGATTGTAGCTTTGCTGTCTAAAGCAGCATTTATATATATTCTGCCTCTCCTATTTCATAGAATAAAACTTCATATAATAAAGCTTTTTTTATTCCTCTGTGTGAGAGCTTCTTGTGGGCATAGGTTAAAGGGTCATAGAAGCCAACTCCTAGGGACCAAGCTCCCTTCAGCCCCCAATAAAATATTTGAGGGGGCTAGGCCCCCACAAAGTTGATAGGCATTGCCATTCAAATGGTGTGTGTCATGTCTTGTGATCTTACCTGCCCCCCCATATTTTATTCAAGTTGGCTTATTTATGTCACAACTCCAGCAAAAGATACTAAACCTCTCAGCAGTGTGTATATGAACTAGTGCGTATATGAAGCCAGTGTGTTGTAGTGGTTAAGAGCAGTGGACTTGTATTCTGGTGAACCGGGTTCGCATCCCTGCTCCTCCACATGCAGCTGCTGGGTGACCTTGGGCCAGTCACACTTCTCTGAAGTCTCTCAGCCCCACTCACCTCACAGAGTGTTTGTTGTGGGGGAGGAAGGGAAAGGAGATTGTTAGCCGCTTTGAGACTCCTTGGGGTAGTGATAAAGCAGGATATCAAATCCAAACGCTGCTGCGTCTTCTTCTTCTTCTTCTTCTTCTTCTTCTTCTTCTTCTTCTTCTTCTACTTCTTCTTCTTCTTCTTCTTCTTCTTCTTCTTCTTCTTCTTCTTCTTCTTCTTCTTCTTCTTCTTCTTCTCTGGCTGCGCACATGTGAGTCTAAGTTAGGGCTGCCATACATCCGAAATTTCCCTGACATAGCCAGGATTCATCCATCAAAAATGGTGTCTGGGTGGAAATTTCTAAAATTGCTTCAAATGTCCGGGAATGTATGGCAGCCCATATCAGAAGTGTTCAATTTTTGGCAATTTCCCTAAAAAGTAGCTTAAAAACTTCACTCTCTTTTTGGAGATTTTGCAAACAAAAAACAAACAATCACAACTCAACAACTTTGGGGGAAAAGAAAGCTCAACAACTTTTGCGTCTGGATTGTCACTGTTTGAAATATGGCAACCCTACTCCAGGTACACATGTGTAGCAGACCCAGTGGTCTGACTCAGAACAAGGCACCTTACTATATCCCTGTTTCCTCAGAATGTGGAAAGGTTTTGGGTGGAGCCGCTCCTTAGGTGGACAGTGGGACCAAGACTGACATGCACAGCCTTGCTTCTTCCTACACAAGTTCAGGCCATAACTAGATGGCTATAATTATTAGCTGGTTCACGTTACCTATAAGCAAAGAGACTTGGTCTCATTCCACATTGTCCTCCATTCTGTAGCTCCACTCCTTGAAACTGCTCAAAGTCCCTGCTGCTGCCTTTTGGGGACTTTTTCTCACCTTTGTGAAATGTGCCTTTCTTTTCCTTTTTTTTTTTTTTTTGGCTGCAGCCTTGGGGAAACCAGGGAGATTTGTTTCACTCCTAAGTTCAACATCCTCTCGCTGCTTTCTTCTCATAAACAGTGCGCAGAGGGTGTCTCCTCCTACGCCTGTTTGCACTTTGTCAGCAGCAGCCCCGGAGCTGCGAGAAAAGCTTCATTTTTAGGCTGCATAAATTTGCACCTTTGCACATCACTTTCTATTTCAAACAGCATTAAATGCCAGCCTGCTGCTGCTGCATAAGAAGTAGAGCAGACCTGGATTATAACTTGTGATCCGCTAAGCCGTGAATGCAGCCCCAACTGGCAGGTACGGCGGATGCCCACCTAGAGCAGCAAAAAATGGGTCCCTTTCGCATGAATTAGAATTGGCCCTGCGTTGGTGTCATCCAGCCTTCCACAAGCTGGAGTCTTCCAGGTGCTGTGGACTACAATTCCCATCAGCCCCAGCCAGCAAAAGCCATGCTGAGTGAGGCTGATGAGAATCACAGTCCAAAATATCTGGAGAGTACTAGCTTCAGGAAGGCTGGTTTACTTTCTCAGTGAGCTTCTTTTCCCAGACTCAGATGCCTGGATAGCTCAGTTGGTTAGAGCATGGTGTTGATAATGCTAAGGTGGCAGGATCGATCCCCTTATGCAACAGCTGCATATTCCTTCATTGCAGGGGGTTGGAGTTGAATGCTATCTGCTGGAAGACCACATGGAGAAGCAATAATTACCGAGTGTGTGCATGAGCTGTTGCTTCATTTTCAAAGTCATTTAAAGTTGATTTTCACTAAGATATGTGTAAATATTACTGTCCCTTCTTCGGATTAATTTAGCATCAAGCATGATATCAGACTCACTGGCATTTTTTTAATTTGAAGAAGAAGGCAATGAGCTAGAAAACCAGCATGTATCATCAGAAGCAGACACAGCAGATCCAATCTTAGGAATGAGTTATCTGAAGCATCCGCTGTCATTGCAGGGAATGAAACCCTGAAGTCCATGGCTGCAATATGGCACTATGTGTGTCTGGAAAGCAGGATGGGTAGCAAGTCTCCATAAGGTTCTTTGTTAGAGTTGGGAGAGAAATCCAGTTTGGTTTGCACATTATTGCAAGCTTAACTACTTCACTCTTCCGAAAACAATACATGGCCCAAACCCCTTGAATTGCTCACTTCTCTGAATTTTTTTATGCCCTTCTCTGAGCATGCAGTAATGCTTCTGATACCAGTTGCTGGAAACCACAGGAGAGTGTCGCGAATTCTTCGCGGCGCTTTTAGCAGAAATGCTCAGAGTTCCAGGTTCTTCAGTGCAGTATTATTTATTGTGAGCTATATACACAAATATTTACAGGCTATAATACAAAAGCAGTTCATACAGTCAAACAGAGTACCTGGCTGCACCTTAAGGCGAATAGGAAGGCTCTTTCTCTCTGACCACACTCCTCTACACCACCATTACTGCTGGACAGGTTTCCCTTTTAAACCTATGACAGCCAATCAACTGTCAGCACATTACTGCCGAGTCATTCTGACCCAGCACCTCCATAGAAAGTATTGCAGGCTGATTGCATCAGCCTGTTGCATCAGCTAGCAAACTCAAGCCTGCAGACTTACTATCTTACACAGCATTCTGTGATCCCAACGCTCCTCCCTAAGTCAAAGGCTTGAGACCTAACAATTCTCTTAAGTCTCAAAATTTAGGAGCATCCAAACATTTTGTATATAAATCAGCCACATTACATCTTGTGTTACAGTGCTGTACTTTTAACACATTTCTTTCCAAAGCATTTTTTACATTTCCATATCTTATAGCAATATGTTTGCTTTTGCTCTTAAAGTTCTGTTGGTTGGCAAGCTGTTGTGCTGCCATGTTGTCACTGAGCACAGTGATTGGCATTTCATAAGGTATTCCTAGTTCTTTTGTTAGGCAAGCAAACCACTCTATTTGTGACACACATTCACTTATGGCCGAGTACTCTGCTTCACAAGTACTTGTGGCAACAAAAGTTTGTTTCTGGGATTTCCGCTGAACCAGGGGATTTCCAATATATATGGCATAGCCAGTGGTAGACTTTCCATTTTTTCAGTCCCCCCTATTGGCTATTGTGTGAACAGGATCCTGGACAAGATGGGCCACAGGCCTGATCCAGCAGACCCTTCTTATGTTCTTATGACCACAAAGTGTGTACGAAAATGTATATTGTTATGAGTTTGCGGGGGATGAAATAGGCTGTTTGCAAGATCCTTCTAATTCCTGGATCCACCAAGTCTTAAAATATAAGCCAGGCTAGCTTCCTGTTTTGAGGTGATCACCTGGGCAATGGGCAGGGCTCCCCCCCAGCTGGAACTCACCAGAACTCAGTTCTGGCACCTTTCAGGTGGGTGCCATTGCCATCTTAAGAGAACAAGGGAGACGTTCATGGTGAGTTCAGGGACCTCTTTCACTAAAAAAGAAATAGCACTGGTGATGGGCCATTAGGAGAACCAAGGAAAGGGAGTTCTGTGTGAGACTGCAAACTATCAGAGATAGTTAGAAGGGCAAAACCTTAGTCTGGAGTTGAAACTGGCAGTGATGTGACCTAGACACAAAGCAGCAAGCTGGAGAGACCTTCAGAGCAACGTCTGACAGCAGGCTGTGGATATGGAAAAAAACAAGACCCTTTTAGGATGTCAATGCTGTGAACCCCTGCATTGTTGGCTCAGGTTGTATATATGTGTAAAGACACCATATGTCATAAAGACACCACAGTTTCCACAGTGCCTCATTCCTGAAGGAAACACAGACCCTGGATAAGTGCCTCAAACCTCTGAAACCTCACAGCGCTCAGAGATTAGGGTGGTAGGAAACACTATATTTGGGGAAAGTGTTCCTACAAATGCATATATTAGTGAAATGTAGCATACAAAAATGACTTACATTATGGGGAATCACTTGCAAAAGCCTGCACAGTATGGAAATCTACATGCTGAAATTTGCATTAAAGTGCTGGTGGAAATTTGTGATGACATTAGGGAAAATATTTTTTTGCAAATGGATGCAGAAAATGTGGTTAACTGAATTTAGGATTGGAAAAATGAGAAACTAAAAATGACTCATCCATCTTTTGCACAGTCTTAACTTTTCTCTCCATGCCTCCTCTATGCTGGTGCACTGCTGCTCATCTCAGTTTGATGTGATGCTTCTTCCCCAGGCTCTGGGGCACAGACTGCTTGCAGTGGAAATTGAATGATGCTTGGTAGTTTGGACAAAAGTGGGCTGTCTGGTGTCAGAACCCAGCTGTCATGACTCCAGAGTCCAGTAGCAGTCAAGAGGCTGTAGAGCAGGGGTAGGCAATATAGTGGCATGACCAAGCCAGCATAGACGTCACTGAGACAAGGAGTCCATGTTTCTTCTCTAGTTTTGCCTCTGGCACTGCTCACCTCTGGGATATGGCCCCCAACTATTTGCCCAGAAGTGAATGGGCTGTGAAAGGTTCCCGATCCCACTGCTAGAGGCAATTGTTCCAATGCTACTGGTTCTAGCTGATGAGTGACAAGTCCTAAGTCTTTCTTTAAACTCACAATCTTGCAGTAATCTTAGCCCCAGGCGGGATTATTTCTTCACTTTAATAAGGCACCTGCTTTCTTGGTTATTTCTCATTTAGATTTTCCTGTGCAATACACAATCAATGTAAAGTAAGGAGTGGATTTAGGGCAGCACAACCAGTTCCTCTGCACTGGGTGCCGAGCCTAGGGGGCGCTGCAACTATAATGTAGTGAGTTGAGCAGAACAGAAGGTGAGAGGAAGTGGGGGCAGGGGATGACGACTGAATTTTGGCCTCGCACAGGGTGCTGCTGAAATTTGAAAGCCAAAATTCCTCCCCTGTCAGGAGCATGGAGCTGCCAGCTCAACATGCTGTTATACATACATTTCCAATTTTCTTATTGTTATGTACTGAACTTGGATCCTAGAACAATAGGTAGGATCCTAGAAGGCAGCAACTTGATTGGTCTGCAGGAGCAGCCCAATCCGGCTCCAGGAGGAAGTGAATCAGCAACCTGATTGGCCCGCAGGAGCAGCCCAATCAGGCTCCAGGAGGGGAGTTGAATCAGCCAATCACTCGGGACCCATTGTGTAAATAATGTATATATAGCCAGAGGTTTTTGGGGGAAACTCACTCACTTTTGACCATGAGCTGAAATGAAGAGCATGAAATCAACACTCAATTCTGAGTATATTTCACTTATTCTTATATAGGCATGATCAGCCAATGAGGAGCTTGCAAGGCTTGACCACACCAATAAGCAGACCGTTCCTTCAAAGAAACTGCCATCTATAGGTAAAGGGTAAAGGGATCCCTGACTATTAGGTCCAGTCGTGATCAACTCTGGGGTTGCGGCACTCATCTCACTTTATTGGCCAAAGGAGCCGGTGTACAGCTTCCGGGTCATGTGGCCAGCATGACTAAGCCGCTTCTGGCGAACCAGAGCAGCGCACGGAAACGCCGTTTACCTTCCCGCCGGAGTGCTACCTATTTATCTACTTGCACTTTGACGTGTTTTCGAACTGCTAGGTGGGCAGGAGCTGGGACCGAGCAACGGGAGCTCACCCCGTCGTGGGGATTCAAACCGCCGACATTCTGATCGGCAAGCCCTAGGGCTCTGTGGTTTAACCC
Organism: Podarcis pityusensis; assembly: GCF_964106645.2. NCBI lineage: Eukaryota > Metazoa > Chordata > Lepidosauria > Squamata > Lacertidae > Podarcis > Podarcis pityusensis. The sequence continues at coordinate 15,414,607 of NC_138027.1, read as the reverse complement.
ACAGCGCCACCCGCGTCCCTTCTAAATGGCAGCTAAATGATCGCCGGGCCCCAGTTGCAGTTCAAAACAGAAAACCTCCCGATACTTGCCTGGTATTTCTGCCAGCAGGGGGATTAATTAAACACAGGTCTGCGAGGCTGTCCAACAAAGTCTTTTGTTTAAATGGTATCAAAAGCTTCTGGCAGCAACAAGAGGCTAAGCACAGATGCTTGACTTGCATCCACTTTCTAGAAGGAAATTATCAGTCCCCAGGTAGGAAGGCAGATGGTTTTCGTTCACAGAATTCGAGAGGTTGTTATGAGCGTTGGGCCTCATTCCCTCCGAACCTTTGACATTCTGCATGTGACTACAAGCAAGCAGAAGGGCTGCAAAGAATATTGAGCGATCCCCCTGCCCCGTTTTATTCTAATCAGGTATATTCTGGGTCTAATTGTTCTGTAGCCTGGGCTGATTAAAGCAGAGGAAACTCAGAGGTTTTTCTGCAGCCACTCAGTGATCAAATTGTTTTGGGCAGGGAGAGGGGAACTTTTTCAGGCCAGGGGCCACATTACCTTCTGAGGAGCCTCCTAAGGGCCACATACCAGAGGTGGGAGGGGCTAGAGGCAAAAGTGGGCAGGGCAAAAGGATTCTTACCCTTGCTTACCCTTACCCTAAAAGGATTCTTACCCTTGCTGTCACGGACACTGATGCTGTCATATAAATGTTTAAAAAGTTGTGTGTCTGCCGAGAGTTGGCAAAAGCCCATGGCACTCACCCAGGGAATTGAGACATGGTGAAGACTGTTGCAGCTTTAAGAAATGTGGTTTATTTACACCTTCAGTCTGCATGGAGGAAGCCCAGAGCTTACAGCATGGTCATTTCAAGAGGGGCAGCACTCTGGAGGTCCAGGGCATCCCTCCCCATCAGCTCTGCAGCCAGCCTGCCCCAAAATGGATCTCAGACCTCTTCCTCCTTCTCCTACCCAGAACCCCTTGCTACCAGACTCCCTTTTCCTGTCACCTCAAACACCTCCCCCCCCATGACCTTGGCAACATCTGTCTCCCCAGGCCAAAGAATTCCTCTCTGATGGCCTGTCAACTCCTTTTGTCATGTTAACAGATTTGCTCTTCACTAGGCCTGCCAGGTTGGTTTGCATAAGCTCTGCAAGTTTGTACTTTCATCCATATCCCAAATGAATCAGAATCCTACAATATTTTAATTTCTGGGGTTTAGAGGGGTCCCCCCCCCATATCCATAACAATAATAATCGTGTTGAGTGTTAAAAGGGCAGCAATTTCTAATTTAATAAATGAATAAGAAGAATAAGAATTTAATAAATGAAAAGGAAGGAAGGAAGGAAGGAAGGAAGGAAGGAAGGAAGGAAGGAAGGAAGAAATCACTGGCTGCAGGAAGCCAATGGGAAGCTGCATGCACCTCTTCCACACCAGAAGGAGACCAGAAATAGTGTTTGTGCATGCGTGCATGCGTGCACACACACACGCACACTCCAGCTCACCGTGAACCGGCCCAAGCCACAAAAACTTTGCCGACCCCTGCTCCAGATATTCCTTCATCCCTGGTCATTGCCCATGCTGCATGGAAGGGCTGATGAGAGTTGAAGTCCAACATCATGGGGACAGGGGTTTAGCTCCAAAGAGAAATTCACTGTACCGGCTGAAGAACATACTCAGCCTGTGATGCTGACATGTATTCTTCCACTGAGCTCTCCCCTCCCCATCTTGCATCACTGAGGGAGGCAAGACTGTGAGATGCGGAAGTGCATTTGCCGGCCACTAAATTGCAATTTCTTCTTGACACGGATATCATTAATGTTTATCATCCGCGTGGCATCTCAGAGCTGAGATAACTTCTGGTCTTGCCCATCGCGATCCCAGAAGTGCAATGAAGTGTTACTCGGAGTACGATCAATTCATTTCTAACCACCTTTGTTCGAAAATTATAACCTCATTAAAACAGAACAACGAAGCAGAGATGACATATTAATTTTAATACTGAAACGAAGAGAAGGAAATTGATCCTTCCTGGAGTTTTAAAAATGCAACATTGGAAAGGCGGGATCAGAGGGTAGAGGTCTTCATCAGAGTCCTGGCTTGGGCAAAAGAACTTTGCTGAATGGCAACGGCAAGAGGGTGATGGGGTGAGGACTGAGATGGCATTAGTATTAATATATTCCAGGAATGCATTATCCTACAGGTGAAATGCTGTTTTGCATTGTGGGTGTTAAGAGTGAAATTTCAAGGTGAATTTGGAGGATTCCATGCAAATGAGACATCCAAATAGTTGTGAAGGAATCAGCACAGAACTGGATAAGAGGTGAGAGAAAGTTCCTATAGCTCAGTAGCAGAGCTATGAGTGCAGAAGGTTCTACATCGGGATTACTAGATAAAAACATTCCAGATATCAGGATTGGAAAAGACATGTAGAAGTCATATTACAACAGGGGTTCCCAAATCACAGTCCACAGGACACCCAGCAGAGATCCATGAACTTCATTCAGGTGGTCCGCAATGTGGATCTGTGGCTGGAGACAGCCGACAGCCCATCCTTTGCATCAAAGATTGATATTGATTTTTTTAATTGTCTTTTTATTGCTTCTTGTATTTCTTAAGTCACATTTTATTGCATTGCAGTTTAAATTCTATGGAATTCAAATCGTAATGCCATATGTAAGAAATGAAAGAAGCAATAAAAAGACGATTAAAAATCATACGACATCCAGCACAGCCTATTACAATTGTTACAATAGGCAGGAAATAACAATAAGTGGTCCACCAAGACGCTAAGCAATTTTCAAGTGGTCCATGGGGAGAAAAAAAAAAGGGGGGGGGAGGAGGGAACAAAAGAACCCTGCTATAGCAGACAAAATACCTATCTAGTCCAGCATCCCATTGCACACAGTGGCCAGTCAGATGCTCCGGGAATCCCAAAAGCAAGAGAGGGCAGCAATAGCTTTCTTAATCACTTGCTTCCCAGAGTCTGGTGGGTAATCTGAGGTATTCCAGATATTGCTGATCTACCACTTCCACTGGCCATGTTGGATGGGGCTGGTTGGAGTTTAACATTATCTGGAAGACTAAGGTAAAGGGCCCCTGGACAGTTAAGTCCAGTCAAAGGCAACTATGGGGTTGTGGCGTTCATCTCGCTTTCAGGCCGTGGGAGACGCCGTTTGTCCACAGACAGCTTTCCGCTACTGGAGCATGGAGGACAGTGATGAGTGCCAGAGCGCACAGAAATGCAGTTTACCTTCCCACCGCAGTGGTACCTATTTATCCACTCACACTAGTGCGCTTTCGAACTGCTAGCTTGGCAGGAGCTGGGACAGAGCAATGGGAGTTCACTCCGTCGCAGGGATTCAAACTGTCAACCTTCCGATCGGCAAGCCCAAGAGGCTCAGCGGTTTAAATCATAGTGCCACCCGTGCTAAGGGTTCCCCTACCCCTGGTGTCTAGTGCCTATCTATTCATTTTAAGATTTATAAATATGCCCTTCTTTGATCAACTGATATGCGAGTTTGCTTACAACAGATTAAAAGAATACAAGAAAATGACACAAATGTAACTCCTTAGCAACACCAGGCTTGTCTTGAGCAAGTCTTTGGCTAGGCTTTCTCAGCTACTGAAGGGGAAAGAGAGGGCAGGGACTGGGAAAGAGGGAGGGAGATTATGAGTTGTCTCTGATGTAGTGCTGAGACAATGACCCACCCACACAAGAATTTCTGCTTGTGCAATAGACTTTCCTGCTATCCTCCCTGTATGTGCAAACCCACAATCTGTTCAAGGGGTTCCCTCAACCCTCTCAAGTTCATGGGGAGGGGTGTATGGTGCACGCCTCAGCGGAGGAGCAGGGGGAAAGTGTGCAAGTGGAAAAGCATGTGCTGACTGGATGAGTTAGCTGAATAAAGCCACACACACACACACACACACACACACAAAATCACATCTGTTCAAGTGTATTGTATGCTTAGTCCTACTAATTTTCTATGCAGAAGCATGAACCATCTTACCTTTAATCCATAAGTTTGTTTGTCATCATGGGCAGGAAATACAGTACCTATAATATCAATATAGGCTTCATGTAAAAATGACAGCTGACCTGAATGTATATGCAATTTCCCCTCCAAACTTCTCATTTTTTTTGCAGTTTTGTGAATATAATTTGTGGTCCACCAAGAACAAGCACGAAGGAGGTTTCCCAGCCCGCTCACAGGTCCTTATAATATCAGTGGAAACAGTTGGTCCTGGTGAGTATTAACCACTTTCAATTTTAACCTGAGGATTGTTATTTGTCCAGTTTTAACTTTAACTTTAATTTATTTGAATTAATTTTGGGATGCATTTTAATTGATTGATTGCTTGTTTTTATGCATATTGTATTATTTATATGATGTTAGCTACTCTGAGCCTGGCTCCGACTGGGGAGGGTAGGGTACAAATTAATCATCCTCATCCTCATCCTCATCCTCATCCTCATCATCATCTCATTCATTTACATTGCCCTGACTCACCATATTTCCACTCTCAGTGATGTCATCATGAAGTCAAATCTGATTGGAATTGTGGGATCCCTGATCGGATGGGCTCACTCACACACCTAACCTGGGAAGAAGGGGGAAAACAGAAACTGGGGTGTAATGGAACCAAAGAAAGAACGGCCAGAGGAGGCCTTGGCAATGAGAGAGATCTTGCTGTAACAATGACTATTACTCCTGTTCCTGTGGAATATTGTTTACACACAGCGTGGGCCGGATTTGATTAACTCATACTCAGAGTAGATCCATATAAATCAATGGACTTAGTTAAATACAACATGTCAACACTCTTTGATGCATGGATAACAAATTGTAGAAACTTTTGGTGTGGCTTGAGCACTTATGTAGGTCTGCATTAAAGAACAGTCTCAGGGTATCCTTATTGGGGGCAAGGGAAAACAGATCAGTTTGCAGCCATTTGGTTTCCCTTACTTATAGATGCACAGGAACACAGTGGGCTGGTCCTGACACAATATAAATCAGTGTGGATATCCTGAATCCTATCAGATTTTTTTTGTTAATTTTTAATTTTGCCAGGTATTTTGTAAAGGGAAAACAGAAAGGGAAAGCAATACCTATAACAGACAGACACTGCTTTTGACAGCTTATTATGTTTATATTAATTGTATTGTTCCATTTTATATTGCACCTTGAATTGCAGTGTTTCGGGGGGGGGGTTGCCTGTTTCTAAAACGGGTTGGTTGGGGTTTTGGGTAGCTTATTTATTCGTAATATAACTGTATCTTTTGTAATATATAAAACCCAATAAAGAACTATATATAAAAAGAAAGGACGATATCGTCCTTGTAGGAGAACATTTGGTGGAGGTTAGAATCACAGGAAAGGGACACGGGTGGCGCTGTGGGTTAAACCACAGAGCCTAGGACTTGTCGATCAGAAGGTCAGCGGTTCGAATCCCCACGACGGGGTGAGCTCCCGTTGCTCGGTCCTTGCTCCTGCCAACCTAGCAGTTCGAAAGCACGTCAAAGTGCAAGTAGATAAATAGGTACCGCTCCAGTGGGAAGGTAAACGGCGTTTCTGTGTGCTGCTCTGGTTCGCCAGAAGCGGCTTAGTCATGCTGACCACATGACCCAGAAGCTGTACGCCGGCTCCCTCAGTCAATAAAGCGAGATGAGCGCCGCAACCCCAGAGTCGGCCACGACTGGACCTAATGGTCAGGGGTCCCTTTACCTTTCCTAGAATCACAGGAAGTGGATTTCTATGGAGTCTGACTATTGGTTCATTTCACACAGCACACTTTACACTCCAGGCTTCCAGGCAAGGGTCTCTCACAGCCCTACCTGGAAGTGCTAGGGACTGAACTTAATACTTTCTGCATACTAAGCAGACACACCTTCACTGGGCTGCAGCCCTTCCCCACAGACCCTGAGAACACTGTGAGAATATTTTATGTTTTATTCTGTGGAGAATTTAAAGGATCAGATTTGTTACAGCTTTAGTGGACTGCAAAGCCAAGCGTACAGCACAGAAAGGCGGTCATCTGAGTCCACGCTAAAAAACCACTGCATAAAAAGCAATAGGGATAATGACCTACTTCAATGCCATTTGCCTTTGAATACTTCACTCTTTCCTGCAGTTGGTCTTGAGATTTATCCTGGCCTTTGTTCGGAGGCACATTCCTGCGTCCCTGGAGGCAGCTTGGCTGCCTGCGAGTGCCATCTATTTAGAAACACCTGCTGTTAGTTTTGTTGTTTCTCTGCTAGCAGTCAGGAATATTCCTTTTGTGAAGCCCTGAGATTAAACTCAAATGGCAAAAAATAAAAATAAAATAAAAAAGGATGCTAGCTGCAACCAGCACAGTTTTAATTCATCGCACAAAGATAGCTCAATCACAGCCCAATTTCTCCAGGCTAATTTTGATTGGATGCACAAAACTCTGGCTAACGTTGCACACCTGTTGTGAGCTGCTGAATCAAATCACACCCACCCTGATTCTTCAAGAAAGAAAATAAGGCTCTCCAAAAGTTTCCTGCAAAACTATGAAGTGTTGAGTTGCCTTTTGTTTGCAGATCTTCAATACAGTGGCAGAGCTTCATGCTCTGGCACCGGGGTGGGGGTGGAGAGCAGGTGGGGGCGGGGCTGGCGCGCGTCCCGGGGGCGTGGTGCGCTACCTGTAGGGGCGTGGCGCCCAGCGCGGGGGGACAACAGCCACAATGGCACCCTGCTGGGATCGCATTGCCGGGAGTGGTGCGCTCCTCCCGCATGCCTCTTCCTCCACCAGTGCTTCAATACATGCACCTAGGATTGTCCATGGAAAGGAGCACTGCTTCCAAAAATCTGGATGGTTTGCCAAGCTGTATCTGTCATGCACACTCTTAAATGAAGAAGAAGAAGAGTAGAGGTTTGGATTTGATATCCCACTTTATCACTACCCTAAGGAGCCTCAAAGCGGCTAACATTCTCCTTTCCCTTCCTCCCCCACAACAAACACTCTGTGAGGTGAGTGGGGCTGAGAGACTTCAGAGAAGTGTGACTGGCCCAAGGTCACCCAGCAGCTGCATGTGGAGGAGCGGGGAAGCGAACCCGGTTCACCAGATTATGAGTCTACCGCTCTTAACCACTACTCCACACCAGCTCTCCGGATTGGATGATATGGCTCTGATGACTCTCCTGCATAAAGTCGGGAGTAGTAGTAAGAGCAAGGGCAAAAGATGGTCACATTCACACCATGCATACATTTAAAGTAGTACAGTGGACGCTCAGGTTGCGAACGTGATCTGTGTGGGAGGCATGTTCGCAACCCACAGTGTTCGCAACCCGCAGCGCCACGTCTGCACACGCGCAGTTGTGATTCGGTGCTTCTGTGCATGTGCAAAGCATGATTTAGTGGTTCTGCGCATGCATGAGCGCCAAAACCCGGAAGTAACCTTTTCTGGTACTTCTGGGTTTGGCACGGTGTGCAACCTGAAAACGCGTAACCTGAAGCGTCTGTAACCCGAGGTATTATACCACTTAACACAGTCATGGCTCCCGCAAAGAATTCTGGGAGCTGTAGTTTAAGAGTGCTGAGAGCTGCTAGGAGACCCCCCTTCACAGAGATGAAGCCTCCAGAATACTTTAATGATCAGTCCGTCTTCACAGGAAACTCTGGAAATTGTAGCTGTGTGAGGGAGTTGGAATAATATTCCAACAGGGCCTGAACACACCCAATGCAACATGCATAGACTCAAATAATATGATCAGTTCTGAGTCCCTTATATGGGAAAACTGCTATGTGAAACTGGCCTATGAGCATGATTTCCCCCCTCCATATTTCATATGTAGGCCTTATTTAAGCTCTACAGTGGCATCAGAAGCAGAATGCATTCCAAATGGTTGTTTTAGCCTTACTACCAATGACACCTATATGAGTCTTAGGGCGCCCAATGCCTGCCCATCCAACAGTAGATAGCTTAAGTGGATGGTTCTGAATGAGCCTTATGATGCTTATGATCTGTTTTTCTGCCTGGTTTCCTGTAGACGGAATGATTATTGCTCCAGCCCAATCTATCCAGTTTTTAATTCCTTATTCCACTGTAGAACATTTTAAATGCACCCAAGTGAAAGAAAGTTTGCACAGTAACAGATGCATTAACAGACTGATTGACCTCTGCCTTCCCAGTCTGAGGAATGGTGAGATGGGGGCCACTCCCCTATTTTTCCTGCTTCCTGAAACCTGCCCTCTCTCATTCCAATTTTCTGGACCAAAATGGTTCAGCTGAGCCTTATCGGTTCAGATGACATCACCAAAGGGCTGCAACGCCAGGTTTATATACATTTTCCCATGAGGGTGATGCATAACCTCTTTCTTAACAAATAATTCAGAACCCTGGAAAAAGGATGCATGACTCACCAGTGTTTCACAGCATCGTGGGTACTGAATTTTTTGTTTCCTATGCCTGAGGTCTCTGGGCATGCCTAGCTTTACACAGCACAACAAGGGACCTAAATCTGATCTACACCAAAGGTGACATGGAACCTTATTGGTCTCTGTGCATTCTCCTTAAAATCAGATTCAAAATTCCCAGTCTACAGATGAGATCCAAAATACACAGATGAAAGAGCACTCTGGGTAGCCTTTTTGTTTTTGCATGAATGGATTCAGGGGCTGATTAACCCCTTCACCTGAAAAGGCAAGGGCACCTGAGCTCCTGGTTTTCTTGTCTCCTAATCTTCAAACCAGCAGTTGTTAAAGGGCGTTTTGTAATCTTGCCAATATTTCCTGCCCTGAAGCTGACAAGTAGCCCTCTAATGAATAATAATCTAAAGCGAAGTTCCTGGGTCTGCAGTCCCTACATTAAATTGAGAATGATTCTGTGTAATAATTGAAGGTTGCAAACCCTTGTCAGTTTGCATCCATGTCAGACAATTTGCCATCTGCGAAACAGTCCCCCTGGACTTCCAAAGGTACTTAGGCAGGGAGGTTGTGAGAGTGAGTTTGTCTAATGCATTTGCTCCGCATCGGCCATTATTTGCTCTTTTCATGTCACTGACGGATGGATTTGTTTAAGTAAAAATGAAAGGGGCATCCCTTGGTAGTGTTGGCATTTGGAAAAAAATGTTACAACACATCTATTGCTTCAGGTTATATCATTCCTTTTGTTGCAAGCTATGCCCCAATGGACACTTCCTTTTGAAAAATAATAATAAACAAAACTGTACCTATTTGAGTTGCAGAAGGAACAAAATACATTCACAATCTGTCCTATATCTACTAGGAGCAGAAAAAGATGAACTGACCTTCACATATTGAATCAGAGTATGTGTCCTTCTTTGTCCATGGAGTTTTCTTGGCAGGGATACTGGAGTGGCTTGCCAGTTCCTGCTCCAGGTGGATCACGTTTGGTCAAAACTCTCCACTATGACCTGTCCATCTTGGGTGCCCTGCACAGCATAGTTCATAGTTTCTCTGAGTTATTCAAGCCCCTTTGCCATGGCAAGGCAGTGATCCATGAAGGGGATCTATCCATTCTTAAGGAAATCAGCCCTGAGTGCTCACTGGAAGGACAGATTGTGAAGCTGAGGCTCTAGTACTTTGGCCACCTCATGTGAAGAGAAGACTCCCTGGAAAAGACCCTGATGCTGGGAAAGATGGAGGGCACAAGGAGAAGGGGACGACAGAGGCCAAGATGGTTGGACAGTGTTCTCGAAGATACAAACATGAGTTTGACCAAACTGCGGGAGGCAGTGAAAGAAAGGAGGGCCTGGTGTGCTCTGGTCCATGGGGTCACGAAGAGTCGGACACGACTAAACAACTAAACAACAACAACATGTGTCCTTCTTGCTCCAGGCTATGGAACCTTGTTCACATTCCTGCATGGATAACCTTATGCATTGGTGGGTGGGGCCAGATGCAAAAATGCGTGGTGGAATGAATATGAATGTTAGCCTTGTACCATTGGCTAGTTTCTTAACCTACTCACACACATCCCTCTCTTGTTGGGGTTGCTGGGTGTACGCATTGCAGCAGTGCAGTTAAGCTCACCACAGCCATTTAGCAGAGATGTCTTTATTCAACCAACACCAACGTACACCGTTATACATGCATGTACCATTTACAAATGTTACGGGTAGTCTTCTCTCTCTGAGCCCGGAGAGGGCTCTTTGCTTCAAAGTCCTTGCTGTGTTCAAGTCCACAGCCAAGTCCTGAGTTCCATTGCCTACAAAGTCCTGCAACTGATAGAGGTTCTCAGAGACCTAAAGTGTAGCGATTTTCCAACTTCTTCCTCAGATGATCTCTTCAAAAAGTCTCCACTCAAACCCACAGTTCTAATAGACAGCCTTCAACAATCCCTGTGATCTCCTACCACAAGCCAAACAGTATGCTGTAACCTGAGCCCTTTTGTGCACAAAGTTGCTTGCCAAAACTGCCCAGTAATACAGATAAGAGAGTCACAAGATGCCTGCAGGTGCATTGTGAAGAATGAGTCATCTCTGCTGACTCATGGAGAATTAACCCATTAACTGCATTCCTTAACATTTCTGTCCTCCGTTTGGGCAAGCTGAGGTGACACATTAAAGGAAGGTGTGGAGTGAGGCCATTTAAGGGTGTGGTCTGAGGAAAGTGGTGACACTTGAGGAATTTCCCCAAGGGTCATAAAGAGAAGTCTGGATGGCCACAGATTTGAGGTTCCCCACCACTGATCTACACAGAATTTGATTAGCAAGGAGCCCCCATCTGCACTGTACATTTAAACAGTATCATTCAGTTTCAAACAGTCATGGCTTGCCCCAAAGACTTGTGGGAACTGTGGTGTGCTGAGGGCACTAAGAGTCATTTGTTGTTGTTTAGTCGTGTCCGACTCTTCGTGACCCCATGGACCAGAGCATGCCAGGCACTCCTGTCTTCCACTGCCTCCCGCAGTTTGGTCAAACTCATGTTTATATCTTCATGAACACTGTCTAACCATCTCGTCCTCTGTCATCCCCTTCTCCTTGTGCCCTCCATCTTTCCCAACATCAGGGTCTTTTCCAGGGAGTCTTCTCTTCTCATGAGGTAGTCAAAGTACTGGAGCCTCAGCTTCAGGATCTGTCCTTCCAGTGAGCACTCAGAGCTGATTTCCTTCAGAATGGATAGGTTTGATCTTCTTGCAGTCCATGGGACTCTCAAGAGTCTCCTCCAGACCCCAATTCCCATAAATTGCTACTTACAAGGAAGTAAGAGAAAGCTTGGCAAAAAACCTAGAGGTGGTTTATAATTCTAAAACAGTGAGATTTTTATAGGGCAAGGTTACAGAATGAGTTTTTCCTCACAGTTTATAACGTGCTTCTGGAATTCACTTATGCATAATATAATTTACCTCACTTACAATAATAGAATTGTAGAGTTGGAAGGGGTCATCTAGTCCAACCCCCTGTAATGCAGGAATCTCAACATGCGGTCCCCCATCCAATTTGAAAACATATTGCACCCTGCTTAGCATTGCAAATGAGCTAGCAGTTTTATTGCTCCACCACTGGGAGGACTTAAACATAATTATGAAATTCAGAAGAATGGATAGCCATGAGGTTGCATGGCTAAGGGCAGACCGAGTCATTGAGTAGAGACAAGTTTTCCAGAGAAAGCAAAATAAATAAAGTCCATTGTGGTTTTGGGGACTCAGCTACACTGGCAAAGCAAAAGCGCTTTATGTGTGTTGTGTATGCATTATAACATTGTGACACCAGATGATGCTGTGGAGTTCTGTTTTGCCAACCCGATTTCTCATACAAAGTTTACAATGCATTTAACTGAAACGCTTCTTTGATGTGTCTAGATCCAGCCTTGGTCAAGAGGGAAGTGGTGAATTTCATTCTCTGTTCTGCTGTACATGTGGAGTCATCAACAAGTGTGGACAAAGACGTCTTGTCAGAAATCTTGACAGGCTCTTTGACATTTGAAAGCCACCGAAGTGAAGCATTTCTCTCCTTTTTGCAGACTTTGAACAACCTTTCTGTTCTTAGAAGAAGATTTCTAAAGACAAGAATTGCTGCAAAGTGTGATAATTACTGGAGTAATAATAGAAAAGTCTACAGCTTTAGGCAGTCAGGTAGAATCTGGACACACACATCATCATCATCATTATTATTATTATTATTATTATTATTATTATTATTATTATTTTGATGTGGCATCATGTTGTACTGTTTCAAGTGTGGCTAGAAACTGATACAATAAAAGAGAATAAAAACAAATTCCTCACAAGAGGTATGCGCCAGGTGCTCTTGCTGTCCTCTTTGTAAAAATACACACACACTGAGGTACCACAGAAGGCACTGAGCATGGTTTTCTATGGACAGCTGTTTGCGCTTGTTATTTCAGAGCAGATATTTGAAGCCAATCCTTTCCTCCCACTTAACGTATTGAAAAATGAGACATTTTGAGGGTTCTTGAAGTCATATGTGATTGCAGCAAATCAGCATGGAGTGATTTCGTGCAGGTGTTGTTGAGATTTGATGTGAGTGAAAAAGTTCTTTGGTGAAATCCGAGAGGCCCAAGGTCACAGTCACCTCTATCTTGGCCATCCATCCACATTTAAAGATGGCATGCTGTTCTGTTGCTCTGGATTTTGTGGTGGTGCATGAACGCTGGTGTAGCATTGTTGGCTCAGATTGAGCCCAATTGCCTCTGATAGAGGATAAAGCTATCAATGGCTGTGTTCTACCTCCACTATGTGAGTTGTGGGAGATGGAGAGGGCTGCTGTGAATGGGGTTGTTTTCTGAGCCTCAGATTGGCTCAGAAAACAACCCGAATTCTTTCCATTTTTTAAAAGAAAAACTGACGTATCAACATATTCATATTTTTTGAGTAGAGCTCCAGACCTCACCTGGAGTACTGTGTCCAGTTCTGGGCACCACAGTTCAAGAAGGACACTGACAAACTGGAACGTGTCCAGAGGAGGGCAACCAAAATGGTCAAAGGCCTGGAAACGATGCCTTATGAGGAACGGCTAAGGGAGCTGGGCATGTTTAGCCTGGAGAAGAGGAGGTTAAGGGGTGATATGATAGCCATGTTCAAATATATAAAAGGATGTCACATAGAGGAGGGAGAAAGGTTGTTTTCTGCTGCTCCAGAGAAGCGGACACGGAGCAATGGATCCAAACTACAAGAAAGAAGATTCCACCTAAACATTAGGAAGAACTTCCTGACAGTAAGAGCTGTTCGACAGTGGAATTTGCTGCCAAGGAGTGTGGTGGAGTCTCCTTCTTTGGAGGTCTTTAAGCAGAAGCTTGACAACCATATGTCAGGAGTGCTCTGATGGTGTTTCCTGCTTGGCAGGGGGTTGGACTCGATGGCCCTTGTGGTCTCTTCCAACTCTATGATTCTATGATTCTATGATTTGCTCCACACACACACCCCACACAAAAAATCTGAAATTTCTCCCCTGCAAATTTTGATGGTGAACATTCTCCAGATATTCTTTTAGCATTCCCTGAATGTTAGATAATTGTATTTGACTAAGGTACACTTCAACCTTTGATAGCTGTATTTGACAGTACTTGATAGCTGACATGCAATGTTAATTAGTATTTGAGCATATTTGATAGATGACATATGGTAGTGTTTAGTATCTGCTAATGTTTGAGTATATTTGATAGTTGCCATTAGAGTTCAAGGAACATCCTTAATCTCATCTGTTAGCATTAGCATTAGCATTAGAATTCTCATATATATCTCACCAAGATCTTCTGAAGGGGTATGTCTGGTGATTCCCTATGTTCCAGAGGTCTGGTCCTGCCCAATGGAATCATAGAATTGTAGTTCAGCTGCCTGCAATGCAGGAAGCACAGCTAAAGAATCTCTGACAGATGGTCGTCCAACCTCTGTTTAAAGTCCTCCAATGAAGGTGAATTGACCCCAGACAGTTCATTACAATGTCGAATAGCTCTTATCATAAGAAAGGTCTTCCTAATGTTTAATTGGAGTCTCGTTTCTTGTACAGTCATACCTCATGTAACATTTGCTTCAGGATGAGCATTTTCAGGTTGTGTCCTGTGGCGACCCGTAAGTACCGGAAAGGTTTACTTCTGGGTTTCGCCGCTCGCGCATGCGCAGATGCGCAAAATGACATCATGTGCATGCGCAGAATCGGCGAATCTTGACCCGTGCATGCGCAGACACGCAGATACGGGTTGTGTTCCTTTCAGGTTGTGAACAGGGCTCCAGAACGGATCCTATTCGTAACCAGAGTTACACTGTACAGTGGTACCTCAGTTTATGAACTTAATCCATTCCGGAAGTCCGTTCTTAAACCGAAACCATTCTTAAACGAAGGCGTGCTTTCCCTAATGAGGCATCCCGCCGCCGGTGCCCTTCCACCGTTGTTGTTGTTGTTTAGTCGTTTAGTCGTGTCCGACTCTTCGTGACCCCATGGACCAGAGCATGCCAGGCACTTCTGTCTTCCACTGCCTCCCGCAGTTCCGCTCTTAGACCAAGGTAAATTTCGCAAACACTACTTCTGGTTTTGCGGAGTTTGTAAACCGAATTGTTCGTAAACAGGGCTGTTCTTAAACCAAGGTACCACTGTAATTTGAATCCAGTGGTTTGGGTCCTGCCCTCGGGAACAGCAGAAAACAAGCTTGCTACATCTTCCATGTGGCAGCCCCTTTGAAGATGGCTATCATACCTCACTGCCAGCTCCTTGGGAATCATCCCTATCTTCCCTTAGAAGTCTCCTGAAAACTGTTATTCAGACAAGCCTTTGAAATGCGAACTTCTTTTATCAACCAGTATTTCTACTGATGCTTTTATCAATACCTCTGTTGAGCTTATTGAGAGGCTGTGTTCCCGTGTATACCTTGCTGTATCTTTGTTTAAGTGCAGTCAATAAATAAACAAACCCACTGTTTGTGTAGACCAGGCCTTGATTGTAACCCTCAAGTTTTTAGCAGTCTTGTATTCAACAGCAAGGCTCCCAACTTTTTCTAGCTATTATATGCGGAGGAGAATGGTAAAGGCCACTGGGTATTTTAGAGGACGTCTCCTTTTGGTGATTGACTTGTTGGGAAAATGTAACAACGACACTACTAACACCATCCCCATCCTTTTTAGTCTTTATAACATGTGGGTGAGGCATTGACTGACATATTTATACAATAGAACATGCATTTATCACACTCGTTGGACAGGTATTGTGGAAGATAAAAGGCTTGCCTTAGTTTCATTGGTATCATGGTTTTTTTTGTTTTTTTCAATGCCTCTTCCTGTATTTGTGCACCATGTGCCTCCAGTTTAGATCTGAGCATCTCTTTACTGTGGTTGGGCTAAATAAAGCTTTCCTATGAGACATAAAAGGTAGGAGCCCCAAAGCAATGAATCTAAAATACATCTACTCTATCATGTATGTTCCAAGTGTGGTCAGTGGGAAGCATCTAGAAAGGGAACAAGAAAGGCAGGTCCCCTCACCCAGCAGTTAAAATTTAGAGATACGTTGTGTCTGGACTCTGAAACTGTAGGTTCCATTTCGCTATCCTGGCACTAATCATCATTGATGAACTTACTCTCCAGAATGTGGCCATTCTTGTTTTCATGTGATATAAGTCAGTAGGCATCAACACAACGTGTGAGAAGAAAGACTGTGGCCTTAGTCTACTGCAGGTCTACTGCATTGGTTGACCCTAAATTCTAATATTAGAAAATGTCTGTTTGCAATTGACAGGGGGAAAGCACGGCAATGGAGATGAAGGTGGTGGTAGCTGGACTAGAAAGAAGTGGAAGCTGTTGGATAATGTGATACATGGGATGAAGTCATGGGTTGCTTGAGATCTGCAACATCAAACAGAAGGCTTGAGGAACATACAGTGGTGCCCCGCAAGACGAATGCCTCGCAAGACGAAAAACTCGCTAGACGAAAGGGTTTTGTGTTTTTTGAGCTGCTTCGCAAGACGAAAAATGAAAACGTCTTGCAAGTTTGTTTCCTTTTTCTTAACACCATTAATACAGTTGTGACTTGACTTCAAGGAGCAACTCATAGAACACTGTGTGGTAGCCTTTTTTGAGGTTTTTGAAGACTTTGGTGATTTTTGAAGCTTTTCCAAAACTTCTTTTGCAGCCATTTGGTAAGTTAAACTTTTAAAACTTTTTTTGGGGGTTTTGGATTTTGGGTTGGGGTGTTTGGAATTCAAGGACTTGGTGTTGGGGAGGGGTTTGCAAGAATCTGGAAGCTTGTGTGTTTTTTTTCTGCATTTTTATGATTTTCTGTGAACATTGGGCCACTCTGCTGGTTTTTTTAAAAAAATCTGGATTTGAATTTCTGTGTGGTGGGTGGCTGGGGGAACAGTTGAGGAGGGGTTTGCAAGAATCTGGAAGCTTGTGTGGTTTTTTCCTGCATTTTTATGATTTTCTGTGACCATTGGGCCACTCTGCTGTTTTTTAAAAAAAATTCTGGATTTGAATTTCTGTGTGGTGGGTGGCTGGGGGAACAGTTGAGGAGGGGTTTGCAAGAATCTGGAAGCTTGTGTGGTTTTTTTCTGCATTTTTATGATTTTCTGTGACCATTGGGCCACTCTGCTGTTTTTTAAAAAAAATTCTGGATTTGAATTTCCATATGGTGGGTGGCTTGGGGAACAGTTGAGGAGGGGGTTCTTCAGCAAGAAGCAAAGAGTGGAAGAGGAACCTTCTTCGAGTTGTCCCCCAGAGTCTTAGAAAATGTACTGTACACTTTGTTGATTTTTAAATGTTTTTCTGTCATGTTTAGAAACTTAATTTATTGTTCCTTCAATTTTTGAAATGCTCTTTACAGTATGTGTGACTTTAAAGAGCACTTAATAAACTCTTGTTGTACCAAATTTGGCTTTGTTTGGACTTTTTTTGACCATAGGAACGCATTAATTGAATTTCAATGCATTCCTATGGGATTTCGTGCTTCGCAAGACGAAAAAACTCGCGGAACAAATTAATTTCGTCTTGCGAGGCACCACTGTATTGATGGAGCTCTTTTGAGCTCCTCAGTATGATCAGTGGCTCTTGCTGTAACAGTTTGCATCAGAGATGGGGAACCTGTGGTCCTCAGTATGTTGTTGGACTCCAACTCCAACCATCTCCCATCAGCAATGGTCAACAATGATGTGAGGTGTAGTCCAACAACATATGGAGAGTCACATGTTCCCCATCCCTGCTTTATACAAACCTTTGGACCATTTTTGTTGAGAAAGCCAATGTCCTCCTGTCCTCAAGTCTGGAAGAAAGGGTGTGTATGCATGTGAAGATGTTGGCTATCAATCCAGTTGTATCAAAAGCTTGTGCATGATCCAAGATAGGCAAAGGTCAATATTCAAAGCATCAGTCTAGGAACAAGAACAAGTACTGTAGTCCAAAAACCAGCATCTTCACACCAAAGATTCTGACTGAATGGCTTTAGGTCTTGATAACATCTAGTGAATAGAGGAAATAGACCTTGAGATCAGCTGACTGGGGGTGCTAAGGAGATTTTTGACAACACCCTCAAAGCACAGAGTTTTCTTGCACAGAGAGCAGTTGACACAAGATAGGTGTATAAGGTGCTTCCTGGCACTTTGTATGGAAAAGGGCAGCTTTCCAGTAACTTCCAAAAAGTTACAGCAAATCCCAACCTCTTTTTTCATTGCTGGCTTTTGGAGGAAGCGGAAATGCTTGCTTATGGCATATTGGAAGTTAGAAAGAATAAACTATTCATGGGCATAATACCTGCTATATCTACTTCTAGATAGTAATTAACCATGTTTTCAGGTGCTGTGTTTGGATGGGAGGGAGAGAGGAGATTGCTTGGGGTATGAAATGTTAAGGTAAGGGGGGAACTGAAGGGAAGATAGAATGAGTGAGTGATAGATCCTTTTGTCAGTTGGCAGTTGGGAGAGCACAGGGGGGATTAGTTTTGTGAGAACGTGTTTTAAGAGATTACTAGTTCAATTTGTGTTCACCTCAGATGTCAGTTTACTTTTGGGTAGCTACTTATGCATTGCCCAAGAAAAGACGAAGTGCATATTTTAAAAGAGGACAAAGGAGGTCACAGCTTTGCATAACATTTGCATGTGCTTAATTACATGCATATATGCAAATTGAGAAATAATTGCTATAATTTAAATTTAAATACAAATGCAATACCTATCACCATGGAGGTGACCTGCATGCCTGCTCAGTCTGCTGTCCAGGTACTAGCTATTGGTGGGCAAAGTTCCTCTCCCTTCTTATGGTTCCTTGTCTTCATGATGATGGTCAATGGTTAGAGATGAGTGGAGCTGTAATCCTAGCACAAGAGCACTGTCCTCTTTTAGGTAGGATATGTGGCTGCCTTCGTTTACTGTGGCTTCATTCTCATCACTCCTGAAATAAACTCCCCGTCTCTTGTTTACCCAGGGTAATTGTCGGTGGGACTCATATTAAAAAGGTTTTGAACAACCAGCCTGATACATACACCTACACCGCGGTGTTAGCACTGGAAGACTGACAGATAGCCTGCTGGAGCAGCAGGAACAGTCATTATGTTTTCCAATTTTAGCATTCCGTTGAGATGGAATTGGTGGTTTTGTGTTGGATTCAGACAGAATTTACATTTTTTCTGATGAAAAGGGAACAGCTTCCAGGCAGATGCAGGTGGGGAATTTGATCCTTCATCCCACTGGAGTTTGACATCCTCAACACAGATGCCGAACGATGCAATGATTGTTTTTGTCATCTGTCAGTGATTTGTGAACATCGTTGTTCACAGTAGAAAGGGGCATCCAAGATCTGTTCCAGAAATCTGACCAACAACCTGCAACCTGGGATATTATTAAGACAAGGTGATGATCCAGCGAGTGGGTAAGAACATGAGAAGAGCCGATGGCCATTGGCCATCTAGTCCAGCACTCTGTTCTCACAGTGGCCAACCAGTTCCCCTTGGGAAATTAGCAAGGAGGATCTGAGAGCAACAGCACCCACTCCTTCTGCAGTTTCCAGCAGCTAGTATTCAGAGGTATACTGCCTTCATCAGTGGAGCCAGAAGATATTGTAGTTGTCATGGCTTGTAGCCTCACCCTCCATTAATTTGTCTAATCCTCTTTTAAAGCCATCCAAGATGATGGCCACCACAACCTTTTAAGCATTCAATCTTATAGATTAACTAACCACCACTTGTTGAATAAACACTTTAATCTCTCTGTCCCGAATCTTCCTATGTTCTTTGGCTATCCCCAAGTTCTAATATTTCGAGAGACAGAGAAAAACATTTCTCTATCCACTTTCTCCACACTATGTATAAATTTATACACCTCTATCATGCCATTTTACTTACTTACTTACTTACTTACTTACTTACTTACTTACTTACAGGTAAAGGTAAAGGGACCCCTGACCATTAGGTCCAGTCGTGGCCGACTCTGGGGTTGCGGCGCTCATCTCGCTCTACTGGCTGAGGGAGCCAGCGTACTGTTTCCGGGTCATGTGGCCAGCATGACTAAGCCGCTTCTGGCGAACCAGAACAGTGCACGGAAATGCCATTTACCTTCCCACTGGAGCGGTATCTATTTATCTACTTGCACTTTGACGTGCTTTCGAACTGCTAGGTTGGCAGGAGCAGGGACCGAGCAACGGGAGCCCTCCCCGTCGTGGGGATTCGAACCGCCGACCTTCTGATCGGCAAGTCCTAGGCTCTGTGGTTTAACCCACAGCGCCACCCGCGTCCCACTTACTTACTTACTTTCCTTTTAATTAAAAAGGGCATTGTTGTTGTTGTTGTTGTTGTTGATGATGATACTATTGTTCTGGTGCCTGTTATTTACAAATAATATTTTTGGTCAGTAAACACAGACTGTGTTTCTAATAGCTCTAAAATTTCCCAACCTTCTTTTTTGGGGGGGGGGGAGATACCCTGCCCACAATATTTGACTTAATGATCTCCTGTAGAAGTAAATTCCTGAGGTTGACTCCAGGCTGCATAAGATGGCATTTGTTCTAAATTGGCTGCCCTTTCCTTTAATTGAGTGTCCTGTTGTTCCGGTGTTCCAGGCAGAGTTAAAAAGAAGGGGCAGAGATGGGTCCTCGCTGATCGCCTTTATAATTCTGAATAGCTGGACGCGGTCCCCTGCTGCTCTCTTTTCCATCCAGGCGAAATCAATGAAAGTCATTTTGACTTCAGCAATCTGGACCTAAGCATTTTTATTCTCTCTCTCCCCCCCCCCCCCGCCTCCCACTTTTTGGCAGTATCTTTTCAATCTGCGCAATTTGGCTCCTGGGTTGTTTTGAAGTCCTGTGGGAATTTACGTAGCTCTTTTCCCCGAACTCATTTGCCGTGTGCTTCCCAAGTGCTCTTCAGGCATCTCAGATCAGCAATCAACCACAATCCTGCAGTTTGTGAGTTTTGTGCTAAGCACAAGATCTCGGGCAACGCTTCCGGTGTTTCAGTCTTTATCAAAAGTTAGAGGCATTTTTTCTACCCTGAACTGCAAATTTGCATCCTCCAGCCTTTACCTTTCAGTGACTGCTGTGCTGATATTTTCTCCCATATTTTTTTTTTAAAGAAATCATTCTCTGTCAATTAATGAGGAAATTGTCAAAAGAGAGAGGAGGTTTTAGTGAAAAGCCCATGGGTAGGGTGTAGGTTTTTTGGGATGTTTGTCTTACATTCAAGGTACTCAAGCGGTGATTGTGGGTGTCCTTTCTTTTATTCTATGAGGGCTTCAGATTCTGCAGCCTCCTTTTCTGAAAATCCCATATATCATAAGAGGATCAGGCCTACAGCCCATCTAGTCCAACATCCTGCTATCACAATCAGATACCTGTTAGAAACCTACAAGCAGGACCCAAGTATAAGAGCACTTTCACCTTCTGTGATTTCCCTCACAAGCATTGCTGCCTCCCTACAGCTCGTAGCCATCAACAGCTTTCTCCTACATGAATTTGTGCTACCTCTTTTAAAGCTATCACTGCCTCTGTGTGGTGTAGTGGTTAAGAGCGGTGGACTTGTAATCTGGTGAACCGGGTTCGCTTCCCTGCTCCTCCACATGCAGCTGCTGGGTGACCTTGGGCTAGTCACACTTCTCTGAAGTCTCTCAGCCCCACTCACCTCACAGAGTGTTTGTTGTGGGGGAGGAAGGGAAAGAAGAATTTTGGCCGCTTTGAGACTCCTTTGGGTAGTGATAAAGTGGGATATCAAATCCAAACTCCTCCTCCTCCTCCTCCTCCTCCTCCTCCTCCTCCTCTTCTTCTTGGAGTGAGTTCCTTGGTTTAACTATGAACTGCAAGAACTAACTTTCATTTGTCCTCAATCTTCCAACACTCAGCTTCACCGGATGTCCACAAACTCTGGTGTTATGAGAGAAGGATAATTCCCCCTCCCCTTCTCTATCTACTTTCTCCATGAATAATTTTATAAATGTCTATCATGTTGCCTCTTATGTGCCTTTTCACTAAATGAAAAATTCACATACACTGCCACCTCTCCTCACTGGGCCTTCGCTCCATCTTGGGCCAGTTGTGGAAGGGAAGCTCAGGCCTACTATTTTTTCATATTTATTTATATTTACTTTACTTAAGAGGACGCCGTTTACCTTCCCATTGGAGTGGTACCTATTTATCTACTTGCACTTTTTTTGGCATGCTTTCATACTGCTAGGTTGATAGGAGCCGGGACTGAGGAACAGGAGCTCACCCCGTCATGGGGATTCAAACCACCGACCTTCTGATCAGTAAGCCCATGAGACTTAGTGGTTTAGACCACAGCGCCACCCGCGTCCCTTTGAAAGTGGTATAATAGTGCTCTAAATGTTTGGTGTGACTGTAGCCATACTAAACCTGGTATGCACTTCATGCTCTCAGTGACCCAGCTGGTTCTTAAAGTTCTGGTGTTCACAGCCAAGAGAAACCCAATTTCCACCTAAATAATCTGCCAGCACCTTGCTTCTGCAGGTAAACATGGCAGACATAAACTTCGACAACCAAGAGGCCTTAATCATACCAGCCCAATATACGGGTACATAGCAGAGTTGTGTCAAACAGTCAATTCAGTTGGTAGCAAGTACTTCCCCCGCCCCCCGGCAATCAGGCAGGTAGGAATTAAGTAGACAAGAACCATATATATATTATAATCTGGATTTTTTTCAGCATGCTGAATTGTCCCCGTTAACTGAACATCAAGTCATTATATATATATGCTGATTTTAAAATGGTCTTGGAGAAGTAAGCCGGCATAGCCTTCAGATGCTGTCGAAAAGTGTGTTGGAAAACAAGGCTTGTCGAATATATGGAATGTGCGCGCAGGGAGGAAGATAACAGACAGCCTAATACCGGGGCCTTCTGCTGCCTTTTTGAATGCAAATTCCAGCTGTCAGATCTTAATTAAAAAGTACCAGTCAGCACTATTTAACAACTGGAAGAGAACTAAAATGCTAGGTTGCTTGGGGTGGCGGCGGTAGTGGAAATCCGCAAGTTCTAAATTCAGTAGGTGGGGTGACAGGTATGTAATTATCCTCCGATCAAGAAGGGGATGAGAAAATGACTGCAGTTCCTGAGGGGGCGGAGCTTTGGCAATTTTCACCCTCTGGAGAGGAGGGCTTTGCAGTCAGGGCTCATTTGTAAGCCCTTTGCTTTTCAAAAGAAAGCCTCCTTTTATGTGGAGCGTCACTGAAGCTCCTAGGGGGAGAGGTGGATGATTTTGCAGGGATGTGCTTTTATAGGAAGATGTTACAAGTTAGCTCGCATGCACAGACCTTCCACCCATCACATACTTGAATAAGGCAGCATGGCGCTTTTTGAACTGTAAAACCACCTCCCTGGTACTGCATAATCTTCTGGCGGCTAGATGTGCCTGAGCTAAACTTGAGTAAAGGAGGGAAGTTGCAGGGGTTTTTTTGTTTGCAAAGGAACAGAGACCTCCAGGAGAAAAACCTAGGCAGTAGTTAGGGATGGAGGAGACATTTGACTCAGTTCACATTTAAAGGCGAACCTAGCTAATCCACATTTTCCAGAAAACATGAGAAGCAAAACACATGAACTAGATCACCTTTGGGACTACCTTCCAACTCTACAGTTCTATGATTCTATGAAAATATGGACCTCAATTCACACCTCTCTATTTTTGCAATGCAGTAATGTGTACAAAATGCACATAACTAGCGTAAAGTATGCATATAAGTGCGTATATTAGCATAAACAACATACATTTTATTAGAGGAAATCACTTTGCATAAATGGGACTATTAGGAGAAATTCACACTCAAATGCTGGTGACTTTTCATGATGACTTAAAGAACCACAAACTGATATGGAAATGTGGAGAACTGGGCTTCAGGCTGGAAAAAAATGAGAAATGGGAAGAAACCGAAACTGACAGATTTCCCCATCTCTAGCAGTATGTCTGAAGCTCAACATCAAAAAAACGAAGATCATGGTCACTGGTTCCATCACCTCCTGGCAAATAGAAGGGGAAGAAATGGAGGCAGTGAGAGATTTTACTTTCTTGGGCTCCATGATCACTGCAGATGGTGACAGCAGTCACGAAATTAAAAGACGCCTGCTTCTTGGGAGAAAAGCAATGACAGCATCTTAAAAAGCAGAGACATCACCTTGCTGGCAAAGGTCCGTATAGTTAAAGCTATGGTTTTCCCAGTAGTGATGTATGGAAGTGAGAGCTGGACCACAAAGAAGGCTGATTGCTGAAGAATAGATGCTTTTGAATTATGGTGCTGGAGGAGATTCTTGAGAGTCCCATGGACTGCAAGAAGATACAACCTATCCATTCTGAAGGAAATCAGCCCTGAGTGCTCACTGGAAGGACAGATCCTGAAGCTGAGGCTCCAATACTTTGGCCACCTCATGAGAAGAGAAGACTCCCTGGAAAAGACCCTGGTGTTGGGCAAGATTGAGGGCACAAGGAGAAGGGGACGACAGAGGACGAGATGGTTGGACAGTGTTCTCGAAGCTACCAGCATGAGTTTGACCAAACTGTGGGAGGCAGTGGAAGACAGGAGTGCCTGGCATGCTCTGGTCCATGGGGTCACGAAGAGTCGGACACGACTTAACAACTAAACAACAACAACAAAGCAGTAAGTAAGTGTCCAATCAGGCATCATGTGAGTGGAGACAGAGTGGAAAAAGCAGTTGTTTGGCTGTTTAAAAGATGTAGGAAACCGCCCCTGAGAAATCTCAGCTATCTTACTGAAATGTTTGTTTGCTTTCCTTGAAGTACCTCTTCCACACAGGAACCTTCAAATTGGCAAAATGAACTTTCGTCTCAGGTCTCACTGGTTTTGCCCAAGGAATGAGGTGTGTGACTAGCCCCAGACTGCCAACAGGCATCTAGGGCTGGTGAGAGGAGAATAGAATAATAGCACCACTGGATCAGGCCAGTGGTCAGACTTTCAAGTTTGCTTGTGACAAAATGCCATAAAGGAGGTAAGAAAAATATGGAAAGCAACCAAGCAGAGGCCGGATACTTCTTTCCTTTTCTTTAATGAGATTCCTACTTCACACTAGGATTTTAATAATTAGCTACTTATTTGCAGCACTGTCTGCATCCTGCCCCCCAAGATTCCATTTCAGCTGGATGAGTGTCTTTTGTTATGGCTCAATGTGATTTACAAGTAGAATCTATGCCTTTAGAAGGAAACATCACTGAGATCAATGGAGCTTACTTCCAGGAAACTGCTCTGGAAACTGCTGATCCTCATAAATAGGGTATTGTGCAACGCACTGCTGTTCTTTGGTGTGTGTGTGTCTGTGAACACAACTGCTTGGGGTTACAGCTGCACACACTTGCCAGTCACAGGAAGATCCTGAACTTCAAAAATTACCACTATATAATCCTTTCCTCCTTCAACATTGTCCCAGTGAAAATCACACCAGAAGCTCCGGCTAGCTATAATAATAATAATAATAATAATAATAATAATAATAATAATAATAGTAATAAATGCTCCCATTGTCCAACAAGATAATCAAGGGCAAGCATACCCATTTATTTTATATATAGTCAGCCTGCCCAATAACATGGAAAGAAAGGCTTGTATTTATCCCCTATTCCTTCCTGTAGTGCTACCCCTTCACAGCTTAGCAAAAAACTAAAAAAGAAAGGAGGAAAATTTCCCTCTCTCATATTCCCACAGGTGACGGCTGTGCCATGTCTATTTGCCAGGCTAAAGCAATACCCTCCAAGTGGTTCTCCCAGACCTTGTAAATTATTCAGCCATTTTTAAGCCTTTTGCTGTTCAACTGATGGTCTTCATATTGTATTCCATTCATTTTCATGCTTGTAAGCTGCCCTGGGAACTTTTATGATTGAAGGCGCAATACATTCATATATCAAATAAGCAGACAGAGGGAGAGACAGACAGGCAGACAATGGCTTGGATCCTAAGTCAGGCTAATATAAAGATGTTAAAGTCTTTAAACTCTAAGCGGTTCAGCCTCCAGCATCTCTGGGTAGGGCTGGGAGAGAACCCTTGTATGAAATACTGGAGAGTGGCTTCCAGTCAGTGTAGACAATACAGTGGTACCTTGGGTTAAGTACTTAATTCGTTCCGGGGGTCCATTCTTAACCTGAAACTGTTCTTAACCTAATAGCTAATGGGGCCTCCCGCTGCCGCCGCGCCGCTAGAGCACGATTTCTGTTCTCATCCTGAAGCAAAGTTCTTAACCTGAAGCACTATTTCTGGGTTAGCGGAGTCTATAACCTGAAGCGTATGTAACCCGAGGTACCACTGTACTGAGGTAGATGGATCAACGCTCACTATAAGGCCCATAGAATCACAGAAGGGTACAGTTGGAAGGGACCCCAACATTGCAGCCCAACCCTTCAATGACCAATGAGTCCAACTGATGACTCTGAGACTAAGAGTCTCATGCTCTACTGAATGAGGACAGTTTATCTCCGATTCCTTCATTGCAAGCTTGCAAGTAAACTGGTCCTACGCTTATAAGGATTTTATATGCTTATAAGATAAAAGGTAAAGCTAAAGGACTCCTAGACAGTTAAGTCCAGTCAAAGGCAACTATGGGGTTGCGGCACTCATCTCGCTTTCAGGCCAAGGGAGCTGGCGTTTGTCCACAGACAGCTTTCCGGGTTATATGGCCAGCATGATTAAACCACTTCTGGTGCAACGGGACACCGTGACAGAAACCAGAGTGCATGGAAACACAATTTACCTTCCCGCAGCAGCGGTACCTATTTATCTACTTGCACTGGCATGCTTTCAAACTATTAGGTTGGCAGGAGCAGGGACCGAGCAATGGGAGCTCACCCCGTCGTGGGGATTCGAACCGCCGACCTTCTGATCGGCAGGCCCAAGAGGCTCAGTGGATTAGATCACAGCGCCACCTGCATCCCTATCATCCCTATGTGCTTATAGTATTACACTGAACTTTCCTCCTGTGAATTTCCTTAAGCTGACTTATTTTAGGATCCTATGGGATACTCCTCTTTCTAACACAAACACATAGGAGTTTAAGGAGAGCTTGGCCCACCTAACTCAGTGCTGTCTGCACTGGCTAAAAGCTGTTCTCTAGGGTTTTAGTCTGTGGAGATTCCCAGCCAGATGCCAGGAATTGAACCTGAGATGTTCTGGACGCAAGATGGATGCAATCTACAGCTTCTCCTCCAACACACCCACGGCAATCATATTAAATCCCCTCCATTACTATGGCTATGGATTCAGTGAGAGGATATTTTTATCATTCCCTCCCACCCCCAATTCCATCATTTCTAGAGGCTGGGAGTGAATGACAAGGGATGGATCACTTATAACGTTATTGTTTCATGCTGGCTTCCTCTGGGCTCTGTCAAAGGAAGATGGCTTTGCCACTGGGACTCTAAGCTTGACCTGGCATGACATTCCTTCTCTTCTTCTGGACCGTTGTGAATGAGTAGCTTCTCTCCCTTTGATCTAGAGAAGCGGCAGTGAGACAGCTGCCGAGGATGGGGGGGGGGGGAGAGAGAGAGCTTTCAACTCCATACTGGGAAGATTCTGAAAAATTGGACGGACTTTATAGCAAAATAACATACAATTAAATTTCAACTAATGAGGGATGAGTGGAAGAGCTAAAACAAAGCACAAATGACCCCTAGGAGGGTGGGAGCCGTGTGGGGAACAAGTCATTAAAGAACATAATAACCAGGGAAGGAGATGAAGAATATTAATTGCTCCAGAAGGGTATAATTATGAGTAATGGGATGATAACATAAAAGGGAATATTTAAGCCAATCAACAGGAGGAACTGCTCCCGCTTGGGAAGGCGAAGGAGATGGGAGAATACCATCGGCGTAAATATCCAAACAGGTACTTTTTCATAAATCTGGGTTTGCCGCCTCTGCACGAGGCCTTGGACTTGACGGTATGGGGAAAGAATTTTGCTAGCAAATGGACAGACTCCGTGGATTTGATAGGGGCTCATTTACCCAGAGGATGGCAAATTTAAAATGGATGAAGAGAAGGCGATTGTATCTCCCATTAGAAGCATTTTCCTGTAATACAGTGGTACCTCGGGTTACAGAAGCTTCAGGTTACAGATGCTTCAGATTACAGACTCCGCTAACCCAGAAATAGTACCTCGGGTTAAGAACTTTGCTTCAGGATGAGAACAGAAATTGTGCGGTGGCAGTGGGAGGCCCCATTAGCTAAAGTGGTACCTCAGGTTAAGAACAATTTCAGGTTAAGAACGGACCTCTGGAACGAATTAAGTTCTTAACCAGAGATAAATATAAAGGGTAAAGGGACCCCTGACCATTAGGTCCAGTTGTGGCCGACTCTGGAGTTGTGGCGCTCATCTCGCTTTACTGGCCGAGGGAGCCGGCGTACAGCTTCCGGGTCATGTGGCCAGCATGACTAAGTCGCTTCTGGTGAACCAGAGCAGCACATGGAAACGCTGTTTACCTTCCTGCCGGAGTGGTACCCATTTATCTACTTGCACTTTGATGTGCTTTCGAACTGCTAGGTTGGCAGGAGCAGGGACCGAACAACGGGAGCTCACCCTGTCATGGGGATTTGAACCGCCGACCTTCTGATCGGCAAGCCCTAGGCTCTGTGGTTTAACCCACAGTGCCACCTGCGTCCCAGAGGTACCACTGTATAAAAGACATGATTTGTTTTGCAGGGTGAAAGCTGGTCAGTGGAATCTGTTCCATGGGTGAGTGACAAGCTGGGATGCCAGGGACAGCCAATATGGTGGCCTCCAAACATTTGATTGGCTACCACTTCCAGCATCCCTGGCCATTCATTGGCCATGCTGGCTGGGGCAGATGAGAGTTGGTGTCCAACACCCTAAGTGAGAGAGAGGTATGAAAGGACATGGTTTTTCTTTTAATTTGCCACAGAGCTAACTGGCATTCTTAACACATATCAAGTGTGATGAGCAGATCTATTGTGATTTTGCTACTTTACATTTCTTTGACTGGGTGCATTTGGAAAGGGTCCCTGAAATATAAATGTCCTTCCTCTGTTTGAACATAAAAAAGATAGCTACGTAGGTAATTGGTTCTGATGTGTGTGGTGGTTTTTTTTGGGGGGGGGGAGAAACCCCTTTTAATCAGGGGAAGCTATTTTAAAAAATGCAAAATCACACACTCTAAAAATTGCATGATTACTAAATTACATGCTGTAAAAAGACAACGTCCAAATTAATAAGCTATGTCGAAGAAATTCCACACTGCAAACTAAAATATTGAATTAAGTTGCAGGTAAATGTATAATTCAGAAAAACCCCGTAAACTTCAATATCATGATCATATCAGAGTTGTAACTTAGAAAAAAAATAGTGCCCCCCAGCTTTCATTTCTGATAAACCCCAAAACACTCTTACGATTTGCATGATAAAATGGCCTTATCAAAGCCACCACATGGTAAAATTGCCAGTTACCAAATTCTTGAAAAAAGGAAGAAAGAAAAAGGAAAACAATGATGTAAGAATCCATAATTGCATCGTGCTCAGGTCCTTTCATGAGATGATTTTGCCACATAACTGAGTCAGACTGTTGAGCCATCTAACTCAGTATTGTCTACACTGACAGCAGCAGCTTTCCGTGATTTCAGGCAGAGAGACCAGGGATTGAACCAGGGACCTTCTGCATGGAGAGGAGATGCTCTCTTGCTGAGCTACAGCCCTCCCTCATAACTGCACAAATCATAGCAACCATGCATACAGTCACCATGTGGAGGTAACGGCTTTCATGAATGTCGCCTCCACATAAATGGAGCCCATCCACAAGCCCAGTGGCAAAAGCCAGATGCTCACACAGGACCTAAATGTGAAGAGGCCCTCAAAGATGGAATGTGGCTGGTGCCGTCCACCCACTTCCAGGTGGATATCACAGGTGGTTAGAGCATGGCTCTGTTAATGCCAAGGTGGGAAGTTTGATCCCTGTATGG
Organism: Podarcis pityusensis; assembly: GCF_964106645.2. Lineage (NCBI taxonomy): Eukaryota > Metazoa > Chordata > Lepidosauria > Squamata > Lacertidae > Podarcis > Podarcis pityusensis. The sequence goes on along the minus strand of NC_138027.1, from coordinate 15,385,289 downwards.
CAGGCATCCCCAACCTTCGGCCCTCCAGATGTTTTGGACTACAATTCCCATCATCCCTGACCACTGGTCCTGTTAGCTAGGGATCATGGGAGTTGTAGGCCAAAACATCTCGAGGTCCACAGGTTGGGGATGCCTGCGGTATGGGATAGAGGCATATTCCTGCACTGCAGAGCATTGGACTAGATGACGCTCAGGATCCCTTCCAACGCAACAATTCTATGATCTGAGTCTACCTTAACAAAGACAGTTAAAAGCCATTAGAGTTCCTTATGAAGCTCAAAGGGTTCGCGACCTGTACAATTAAATAATAATATAAAAGCTCTGCCATGCTGATGAATGAAAGCTCATTACAGCTTCTCGAATTGGACAATGTATTTAATTCATTTTCACTCTTTCACTTACTTGAATTCAATTGATTTCATTAATCTCCTGACCCCGAGACAGCAATCTTGCCAGCTGGGGCACTGGCATTGATTATGATTTAGTTCCACAACGGCAGAAGGGAAGTGGGCCTTCGATGGTGTGAGATTTCAATACACTGCTTCAGGGATAAAGGTGAGTGTGCCTTCCCACAGTTCTCTCTTCCTGAACCTACTGGGTCTTCAGTCCTGCACACATCTGTCTAGAGGATCATAGAAATTCTGAAGAAAAATACTGGTTCTCAAATTCCTCTGGTGACAACTAGAGATGGGTGAATCTGTCCATTTTGCTCTCAGCTTCCCATTTTTGCAATCTTAGGTTCAGTTCTGCACATTTCAGAGGGGAGAGACTTCATCAGGCAAGGCCTTCTTCCACCTGCCTTGCCCCACCCTCCAGCCCCTGCTTCTCAATTTGTATTATTTTATGCACTGTGGCTTGCCGTTGTTTTATTGATTGTAGTTTAGAAATTATTTGTTGTAATTGTTAAGAGTGGATTTCTGTTTAATTTTTATAGGCTGATATTTAATATTATTCTATAGTATTCTAATGATTGTTGAATGTTACTTTATTTGATGTAGGTTGCTTATTTTAAAGTGATGTTTTATTATCACATTTTTGTATTGCATCAGATTGTTATAAGGTGTACATTCTCTGTTTGTTCAGCCTGTAAATTGCCTTGAGTATTGTAAGATAGAAAGACAGTATACAAATTAAAAGTGATGATGATGATAATTTCACATGTAAAAAAAAAGCCTATAAAAAAAAATGATATTTTATCATTTTATTGTGCATTCTGAATGCAATTTTTCCTATCAGTAACAATTCTGCAAGCAGCTTCCCTGAATATAATGAATTTTCTCACATCCCTTTCACCAATATATGCACCGTATTTTTCACTCTATAGGACACACCAAACCATAGGACGCACCTAGTTTTTGGAGGAGGAAAACAAGAAAAAAAAATATTCTGAATCCCAGAAGCCAGAATAGCAAGAGGGATCGCTGCACAGTGAAAGCAGCGTTCCCTCTTGCTGTTCTGACTTCTGGGATAGCTGCGCAGCCTGCATTCACTCCATAAGATGCACACACATTTCCCCTTACTTTTTAGGAGGGAAAAAGTGAGTCTTATAGAGCAAAAAATACGGTATTTCCCTCCCGGATACTTTACTCTAGTACATGCATTTTTGTACAGAATGCTTGGCGAACAACCTGCATTGCAAAATTCAATGAAGTGCAAATTTTGAAGGCTGGCCGTAGGCTTGAGTATTGTTTTGGAAGGTCTGAATGAAGCAGCTTCACCATTAGGTATGAACTGAACCAAATGTCTCTCTCATCCCTAGTTACAACTGCTTTGGGACCTGCTCTGGTATCCAGGCCTCTTCTCCTCCCTGTTTCCCATGCTTTGCTGGACCTATTTCTGTCTGCTTCAAGTAGCCTGTCGCCAAAGATTAAAAGTGCAAGAGTGATGCCCACTTAGGAGACTTAGCAGAACATGAGAGAACATTAAATCTTGCTTCTGGGGGAATTGTGCTGTGGTCTCGTGGGAGAAAGACCTTGCATCGGCAGGAGTACGGATAACAAGAGATGCTGGGAGTTTTGCAGTTTGATCCCTATAAATGCTTACTTGAAAGTAAACCTCACTGAGTTCAGTGGGACTTACTTAAGGATGTAAGGATTCTTTGAATTGCAGCCTTGGTAGTAGTCATCTTAACCATTTCTCTCAATAAGTGAAAAGGTATTTTGGCCCCAGAATCAACACTGCTGCATATCCCTCAATATTTAACAACCGTCTGAAACATTGTATATGCCATGGATAGCCGTGGAGGAACTAATACAACAGGGAATCTCCATTGTCTGAATTTTGTACTGAATGCTGTGCATGTACATCTTGCCAGAGTTTTTATTTCCTGGGAAAGATGGTAACTTAGTGGTGGGTCACATACATTGCATGCAGAAGGTCCAGGCTTGGCCCTTTTGTTGCTTTTGATTGTAAGCCTCTACCCAGAAAAATATCCGAAATGTATTTCAGAATGCAGGATGAAGCGAAGCTTATGGAGCAATAAAATATCATAATGATGGATACCTGACATGGACACATCCTATAGTGTCTTTTTTTTCGATTGGAAATTATTCATCGTATTAACCTTGATTTGGAACAATCTTGGATATTTGCAGATGCTCATGCACAACTGAATTCTATTCCTGTGGTGTAGGAATTAACAGATGGATGACAAACGTGGATCCTGAGAACCCGCAGGATTGCAAAAAGAAATATTCCATGGATGGAAGGGATAAACACCCACCACCCGCTGCTCAGTGCGCTGAATATCTCACTGCACTTTCTACATCTGAAGCATCATCAATCTTGTTTAGATATACATTTGGACGGCTTATATTTACATATATGCTTAGGTCAGGATTCATGTGTTTTTATTGTTAATCTCAGTGGATAATGTTTCCTTCTTTTTTCATTTTGATATATCTGCAGATCTTTACGAAGAGGTCATTTTTTTGTTGATGCAAGATCACCTAATCTACAATCTGCCTTGCTTGTGAGTCTCACGTTAGCCCCAGGTGAGCAGGTGTTACACATGTTCTTACTTTATGAATCATGCACAAGGTTGTGTAACTTGGAAAGTTGGAATACTGTGGTATCTTGGGACATTTCATTTTGTTAAGGAAGAGCCAATATTCACTTATCTTTGATCTTCTAGATGAGTCCCCTGAATGAACTAACAGAGATTATCTGTGCCATCTGAAGTCTTGGTCTACCTCTGTGTCCTTTCATGGCAGGGGAAACCTGGAAGGATGCAAACCAGACAGGCCAATAACCTAGACTCTGAGAATGAGCCAACAGGTGTTAACACTATTGTTTAAGCATTTATGTTCCAGGATATGCAGACTCAGCAATGGCCAGTGGATAGCAGTGATTCTGATAGCTTTAGCAGCAGAAGAGCTCTGACATTTTGGGACTGTTTTCTTTTGGTTTTTCAAATCGCACACTCCTCCGTTCTCAGGATGTGTCCTTTTAACTCTTAGTCTCACCTTACATAATTCCCCCCCCCCCCCTCCTCCACTGTATCCGTGCCTGTCAGGGACTGGGCAGAGGAGGAATGGTGGAGCCCGCCTCCCCAGCCTGACCCTTCCAGAGAAGAAGGAGACAGTTCAGAATTTCAACAGGGGTTTGAGGGAGATCACAGCTCAGAGGTGGATGGGGGGAAAAGGTGGGAAATAATGGGAGAGGAAGAAGAAGAAGAAGAAGAAGAAGAAGAAGAAGAAGAAGAAGAAGAAGAGGAGGAGGAGTTTGGATTTGATATCCCGCCTTTCACTCCCTTTAAGGAGTCTCAAAGCGGCTAACATTCTCCTTTCCCTTCCTCCCCCACAACAAACACTCTGTGAGGTGAGTGGGGCTGAGAGACTTCAAAGAAGTGTGACTGGCCCAAGGTCACCCAGCAGCTGCATGTGGAGGAGTGGAGACTCGAACCCGGTTCCCCAGATTACGAGACTACCGCTCTTAACCACTACACCACACTGGCTCTCAGTGAGGAAGAAGAAGCACCAAAGAGGCAACAGCTGATAGACACAGTGTCTTTAGAAAGCATCCCAGACTCACCCCTCCCAGAAACCAGTGAGCATTGAAAGTAGGAGAGCAACGAGCCCAAAGGCAGAGGGCACTTCTCAGCACCCATAGTAATTGTGATGGCCTGGGACTCGGGCTCGGATTCAGAACCAGAGGAGTCTCAGTCCGCACTGGATCCTTTCCTCAGGCGGCATCTGAACCAAGTCAGGGGCCTGATGCTGAAGAGTCCCAGTCTGCACAGGTTCCCCTGCAACAAGCACCAGCTGGGCCGAGTTAGGGGCCTGAGCCGGCCCTGGCTCCAGATGCGGGGATTACCTTGTTGCCTTCAACTGGGCAATCACTTACATCTGCTCCACTACCAGTTGGGTCAGGAGAGCCTGAGGCGGCCTCTGGGTCTAGTAACCCACCGACATCTCCCGAGCTGCAGAGACTAAGGTCTGAGAGAAGGAGAGACCTGAGTACTCGCAGGAGGAGTGCTGTCTTTCGGGCAAAACAGGGAGGTGAGTCACTGGGGGATCAGGACCAGCTGTTAACCCGACAAAGATAAAAGGCTGTCAGACCCCGCCCCAGGTTGCGGGAGGAACATTGCTGTTTGCTAGAACCTGCCTGAGACCCTGTGCCTGACCTAGCCTAGTTTCCTGCCTCGTCTCCTGCCTTGGCCCTGTCAGACTGACTCCTTGTGGAATCCTTGGATTCAGGACTGGACCTGGACCGCATTGCTCTTGTTAACCCCTGGGCCCAGCACAGTAATGACACATGAAGGGAGAGAGGGTGGGGGTGGAGATTCATTTAGAGCAACACCATTATTCCAAGAGGCTACATTTCCAAGCCTCTCTCTGTGAATATTAAATAAAAAGCAGTTGGTAAGAACTTTTCCTTGTCTTATCCGCTCCTGGCAACCTGCCGCGGTAGTTGGATCCTCTGTGCCTGACAGTGCCATCTGTTATATGGTCATCATTCTCTCTGTTTCACCCATACTAGTGAAGTCGACCACCTACAACCATCAGTTAGCTGGTCTTGGATGCATCATGGATGGTCGCCACTTTAGAAGATTAGACAAGCGCAATGGCTACTGGCCATGATCACTATGTTCTTTGTTGGCTGTCAGAGGCACTATGCCTCTGCACACCAGTTGTGGCAACATACAAGCGAGGAGACTTATAAAAATTGGAGGAAAAGAGGGATTGTACAGGCATGTATGTAACACCATAAGTGAAATTGCTGCAGAAGCCAAGAAGGAACCACTACATTTTTAGTATATGTGATGGTACTGTGGGAAGATACATCTTACTGGTGTAAAAAATATCAAATTAATTGCAGAAGTGTTAGAATATGAATCATCATGGGATCCAGTCATCTTGCTGTTAAATTATTTTAAGGGTATGGCTGAACCACACCATGGAATATGTTACAAACCTATTATGTGCTGAAAGCAGCAAAATTTAAGGATAACAGAGCGCTTACAATTGTTGACTATTTGAAAAGGATCTGGCAGACCACAGATATTGCAAAGCTCATTAATTACATCATTCTTTTTTCTTTTTTAAAAGACAGCAACAGGACATTTTTTATTTTCGGAAAATTGGATAACATGCATTCATTTCTGAAATGATAAACATAATGGTTCTTTGGCACCTTGTGGCGTCTTTTCATTATTGTGAGATCTCTGCTTTTAATATATGCAAAATAATTTGAAATAGCTGAGTGTTTTGATTTCATAGTATTCAAAACATGCATACTTTATTCTTACAAAGAAAGACTTAAACAATTTGTGCCAGTCATTATCATTGATTTTGAAGGCCTTTTCTCCCTTCCTTCGTCAAAAAAATGAAAGGTGTTGGCATGCCATGCTCACTGAATGAGCAACACGGGAATCCTACGGTATTGTGCTTACTTAAGCAAAAGCTTGTGGATTTGACTGCAAGATCCTATACATCTGCTCACCTCTTGAAGAGGCTGGCACTGGAAAAATCTTGCAGCCAGAGAATAAACATCAATTCAGCATGAGTAAATTTTTCTTTTAACTATTTAATGACAACAATGAACCATAGTTTCTACTGCAGCTGGTCATAGAATCACAGAACTGAAGACTTGGCAGGGACCCTTAGGGTCATCTAGTCCAACCCCCTGCAATGCAGGAAACTCAATTAAAGCATCCATGGCAGATGGCTATCCAACCTCTGCTTAAAAACCTCCAGTAAAAGAGAGTCTGCTTTCCAAGGAAGTCTGTTCCACTGTCCAACAGTTCTTAATGTCAGAAAGTTCTTCCTGACGTCTAGCCGGAATCTCCCCTCTTGTAACTTGAAGCTATTTATTCGAATCCTACCCTCCGGAGCAGGAGAAAGCAAGCTTGTTCCATCCTCCATGTGGCAGCCCTTGAGATATTTGAAGATGGCCATCATATCTCCTCTCAGTCTCTTCTTTTCCATGCTAAACATACTCAGCTCCTTCAACCATTCCTCATAAGGCTTGGTTTCCAGACCCTTGATTGACTTGGTTGCCCTCCTCTGCACATCTTCCAGCTTGACAATATCCTTCTTAAATGGTAACAAAATAAAAAAATTCCTTCCAGTAGCACCTTAGAGACCAACTAAGTTTGTTCTTGGTATGAGCTTTCGTGTGCATGCACACTTCTTTAGATACAGCTCATACCAAGAACCTGGTCTCTAAGGTGCTACTGGAAGGAATTTTTTTATTTTCTTTTGACTAATGCAGACCAACACGACTACCTGCCTGTAACTTCTTAAACTGTGGCATCAAATTGCTTCAAGAACATGGCAAGTGCTGCCATGAGCACCAGAACCATTTGTACATTCTGAGGAATGCTGAATGCTTTACTTCTGGGAAGACTTAATTCCACGAGCAACCTAAATAAATCATAGTGAAACTTATTTCAAAGTGGTAAAGATTACATCAAGAGTTGATGAAAGTCCTTGCGAATCAAGCTGGAAGCCTTTAAGAGTTTTCATACTAGACATACAGAATTTCAGCACAAGTGACATATCAAGATGATATTTATTTATTTTTAGTCAAGATTTCATGGGCTTTCCCCCCATGGGCTGTACACACACAGCTGAGGACTACACTTATGTGAAAGCTTCCTCTGCTTTCCCCTTTTCAATCCCCTTCTGATTCTGGGAGAAAGTGGTGCAGGAGAGGGTGGGGAAGAACCCGATTCCTCACTTGTTTGACCTGCCTCTTCCTCCTCTTCTTCCAACCCATGCTGTGCTCTGCCCCTCCAGTTCTGACATTTCTCTGGCTTCCGACACTTGCCTGCTGGCTGGTACAGTTCCCCAAAGATCACTGCCCCCCTCTCCCTTGTCAGTCTCCACCCCCCTTTTCCCAGTACAGAAGCACCAGTGTCCTGCCCGTCTCTGACAGGTGCCAGTCAAAACTCTGGCTGCTGGGCAGCAGTTGCCCCAGCCCCTTGACTGTTTTGTTTGCCTTTCTCAGTAATGTTTCTAGCTCCACAATATGCTTTTTGTGGCACGGCAATCACAATCGCACACAGTTTTCGACGTGTGGCTGCACCATAGGTTTGTATTAGGGTCTTATGAAAAGCACTATCATATTGGCAGTTTTATTTTCAGCCCCTTTCCTAATTCTGATTCCTAAATGGAATTCACCAACACGGAAATGGGATAGACTATTCATCTCTTCAGGATAAAGGCGCAATGCATTTTGGGGAGGGAAATGTGTATTATGTTACACAGCTGTCAATCACAGAGAGATCTGTTTAACCAGAGTGAAAGGAAGGCAATCTGTGTTTGACATTCCAGACGAGATCCATTATTTCAAAAATAAAATGTATTATGTCACTTAATTAGCGGTTCTAAAACCTCAGTTAAACTAACTTCAATACTGTTTGTATATACATCCCCTTCCTGCTCCAGGAGGTTTGTCTCGTTGCCAGTAGTTTGGTAGGGCAGAAATGCTCACCTGGTTTCATTGATGTTGCTTGAGATTCTGATAGCTTCAGTGGTGCAGAGTGCCTTCCATCAGAATCTGCCAGTGGCTCAGCTGTGCTCCTATCTGGACAGGGATAGCCTAACTTCTATCATCTATGCTCTGGCAACCTCTAGGTTCTATTACACATTATATGTGGGGCTGTTTGGCAGCTACTGGATACATGGAACACACTCAATAAACACACAAAACGTAACCAGCTGTACTTTTAAATAAATAAATAAATAAATAAATAAATAAATAAATAGTATCAATTTGTAGATTTGAACAGACGTCTCATAAAGTTCAATGAAAAAAGCAGAAGACCCAGTGGATCAGTTCATTCTCTAGTCAGTTCATGCAGGTAATGTTTCGCCATCCTAGGCTTCATCAGTAGAACAGGCTCATATGTAATATTACAGGATAGTGGATCTTATAGCATAGTAGTGGTTGCGAAACAAGGCTAATATTCCGGAAATCCTTGTCTGAGACTCTGTGAAAGGATTCTGTGGAACTGTAACAACCCTTCATGTGGATTATTGGACCCTGTGAACAGACAGGTGGAATAGATACTTATACATGAACTGACTAGAGAATGGACTGATCCACTGGGTCTTCTGCTTTTTTTGTTGAACTTTATGACACTTCTGTTGAAATCAATCTACAAATTGATACAATGAATAAAAAGGTAAAGGTAAAGGGACCCCTGACCATTAGGTCCAGTCATGACCGACTCTGGTTTGCGGCGCTCATCTCGCTTTATTGGCCGAGGGAGCCGGCGTACAGCTTCCGGGTCATGTGGCCAGCATGACTAAGCCGCTTCTGGTGAACCAGAGCAGCGCACAGAAATGCCGTTTACCTTCCCACCAGAGTGGTACCTATTTATCTACTTGTACTTTGATGTGCTTTCGAACTGCTAGGTAGGCAGGAGCAGGGACCAAGCAACGGGAGCTCACCCCATCATGGGGATTCGAACCACTGACCTTCTGATTGGCAAGTCCTAGGCTCTGTGGTTTAACTCACAGCACCACCCGCATCCCTGATACAATGAATAGTATACCTTACTTATTCAAAAGTACAGCCGGTTATGTTTTGTGTGTTTAATGGCAGCTACTGGAGTCAAAACCCATCGTGAAAGCGAGTTGACCAAGTATCAACAAGATGCTTTGGCGACTGACAAGCAAAGAGAGATTCTGAGAACCAGCTGTGGACGTGACCATGTCCTGGTCACGTGGTGCTCGGAAGCACATCATGTCATGCGAGATAAAATGAGCCAAGGACGAATCCTCAAGGGAGCTGACTTCAAATATGACAACGTGCCAAAGAGTTTGAAGCATGAATCTGGTTGATAAGTAAGTCTGGTCTACATTCCCAGAAGGTGACAAAGGTGTCTGCAGTCCCTTGATTCCAGCCATATGGCCCCAAAATGTGAGGCAACAGCTTACTTCCCTTCTCCCGATTCTGCTAAATGTTCCAGAGAGGTCTTAGCCAGTTACTGAAATATAAAAAACCGAATGCCTGCAAGTTAATTTCAACACATACAACATCATCAACAACAACAGTGTAAGAGGAAACATATTGTTTCATATAGAAAAAGGCACACACCATACACATAAATATTTTGTTATTCCCTTTAAAGGAAAAAATAAAATTCATGGGCATGTTCATTAGCAAAAAAAGTGTTTAAAAATAAAAAATAAAATGCAAACTCACTGTGATGGCATCTACTGGAAGGTACAAGGAGGAAGAAAGGAAGAAGACCAGCTATGAGAAGAGTAGGAAAAAGAATGTCAGAATAAGAAGGTGCAAAGCTTCTTAAAAGAGGGAAGAGAAGTAGCTAACTGAATATTTAGTGCTTAGGTTTCCAACATGGTGCCCTCCCCAGGACTCAATTCCCACCAGCCCCAGCCAGCATATAGTAAGGGAGCTGTGGTCCAAGAGCATCTCAGGGGCACCATATCGGCTACCCTGATTTTAAAGCAGGCATAGGCAAACTTGGCCCTCCAGATGTTTTGAGACTACAGTTCCCACCATCCCTGACCACTGGTCCTGTGAGCTAGGGATGATGGGAATTGTAGTCCCAAAACATCTGGAGGGCTGTGTTTGCCTATGCCTGTTTTAAAGAATTCCAAATATAAGGAGCAACAAGGAAGGAAGGAAGGAAGGAAGGCTAGAGGGGAAAAGTGAATGAAACTGGCCATTTAAAGTATGGATCAATATTAGCAGCTTGAAGTGGCCATGGAGGAGAATACAGAGAAAGTGAGAGAAGAGATAAGACAGAGCTAGATCGCCAGGAGATTTATGGGTAAGAAGCAGCAGCTAAAACTCAACATGGAATGGGAAAGGGAAGGCAATGAAGAGGCGTGATGAGGTCACAGTGTCAAGTAAGATAAATCGGATGGGAACAGGAGTTCAAATATCAAAGGAAACTGAGCAAGTTGAGAACCAGGAAGACCAATAAAAAGGCGATGTAGGAAGCTGCTTTATACTGGCTCAGCTCATTGGTCTATCTGCCTCAGTAATGTCTACCCTGATTGGCAGGACTTCTCTAGGGTTTCAGACATGGGACAATCTCAGCCCTACCTAGAGATTGAATCTGGAACCTTCTGCATGCAAGGCGGATTCCCTTTCCCTGGGCTATGTCATATTCTGCTTAAAGTAAAAATATGGAGTTGACCGGAAGCAGCAAAAGAACTTGTCTTTCCTGGGGGCGGGGGGGGGGGGGCGGGAAGGCCCTGGTGGTCTAGTGGTGGGTAGGAGGGAGACAGACAGTGATTTTAATAATTGAGAGACTATTAGTTGCTAATCTCTGGTCCTCCTGAAGAATTAATAAACCACAAAATTACTAGGAAAAGAAGCAGTGCAAGAATTCATCAGCGCAAATTTGAGGAAAGCACAAAGTACCTGGAACAGATGGGCTCGCCTCAGAATGAATTACACAGGGAACATTAACGCTCCATTAGGAAATCCGTAAGTTAATCATGAGGAGATCCAGAAAAGACAATCAAGGCTTGACAAATGATTAAAAAAAAAGCTGTCAAACATCCGACAGTTAAGGGGTTTAAACAAGTTGTCACTTGTAGTGATGCAGTGGTCTTTCAGTGTTCAGCGAGAAAGAGGTTTTGATCGATACGGCTGAAAGACCTGCCTCCAAAGTTAATAAAACTTATTATTTATGTAACACTTTGTGAAAACTGCTCACGACATGCTACATGAATTTTCTCCATAATCTATACAAAAATGAGGCAAGATAGGTTGGAACCATCGCACACATATTGTCTATGGCCACTTAGCGAGTTCATGGCGGGGTGAGATTTGACCCAGATTATTTCCTGGTCCATATATCAGCCTCCATCCCTACACTGGTTTCCTGTCTGCAGCTGCAGATCTAGCACATATTTGTATCTTCACCCACACTGGCTGGGGTTGATGGGAGATGTAGTCCAACTCCAGATCCTTGGGTCCCTGATAGGCAATACTGAGCTAGATGGACCAATGGTCTGACTCAGCATAAAGCTGCTTCTTATATTCCTATGACTCAACAATCTACCTTGCAGGCTCTTCAGGAAGCAAGAGATGGCACCAGTTATGCTGATCCACAAATTAGTTTGCCACTCTGCTTCCTATTGGGGAAGGATCACGTACCCTCCAAGTGTCCCTATTTTCCAGGGACAGTCCTGGATTTACAGAAGCTGTCCCAGTTTCAGATTTGAACCTGGAAAGTCCCTCTTTTCCGTAAAGGTAAAGGGACCCCTGACCATTAGGTTGCAGACGACTCTGGGGTTGCAGCGCTCATCTCGCTTTACTGGCCGAGGGAGCCAGCGTACAGCTTCTGGGTCATGTGGCCAGCATGATTAAGCTGCTTCTGGCGAACCAGAGCAGCGCATGGAAACGCCGTTTACCTTCCCGCTGGAGCGGTACCTATTTATCTACTTGCACTTTAACGTGCTTTCGAACTGCTAGGTTGGCAGGAGCAGGGACCGAGCAACGGAAGCTCACTCCGTCGCGGGGATTCGAACCGCCAACCTTCTGATTGGCAAGCCCTAGGCTCTGTGGTTTAACCCACAGTGCCACCTGCGTCCCTTCTCTTTTTCTTAGCATGTCCCTATTTTCATCAGAGAAATGTTGGAGGGTATGGATCAGATCAGTTTGCACTGCAATTCACAGAAACCAAATTCCTCCAGTTTCCCCACTTTAGCCCATTAGATTCAGTTATGCCCCCGTGCTGCAGCGGAGGGCAAGCTTTTCAAACTGAACCATCTGCACTCCTGCTCTGTTCAGACCCTTCCATGATAAATCATTTGCATGAACAAAAGATGGGGGGGGGGGGGACCCCAAAAAGTCATTAAATTGAAATGAGCAATTTCCAATGCTCCAGCCGGCCTCTTAAGTCCGCAGGGTGCTCAGCAAAGGCTGGAGGGTTGTGGGGGTGGACAAACATTCAGAGGACCCATGAAGCAGAAGAAGTCGGTGGCAGGTTTCAGAGGGCAGAACAGAATGATGGGGGACCCCCTCTCCCTGCATCTATCCTATTCCAGAGATATGTGTGAGCTGAGTCAAAAGAATCACCATTTACATTTGATCTCAGCCCACACATTTTCCCCAGCCCGCCTGTGGAGGAGACAAAGCTAATATTTGTGTTGCAAGCTGAAGTGTTGCCTTGCCTAGAATTTAGAGGGAAATGACTCAGGATATTAAATTAGATTTCTAATCTGCCAGGAGGCTCGGCTACAATGAAAATACGAAATGTGAGAGAAACGTTTTCATAACCCTGCTGCTGGAAATGCTTCCTTAACGGAAGGCCTGCTAATACCAGAGGCCTTCGCGTGAACAGACAGAATATAGCCCTGTTCACTCGATGACTTTTAAATGGTTTTATTGCACGGTGCTATTGCTGTGAACCGCTTTGATATTTTTTACAATATAGCGGTATACAAATGTTGTTGTTGTTGTTTTTAAAAAAATCATAATAAAATAAATAATGGCACCCAGCCAGATGATGATGATGATGATGATGATGATGATGATGATTACTACTACTACTGAGCAATGCTCCCTCATATTCTTTATGCACGATCACGTATAGCATAAACGATGGTCAGCTCAACTATGATCTGGCATGATAGTGGATGCCTCTACTTAAATTTTAGCCTTTAATGTCCTGCTCATTGTACTGCACTGAGCAGTAGGCCTCCCAGGACATGATATTACTAAGAAAAAGGCTGCATACATGGCAGAGGTGTGTATCAGGAACTTAGGAAACCTTTAAAGCCCTAAACGGCCTCGGTCCAGTATACCTGAAGGAGCGTGTCCACCTCCATCGTTCTGCCCGGACACTGAGGTCCAGCACCGAGGGCCTTCTGGTGGTTCCCTCACTGCGAGAAGCCAAGTTACAGGGAACCAGGGAGAGGGCCTTCTCGGTAGTGGCGCCCGCCCTGTGGAACGCCCTCCCACCAGATAACTACCAAACTTTTAGAAGACATCTGAAGGCAGCCCTGTTTAGGGAAGCTTTTAATGTTTAATAGGTGATTGTATTTTAGTGTTTTGTTGGAAGCCACCCAGAGTGGCTGGGGAAACTCAGCCACATGGGCGGGGTATAAATAATAACTTCTTCTTCTTATTATTACTGGAACACAGGAAGCTCCCAAATACTGAGAGCTCATCCAAACTTCTCCAAGTCCTGCTGCTTCCCTCCAGTCAAAACCATTCTCTAGTGCTCAGTCGGAACAATTCAGATTTTCTCCGGATTGACTATGTTCTGATGCAGCAGGCTTTCCATGGGAAAGGAGTGGAGCAAGGGGGAAACTGCTTGGACCCATGCCTAGAAACTGTGGGTCGATTCAGAACCTGCTTAGACCAATGCTTTCTAGGCACAAAACAAGCGGTAGCGTGGATGAGCCCTGAGTCAGACCGTTGGGTCCAACTACCTCAGTATTGTCAACAGTGACTGCCAATAATTTTCCAGAGCTTCAGGCAAGAGACACTTCTAGCTGCACCTACACAGCTACAGCTCTCAGAATGGTTTAATGCTCAATCCTTCTGCACAGGGAACTCCATGAATTGTAGCTCTGTGAGGGAAGGAGGGGCCTCCCACTACACTCAGCAAACTACAGCTCCCAGAATTCTTTGAGGGAAGCCATGACTGTCTGAAGTGATAGCATACTGTTTCAAATGTATACTGTGAATGTGGTCCAAATTTCAATTGCAGGCAGCAATGTGCAGGCATGGAGAATCGTCAGCAGGCATGACCAAGCCTAGAAATAACTCTCAGAAAAGAAACATTTTATTTTTGTCCTGAATGCTTGTCAAGAAAGCATATAAATATTGTGCCCATTGTGCTCCAAAGATGAGCTGTGAACTCTGAGTACAATGCTTCTTTATGCTCTTCTTGTTGAGCAAAAGGACCTTAAAACAAGTCTAAATACATTTTCCGAATGGGGCAGTGATGTCATCTATGAGTGCCTCAGGTCTCTGTGAGTCCTTGAATAGATGTCCCCCTACTGTCTCTCTTTGCGAGTCAAAGTGGTTTAATGCCATAAAGGGCCATCTCTCACTCTTGAAACACAACTGGTAGAAGGGAAGTAATATTTATTGCTCAATTTATTCACCTCATTCTGCAATAATGTCTACATGCATTATTCATTGGCACCCCAGCCCTCCCCCCTTCCCTTTCCATTATTCACAAATGTTTACAGAGCTAATAATTGGTGAATATTCATTGCACAACTTATTCAACCCATTTTGGAGAGAGAGAAAAGTTGCCTCAGATAATAAGTGCAGAGGAATCGTTTTTCATTATCCATCTAGGTCTAATGAAGAAAGTAAGAAAAAAAATACCAGACCTGGCAGCCGTTGTTGTCCTAAGTGCAATATTAATTTGCAGCTGTATTCTCACATTGATACTGATAAATGATAGCTTCAGGCGTAAGCAAAGCTATTCAGGCAGGAAAAACTCTACACAAGGCACAGAATCTCTGTACAGGTGACTTGACGTCTGCTGAGTTAGGTCGAGGCTCAGTTCATGTTCATATAGACAGTTGCACCAGGTCATCAGATATTTGGGCAGGTATATAATAAAATGTTTGAAACAGCCTCTGGCTCTTCAGAAACAAGTTGACAGACGCCGTCGGTGAATGTTTGAGAGTGAAGCAGGACAGCACGTGTCAACTTCCTGGTGCCATTGCACCCACTGCTCATGCAACACTGGTCTTTGATTGGCCAGGCTTTTTGATCACATGGAGGAGTCCTATGCATGTACAGATATGTGGGCATAGGCCCTCTTTCACAGCAATGTCCAATGCATAGCCACCAAGGTCCACCAAGGTCCATTGTCAGGGACTATGCTGAGGAGGGCAGCATTGAAGAGAATGGTGGGAGCCACCCCCACCCCCTGACTGAATCTTCCCAGGAGCAGGAAGACAGTGTAGATTTGGAGCAGTGGTTTGCAGAGGGGCGTAGTTCAGAAGCCAGAAGCTGGGAAATACTGGATGAGGAACATAGAGGGGGCAGCAAACTTTTTCAGCGGGGGGCCAGTCCACTGTCCCTCAGCCCTTGTGGGGGGCTGAACTATATTTGGGGGGAAAAAATAAATGAATGAATTTCTATGCCCCACAAAAACCCCTGAGATGCATTTTAAATAAAAGCACCCATTCTACTCATGTAAAAACACGCTGTTTCCTAGACTATCTGCGGGCTGGATTTAGAAGGTGATTGGGCCGGATCCGGCCCCCGGGCCTTAGTTTGCCTACCCATGAGCTAGGAGAAGAAACACTGGAAGAGAGAGGGTTAACAGATTCACAGTCATTGGACAGCATTCCTCCACCGCCCTCCCCAAGGTCAAGAAGAGCTCAGAAAACGTTAGAACAGAAAACACAGGGTACAAACTCAGATTACAAGACACAGGAGTGACGTAGATTAATAGGGGTGGAAGAGGGGTGAGCCTTAATTGGGAGCACGGCGTCATTTCTAGAGAGATGCGTTCTTTTGTCTCCCACTGTGATTAATAAAGAATCTAACTGTTACCGCCATGGGGGAGGAAGCCGATTTCCTGAAGTCTGACATCCATGGAAGAAGAAGAAGAAGAAGAAGAAGAAGAAGAAGAAGAAGAAGAAGAAGAAGAAGAGTAGTTTGGATTTGATATCCCGCTTTATCACTACCCGAAGGAGTCTCAAAGTGGCTAACATTCTCCTTTCCCTTCCTCCTCCACAACAAACACTCTGTGAGGTGAGTGAGGCTGAGAGACTTCAAAGAAGTGTGACTGACCCAAGGTCACCCAGCAGCTGCATGTGGAGGAACAGAGACGCGAACCCGGTTCACCAGATTACGAGTCTACCGCTCTTAACCACTACACCACACTGGCTCTCATTCCACAGGGGACATGGGCACCAACTGTCAGAGATCAAATATGGGAGCGGGGGGCAGAGGGTGAAGGAGCCTACTGTGACACTCCAGCCTGGTGCACTGAGTGCGCCGAGGGACAAAGGAGCTCCCTTAGCCACGACACCTTGAGGGGTCAAGGCCGATGGAGCTTGTTCCTTTGCTCTCTGGGAACCGGCAGCCACCCATCGCCTCCACCCATTGCCAGTGCCCAGAATGTAGAGGAACAAGCTCCATGAGTCCCGATCCTGCAAGGCGCTGTGGCCAAGGGAGCTTGTTTCTCCCTCAGCGTGCCAGGCGCACGGAGGAACAAGGCTAGTGATGGACAAGGGTGATGGAGGGAGGAAGAAATGAGCTCCAGTGCCCCCAAAATGTGCCCCCTCCCCCGAATGTGCTCAGGGCTCCAGCCCCTGCTACCCCCCCATGCTACACCACTGATTAGGTAAAGGTAAAGGGACCCCTGACCATTAGGTCCAGTTGTGCCCGACTCTGGGGTTGCGGCGCTCATCTCGCTTTATTGGCCGAGGGAGCCGGCATACAGCTTCCGGGTCATGTGGCCAGCATGACTAAGTCGCTTCTGGCGAACCAGAGCAGTGCACGGAAACGCCGTTTACCTTTCCGCCAGAGTGGTACCTATTTATCTACTTGCACTTTGACGTGCTTTTCAACTGCTAGGTTGGCAGGAGCAGGGACCGAGCAATGGGAGCTCACCCCGTTGCAGGGATTCGAACCGCCGACCTTCTGATCAGCAAGTCCTAGGCTCTGTGGTTTAACCCACAGCGCCACCCGCGTCCCACACCACTGATTATACTTACTTAAAATCACACTGCATGGTAAAACTGCAGGCCTGAAACAAAAGAAGGTTTTAGCAGCTGTTGAAAACAGTACAGTGAAGGTACCTGCCTAATATTAATAGACACCCACTCACACTGCATTGAATCTCAGCCTATAAAAACATCACAGGGGAAGCATCACTGTTGATATTTAAATAAGGGACATAAATGCATTAGGAAAATGTTCAATGCGCTGGATGTTGCAGGGTGAGCGATATTAAGGAAGAGGCAGGTAATTCAGAGGAAGATTATTTTGTGCATATTGGTTGTCTTTATAATTAAGCTAGGGAATGAAAGTCGAGCCACGTCGATGGATAGGGAGGTTATGAACAGAGCACCAAAATTACGCCAGCTCCTCTGGAAGGCTCCGAACATCACAGGGGGAGGAGACAGGGTCACAATGAATTGGGCCAGACCTTGAGAACGGAGAATCGTAATATGGGAAGCGTGCATTGAAGATGCAGTGATTGAAGATTAAAATAGCTTAATCTTTTCACAGAGACTGTTTTGGGATGGGACTCGGCTGACCACTGGATCAGGGCTACTGCCACCTTGATGAAACAGAAAAAATTATGCCTAAAGCAGACTTTGGGTGAAAATTTAGGACTGGTCCAAGATATTTTGCTTCAAAGCAGCAAATCTCTCTCTCTCTCTCTCTCTCTCTCTCTCTCTCTCTCTCTCTCACACACACACACCATTAAGATGTACAGTGCAGTGTGAGAGCCAGGGTGAATAGAGTGTTGGATCAAGACCTGGGAAGACTTGAGTTCAAATCCTCACTCAGCCATAAAGCTCATTGGGTGAGCTTGTGCCCGTCACAGTGTCTCTGTCAGTGGAGGCTGGGCTTTTAGGGCAAATGGGGGCCCTGCCCCACCAACCTCAGTGTCCTCTCAGCCAGCCTGTCCTCTTATAACCAATCCAAGGGGTGGCACTTCTGTGTCAGTGTTGACCTTGCAGAACTCAGCAGGTAGGAGGGTGGGGACAAAACTAGACACAACTACCATTGGCTACTGTTGGGGTCCCTGCCTCCTGCTCTACCAATCCCAAAAGGACAGCAGTCACTGCTGCTGTCAGTCAAACCTATTTCACTGAGATAAAACAGGGAGGTGAAGAACCATAAATGCCACCATGAGTTCCTTGGAGGAAAGGTGGGCTCTAGATGCAACACTACCAGCAACAAAGAACACAATAATGCCCAGTGTCCAGATGCTTATTAGGAAAAGATTGTAGTCTTCATGTCTCCGGCCTTGTCCATACAGTGGTACCTTGGGTTACATACGCTTCAGGTTACACACTCCGCTAACCCAGAAATAGTGCTTCAGGTTAAGAACAAAAATCCAGAAATCGTGCTCCAGCGGCATGGCAGCAGCGGGAAGCCCCATTAGCTAAAATGGTGCTTCAGGTTAAGAACACTTTCAGGTTAAGAACGGACCTCCGGAACGAATTAAGTACTTAACCTGAGGTAACACTGTACTTCCATTTTTCCCGCCGTTTTTTCAAATATCGATGTTTGCTCTGATTCTGTGGTACAAAGTAGGTGTGGCGTTTGCCCTCCTCTGTATGTTTGACATCATACTGGGTTCATAGGGAAAGGGTTAACTAATTGTAAAATGACTAACCAATGGGAACCCAGGGGGCAGAGTTAAGCGTGTATAAGGTTTAAGCACAGAGGTTTTTTGGAGGAGTTAGATTTAGGGTGGTTGAGAAGACAGTCTGGAGTTGGGAGAGACAGAGAAGATAAGTCTGTGGGCTGGGCTAGTCTGGTGTGAGAGAGGGAGAGAATTTGTTAAGAGGAGTCAGTCAAACAGTCAGAAGGTATTAGGAAGGTATAGGCCAGTAAAGAAACTAAAGTTAAGATACTGACAGGAATATTATCTGAGAAACCATAAACTTGTGAATGTTTGTAAAATAAACTTGTTTTTTGGTTCACTTTTAACAGCTGACTGGACTCAGTGTTTTACCAGAGAGTAACTGGTTGGTGGTAGCAGGGAAGTGTGCACAGTGGTGGCACAGGGATCAAGAGACCGTTAAATGTCTGGGGACCCTGTGTGATCGCCACAGTGGGTTCTCCCAGGAAAAGCAGTGGGGCAATGGAAAACCTAGAAAGCACAGATAAGAGTGGTTTTCCACTCCATGCCCAGGGGGGAGCAGAAAGCTTTTTGGCACAGGACAAGTGGAAATGTCCTGCCTCTGGATTTGGTGAGAACGCAGAAAGACGAGAAACCAAGCCTTGTGAGGAACGGTTGAGGGAGTTGGATATGTTTAGCCTGGAGTAGAGAGGAGAGACAGGTCAGATGATAGCCATCTTCCAAAAGCTTTGGGGCTGTCACATGGAAGATGGAAGGTGCAATTTTTCTGCTGCTCCAGAAGCTAGGACCCGAACCAGTGGGTTCAAATTACCCCAAAAAGGAGATTCTGATTACATACCCCTCCCCAACATTCCTCAGCTAATAGGGACATTCTACTGAGGTAGACTACAATGTCCTTATTTTCTGAGGTAAGAGCTGTTCAATAGTGGAACAGACTCTCTTGGAAGGTTCACTGGAGGTTTTTAAGCAGAGGTTGGATGGTGATCTGTCAGGGATTCCTCAGCTGGGATTTCTGCATTGCAGGCAGTTGGACTACATAACTAGATAGAAGAGGAAGTCGTTTGATTCTTTCAGTTCTCCAGAATGGCAAGGAAATGATAATGCCATCGTGTGAAAGCATGCAAAATCTGAAAGGAAATGAAAGGTCAGTGATTGTCAGCTCGTCATAGCGGCAGCAAAAGTCCAGCATACTAACAACTTGTCTGCACTATAATTCATATATTAAATACTTACCAACTGCTTTCACTTAAGCAAATTGGGAGGAAGGAATTGAGGGGGGAAGAAAGATTAATTCTTAATTAATATTTGGATTTCCTGCATCACACTTTTCCTCATTACAGATGTTCAACGTGCCTGTTACCTAATTGGCCAGCAACACATTTCAAAGAATATTCAATTTTTACAGAGAGAGGGTGACAACCTAACCACTTGGAGAAGGTTTTCGTAAGCATGTAAGCACCGAAAACAGCCCCTGAAAAATTTCCAGCAGATCAGCCTCAAAACAAAAGTAGGCTAGGAATAAGATTGCATATTTATTTTGTTTTTAACGCACGTAACGTTCATTTTTAGACTGCATGTTTCTCCCTCGGCTCCTGGTACTTTAACACATATTCTATGGAGAGCGGGCTTTTTGTTTTCAGTGCAGATGTACTGAACATATGAGAAAATATTGTTTTAACAAAGGCATGGACCTTGACGATTATGCTAAAAACAGACATCCACCTGGCAGTGCTGAAGACAGAAATTTATTTTAAACAGGACCACAGAATCGGCTACAATTCCCCCCTTGCTCACAAAGAAAACACAATGATGTGCCCACATTGCCAACCTCTTTCCGTGCTACGTTTCATGGGAACCTTGTGGATAAAGATAGACTGCTCCATCTGGCAATATGATTACTGTGCACAAAATCCAATTTTGGGAGGGAAAAACTGGCAACAAAAACCCCTGCCATTAGCTCTCAGACGTGCCCCTGATCTGTAAATTCTTGCAAAGATCTTTAATATGAGCAGTCATGTAGGGTAAACGAATTAAGAGCTTTGAAACTTTCTTGTCAGGAAACATTGAGTTTTTAATTTCCTGGCCTTGGATGTTGTTAGCCATTGTGATAAAAATCAAGGCCAAAAAAGGGAAAAAGTAAGGGGAAAAAAGTTTCCTGAATAGATGTTTCTTGACAAGAATAAAATCCTGGCATTCTTATCTGTTCTCAAAGCTCTGTATCAGATGTATAACTTTTAATTTTGCAGATCTATAGGCATCTGGATGAATTTGAAGTAGCACTATTTATGCTTTTCATTTCTTTTCAACACGCAACCTGCCATTCTTCCCCCAAATGCACTCAAAGCTGTGTACAATATTCAGCATAGCACCAGCTGGATTTCATGACTTTGGGTTCTGTGGTCATAGAGATTTATAAAGGAAGTCCTCCTGTGTGGCCAGAGTAGAAAACAGGAAGTGGTGAGACTCAAGCAAAATACAGAAGAAATTTCATTCTCCCAGACAATGGAATTAAAAGAACAGTGTTTTTGTCCCAGTTATAATCTCTACCCTTGCCTGCGCAACCTCTGACTAACCACAGTGAAGATAATCCACCAGCCATGTGGATTACAAAACACAAGATGTTTTGTAAACCTCTTTTTTTTTCCTTTTTTTTTTGCTGCTTGGCCATGACTGCAAAAGCAGAGGTTGTGAAACATCTGGTATGACTGATGATGGACTGCATTCAACAGTCAATGTCAACTTTTGCCATCCATAAGTCTGTTTCAGCATTATCTGAAAGTTAAAAACAGGCATTAAATCCCAGACCCTCCAAGTGCCCCTATTTTCCAGGGACAGTCCCGGATTTATAGAATACATCATGGTTTCTGATCTGATCCTGATATATTCAGCTTTTCCTTAGGACATCTCTATTTTCATTGGAGAAATGTTGGTGGGTAGGTAGTTATGTGAATCCCAAGCCAAGGAGATAAGTAGCAAAACAACCTTTAAAAGCATTTGAAGGCAGTCCTGTACAGGGAAATTTTTTGATGATTGATGTTTCATTATGTTTTTATATATGTTGGAAGCCACCCAGAGTGGCTGGGGCAACCCAGCCAGATGGACGGGGTATGAATAATAAAATTCTTATTCTTGTTCGTATTCTTATTCCTGTTGAATAGGAGGTCCTTATTTTCATCAGAAAAATGTTGGAGGGTATGAAATCCCATATTTAAATAGTATTTAAAACACATATTTTGGAATGTCTTTCTTTTTCTCCAGATATGCATTTGTAGTCTCCCTAAATTCTCCTTGAAGAAATCTGGGAGCTGAAATTTGTTAAGGGTGCTGACTGTTGTCAGAAGACTCTATTCCTCTCAGGGCTACAATTTCTAGAACAGTTTCACCATTGATCCTTTGCTGAAGAGGCTCACCGATCTTTCAGACAAGTCTAAACTTAATTCTCTTCTCTTAGGCAAAGATGGTAAGATGACCTGGCTGGTAGCCAGATTCTGCGCCCAGATTTGTAGGCACAGATCATCCTCTAGAATAAAATAGCTTACTAGGGAAATGCTGAAGTTGCCCTTTGGGGTGCCTCAGGGTCAATTTTTTTATGGTAGCCCAAATCTCAGTTGTACAGGTGTATGTATATATCTCAATTTTAACTCACGAGCTATTGTTGCAATCTGCTCCGATTGTATATTTTATCATTACGAACGCTGTTTTTATTGTGTTATGTTATGTGAGCCGGTCTTTGACCGTAATAAATTATCTATCTAGAACAGTTTAACCATCGTTTCCCTCTTCCCAGGGAATTCTGGGAACTGTAGTTCTGTGAGGAGAACAGGAGTCTCCTAACAACTCTCAGTACCCTTAGCAAACTACAGCTCCCAGAATTCTTTGGGGGGGGGGGAGCCATGATTACTTTAAAGGCATAGTGAGAGCTGGACCATAAAGAAGGCTGATTGCTGAAGAATTGATGCTTTTGAATTATGGTGCTGGAGGAGACTCTTGAGAGTCCCATGGACTGCAAGAAGAACAAACCTCTCCATTCTTAAGGAAATCAGCCCTGAGTGCTCACTGGAAGGACAGATCGTGAAGCTGAGGCTCCAATACTTTGGCTACCTCATGAGAAGAGAAGACTCCCTGGAAAAGACCCTGATGTTGGGAAAGATGGAGGGCACAAGGAGAAGGGGACGACAGAGGACGAGATGGTTGGACAGTGTTCTCGAAGCTACCAGCATGAGTTTGACCAAACTGCGGGAGGCAGTGGAAGATAGAAGTGCCTGGCGTGCTCTGGTCCATGGGGTCACGAAGAGTCGGACACGACTAAACGACTAAACAACAACAAGTGCTTTAAATGTATGGTGTGAATATGGTAAGATAAGAAACAAGCCCTTCCCCAAAGTGATGGGGAAATGTCCCCCCCCCCCCCAAGAGTGCAGAGGAATGCCAGCCCCATTTAATGTTGTATGGGGCATTCAGCACAGCTTCCTTCAGCTGGCCTGGAAATCTAATGTGCACCTCTTTTTAAAATACATAAAAATATATTTTAATGTTACATATGGGGGGAACCTCTTCCTGCCCCCATTGCTTTAACAGATGGGCATACCGCTATAGCATTTGCTATACAAGATAGATACAAGATAGAAGGGCAGTCTCAGATTGACAGCTTTCTTTCTACATATGACAAACTTGTATGGATGGGCGAATCTGTCTATTTTCAGTCCCTGTCACTTTTTTTGTGTGCTCATCCATAAATCTGCTCCATCTCATTTCTACATTACTTTGATTGCTTAAAATAAAATAAAAACCTGCATGGAAAATTTGCATTTAAATACCTATTGAAAATGTATTTTCCTCTTCAGATGTGCCTTGCTAAACATATTTTCCTCTCTAAACGCATGGTACTGATCCTGCAACACAGTTCCTTCTGTACACATCAACTTATATATAACTTTTGTACAGATTCCTCTCCATCTAAGGGTTATATCTAGGTCCCAGGGCTCATCCACTCTTCATCTTGCTTGTCCAGAGCTTTCAACACATGGGTCCAAATGGTTTTGCCTTTGCCCCACTGTTTCCCCATGGAAAACATGCTCTTTAGTGCTGAATCGGGGGGGGGGGGTGGCAAATTGCAGGAAACCTAATTGCAATTTGATTCATTCAGTGCCAAAACATGGGTTTCCCCAGGGGAAAACAGCAGGGCAAATTGAGGTGTGGGTGAGCCAGAGGGGTATAAAAGAGATTAGAGAGATTCACAAGAATGTCAATGGCTACCAGACATGATGGTTAGGCTCTGCCCGAACTCTTAGAGGCAGCAGGTTGTGTCCAACACTAGCCATGGAGTAGGTCCCCTGAAAGAAATGAATCTAAGTCTGTCATGTCCATTGATTTCAATGGGTCTACTGTGAGTAGCACTAGCGTTGGATCCAACCCAGTATTCCTTTGGATACCAGTTGCTGGGAATTGTAGATTGGGAGAGTGTTATTGTGCTCAGGTCCTGCTTTCAAACTGGGCATCTGGATGGCCACTGTGATAACAGGATGGCTGCTCTACATGAGCAGTTGACCTGATCTGACAGGGCTTTTCTTATATTTTTATGATGCTATGGGCCCAGGAAACTTCTGTGAGGACATACATACCTTCCATTGGAGATGCTTCTCAAATAAGAACGAGTTCAGTTCCAGGAATCTTACCTTTGTTTTCAAACCAGCTAGTCATTTTATATTGTATCTTAAGCAAATGGCGGCTGGAGGAATCTCAAGGGCTTCCATGCTGAAGATGGGGCAGACTTGGTCTTAGTCATTCCCAGAGGGCAGGACTTGAACCAAAGAGTGGTAATTCCAAGGGGGCAGATTTGAACAAAGAATTTGTGGAGGGGGGACTTCCTAATGGTAGGAAATGTGCAACAGTGAAGCAGATTTTCTCGGGAGGTGTGGGCTGGATAGCTGTCAAGGAGGATGGAGTTGCATCCTACACTGTAGATCCTAACTGAGAAAAGGGCTGAACCAGATGACCTCCAAGGTCATCAAGACCAAAAGTCCATCAATTCTATTAATGTTGTGAATGGTTTTCTGGATAGCAATGTAGATACAGATAAAAATACAAATAGAACTACTCATGCTCTTATCTAAGAAATAAATAAATTAAAAATTAAAAATTGTCCAGTAGCACCTTAGAGACCAACTAAGTTTGTTTTGGGTATAAACTTTCGTGTGCATGCACACTTCTTCAGGTATCTGAAGCTTATACCCAGAACAAACTTATTTGGTCTCTAAGGTGCTACTGGACAATTTTTAATTTATTTCGACTGCGTCAGACCAACGTGGCTACCTACCTGTTATCTAAGAAAGTAAAACAGGACATTAAAATGTGTGCCTGGTTTTGTTAAAGAAAGAAAAAGAAAGAAAGAAAGAAAGAAAGAAAGAAAGAAAGAAAGGAGACAAGATTCCTCCACTGTTCGCAGAGATATGTTATTTATGGTACAAAACCCATCCAGCATTGTTTTCTCTAGCAGTCTAAAGGTATTTAAATGACTATGATTCATACCTCTGCATCATATTCAAATGCCACTTAGTCAATGTTATTAACCAGAATTTTGTAATAGCTCAGGGCAAATAGATTAGATTACCATGAAGTATTTCAATCACTAAGAACAGGCCTCTTAACTCCTGTAATAGCAAATCTTTAACATCGATCCTCAGAACAAGATGCAAATGATGAGGAACGAACAGCTATCATAATGCCGCTTGGAATACGATCAGATACCAGTAAAATAAATCAAAGCATTACAAGTAAAACAGCGTTTCACACATGAAGATGTCGGGAGCACAAAAACTCATTTCAACATTCTCGGAACACTTTAGTTAATGGAAATGGCCTTTGGATCTGAACCATGGTGAGCAGTTTATGGAGGAAGAGTTAATCTTTTAAGGCAGGAATGGGGAGCCTATGACCTTGGCCAAAGAGAACAGCTTGGTGGGGCAACGGCGCTTTCCTGACGTCCTGACAGCTGAGTCTGCAGATTCCTCCCCCATCCTTAGTCAGGAGCAAGGCCTAGTGGACATGACCCCCATACCTTGATGAACACAGGAGTTTTCCCTCAGATAGAGCTATAGTTAAGTTGGCATCTGTCTGTCTTGAGAGATAATGGAGTGTACCTCCAGGGCTGAAGCCAAACTGCTCTAGTGTGCTGCCCAGACGACAAGATTCACTGATGGGATCCAAAGGAAAGGAAAATGATACATTTGGCACCAGCTTGGCTGCAGGAGTTACCGGAAGGAAGCATACAAGATTCCATCCAGCCATCTTAGGGACTGCACTCTGGATATGTGTAGGTCCAGGGTTTGCTTCTTAGCCTTTTCTTCTCCCAAAGATATCCATCAAAGCAGCAGAGGAGAGCTATAGTAGCAACCTGATTTAATCAGAACTGTTTAGGTAGCGTTTTTTGCCTGATTCAGAATCTCCAGATTAGTTTCCATATCTGCTTTAGGCCAAAATTAGTGGCAAGCCCACCAGTGACGCACTCCAGAGGCCTCAGAAAATGGTAAAAAGGCATCTCATAAGGACAGCGAATCTTTCCTAGGCCCAATAGGCCCCTATATTTAACTAATAATAAAACACCCACCTGCACCCTGAGACTTACTAAATCTTATTGCAGCCACATGCTCATATACTGAGCAATGTTTTAATTAAAAGCATGATAACAGTGCTGGTGCTTCCTTACCCCACAGAGACCTGCATGGATTAGCACCTGGGAGAACTAGCTGGCTCTGGACTCAATAAAGCAAGCTAACTCAGGCAGCCTCTGAAATCGGTGTAGCTTGCAGTTACAAATTGTGGGTCTCTCCCTCAAGCCAAGAATAAGTGTGTTACAGCGCTCATTTGATCCCCGAAGTGTGGTTGCAGTCAGAATGTATTGCAAGAGGCTCGCAGGTTCAAGCGAAAGGCGTTCCTACCTCTCTGGTGGTAGCATGCATCCCAAGCACAAGGAAGAGGAGGAGGAGGAGGAGGAGGAGGAGGAGGAGGAGGAGTTTGGATTTGCTATCCCGCTTTATCACTACCCAAAGGAGACTCAAAGCGGCTAACATTCTCCTTTCCCTTTCTCCCCCACAACAAACACTCTGTGAGGTGAGTGAGGCTGAGAAACGTCAGAGAAGTGTGACTAGCCCAAGGTCACCCAGCAGCTGCATGTGGAGGAGCGGAGACGCGAACCCGGTTCACCAGATTACAAGTCTATCACTCTTAACCACTACACCACACTGGCTCTTGGAGAGCATCTGAGGATATTTTAAGAAAAGAATACCCATTCATTTCAGATCTAGCAATTTAAGCAACCATTGACAGTACTAATAGTCCTCTTACTGCAGAATCCTACATATGCCTACTGGATCAAGTCAGAGCTTCAAGTGACCCTGTTTCCTACAGTCGCCAGCCAGATACTTATTGTAAGCCAACAAGCAGGACTCTTCCTGCTATTCATCGCTGCCTGTTGCCTCTGATGGATTAGAAGCCATTGATAGCTTTATCCTCTGTGAATTTAAGAAGGATATTGACAAGCTGGAACACGTACAGAGGAGGAGGACCAAGATGATCAAGGGTCTGGAAACCAAGCCTTATGAGGAATGGTTGATGAAGTTGAGTATGTTTAGTCTGGAGAAGGTAAGATTGAGAGGTGATATGATAGCCGTCTTCAAATATCTGAAGGGCAGCCACATGGTAGATGGAGGAAGCTTGTTTTCTGCTGCTCCAGAGGGCAGGAGCCAAAGCAAAAGATTCAAGTTACAAGGAAGGAGATTCTGACTAAATATTAGGAAGAAGTTTCTGACAGCAAGAGATGTTCAACAGTGGAATGGACTACCTCACTGGAGATTTTCAACAGAGGTTGGATGGCCGTCAGTCAGGGATACTTTAGCTGTGACTCCTGCATTGCAGGAGGGTTGGGCTAGATTGTCCTCTGGGTCCTTTCCCACTGTGCATTTCTATGATTCGTTTAAGCCATCTATGTTAGCGTCTGTCACTTGTGGAACCATATTTTACCATTTAATTCTGTGCCTCCGTGTGAAGACCTCAGATGACCCTAGGTTTATGAGAGACGGAGAAAAGCTTCTCTCTGTCCTTTCTCTCTAAACCATGCATAACTTTCTATGTCTACATTGTGTATTCATCCTTGAGTTCTCTGGAGGAAAGGTGGCCTACAACGATGAAAAACAGTTAGCTGTTAATGCAAAACAAATACTGATTTGGGGATCACCGAAAAAGTGGTTGAGAAGTCTGAAGTGGGGAATATATCCCCCCACCTGATAGCAGTGGTGCCAAACTTTTCAACACAATAGCAAGACAGATATATATTTGACCCCAGAACATCACCACCATCATCTTCTTTTGCATTTCTAACTAAAAGCTTGTCATATTCAGACTATTCAGAAATCACAGGAGTACTAAGACAGATGAATTGAGAAGAAATACGTTTGTGATAAAAGGATCTTCCTGGAGATTTAGCAACTTCACTCAATAGTCTTGGCTTTGTGCAAGTTTTTTTTTTAAAAAAAACTACATTCTTTATGGGACTTTAAACACTTTGCATAATTTTCATAGAAAGTGCTGGCATTTATGATGCCGTGTGTTCCTGAATTAATATTCTCGATTAGTGGAGAGTTACTTAGCATGCATGGAAGCCACTTAGAAAAAGGGGTTATGTCACTTTAAATTGATTGCCATCACCCTGGCTAGTTAATTGGGACAATTATAACAGCACCTGGGATGCAAATACCACAGGGTTCTTTTCAAAACAAGGAGAGAAAAGGTCAGAATGCTACTGAGACAAGAGCCTGGATCCTTTAATGCACCAGCCCAATTCATGCATTATTTGTGCATAGGGCCTAGTTGTGATTATTTGGGATTGGGGTCACACTTTTAGATTTGTCAATATACCATGTGGCCACATCTCCTTTCCCAAGCTACCATGCATTGTCTGTAGTTGTCTGCAGACTTGTCAAATACCCATTACTATTTCTGCAGCAGGGTCTCAGTCTCCAGAGTCCTAGAGCTGCCCAATAAGCAGGACAGAGGAACTTCTTAGCCACTGAGAATAAGTCTTCCCAGCTTTTGTGCTGACATGAGCCAATTAAAGGGAAAGGAGAAGAGTCAGCTACTGAGGATTGGTTCCTAGAGTCACTCTGGATAAGATGCATGGGAAGAACATTGAGGCGGCATTGTATTATATGTGCCAAAGCTAAGCATTTAGAAACCAAAGGCAGATTTAGGGCAGTGTGACCAGTTCCCCCATGCTGGGCACTGAGCTGAGGGGGGTGTTGCAACTATGACATAGTGCATGAGCAGAACAGAAGGTGAGAGGTCGGGGGCTGCCAAATTTGGGCATCGTACGGGGCATAGCTGAAAGATGAAGGACCAAAGGCTACCCCTATAGAAACAAGGAAAAAACAAGATTCTTCACTTTCAAGAGAATGGTGCATAGTGTCAGGCCCATGGCCCCCTAGAGTGCAGTGGATGAGTTAGACTCAGAGATTGAACTAAGTGAACAAGGGACTGACTCTGCAGATGAGAACTGGCTGACAGAATCAAGAAAGGGCAGCTTGAGCACCCTTCCCGGGAAAGACTCTATTAGCTCTCAAGAAGAGGAAGAGTTGGAAGGCATCCAGAGTGTTGCTAGGCAATCAGCAGATAAGCAGAGGTCTGAGTCTGTGTCGAGTCAGAGTGGGGAGGAGGGGGGAAGTCAATATCTCAGTCCCTGTTCTAGGTGTTTGGATAAAATCAGAAGGCAATGGAAGGGCAAGAGGGGAAAGGCGGGAGTCTAGCATTCTTCCTGCTGTGGGAGGGGCGAAACTTCAGACTGACCAACAAACGTAAAGGTGAGCAAGCAAGAAGTTGGGCTCTGGATGTGTCTTTTTGTAAATAAACATACATAAAATTGCCAGAGAGTCATTACTTCTTATTGGGGCTTGCTTGCCTGCCAGAGATCATTACACACAGGTTCTGTTATTCACAATTTAACTTTAAGGATAACTATAACTTAGGTCACTCTGAAAGACGATAATGGAGTACTCCAAATCATTTCCCCCATGTATGCGCACAGAAAATAGATCTGGCTGAAAGGCAACACATGGAGATCTGCACCCTAATTATTATTATTGCTGTATAATTATAATATTGTTAGAAGGGGGCATGTCTGTGATGGAATGTGGCTGTGACTATCAGAAAGGGATCCTGCATGTCTGAATTTTCACTGTACTACTGGTTGTCTGAAAAGAAACACCTGCCCATGTTTCCAGGCCTCCACTTGGCTGGGACACCTTAATAATCGACTGCCCCAATTACGTGGAGCCCCTACGAATAAGCAGGATTTCATCAGGAGGTTGTGCAGCATGCACTCATTGAAAATGGAGCTGCATGTCCATCCTGAAACTTCTGCAAACACAGACAGTACTGAAAGGCTGATTGCATATAACTGCCTTGATTCCATCATGAGTACGTCTGGTTGGGACCTCAGACATCTCTCTGTAGGACATGTGTTTCTGTTTGAATTCTGCTCATAAATCAGAATGCACAACAACAGTGACATTCTGTGTCTGAACGTTGGACGTATTAATGTTTTAGAAAGGGTCGTAGCTCACTGGTAGAGCATCTGTTGCATGCAGAAGGTGCAAGGTTCAATCCCTGGCATCTCCAGGTGGAGTTTGGAATGTTCCATTTCTGGAACAGTCAGTGTTGACAATACTTAGCTAGATTGACTGATGGTCTGACTTTGTGTAGGGGGTCTTTTCTATGGAGTGCTGATATGCACATGTATGCATTTTAGCATATTTACCCACTAAAATGGGAGGGACGCGGGTAGCAATGTGCTCTAAACCACAGAGCCTAGGGCTTGCCGATCAGAAGGTTGGCGGTTCGAATCCCCACGACGGGGTGAGCTCCCGTTGCTCACTCAGTCCCAGCTCCTGCCAACCTAGCAGTTCAAAAGCACACCAGTGCAAGTAGATAAATAGGTACTGCTCCGGCGGGAAGGTAAACGTGTGCAGCTCTGGTTTGTCAGAAGCGGCTTAGTCATGCCGGGCACATGACCCGGAAGCTGTACGCCGGCTCCCTTGGCCAATAAAGCGAGATGAGCGCCACAACCCCAGAGTCATCTGCGAATGGACCTAACAGTCAGGGGTACCTTTACGTTTACCTTTATCCATTAAAATGGGTAAATATATAAATGGGTAAAAGTTATTTTCAGTGTAGATTTAGAGAGGGAGGAAGGTAGTCTATACAGAATATGCTTTGGGTTCTTTATGAAAATCATAAATATGGATACACTCAAATAACAACATTCACAGAAATGTGATTTGCATTGTTGACAGTCTACCGAACGTATTTGACAGAACAGACACGAGTAAGCCAGACAGGTTCAGAGTCAGGAAGGAAACTTTCTAGCCCATATGGTTGAAGATATGTTTGGATGCAATTGGGCAATGCTCAGGAGTTGCCGAACAGGATCTTCAAAGGGCAGGATTTGAGTGCTGTTTCTATCATCCTGCAAAATGGGACAGAATCTTGCAAATTTTCTCAGTTTGCATAATTTATATAGGTAACACAATTCGGTTACATATAACTGAAAGAGAGCGAGAGAGTGAGAGCGCTTTGTAAGACAACACACTGCCTCATTCTAGCATGCATTGAAATGCCTATGCAAAATTGTGCATTTGGGGGAGAGTCAAATTGTACTGATCTCAGCAATACTCCTCACATTGTTGACAGCCTAATGAATACATGTGACGGAACAGAAGTTGGTACATCAGACAGGAGACAAGGCACTTGTATGGTAACTTACCCCCAACCCCAAGGCTTTGTTAGCAAAGCAAAACCATATGTGTCCCACTGGGGCGCCCCTGAGAAGACATAGATTTTGAGCTATGCTGATTAAGTGTGATAAAACAATGACACAGCCAGGGACGTACTGAGAATTGTATGAAGCTGAGTGCTCAAACCTGTCAAGCTACTGATCCCCTACACAGATCTTCAGTGTTGCTACATCTGTTCTTCGTTTAGACCGTAAGCTCCCAATCCATTTTAGTTCAATGTAGAGCCCCCAACGCCCCAATTTCTGCAAAGGCCAGCCTCTCAAATCTATTTCAGGTGGTGGTCGTATTTAGCTGGTTAGCGTAGACTGAAATCTGGCTATGAAGCTCTTTTTGATACTGGCCACATTTTGCAAGTTTTCTATGGATATAGGCCTCAGTCAGAGATAAAGGCCAAAATCAGGAATGGGGAACGTGTGACAATACAACTTTAATTGCCTCTGGAACATGGTTCATGTCTGCTGGAGCCAGAGCAATGTGGGTCTTCTTCCCCCCTTGCAAATGTAAGTGAAGATTTAATATTTTACAAAATCCTCACCCTTGAAGAAAAAGCAATCAAAGAGCCCTCCAGTGCTCTACAGACAACATTTTCAACTTGCAAAGTCTATGAACCTAGAGGAACTTAGATTTTTGTAGGGAAGAAAAGCACAGAAACAGAATGATAAAAAGGCACAAGGCTTTGGAGTGAACTTGACATAAAAGTTTGAGCCCACATGAAGCCTATGTGTATCTTAGTGCACAAAACGCAACAAATAAATAAAAAACTATCGCAGGATAAGAAATATTGTAAAATGCATGCAATGGAGTACTAGCTTGATATCTACCCCAGATCACAATAGCATTATGATGAATAATCCAGAAAATAGTAGGCCTATTTTTATAGTACTGCATACTGAATAAGACCCTCAGCCTTGTTAAGTGCAGCTTTTGTCTTGAAGTCATAGGCTCTTGGATGACGAATATGCCCCAGGGGTGATCTGAGTGGAAGATGGAGTAAGTGCAAATACATCACAGGTGCTTATGAATCATGTCACCATTTTGCACAAGGCAGGCCTTAGACAGAGGATGCGATCATTCTAGGTGTTAAGTCTATTGTTTATTTGGTATCCAGGGAGAAAGTACTCAGGGCAAGTTGAATGGTTTTGTCTGATGATTCTAAAGGATCAGTTCCATATTATGTACTACAAAGGGACGCGGGTGGCGCTGTGGTCTAAACCACTGAGCCTCTTCAGCTTGCTGATCAGAAGGCTGGCAGTTTGAATCCCCGTGACGGAGAGAGCCAGTGTGGTGTAGTGGTTAAGAGCAGTGGATTCGTAATCTGGGGAACTGGGTTCATGTCTCCGCTCCTCCACATGCAGCTGCTGGGTGACCTTGGGCTAGTCACACTTCTTTGAAGTCTCTCAGCCCCATTCACTTCACAGAGTGTTTGTTGCGGGGGAGGAAGGGAAAGGAGAATGTTAGCTGCTTTAAGACTCCTTCGGGTAGTGATAAAGAGGGATATCAAATCCAAACGCTTCAAATCCAAACTCTTCTATCCCAGCTCCTGCCAACCTAGCAGTTCAAAAGCTCACCAGTGCAAGTAGATAAATAGGTACCGCTGCAGTGGGAAGGTAAACAGTGTTTCCGTGCACTCTGGCTTCCATCATGGTGTCCCGTTGCACCAGAAGTGGTTTAGTCATGGTGGCCACATGACCCGGAGAGCTGTCTGTGGACAAACGCCGGCTCCCTTGGCCTGAAAGTGAGATGAGTGCCGCACCCCATAGTCACCTTTGACTGGACATAACTGTCCAGGGGTCCTTTACCCTTATCTTTACCTATGTACTATGGGTACCACAAGCCATTAGGACATACCCTCCAACTGTGCTCATATTCCGCAGACAGTCCTTGAATTACAAAAGCCATCCCGGCTTCTGAATTGATCCCGGAATGTCCCTATTTCCCCCACCAGCACAGATGACAAGCATGGAGAGGCGGGTGACCTGGCTCTTGTCCAAAGCCAAGGTTGTGGCTACGGCTTGCAAGGGAGCATTCTGTTGCCTCTCCATGGCTGCTGCTGCCAACCTCGTCCCTTGAAAAAAGCACACCAAGAACTCTGTCCAATATAGGTTTCAATAGTGGGATATGTATAACACAATAATTTGTTACAGTATTAAAGATAAGAGTTTATGAGCTAATTTTTAAGGGGTCGTGTAAGTTTGAAGAATTCGTATAAATATATCCTGTTATTTTTTATGTTTCTCAGAGATAACAACTAAGTGTGGTAGATCAACATGTATCTTGAGCTTTTCTGTGCATTTAGCTGATGAAGGTGAATACATCGAAACAGGGCCCTGTCCCGGTTTCTGATCCATAATTGGCTTCTGACTGCTGCTCAATGATTGAAACTAAGATCTCCACGTCAACTCTAACATGAACCTATCTCTACTTATAAACTCTTATCTTTAATACTGTAACGAATTATTGTGTTATACATATCCTTATGGGTTTGAGTTTGTAATCGCTGTTTGAGTTTGAAATTTCTATTTGAGTTTATAATCCTTGTCAGAATACATATCTTTGAATGGATTAGTTTTTGTTACAATTGACTATTGATTTGCGAGAAGGGACCACTCCCACTATTGAAACTTATATTGGCCAGAGTTCTTGGTGTGCTTTTTTCTTGCTATATTTAATAACAAGAACCTCGTCCCTTGGGCAGCTTGCAGCGGCTGCTGGAGAGCAGGTGAGGAGGAAAAGAGGCTGCAGGCCCAGCCCAGCTGTGTGTGATGCACCAGATCTGATGTGCAGACAGTGGGCGCCCTGATCAGGAAGAAAGGAGGAGTGGAGCAGAGTGCAAGGAGTCTTGCTTTATTATTTTGTTTTTTAAAATGGCCATGCTGGCTGGAGCTGATGAGAGCTGGACTGCAACAACATCTTGAGGGTCACAGATTCCTCGTTCCTGTTTTAAGACAGCAAAACACCTCCAGGTATCTCTGAGAAAAGGATGCTGTTCTAAATGGGCCTGATTCAGCAGGCTCTTCCTACGTCCTTTACATTCTGCACATGATAAAGAGCCAGCCCCAAATTGCACAGGAACCAGAGTCATACCCAATGATTCATGGTACACATGGAGAGTGGTCCAAATCTCTCTCTCTAAAGTGATTGATGAAAGGGTATCTGGATAATTTAGGGTGAAACAAGATGTTAAGTTGCTTTACAAAACAGATGATACGATACGATATCTTTATTGTCATTGTCCCATGCAGAACAATGAAATTGAAAAACTACATAAAAGTACATAAAAGCTACATAAAACTACTACAAAGCACGCTTAGAAATGGTAGCTCTGTCTCTCCTTAGCAAAAGCAGCTGGAAGCTGTTCCACAGCAGCCCATGGTGCATGCATGTGTGAGTGCGTTAAACTTTTGCCCTCTGCCATTTTCCCACTGAAACTCCCCCTTCTCAAAGCTGAGATTTGCCCCTGAAGC
This sequence comes from Podarcis pityusensis, assembly GCF_964106645.2. Taxonomy (NCBI): domain Eukaryota; kingdom Metazoa; phylum Chordata; class Lepidosauria; order Squamata; family Lacertidae; genus Podarcis; species Podarcis pityusensis. The sequence continues at coordinate 15,350,241 of NC_138027.1, read as the reverse complement.
TGTTCTTTGTGCCATCATTCCAAAGGAGGCATTAAGGGAGAATGTGAACACTGGGCGACAGATTGCATTGCAAAACTTGTGGCAAGACTATGATTTTAAAAGGGTGAGATGGAGGAGTCCCTATTGCAACTGCTGTTTTCCAAAATAAAACATCCAGGCTCTAAAATTCCCAGGATTTTCTCTCCCTGCCACCCTGCCTTAATTGGACCTAATTTTGTATAACTGTGGAAAAAAATGTAGAATTTTGGAGATGATAATTCTCACAAAGGCTAGCACCTGGGCAGGATTTTTTTCTGTATTTTTCTACATTGTACTACACACAAAACACAACCTAGCCAGAGCGGTAACATTTCAAGCCCCATAGATTTCAGCGACAATTGCTTAACTTTGGACAGAGCCTTTTCCATGCCACACAATATTTTTGTTGTTGAAAATAAAAAAAATGCTTTTAAGAAACATCTCTCATCTGCTGAGAAACAAGGTTTTCTTTTGTCTCCATCCATGCCAGTCTCATGCTGATACAACAAGGAGCTTGCTTGTAGAGGCTAAGTTAAGCACCTGCTCATTATGGGCTGCTCATTTAATTCAAGCTAAGTTACTTCTCCATGACCCCTCCCCACATTCTAATTAAATTAAAAATCAAAGCCATGTCAACGCCTCAGAGTGGCTCTGGTGAGAAATCTCACTGGGAAACAAATCTGTTAGTGCAGCTGTGGGGGGAGACTGGTGAGAAACATCTTCTCGGCAAATTGAAAAAGCACAAAGACTTATGGGTACTCATCAGATCAGCTGGGAATGGCCATAGAAGGAACCAGCAAAGAATCAGTCACAACAAGCTGATCGCCTGTTAGGGCCATAGAAGCAGCAGCAGAAAAGCTACAGAAATGGGAGAAAGTGAGTAGCTTGTGGAATAGGTAAGTGTGATCCTCAAAAAAATGGGGGCAGCATGGACTGCTGCTGTCCACTGTTCACACTGTCCACAGTGTGGATGGGACACTTTCCCACCGGGCTCAGGCCCCACTTGCCCACCTCCTTACTTACATCTGGTTCAGGGGCTAGCACTGGCTACCAGCTTCGTCCTCCTTAGTCAAAGTGTTGGCCTCATTGCCAGGGAGAAGGCTGGGGACGAGAATTAGTTGGCTCTGCCTATCATTGGCTCTGCATCCAACCACCATTGAACTTTCTGCCTTCCCAATGGGAATCAGCTGCAACAGCTCCCAGGATATTGTATTACATTTCTCCTTCCATCTATGCTTTCCACTTGCTCATCCCAACAGCAGACATTTCATGGTCACTGAAATTGTTAATTGAGCTACCTGGGGGTTATTATTATAATTATTGGTATTATTATTACATTTCTCCTTCTATACAGTGGTTCCTCTGGTTACAGACACTTCAGGTTACAGATGCTTCAGGTTACAGACTCCACTAACCCAGAAATAGTACCTCAGGTTAACGTTAATAATAATAATAATAATAATAATAATAATAATAATATAATAATAATAATTTATTTATACCCCGCCCATCTGGCTGGGTTTCCCCAGCCACTCTGGGTGGCTTCCAACAAAACACTAAAATACAATAACCTATTAAACATTAAAAGCTTCCCTAAACAGGGCTGCCTTCAGATATCTTCTAAAAGTTTGGTAGTTATTTTTCTCTTTGACATCTGGTGGGAGGGCGTTCCACAGGGCGGGTGCCACTACCTTTGCTTCAGGATGAGAACTTTGCTTCAGGATGAGAACAGAAATCGTGCAGCAGCAGCGGGAGGCCCCATTAGCTAAAGTGGTACCTCGGGTTAAGAACAGTTTCAGGTTAAGAACAGACCTCCGGAACGAAGTAAGTACTTAACCTGAGGTACCACTGTATATAAAGAATACTTAGTATTTTGACACACCTGGAGTCTTCCCAAGCTGGTGCTGAGACCCAGCTTTTCTTTGTGGATGTTCTGGTCTTGTCTGCATGAAGGATGATGGGTATTGTCATCCCACAAAGCTTCTCCACCCCAGTCAAAACCCTTCATTCTGATGCCACATACAGTATGTCAATAAAACAATGAACAGGGTGGTGATGCAATGACTACTGCAATCGACACAAGATAATATCACCAAGGCAACTATCTGTACACAAACAATAAACGTCTGTAAAAATGGCAAAAAGTAGCTTCTTTCCCAAATCAGTTTTATCTTAAACAATAGCAAACGCAGTAAATAAAGAGTTCACTTGTAATACATGAGTGGTTCAATGCTCATTTATCCTCCTTCCAAAATAGATTTTATCTTGAACAATTGCAAAGGCAGTAATAGAGTCCTCTTGTGATATACCAATGGTTCTGTGTTCGGACGTCGTTCCGGTAATCCAATGTTTCATCGCTAAATATCTTAGTTATCAAGCTGTCAAAATCTATTGTAACAGAATTGCACTGAATAAACAACTAGAATAAGGAAAATTAAAATTATAAATACGTTGAGAATGCATAATTAAGGCATAAAGGTAAAGGTAAAGGGACCCCTGACCATTAGGTCCAGTCACGGACGACTCTGGGGTTGCAGCGTTCATCTCGCTTTATTGGCCGAGGGAGCCGGCGTACAGCTTCCGGGTCATGTGGCCAGCATGACTAAGCCACTTCTGGCAAACCAGAGCAGTGCATGGAAATGCCGTTTACCTTCCCGCCAGAGCAGTACCTATTTATCTACTTGCACTTTGACATGCTTTCGAACTGCTAGGTTGGCAGGAGCAGGGACTGAGCAACAGGAGCTCACCCCATCACGGGGATTCGAACCGTTGACCTTCTGATCAGCAAGTCCTAGGCTCTGTGGTTTCACCCACAGCGCCACCCGCGAACCTAATTAAGGCATACATTTGTAATAAATGATATACAAGAGAAGACGGTATGTAAATGGCTTAAAGCAGGGGTATATCTTCTGGATTGGCTGCTGTGACTAGTAAGTCATATAATATTAGCAGCAGTGCTGGAAGTCCTGCTACCTGCTCAGAACATCTATGTCACAGGTGGAGGGACCCTGGATTAACCAGCCTCTAATGAATGGGATGGTAACAGCAGGCTAGGTAGCTGGTCAGATTTCACTGAGGGCAAGTGAAGCCACTAGTGAGGGCAAGTGATGTCACGGGGAGCCATGAGAAAAAGCGACATTCTTTTCTGCAGATAAATCACTGCAAAGGGGAGGGTTTTTATTTCCAATATACATAGAAAAACTGTTTGGCTCTGGTGTAGATCCCATGAGAAGTCACATTCACACTTTCTTTGACATGGAAATGCTTTCTGTACTGGAGATTTGTAACGCTTGAAGAAATGACAAGCATGAGGATCACTCAGAGCAATCTCAAGGCTTTGACAGGATGCCGGATGAGATTTACTGTTAGGGACTTCAGGCGCTAGAGATGAGGAAATAAATAAAGCGGTCTGACTACATCGAAAAGCTGATGAAAACAGTTGATAAATGCTTCAGGGTTCAGTTTGGGTGTTTAACTGTGTATACATCTGGGCTTAGGAAGTGTTTTGAGCCCAGGGGCCACATTCCTTTATAGGCAGCTTTTGGGGGGGCCGCATGCCAGTGGTGGGTGGGGCCAGAGGCAAAAAGAGCTGTAGCAACGCATGTGACTCTTACCTATCCATTCCATCCATGCAAAAGTCAGAGATTTTTCAGGTAGATCTCTCCATCCTCCATACAGACAAGCAAGAAATATAATTACAGTGGTACCTCCGGTTACAGACGGGATCCGTACCGGAGGCCCGGCCGTATCCCAAAAAGTCTGTAACTGAGGCACCCTTCTGCTCATGCGCACATGGCGAAATCTTCCGGATTTGCCGCGTTCGCAATCTGAAGTTTACATATCCAGAGGGATACATAAGCAGAGATACGACTGTACAGGTCAAGTGCATGTTGCGTATAAGCAAAAACACAAGGAACGGCACAGAACCATGATGGTCAGAAGTGTGGCCTGGGATTCATCACAGAAATATAAATGGTGCAACCAGACTTGGAATACTTTTTTTGTGTATTTTTTGTATTTTGGAAGTACCTTTTTAGTTGCCTCACCTGAAAAGTATATTGTGGAACTGTAAAATGTTCAGAAAAGCACAGCCAAAGTTATCAAAGAACTCCGTTACGGAGAAAAGTTTCCGCTTTGGGGACTTTTTAGTTTAGAGAAAAGGCAAATAAGAGGTGGCATAAAATTAAGAGTTTATAAAATTAAGTATGGCATGGAGAAAGTGGGTAGAGAAATGTTTTCTCTCTCACACGCACATAACACTAGAACTCAGGGAGTTCCAATAAAGCTGAAGATTTGAAGATTCAGGACAGATAAAATCAAGTACTTCTTCACACAGTGCAAAGTTAAACTATGGAACTCATTACAGTAGGCAGTGATGGCCACCAACTTAGGTAAAGGTAAAGGTAAAGTGACCCCTGACTATTAGGTCCAGTCGCGGATGACTCTGGGGTTGCGGCGCTCATCTCGCTTTATTGGCCGAGGGAGCCTGCGTACAGCTTCCGGGTCATGTGGCCAGCATGACTAAGCCGCTTCTGGCGAACCAGAGCAGCGCACGGAAACACCGTTTACCTTCCCGCCGGAGCGGTACCTATTTATCTACTTGCACTTTGACGTGCTTTCGAACTGCTAGGTTGGCAGGAGCCGGGACCAAGCAACGGGAGCTCACCCCGTTGCGAGGATTCGAACCGCCGACCTTCTGATCGGCAAGCCCTCGGCTCTGTGGTTTAACCCACAGCACCACCCACCTCCCTTGGCCACCAACTTAGTCGGCTCTAAAAGATGATTAAGCAGAGGTTGGATGGACACCTGCCATGGATACTTTAGCTGAGATTCCTGCATTGCAGGGAGTTGGACTAGATGACCCCTGGGGTCTCTTCCAACTCTATTATTTATGGAGGACAAGGCCATCAATGGCTACTTGCCATGATGGAGATGTTCTCCCTCCGTTGTTAGAGGCAATTGTTGGGAATCGCAAGTAGGCAGAGTGCTCTGTCGCTCTCATGTCATAAGAACATAAGAAGAGGCTACTGGATCAGGTCAACAGCCCATCCAGTCCAGCATCCTGTTCTCACAGTGGCCAACCAGATGCCTGTGGGAAACCAGCAAGCAAGTTCTCAGCACCAGAGCCCTCTCCCCTCCTGTGGTTTTCAGCAATGGGCATTCAGAAGCATTATTGCCTCCCGCTTGCAGGCTTTCCATTGGCCTCTGTGAGAACAGGATACTGGACTACATGGACCATAATAGCAGTAATAATAATAATTTTATTATTTATACCCTGTCCATCTGGTTGATTTTCCCCAGCCACTCTGAGTGGCTCCCAATCGAGTGTTAAAAACAATACAGCATCAAATATTAAAAACTTCCCTAAACAGGGCTGCCTTCAGATGTCTTTTAAAGATAAGATAGCTGCTTATTTCCTTCACATCTGAAGAGAGGGCGTTCCACAGGGCAGGCGCCACTACCAAGAAGGCCCTGTGTCTGGTTCCCTGTAACTTCACTTCTCGCAATGAGGGAACCACCAGAAGGCCCTTGGAGCTGGACTTCAGTGTTGGGGCTGAACAATGGGGGTGGAGACGTTCCTTCAGGTATACAGGACTTTAGGGCTTTAAAGGTCAGCACCAACACTTTGAATTGTGCTTGGAAACGTACTGGGAGCCAATGCAGGTCTCTCAGGACCGGTGTTATGTGGTCCCGGCGGCCACTCTCAGTCACCAGTCTAGCTGCCGCATTCTGGATTAATTGCAGTTTCTGGGTCACCTTCAAAGGTAGCCCCACGTAGAGCGCATGGCAGTAGTCCAAGCGGGAGATAACTAGAGCATGCACCACTGGCTTGATCCAGCAGAGTTTTCTTATGTTGTTATGGCAGGACAAGGTATGGCCTGAAACAGGTCCCCAGCACGAGATAGAGAGGCCTGGAAGGCTGAATTTGCCTCTCAGGCTTTAGGTTCTCCACCCCCAGTCAACTGACTAAAATAATGTACTCGGCTTGGAATCAGCAGAGACAGGAATGTAGGCACCTCTCCATTTTACCCATGCTCAACCAACCATTAAAATGCATTTTTATGACTGAATTTCTTTTTTAGCTGCAGCACTACACCGCTATATTGAAATCAATAAAATATAATCAAATGTCTTCCCCGCAAATGCCCCGCTGCAGATAAAAGGCATTCGTTTCATTACCAAGTCACTTGAGTGCACTAATTGAAAGTCTCTCCAGAACATGAAAGCAAAATTGGACAGGTAATCAGCATTAGGGATGCATGGACTCCCTGGAGAAATTTGGCTGGTTTCGTGGAAATTATTTTTACCTCCCATGTAATTCTTCTGGTGTTTCAGCTCAGGAAGTGGCTGCAAAGGGTTAGCTTTCATTCAGTTAGGCCCCATCTGCACTCTACTTTTAAATCAGGATCATACAGCTTTAAAAAGCCATGGCTTCTGTTAAGTTGTGGGTGAACATATCAGACGACACAGCGATTCTTCGAACAGCTCTTGTTTATTCACAGGCCAGAACAGAACTGAACTGACGGGTTCAGCCAGTATGCTTATATAGAGCTCCAGTACAAAGCAACTGTAGCAACTTTCTGTAACTATCCAGTCACTGAATGTCACTTTCAATCCCTTATTTTCATATGTGGACCTGAGTGAAAACTATGTACAGTATCCCCCTGCTGGCCCAGGGTGAGAACTTCAGTACATAACAGCTTCCCAAAATCCTGGGGGCCTAACTGAGTGAAGTATGTTGTTGTTGTTGTTTAGTCATTTAGTTGTGTCCAACTCTTCATGACCCCATGGACCAGAGCACTCCAGGCACTCCTGTCTTCCACTGCCTCCCACAGTTTGGTCAAACTCATGCTGGTAGCTTCGAGAACACTATCCAACCATCTCGTCCTCTGTCGTCCCCTTCTCCATGTGCCCTCAATCTTTCCCAACATCAGGGTCTTTTCCAGGGAGTCTTCTCTTCTCATGAGGTGGCCAAAGTATTGGAGCCTCAGCTTCAGGATCTGTCCTTCCAGTGAGCACTCAGGGCTGATTTCCTTAAGAATGGATAGGTTTGATCTTCTTGCAGTCCATGGGACTCTCAAGAGTCTCCTCCAGCACCATAATTCAAAAGCATCCATTCTTCGGCAAGTGAAGTATAGAAGTTGTTTATTTCACCTTCATCTTCAACATTAGGAAATAAATATGGCATGGTGGGTCAGAATTTACAGCAGAATGGAATCAAATCAAAAGCCATCACAACCAACAACAAAGAGTCAATTGGTCAGGGAATAGTTTTAAACATGTGTAGGGCAGACAAAATGAGACTCCATCATTGGGAAGGCAAGTGCCCCCTCTATGGGTAATGGTAAAGGTAAAGGACCCCTGGACGGTTAAGTTCAGTCAAATTTGACTACGGAGTGCATCTCCACTTTCAGGCTGAGGGAGCCAGTGTTTGTTCACAGACAGCTTTTCTGGGTCATGCAGCCAGCATGACTAAACCGCTTCTGGCACAACAGGACACCGTGACGGGAGGCAGAGTGCACGGGAACGTCTTTTACCTTTCCACCACAGTAGTACCTGTTTATCTACTTGCGCTGGTGTGCTTTCAAACTGGTAGATTGGCAGGAGCTCCCTCCATAGTGAGGCATGAGTCATTGGAGGTTTGTATGATACACTATGGTTAGTAATAAAAGTTGTAAGTGGAAACTATACTATGTCAAAATGATCTTGCTTAGCCAAACTTCAGGCAACTCTGTGGTTGTAAGTCAGATATTCGAACAATGTGATCTCCTTTACCTTCTCTAACCACCCACAGTGGGTATGAGCCAACAGAGAATTTTCAGTGAGATGTGACTTCAAGATGAGGAGTGAAATAGGAATTGTCTCTCTGCAAGGGAAACAAGGGTTTTCCTAACAGCTCTTAGCTCCCTTATCAGACTACAGATCCCATAATCATATGAGATTTTCTTTATTAAATCTGTATGCCACCCTTCATCTAAAGATCACAGGGCCATTTACAACATAGATAGCATGATTTACGTGGTGCAAATGTGGTCTGTATCTACTTTGTCCACCCTCAGGCATACCGGTAATCGTACGTATTTCTGTCATTCAGGTAGGTAGCCGTGTTGTTCTTACAGAGTCAAAATAAAGAAATATCTGAAGAAGTGTGCATGCACACAAAAGCGTATACTCAGAACAAACTTAGTTGGTCTCTAAGGTGCTACTGGACATTATTATTATTATTATTATTATTAATATTTCTGTCTTGTCTTTGCTATCCCCTTCTACTTATCTAGCTTTGACATGCCACCTTCTCTCATGGTTTCCTTTCATTCAGATTTTGATGACGTGAATGTTACTTTTTAAAAATTTCTGTAGGATGCATCTGAAACATCACCTTTTTATAAATTTATAGAGCTCAAGTTTGGTGTTGTTGTCTTCTTTATTATTTAATCCCAGTTGGCTTCTCTGCTCACAGCTAGACCCCAGTAATGAAATCCTCCGTATGTGGAAGTCGGAGGCAAGCAAAAGAGCATTTGTTGCAGAATATAAACTCCCCTTAAAATTGTTGGGCTGCCATTTCCTGTCTCAAAGTGAGAAACGGCAGGGACTGTGGAAAATGAGGGTTGCGGACCCCAGCTTGAACTCCCACGACCCCTTTATATATTGGATGGCACAGGGTGGTGAACCATTTTCAAAATAACAGAGAAAAGGTATAAAGCTGCCTCACTCCGGGAGATAAAACAAAATAGCCACACAGAATAATAACAAAAGAGCCGAAGAGATTATTTCAGGAGGGTTTTCTATTCCACCGAATATCTGTTTAACCTGTATCCTTTGGTTCAAGGGGCTGAAGCTCTGAAAATATATGAGAGGAATAAATCCTCACAGGAGAGAACAGAGAACTTTGTAATGGCTTAATTTCCAATGTTTAATGGGCAGGTTGTTCCTGAACTGATGTGTTTTGCTTCCGCTTCTCTTGATAGCTGCTTAAAAACAACAATACAGAAGCAGAATATGAATTTATAAGATATATATCTCAAGCTAGCTAGAGATATATTGGTATATCTGAAAGTCCATTGTCATGTCTGTCAGATGGGTATATGACCATTCCTTCCCAAATAATTAATCCTTCAGATGTCTTCTAAAGGTTGTATAGTCACATAACTCCTTGTCGGGGGGGGGGGGTAGCATAACTCCATACTGTCCAACATTTATGTGATGAAAATAGGGACGTCCTAAGGAAAAGGACCCAGGGACACGGGTCCTAGGGCTTGCTGATCAGAAGGCTGGCGGTTCGAATCCCCGTGACGGGGTGAACTCCCGTTGCTCAGTCCCTACTCCTGCCACCTTAGCAGTTTAAAAGCATGTCAAAGTGCAAGTATATACATAGGTACCGCTCCAGTGGGAAGGTAAACGGCATTTCCGTGCGCTGCTCTGGTTTGCCAGAAGTGGCTTAGTCATGCTGGCCACATGACCCAGAAGCTGTATGCCGGCTCCCTCGGCCAATAAAGCAAGATGAGCGCTGCAACCCCAGAGTCATCCGCGACTGGACCTAACGGTCAGGGGTCCCTTTACCTGAGGAAAAGCAGGACATTCTGGGATCAAATCAGAAACCAGGACGGTGTCTGCAAATCCGGGACTGTCCCTGGAAAATAGGGAAAGTTTGGGGGGGGAGTTTGACAATGCAGAATGATGGTATAAACAGTCCAGTATAAACTCACCTCTACTGTGCTATTGTTGCATTGATGACATGTTGCAGAATATACCTGAAAAAAGAACCCCACACTAGGGGTCCTTTGCTTTCCATCGGCTGTTGAATAGCATTCATTTCTACCAAACATTTGCTCCCATTTGACAGATGCACTTGCTGATTTATATTATATGCTATGGTTTCAGAAGCCATTGGGCCAGAAAGGGGACTGAGAAGTAGCTTAAAGCATTCACGGCATTTCTTTAAGAACGGGCTTCCATGTCCACCCCCAAATCTGCCATATAAACGTTCCAAGCTCTATATTGGAAGAGTTATGTGTCTGCAGCTTCTCCTCCTCCATATGGTTTAATGACAGAGTTCATTCACTTCCCAACGACATTTTCCTTTGATACTGTCAAAAATCCTGCTTTTAAAAAGTCAGACTGTGGAAATTTATGGTTATTTTATAAACTCCAAGGAGTGACATATTCTCCTTTCTCCACAAGTTAGAGAGAGAGAGAGAGGGTGTGGAGGGAACTTCTGGCACATTTCATCCCTTTTTCTGTCAACCCCCCTCCCCATTTACAGTGAGGTGGAGAGGCCAGACAAATGGCGTGGGGGTGTATAGTAAAGTCATCTCAGGCAGAACCTATGCATTTATTGAGATAGTTTCTGCAGATTAAGCTTTGATGGCCAACAGTTCGTATCAGTTGCCTCTCATGAATTGCTCTGGAAACTTGTTTCCTTCTAACTGCAGGCTCCTGTGATGGAACTTGAGATCTTGTGCAACTGCAGCCCCCTCTGTGACATCAGGTCGGCACATAGGTTCGCCTTCTGGACCATCTTGTGCAACCCTGTGTTAGGATTCTTGCTCCGTGTGTGCAGTCATGGGATTGTTGTCTATCAAATGACGGTATATATTTTCATTCCACAGAGTGGGAAGTGACGTAGACAGGATGTTTTGTGTTACTGTGTTCTGTGAAATGGGACTTTTGTCGTTTATTTCTTTCTCTCTTTGCTGTCTGATGGGAAAGAGGAAGGAGCTAAGTCAGAATGCTCCGAGTGTATTATATGTAAATAAAAGTAGATTAGCCAAAATGCTGTGCTGCTGAGTTTGTTATGCACACTGCAAATACTCTGCAGGATCCCTAAGCATGCTAATGCCTTTTGGTATCAGTCGCTGTGATGTTTGGGCTGGAGAAAGCTTTTGAAGCTCCTGAACGACCGACCAGGAGGGAGAATCATAGAATCATAGAATCATAGAGTTGGAAGAGACCACAAGGGCCATCGAGTCCAACCCCCTGCCAAGCAGGAAACACCATCAGAGCACTCCTGACATATGGTTGTCAAGCCTCTGCTTAAAGACCTCCAAAGAAGGAGACTCCACCACACTCCTTGGCAGCAAATTCCACTGTCAAACAGCTCTTACTGTCAGGAAGTTCTTCCTAATGTTTAGGTGGAATCTTCTTTCTTGTAGTTTGGATCCATTGCTCCGTGTCCGCTTCTCTGGAGCAGCAGAAAACAACCTTTCTCCCTCCTCTATGTGACATCCTTTTATATATTTGAACATGGCTATCATATCACCCCTTAACCTCCTCTTCTCCAGGCTAAACATGCCCAGCTCCCTTAGCCGTTCCTCATAAGGCATCGTTTCCAGGCCTTTGACCATTTTGGTTGCCCTCTTCTGGATGCGTTCCAGTTTGTCAGTGTCCTTCTTGAATTGTGGTGCCCAGAACTGGACACAGTACTCCAGGTGAGGTCAGACCAGAGCAGAATACAGTGGCACTATTACTTCCCTTGATCTAGATGCTATACTCCTATTGATGCAGCCCAGAATTGCATTGGCTTTTTTAGCTGCCGCGTCACACTGTTGGCTCATGTCAAGTTTGTGGTCAACCAAGTCTCCTAGATCCTTTTCACATGTATTGCTCTCAAGCCAGGTGTCCCTCATCTTGTATTTGTGCCTCTCATTTTTTTTGCCCAAGTGCAATACTTTACATTTCTCCCTGTTAAAATTCATCTTGTTTGTTTTGGCCCAGTTCTCTAATCTGTCAAGGTCGTTTTGAAGTGTGATCCTGTCCTCTGGGGTGTTAGCCACCCCTCCCAGTTTGGTGTCATCTGCAAATTTGATCAGGATGCCCTTGAGTCCATCATCCAAGTCTTTGATAAAGATGTTGAATAAGACCGGGCCCAAGACAGAACCCTGTGGCACCCCACTAGTCACTCTTCTCCAGGATGAAGAGGAACCATTGATGAGCACCCTTTGGGTTCAGTCAGTCAGCCAGTTACAAATCCACTGAGTGGTAGCATAGTCAAGACCACATTTTACCAGCTTCTTTACAAGAATATCATGGGGCACCTTGTCAAATGCCTTGCTGAAATCAAGGTAGGCTACATCCACTGTTTTGCCTTCATCTACCAGGCTTGTAATTCTGTCAAAAAACGAGATCAGGTTAGTCTGACATGACTTATTTTTCAGAAATCCATGCTGACTATTGGTGATCACAGCATTCCTTTCTAGGTGCTCACAGACTGTTTGCTTAATGATCTGCTCCAGAATCTTCCCTGGTATTGATGTCAGACTGACTGGGTGGTAATTATTTGGGTCCTCTCTTTTCCCCTTTTTGAAAATAGGGACAACATTTGCCCTCCTCCAGTCTGCCGGGACTTCGCCTGTTCTGCAGGAATGTGTCTCTGCCAGTGTCCTACACATGAGTCGGATGATCCTAACACCCTGCCCAGGGTAGGACATGCTATGGGCCAGCCCTGAACAGAACCGTGGTAATCAGCACTGATACATCACAAGTGTTTGTGTATGAATTCTAGAGCCAGAAACCAGAGGTGGAGTTCACCCCCCAGAATACCGCTTACATGCCAAAATGTCTTCTAGACCAAAGGACATAGGCCAAGGCTGAGATTGTCATCTGCCAGATGGTGTTGGAAGCAAATTGTTGAGCTAAGTGAACAGGGTGGCCTTGTGTCCTGCTTAACAGAGGTCTGTCCTCTATTTGAAGGTGTTCTCTGTGGGGATGTTAAGGATAGTAGAAGAGGATATATTGAATAAGTATTATCCTTCCTTCACTCATGCTAGTGAGTCATGTAGCAGAGCAGATTCCTGTCAATACAGCAGGAAGCTAGTTTGCAGATTCATTTGAATTTCTTTAGTTAAGCAGTCCAGTCTGGCTTGATCAAACTGGATTATTCCTGGTGTCTGCTTTGATCCCTCTTGAAAGAATAAAGACACAAGAGTCTTTCCTTAAAAGTAACAGTAAGTTTACTCACATTCACTTCACTGTCTGATTCCTGAAGGCAGACTTTAGCTTGTAGTTACAGAACATAGTGTGAGTTCATCCCATATGGGGATTGAGCCCATGTGCCACTGGCTGAGAGCCAGCAGATATCAAAATACATGAAGAGAACAGCATCAAGAGAACAAAATGGCTTCAGGAGAGCAGCATGGCATCAAGAGAGAGATGACTGCGTGACTCAGCTCTTTTATGGAGTCAGCCAGGGTCACGCCCATCTCCCTGGTCACATGCAGGGGGAGGACACTCCAGAGCAGTGGAACAGGAAGTTACATTGACTGGATGTCCCCCTGCCTGTGCCCACTCTAGGGAAACAAGGAATGTTGCATTTGACTGCGCCAATGGATTACATTCCACAGTCTCTATTTGAAGGACTGTATGATCTGAGTCCAGTTCAATGATAATGCACCAAAAGAAGGGAGAACAAGTGGAACTTGAATTTGCACATCAGCAGTGAGCACCTGGACTGACTGAGAAGCCCCCTACTCTGGTGTGATGTATTGCATTTCTAGTTAAATTGTGGCAATTAATTTTAAATTTGCACATATAAATTAGCGTGTGCAAATTTTATGCAAATCTGTGTTTTATTTTGTCCTTTTGGGGGGATTGATGCATTCTGTCTATTCTTTTGGTCACCATGCAAGTAGCTACCATGTGGCTGATCCAAAGGTTGTGCAGGCCTTTCTGTGGAAGCCAGAGCTTGTGACTCTGCAGCTGCCTTGTCTCTGCAAAGATGATATGCAATAGGTGGAAGCACCTGCCGTGCTACTGCGGTAGGGGAAGAATTCTGAGCAGCTGAAGCACAGTGGTTTGCAACTCAAGCTGTTTTAACATTTATTTTTAGATGTACATGAAAGGTACTCTGTGAAGTGCATTTGTTAATTGGGGCTGTCAGTTTCTCTGTAGGGGGAATTTAAGGGTTAGTGCTGCTCGCAAATTGACTCTTGCAACCGGCACGCTGTTAGGCTTGAGGACAGTGGTTCCGAGAAAACAGGACAGGCAGCTCAATAAACTGCCTGACCTTCCGTCTGACATAGAGGGACAGGCATGCGGCACTTTCAATATGGCCATGTTGCACATCACGGATGAATGGGCCAGGATCTATGGGAGGAAGGAAGCAGCGGCAGGCTTGGCTTGATGACAAGTGCAAAATGGAAACTTGTTGAGCTTTAGAGGGGGGTGCGAAGCAGAATGAACCTGGAAATTGACTTTGCACTGCTCTCTCTAAGTCAAGTTCAGTGCTTTCTCGACCGTAATCCCAAGGGGAAGCAAGCTGATCAGTGGTTAAAGGGAATCACAGAAGGAGAGACGCTAAACTGAGAGCCAGTGTGGTGTAGTGTCATGTGACAAAGACACATGAGAGCAGAAGCAGCAAAGCGGGCTGGGAAGTGCTGGGACTGCACAGTCATTTGGGCCTACTAAAGTTATTCAGGCCTAACTGCTAACTGTTGAGTCACTCTGATATGTGACTTAGTACAGTGGTGCCTCGCAAGACGAAATTAATTCGTTCCGCGAGTTTTGTCGTCTTGCGATTTTTTTCGTCTTGCGAAGCACGGTGTCGGGAAAGTTTTGGAAAAGCTTCAAAAATACCAAAGTCTTTAAAAACCTCAAAAAAGGCTACCACACCGCGTTCTATGAGTTGCTCCTCGAAGTCAAGTCGCAACTGTATTAACGGTGTTAAGAAAAAGGAAACAAACTTGCAAGACGTTTCCGTCTTGTGAAGTAAGCCCATAGGGAAAATCGTCTTGCGAAGCAGCTCAAAAAACAAAAAACCCTTTCGTCTAGCGAGTTTTTTGTCTTGCGAGGCATTCGTCTTGCGAGGTACCACTGTAGCCAGTTTCTCTTTTGTGCTCTCTGTTAGTCAAAGTCCATCTGCTACAGTTGTGAACAGAGTCATTATGTAATCTCAGTTAAACTGTTTGGAACCATGTTGTTTATGAAGAAGTTTATTTTAACTCAGTAAAGCTTTTATTCTTTAAAACTCTGCATTATTAATTTACGCTGCGCGTCATAGTGGTTGAGAGTGGTAGACTCGTAATCTGAAGAACCGGGTTTGCGTCTCCTCTCCTCCACATGCAGCTGCTGGGTGACCTTGGGCTAGTCACACTTCCTTGAAGTCTCTCAGCCCCACTCACCTCACAGAGTGATTGTTGTGCAGGAGGAAGGGAAAGGAGAATGTTAGCCACTTTGAGACTCTTTAGGGTACTGATAAAGCGGGATATCAAATCCAAACTCCTCCTCCTCCTCCTCTTCTTCTTCTTCTTCTTCTTCTTCTTCTTCTTCTT
This sequence comes from Podarcis pityusensis, assembly GCF_964106645.2. Classification (NCBI taxonomy): domain Eukaryota; kingdom Metazoa; phylum Chordata; class Lepidosauria; order Squamata; family Lacertidae; genus Podarcis; species Podarcis pityusensis. Next base: position 15,334,957 of record NC_138027.1, on the reverse strand, counting down.
CTTCTAAACTGAGTCAAAGCTTCACAGGCCATCGAGTGTACCAGACAACCACATATCTTTGCATTGAGTTGCAGAGAGAGAGAAACTGGACGTTGCTTTGAGTTGTGAATGTGATTTTGTATAATACCTGATGGGGGAAAATGATGTGTGTACACACGGACGCGCGATGATCGGAGGAATATGGTGATACAGTTTTGTTCCTGAAAAACCCTTCTTTGAAAAAGAGAAGGCTAGGGTCCCTCCTCTCCACCCAAGTTATTTGTTGATTGCTCCTTCACAATTACTTCTTAATTGACTTTTGATAAGCAAGTCGAACATTTAATGTTACACTATCATTAGCACATTTATTATTCATCTAAATCATACAATTATGTCAATTAAACTGGTTGCCTCTTTAAGCACTTGGTTCATTGATCTTTAATTAGACTTCGAGGAACTGAATTGGATCTGAAAGGTGCTAAGTGCTGCGATTTTAGCAAGAGCGATTTCCCCTCTTTTTCTTTTTTCAACGGCCGCGTGCATGTTATGGAAACATTTCAGATAAATGGGGCTTATGGTATGAACTGACATGTTTGTAACATTATCAGGTTACCCAGGGATTCGGTGATCATTCAAGCCTGTGTGCAAGGCAAGCCAGTGTGAAGTCATCTAATTTTAAAAAATCATGTTGAAAAAGATTGCATAATAGGAAATTCTGACCCAGCAGGGAAGAAGATACACAATCCTATGTGTGTTTACTCAGAAGTAAGCCCTATTAAAGTAAGGACTGCAAGAAGATAAAACCTCTCCATTCTTAAGGAAATCAGCCCTGAGTGCTCACTGGAAGGACAGATCCTGAAGCTGAGGCTCCAATACTTTGGCCACCTCATGAGAAGAGAAGACTCCCTGGAAAAGACCCTGATGTTGGGAAAGATGGAGGGCACAAGGAGAAGGGGACGACAGAGGACGGAATGGTTGGATAGTGTTCTCGAAGCTACCAGCATGAGTTTGACCAAACTGCGGGAGGCAGTGGAAGACAGGAGTGCCTGGTGTGCTCTGGTCCATGGGGTCACAAAGAGTCGGACACGACTAAACAACAACAAGCCCTATTGAATTTAATGGACTTTACTGCCAAATAAAAGGGACGTGGGTGGTGCTGTGGGTTAAACCACAGAGCCTAGGACTTGCCGACCAGAAGGTCTGCAGTTTGGATCCCCGCGACGGGGTGAGCTCCCGTTGCTCGGTCCCTGCTCCTGCCAACCTAGCATTTCGAAAACGCATCAAAGTGCAAGTAGATAAATAGGTACCACTCCGGCAGGAAGGTAAACAGTGTTTCCATGAGCTGCTCTGGTTTGCCAGAAGCGGCTTAGTCATGCTGGCCACATGACCCAGAAGCTGTACGCCGGCTCCCTCGGCCAATAAAGCGAGATGAGTGCCGCAACCCCAGAGTTGGTCACGACTGGACCTAATGGTCAAGGGTCCCTTTACCTTAACTTACGGCCAAATAAACACTTAAAGGTTTGCAGTTGGACAGAGGATGTGAGGGCAGGAAGGTGTGGAGCGCTGGAACAATCCTGCCATCTCCTTGCTGGCCGCTCCTCTTGAGTTTTTGTTTAACAAGGAACATTTTAAGAAATAAATAAATTCTTCAACTGAAGGACATGCAAACTGCTACAATGATCACTTCCTTGAGTTCATTTGTATGCCCTCCACTTTTACATTACTGATAGGCACACTATTTTTTTGTCCCAAAAAGCACCCTAATCTTTTTTTTTTATTTAAAAAAATTATACTTTTCAGATTTATGCATTTCATTAATTTTACAGTCATTTTAACATTTAAAAGTATGACTTCCTTCCCCCACTTTCTGATATTCCTTAAATTTATTTTTTAATATCTTCTGCATATCCAAATTCATTTAATGAAAATCACCCTAATCTTGATCAGATTTCATGAACAGTAGGGATCAATATTCTCCCTATGTATAGTGCCAAAGTTAGTCGTGTTTATTAGCTTTGGTGGGTCTGCTCTGAGTAGGATGAGCACTGAATGCCACCCTGTGTATTTGCAGAATGTTTATACCGTCACTGTAGAAGATAAATCAAAATGGAGACTGAGATCAACTTTTTCAGCCTCTGGAGACCTCAGATTCATTCCTTCTGCACTGCGTTTTATAACAATCTTATAAGTATTCATTCATCACACCATGAGAAAGAATAACCAATGTGTTTCAGCTTCTGCCATTTTAGCAACATCTCCCTTGCTCCCCCACCCCCAAGAGTAACATGATAAGATTCAATTAAAAATATGCTAATTTGGCAAGAGGGAAAATTGCATTTTTGGATGCAGTTCTGTCACTCACGAAATTACTTTTGGCTTCCCTTTGGAAAAATAAAGTTTCATTGTGCTTATCGGTGTTTGTTTAAGACTTCTCAGTCATTCTGCTGGAAAAACAAAGACGAGGAGAAAACCTTTCTGCTGCACAGCCCATTATTCGCTTCAGCCAAATATTGCCGCCTGTCACATTTGTATCCTACCCTTCCTCCACGAAGGTTGGGGAAATGTGCATGGAATTAATCTACTTTATCCTCACACACACACAAGAACACCACCCGCCAAAGTATTTGTGAGAGAATGACTTGCCCAAAGCCACACAGAAACTAAATTTCCTCAGTCCAACTTATTATCTACTGCTATAAACTAGTTCTCGTGAAGCAAAGCCTGTCAGTAGGTAATAAAAAGATTAGGAGCTTATTCACAGGCAAAATAAGAAGCTCACATCCGCACTGTACATTTGAAATACCACTTTAAACAGGTATGCCTTTCCCCAAAGAATTCTGGGAGCTGTAGTTCACTAAGCATGCTGAGGGTTGTAAGGAGACCTCTCCTCCCATCACAGAACTACAGTTCTCAGAATTGGTTTCACTGTCAGTCCCTCATCCCTGGGAGTCTCTGAGAATTGTAGCTCTCTGAAGGGAAGGAGGGCTTCCTAACAACTCCCAGTTCCTTTAGCAAACTACATGAACTCTATCTGTTCTGGCTATATGCAATTTTGGCTTTAGGTGTGATCCCTGGAACGAAACCCGGCATAAACTGTGGGTAAAGGGGCCTCTGACCGTTAAGTCCAGTCGCAGACGACTCTGGGGTTGCGGCGCTCATCTCGCTCTATAGGCCAAGGGAGCCGGCGTTTGTCCACAGACAGTTTTTCTGGGTCATGTGGCCAGCATGACTAAGCCGCTTCTGGCGAAACCAGAGCAGCACACGGAAACACCGTTTACCTTCCCACCGGAGTGGTACCTATTTATCTACTTGCACTTTTTGGCATGCTTTCAAACTGCTAGGTTGGCAGGAGCAGGGACAGAGAAATGGGAACTCACCCCGTTGTGGGGATTTGAACCACGACCTTCCAATCAGCAAGCCCAAGAGGCTCTGTGGTTTAGACCACAGTGCCACCCACGTCCCTAAGCTGTGGGCTTACTGTATTGAATAATGGTGGTGCTCTGGGAGTCTTTCCAACCCCACTTGGAGATATCAGGGGTTCACGAGCAGGATTTGAATTACTTACTTACTTACTTATTAAATTTGCATACTGTCTTTCATCTGAAGATCATAGGGTGGTTCACAACATAAAAACACAAAACACAGAAGAAAATGAAAACAAACCAATAACTCTGCCTCCCACAAAAAACATATTTATTCTTATATTTATCATGGGCTGACCCAGGTCCTCAGCCTCACTGAGCAAATATGAGCAACAGAAGGAATTAGAGAATACAGTATCAATGTGTTGGTATAAGAAGTAGAAAGTATTGGTGCAGCAGAAGGGGTAAAATTAAAATGCCATGGAAACTGGGGCTTGGAGTCAAGAAAAGATAAAATTATTATATATTGAAGTGTATACGTCAAACTTTTGAAAATTCAAGAAAAGTCTATTACAACCAAAAAGGAGATACCAGGGGTTCAACGTAGGACCTTGTGCATGCATACCACATGTTCTACTACTGAACTGTGGCTCTCCCCCCCCCCCGTCACACACAAATCAAAAGGCTCAGCTAGGATGCCTCCCTATGCAGGCCTGCTCTGGATTTGAACCCAAGACTTCTCTTGCCTTGTGAGAATGATAGTCCTAGACTATATACCGTAGTAGTTGTTGTTGTTTAGTCATTTAGTTGTGTCCAGCTCTTTGTGACCCCATGGACCAGAGCACGCCAGGCACTCCTGTCTTCCACTGCCTCCCGCAGTTTGGTCAAACTCATGCTGGTAGCTTCAAGAACACTGTCCAACCATCTCGTCCTCTGTCGTCCCCTTCTCTTTGTGCCCTCCATCTTTCCCAACATCAGGGTCTTTTCCAGGGAGTCTTCTCTTCTCATGAGGTGGCCAATCAGGGAAGATACATTAGTATCTTCAGCTCACAGGCAGAGGTACCTGGCCTCCCCCGAGGCAATTGAGCGAGATACTGTGTTTACCGTCCGTCTGTGACCTCCGGCAGGCTAGGTAAACAAACCGGCGATCCTCCTCAAATGTGAGCAGGACACACCCTCCTCCTTCTCTCCCTCCCTGCACTCCCCCAGGGAGGGGAAGAAAGACAGACAGGAGTCCTTTTACATGTCCTTTTATTCCTGTCATTCAGCAGTACAGAGAAATGTGACTGTTCCCTTCAGACTCCATCAGAAGAGTCACACACTCCTCCCCTGTACTTCCAGCACAGGTCATATGACACACTGAGCTAACATCCGGTGCTCAGTACAGAGAATAGGCTCCACCTTTTCTCCAACAGTACATCTGCAAAACATAACATCCTGTTTTGCATTCCAGCCATCTGGAGCTGGCTTTTGCCTTGGTGCTTTTTCCCAACATCTTCCAGGGAGTCTTCTCTTCTCATGAGGTGGCCAAAGTATTGGAGCCTCAGCTTCAGGATCTGTCCTTCCAGTGAGCACTCAGGGCTAATTTCCTTAAGAATGTTTAGGTTTGATCTTCTTGCAGTCCATATAGTAGTTGGCAGGATTGTCAGGGCTGAGAACCACATTGCCTTGGGGGGAAACAGTTAAGGGACCACATGCCAATGGCCAAAGGCAGGGACGAAGCCTTACCCCACATGTGCCCAATTGATGACTTCAATCCTTTCTGACTCTAGGAACACAGACAACTGTGTTCTACTGAATCAGACTCTTGGTCCATCTAGCTCAGTATCATCCACACTGATTGGCATCAATTCTCCAGGGCTTCAGGCAGAAGTCTTTCTCGGGTCAAGCTGGAGACGCCAGCCATTGAACTGTGTTCAAAGCAGACACTGTACCACCGAGCCCCATCCCCATAATTTTATGGAATGTCCCATAGCTGAGCTATGCCTTCAGTGGATCGCAGCCCTTGGCTATGGTGAAAATTCAGGATTCAAAACAGGAGGTAGAACATGTCTAGCAAAGACCTCCTCCTCCTCCTCCGCTTTTATTGAGTCATATTGCTGGCTCATGTAGTCCAGCACTGTTTAATCCATCTGGCATCAGCTCTCCAAGAAGTCAGCCTGAAGTCTTTGCAAGCCCTGCCAAGCACTAGAATGGAGGCGTGCTTCAGGCAAGGCAATGTAATATGGCCCATCTCGCAAGCCAGCTCCTTACATCCAATTTTTGTTGACAACCCTCAATAGCTGGAGTTTGATATGAGCAAGACGGCACCCATCTCTCCTGAGTCAAACAGTTCGTCATTGATTTCCCCCCCCCCTTCCTCCTTTCTTCCATTTGATTTCTCTGTGTTGTAAGTTGTTGCTAATGGTAAGGCCTTTGCTGCCCCTGTCTTGGGAGACAGAGGGCTTGTGACACATTATCTTCAACTTCAAGCCACTGTAGCTGCTGAGAGCTGCAGCCATGAAATTTTAGATGTACACTTCCCATTTCCTAAGATGATTTTCTGTGTGCAAAATGCATTAAGGGAGGTTCCCCCCCCCCCAGCGTCATGGCTTTGATACCGCAAGGTTGGAACAAAAGGATATCCGCCGCTGGAAGTGTTCCAAGAAAGTTCAGACAGTTATATGATGTTTTTCTTGGATACCTTCCGACCTTAATCAGCCCACAAAATTGAAAAACAAGGTGAACGGCTCCTTAGGATGCTTCTAAATCCATTTTGTCCAAGTGGTTTAGAACTCTGTTTGAAGAGTAAAGTCACACAGCAGCCCTTGGCAACAGAAAATTTGCACGGTGTATTATTTTGTACCTTACTCATTGTACCAGAATAACTTTTTTAGTTATGTGTGATGTGATGGAATGACTCTTCCAGACCATTACTGGCACCCGATGCTTGCAGTTTCAATTGCAAACACAAACTGGCCTGATCCGCACCTCTTGAACTAATGTGTGGATCAAAACATAGTTTATCCAATGCCTTTTGCAATTCCCCAATGCTCTGATGCAGCTCTCTACTGAAATAAGTGTACAAACTACATGCAATAGCATGCATACTTTAAAACATAAATAACAACACTTTGGAGGTCCTGATCCTCAAGGTCATAGAATCATAGAGTTGGAAGAGACCACAAGGGCCATCGAGTCCAACCCCCTGCCAAGCAGGAAACACCATCAGAGCACTCCTGACATATGGTTGTCAAGCCTCTGCTTAAAGACCTCCAAAGAAGGAGACTCCACCACACTCCTTGGCAGCAAATTCCACTGTCAAACAGCTCTTACTGTCAGGAAGTTCTTCCTAATGTTTAGGTGGAATCTTCTTTCTTGTAGTTTGGATCCATTGTTCCGTGTCCGCTTCTCTGGAGCAGCAGAAAACAACCTTTCTCCCTCCTCTATGTGACATCCTTTTATATATTTGAACATGGCTATCATATCACCCCTTAACCTCCTCTTCTCCAGGCTAAACATGCCCAGCTCCCTTAGCCGTTCCTCATAAGGCATCGTTTCCAGGCCTTTGACCATTTTGGTTGCCCTCCTCTGGACACGTTCCAGTTTGTCAGTGTCCTTCTTGAACTGTGGTGCCCAGAACTGGACACAGGTGGTTAGATTGGTTTCAACTTGGGCCAGGGCCTTTTCAGCACTGGCCCCGATGTGGTGAAATGCTCTGTCACAAGAGATAGGGCCCTGCGGGACTTGACCTCTTTCCGCAGGGCCTGCAAGATGGAGCTGTTCCGCCTGGCCTTTGGCTTAGACTCACTCTGACCCCTTATATGGGATTTGGTATATAAATTTTCCCTGTAGGACCAGCATGGATAGCTGGCTCAGGTGAATATCTGATGTTTCCTCCCTTTATGGTCTTGATTTATGGGCTACTACTAAAATGAGGCTGCATTTTAAACTGCATTTTAAGCTGTATTTGAAGCCGTATTTTAATAAACTGTTTGTTTGTTTGTTTGTTGTTGTTGTTGTTGTTTTCTATTATGTTTTATTGTAATTCATATTTGGTGTTAGCCGCCCTGAGCCCAGCCCTGGCCGGGGAGGGCAGGGTTTAAATAAAATTATTATTATTATTAGTAGTAGTAGTAGTAGTAGTAGTAGTAGTAGTATTAAAAGAACATGCATTTAGTAATGCACATTTTGATAGAGAATATATGTTTAAATATAACTTTTTGAAAAACACGTTTCTGAGGGAGCACAGACCAAATATAGACAAATCTCCCGGAAGATATGAGCAGCTACAGTTACAGCCATCAGCAAACAGCTGCATCAGCAATTGGTGAACTCTCTAGCAGAAGACGGGAGAAATTGTGGGCTCCTGCAGCATTGTAGCCGTCACACAGCCATGTCCAAAGTAGCTAAAGCACTTGGGCAGAACTGTTACTGAAAATAGGAATCTGCATAACTCATTATTTATGCTTTGTACTTGATCTAATAGCACCAGAAGATATTTTCAGCTATACTACGTTGGGGGCTACCTTCGATGGTGGTGGTGATTTCATTGCTTCTTACAAAAAATATCAACGTGTCCTACAAAATATTTTAAAATACTAAACCACTTGCCATCTGTTTAAAAACTAGATACATAGACTAATGTGCACACCTGAATCCAAGGCATGGATGTTATACCTTGCGTTGAGTCAGGTGTAGGTCAGCAACAAAACAATAAATCACCCAATGTCAGTGAACGTCTTTATTTATATGAGTGTCTCTTTATTCAAAGAAGCAAAAACACCTCAGGCCTAGTGGTCACAGCAACCCTTCCCAGTAGGTCTTGCCCCAATGAAGCAGTTGCAAAGACTGAAGGTCCCCGCCTTCTCACAGTCTCCTCCTCCCTTGGCTCGTTCCCCAGTAATCTGAGGTCTTGTGCCTGTCTTTGCTCTGCCCCCTTCATTCCTCTTTGGGTTCTGGGATACCAGTGGGGAGGGGAGCTGGTCACCGTCAAAGGCTTCTTCCTAACGTGCCTGTCAAATATTGGGGGGTGGGTGGGTGAAGGAAGCATAGATGCTGGAGATCAAACATGTTAGCGCTGATAGTGGAACTAAAACCAATATGTTTCTTTTTTTAAAAAAAGTTTCAGGAATGGTATTTTCACTTTTGATGAGTTGACAGGTATACACTTAGCCCCGCTGACAACATGTATTCAATTTATCTCCATCAATTGACTGACAGTAGGTTCAAGGAGAGACAGATGGCAGTACTTCGCGCAGTACATAAATAACTGTACAAAATTCATGGCCACAAGATGTAGTGATAGCCATTAGCTTAGAGGATGACTTAAAAAGAAATGGATTGGACAAATACACAGAGGCATTGATCTGTCAACGGTTATGAGCTACGATACCTCAATGAAGATATTCAGAGGCTGTGTACCTCCGAATACCAGGTACTGGGGTCCGGCGAAAAGCAAAACCTTGAGCTCACCTTACTGACCTTGGGCTAGTCACTGCCTCTCAACCTAACCCATCCAGCAAGGTAGTTGTGGGGATTAAAAGAGGAAGGGGAGAACCATGGTTGCCCCTTGAGCTCTTTGGAGAAAGAGGAGGGAAAGAAGTGGAACTCACAAACAACTCAGCAAGCTTTCCAGAGGCCAGTGGGCTATCATAAGAACACAAGGATAGCCTGCCGGATCATGTCAATGGCCCATCTAGTCCAGCTTCCTGTTTTCACAGTGGCTGTGCTGGCCCCGGGGGTAACCCAACTATGGTTTAGCACAATGCACTAACACAAGCAGTGATGGAATGAGAATGTTGGACAAGAAGGGATTTTGGTCTGTTCCAGGAAACCTCTTCTTATGTATCATTTTGCCTTAATCTGTCTTAATTCCATTCTGATTTGAATTTGACACATGGCATTAAGGTCGAGTGTATGCTTCCCTATGCCCCTTGGCTGTGTCTTGATGCAACTCTGCCCCATAACAGTATATATGCAATATGCAATTATACTGTTACTGGCAGTGAATCGGCCAATGTGAACTGAATTAAAATCTGAGGCTATATCATGGAGAGAAGCCGTGGCATTTCTGCGGTACATAATGGATTAAAGGCAGACATAACTAATTTGGGAAAACATTCTCAAGCAAATTCTTTTAGCTCGAAAGTGACATCTTCTTAATTTGAATGTTTTTGAATAGTGTAATGTAAGGCATATGCTTTTGCAAAGAGGCATAGAGTAAAAACAAAACAAAACCCAAACCCACTGGATTTAGCAAGCTGATGCTTAACATTAATGTCTTTCAATCCATGAAGACTCGTGTGTCAGAGTGACTTCGTTTTAAAGTATCACTCACAGTCGAAGTTCAAAAGCAAAATTCAAAACTTTTAAAGACTGGAGCTCTAAGATGTTCAATTTGTGCTTGATTCCCACGCTGTCGTTGATCCTGGGAAAACAAAACGGGTGCAATCGAAAAAAGAGATGAAGCTGAATAATGAATTTTGGAAGATTCAGGACATCTCCCCCCCCCCCCCACAGTGCGCAAGTAACCTATGGAACTCACTCCCACAAGAGCCACCAGCCTAGAGGGCTTTAAATGTGGACTGGAAAAATTCATGGTGGGTAAGGATGCCAGTGGCTACTCTCTTGGCTATGCTCTGCCTTCATGCTCAGAGGCAGTAATGCAACTGAAAACCAGTTATTGGAAGCCACAAGAGGGAGAGTGCTTTTGTATTCAGAATTCCAATAGGTATCTTGTTTGTCACTGTGAGAATAGGATGCTGGACTAGTTGGTATTTTGTTAGATCTGGCAGGCCATTCTTATGTCCCCCTAACTCTTTCCAGACTTGCCTGCTGACCAGAATTTATTTGAGGGGGTTATCCCTTTGTTTTTGTGCCGATTATCAGAAAACTGGAGAGAGAAAATGAAACTGACAGATTTCCCCATCTCTAGGTCTGATGCCACGACCCTGTTCCCTCTCTCCACGACTTCCCCATTCTCTCTTTGCTTGGGCAAACAAAGGCTAAAAGTGCAACAGTTAGTCCAACATTTTAAAGACAGCTCTGGTATTAATGAAGCAGAGCTGCTGTATCTAAAGCTTCAGTGTTTTGACAGCATTTCGAAATGTGATGGGAGGCAGATAGAGAAAGAGAGTTAATTAAACGGCCCTTTGTCTTTATCAGAATCGGAAATGAGTATTTGGGGATGGTTTCAGAGATGCAGAGTTGCCACTCGCTGTTTTGATCTCCTGTAGCTTTGGGGGAAATTGACGTGCGGAAGATGCATGTGTTTGATATGTCAGCAGTCAGCACTTCTGAAAGTTTGTTAGGCACGGGAGCCTATGATGCTCTTGCTTTCATTAACAGCAGAAGTCAAGTTGCAGCTTCCTGGATCACAGAATTTTGCCTTGCTGCAATTTTGGAGGGCAGGCGTAGGAAAATAGGATGCTTTGCAAGAGACAAACGAAAAGCATGGAGCCATGGGGCTCAGTATAGATATGGATTTGTAGGGCTGGCCATGGCTGGATGATAGAGCACATGAGTTGCATGGAAAAAGTCCTAGGATAAATACCCAGCATCTGCAGGTAGGACCCTTTTCTGAATCCCTGGAGAGCAACTTCAAGTCCATATAGTTCAGTAGTCTTTGATCTTTTCAAATTGAAGCCCCACCTTTAACCCACACATGCACTTGAGGACCCACTTCTTAATTTTAATTTTAATTTTTTTTACCATGCATTTATATGGTGGTTGTGCTGTTGTATCAACCTTCTACAGATCAGACTGTGGCCCCATGGTGGATCCTGATCCACTAGCTGAAGGCCAGTGGTACAGTTCAGTAGTGGGGAACCTTTTTGGTTCCATGGTCCAGATCCTAAGCATCTGCGCCGTTGGACAAATCTGACAGGTGGGCAGACCCTGAACCAAATTGGGGACTTGTGTACTGCTTAATTGGGGGTTTAAACCCTAAGTAAACATGCCTGCACCTGCATCTTTCTGCCCCTCCTCTCCTTGTTGCCCAAACACTCCCTCTTTTCCACATCCTTGGATGACTCTGGGAGGACCCAATCTGACCCATGGTGATCCAGGTGTTATGTATTCAGTGGTCTGTGTTTGCCTGAGCTTGAGTGTTGACTAAGGATTCTGAGCCCCTGTGTTCTGATTCGATACATGATATCCAATCACAGAACATTTCAGGATTTGGGCTTCTGCCATTGGCCCTTAAGCTCCAAGTTATGATTCGCAGCTTGGAAGTTTAGATAGCCAATCATGTTGGGAGTGGGAGTGGCCCAGGCTTTCAGAAATGGTTATAAACAGTTGCTTTGCCCTTGTTGTCTACTTGTTAGTTCAATAAAGGTTCTTGCTGTCATCACTGTGTCTTGCCTCGTGGGGACCCACCTACACTTCACCAGGGCTGCCTCAATCTGCTCCAATCTCGGCTTGACCCAAATTGGCTTGATTTAGTTTAGGATTTGTGATTTGGCCAGAGTGGTTGTGCAGACCAGCCCTATGGGGTTTAACAGGGAGTACTTTACGATATTGCATACATCTCTGGAGAGGATGACATCTTGAGCTTTTCACCATGTGTTAGTCATGTAACAACTAACATACCACACCCCTCAACTGTCCTGGAAAAATCAGGGGATTCTGTTTTTTCACACGAGAGCATGGCAGCCATTTTGGGCTCTGTGATCTCACCCTAAAAGACCCTTTTTCAGGGCTGCAATCTTTCACGACGCCTCAAAATGCATGGTTTGGTGTGTTGTGCTGCCAAATCACATTACTGGTGCTGCAGTCTTGCACTGGCAATGTTTCTCGTGCGAGAGTGCCACACCGGAAGACGACATCCCAGTTTTTTGCCTCAACGTGAGGGTATGACATACAGAACACCACATGGGGCTAAATCTGTTGCTTACAAATCTGATGCTGGTTTTTCTTTATTTAATAACTATTGTGAGGCCCCCAATTTCCGTTGAGGAAATGGTCCCAGTGGAGACATTTTTCCTATGCCTAACTGCACCACATAGGGAATTGAGACTTTGGTGCTGGGGGGTGGGGGAGGGTTAAAAGTCTGCTCCTTCTGCATTGTGGTCCTGGTCAAAATTAGTGACTGTAATTAAATAACAAAACACACACAATTAGCTTCATGTTTTATTTAGGCCTTTTAGTTAGAACCGATAGGAAATTACACGCTAGTGTAGATTAGAGATGCCTATAGGTAGAACAACCAAATACAATATTTCTCATAAACAGCCTTTGAACAATGCGTGCCCAGGTTTCTACATAGGTTCTTGCCAAAGCAAGAGCAGCTGTGTTTGAAGAGTGCTGCTCATTTCTGCTCTTGCCGAAGGGTTATGGCAATCTGATGTGCCAAGTGCCATCTCACTCGAGCTATTTCACAATACTCAGTGCACCCTAAGGGATGGGCGTGTGTCTCCACTGTTGCAGACATTAATGCTTCTGAATGCCAGTGGCTGGAAGCCACAGGAGGGGAGACTTCTATTGCGCTCAGGTTTTGCTTGCAAGCTTCTCAGGCTCATCTGGTTGGCCACTGTGATAACAGGATGTTTGATGATGATGATGATGATAATAATAATAATAATTTATTTGTACCCCGCCTATCTGGCTGGGTTTCCCCAGCCACTCTGGGCGGCTTCCAACAAAGATTAAGAATACATTAAAATGTCACACATTAAAAACTTCCCTGAACATGGCTGCCTTCAGATGTCTTCTGAATGTCAGGTAGTTGTTTATCTCTTTGACATCTGGTGGGAGGGCGTTCCACAGGGAGGGTGCCACCACTGAGAAGGCCCTCTGCCTGGTTCCCTGTAGCTTTGCTTCTCGCAGCGATGGAACCGCCAGAAGCCCCTCGGCGTTGGACTTCAGCGTCTGGGCAGAATGATGGGGGTGGAGACGCTCCTTCAGGTATACTGGGCCGAGGCCGTTTAGGGCTTTAAAGGTCAACACCAACACTTTGAATTGTGTGGGCCACTGGCCTGCTCCACTAAGCTCTTCATGTTGTTAGGTTACCCCTTTTCAGGAATATTGTACCAATGTTTCTATACAGTGTTTATTTGTTGTCAGAATTATTTGTGTCAGAATTTGTTGTCCAGGGAGGACTCCCCTGCTGAGTGCCTGAGAGCCCCATTCTCAGCGGTGGAGCAAACCCATCGGGCACCTGGGGTGGCGCGCTTGCCCTGCACCCAGGGGCAGGGCCAGTCCCCCACGGGGCGGGGCAAGCTGGTGCAGGACGCTCTGCGGGGCCTTTGAGGAGTCTGCCTGCCTCCTTCCACTCAGCTGCCCTACAGCTGAGGGGGAGGCGGCAGGCAGACCATTTGGGGCAGCACAGAGCCTGCGGGTGCCCAAGCCACCGCGTCACTCCCAGGAGAGACGGTTGGCTCGGGTGCGCTGCAGGCCTCACAGTGAGTGCCGCCTGGCATTTTGTCACCCCCTCAGTGGTGACATCTGGGACGGTCTGCCCCCACCGCACCCCCTTCCTCTGCCCCTGCCCATTCCTGCCTCTCTCCCCCTGGCCCAGGGCAGGGCCTGACTGGCCTCATAAGGACTGCTGCTGCAACTGCTGCCCAGCAAGACCTGGGGTATTTTGGGGGAAGTTTTGTTGGGAGCTTTTGCTGTTGTTACTGATATTACTGAAATTAACTTTTTGTATCTCTATTTTTATGTGGAAATTGTTTAGTTTGGTTATGTAGCTTTTAATGTGTTTTGTATATTTTTATGACTACTTTGCTATGTTTGAAATTATGTAAATCTTTTGATATTGTAATCCACCTTGAGCACTGTTTTAATTGTGGAAAGGTGGCATACAAATAAATGATGGTGATGTTTTATAGTCTGCTTCCTTAATGTGACAAGTGGCTCTAAACAGAAAAGCATTACGAAACCACAAAATGACTAATTTGAATGAAAACCACACAATGAAGAAAGACGAGAACAGCAAGAGCAAAATAAAAGGAAAATCAATAGAAAGTAGTGGACATCAACATACTACAAAATTATCTACTAAGAACCCGGATGAAAATTTATTTCTATATTGGCTGTTAGCTAAAAACGATGCAAATTATGACATCTCCTCAACTTGCCTTGGGATAACATTCCAGAAACAGGGGGCCATGTCTGAGGGGGCAGCCTCTCCAAACCACCACTCTTTTAAATAATTCCTTCTCAGCCATGGTGAAACAGGACTTTGCAAGAGAACATGAGCCCTGTTCACTCATTGTGTCCACACCGACAGAGTTTAAGTAGGGCTGCCATATTTCTGAAAGGCGGTGCTGTGTCCTGTATCTTAGGAAAGTCATTCGAAAAATCAATTTTGGTGGTTTCCTTTAAAAAAAGCTCAACAACATTTGGGGGGTCCTGGTTCTTACTTTTTGTAACATGACAACCCTAGTTTAGGGACACGGGTGGCGCTGTGGGTTAAACCACAGAGCCTAGAACTTGCCGATCAGAAGGTCGGCGGTTTGAATCCCCGCGACGGGGTGAGCTCCTGTTGTTCGGTCCCTGCTCCTGCCAACCTAGCAGTTCGAAAGCACGTCAAAGTGCAAGTAGATAAATAGGTACCATTCCAGCGGGAAGGTAAACGGTGTTTCTGTGCGCTGCTCTGGTTTGCCAGAAGCGGCTTAGTCATGATGGCCACATGACCTGGAAGCTTTACGCCAGTTTCCTCGGCCAATAAAGCAAGATGAGCACTGCAACCCCAGAGTCAGTCACGATTGGACCTAATCGTCAGGGGTCCCTTTACCTTTACCTTTACCTTTAACCCTAGTTTAAGGACGAAGGAGAGGGCTCCTAGCTCCTGGCCCCATCTCAATCTTCATTTATTCAGCAGAAGACGTGAATGAAGTGCAGAGAGCAAGCCCAGTTGCAGAGAGCAAGTCCAGTTGTACACAGCTGAACATAAGTAGAGCCTCTTTCATGCTTTCACATGTGGACTTTGAGGATGGTGTGATTTCCCTTTTCTCCATGTTCAGTCAACATGCATAGTGAATGAATGAACATGGCTATGATGTCATGTTGTGTGTTCTCCATCCCACCACTGCAGATAGATAGCAATGTGAAATAAGGGTAAAAGGTATTGTTGTTGTTGTTTTAAAAATACAGGTGGACAGGTTCTCTAGTCCATTGCTCTTCAACCTTGGGTCCCCAGCTGTTGTTGCATTACAGCTTCCAGCATTCATGACCATTGACGATGCTGGCTGGGAATGATGGGAATTGTAGTCCAACAACACCTGGAGACCCAAAGTTGAAGAATTCTGATGTAGTTCAACCCCCTGTTCAGTGTAGCATCTGAAGATTTGAAGATCACCATCACATCCCCCCATAATTGTCTCTTCTCCAGCCGAAACATACCCAACTCTTTCAAATGTCCCCTGTAGCATATATTTTCTAGACCCCTCACTATCCTGGTAACCCTTCTTTGGACACTCTCCAATCGGTCGATGTGCACAACACAATAATTTCACATTGCAGTTTGTGCTTTTCTACATGCCACCAGAAAGATACACATAATAGTGGAAGCTCCACACTTTCTATTTTTGTTCTTTGCGTCTAACCTTTAGACCTAAAAAGAAACAATGAATGCAAACCAAGTAGCAAAAATCAAAGCAACCTATTTTCTTTTTCTTGAGTGTGATGCTTCAATCGTTAATTGCATCGGTGGATAGGGGAAATCACAATGCCCCGAGCCAGCAATCAGCTCTTCTAGGTATTTTTTTCCTCCTAAAGTCTTTTCAAGAGCCAGCCATGCTCTAATCGTGTGAGCCCAACGAGCAGTGACAAATTATTTGTATTATTTCCAAGAGAAACTGTTGGCATTTGCTTGGTGCAGTGCCTTTGTTACTCTATGAATAAGAAATGCAGTTAATATATTATACACCATGTGTCTTCCAACTCTTCCCGGAACCTAATTACACTTTATGGGAAGTTAAGTAGGCAGTAAACTACATGCTACGGAAAGTGCATGCAGGTTTTTTTTTGGTGTTTTTTTTTTAAAAAAAACACGCCAACAACACAACCCTCCCCCCACTCTGTTGGCTACCAACACCGAACAGTTGTTTACATCCTTATACTTTGGAGAACTTCATAATTATACATTTAGTGCCACTGAGAGATCTGCTGCGTAATTACACAGCTCAACTATAATGGCCTCAGTTCCTGTGCTGATCGAAGGCATAGTACAAATTTAGGACTAAACAAGATTGGAAGGAACGTTTGTTCTCGCTCTCTCTGTTGGGTGGAAACCGTAAACTTCTGTCCCTGGTTATTGCATTTGGAATTAAAATTTAGGGACATCCTGGGATTCACTAACTGTTACCGGGAAAGGAACTGATCACAATCCCATCTTTGCCTTCTGCCCCTAGTTTCATGGACAACAGATGGCCAGTCGCCTTTGTTCCTGCAGTTGTTCTTTCCAATTGTTTTACCAATTGCTCACTCTTCTCAACAGCTATGGAAGGGACATGAGATACCATGCAATGGGCAGACAACTCATTTAGAAACAAAACAAAGAAAAGACTTCTCCAGGAATAATCCAGAGTAAATTGATTAATTTCCCAGACATCCACTAGACTTGGAGAAAGCTAATCTGGGTTATGTTGAAATTAGGCTCCTAGGCTGATGACATCACCACCACATTATAGCATCACCACCAACCCACTTTGCCTTGCTTACAAAGTTTGTAACCCAGCACAGAGCAATCACTATTTTCATGGTTTGTTTTTCCTCAGCCATTCCCCTGGGGTCACCATGTGGGGGCGTGCCTTAGGCCCTCACCTCCATAGGCTTCGGACAGAGCCACGCCCCCCGGAATCCTTTATCGGACTACCCTTCAATATGCAGGGGAGATGATGGCACTTCCTGCCCCCCTTCCATCTACATAACAATACCAATACCAATTTGCTACGAGGTACGCGAAAAACCAAGTGGCTGGTGTCCATTTGCCAAGTGGAAAAAATTCGTACCATGCCCCTTAACGGCGACCAACCAAGGTTCATAGCAAGGTCAAAGACGAAAACCTTAAAGGGAGGGAGGGTGGGAAACCAGAGCAGCTGGAAGCGGCAAAGAGGGAGATCCCCGGCTGCGCCTGCGTTAAATGGAGCAGGCCACGCCCCCCAGGCCAGCCAATTGGCTGGCCAGGGGATGACGCGGTCAGGGATTCCCTCAATCACGTGGAGGCTGAGAGCCCGCCCCCACGTACATGGTGGGAGGGTGAAGCCCGCAACTCCACCTCCTTTCTAAGTCGGAAGTGGCTTTCTTTGGAGGAAGTCAAGACTGTTTAAGGTGGTATCATAGTGCTTTAAATGTATCATGCGCCTGTGGCCACAGTTTCCTTGCCACCCAGCTCTGTCCATTCCACACCACTCTCTTCGTCTTGCCTCTGGAACATCCTGTTCCTCGGTTTCCCTCAGCTTGCCCTTGTATGAGCTTTTCATCAATACCAGCTTTTCCCTCCTTCACAGAACCCGCCAGTCGGTACCACAGGCTTCAGCTCTGCAGTTGCAGTACAAATTATATGGCTTTCATTTCCAAATAGCTAAGCTTTCAGTTCAGCATATGTGGGAGTAGGAGATAGTTTTGTTAATAAAATTACAGAGTGGCAATATTGCACTGTTTGCTCATTTTTGTGCAGTTATTTTAATTTTTTGGTGGGTGTTTGATGTAGCCACTGTTTAAATACCAACTGGCTAAATAATTCCTAAATAACAAGGCAGTGTAAATGAAATTCAATTACAGCGATTCTTCCCCGGTTATTCCAACCACTCGCTGGCATTCAGTTCACCTGTATTTTGTCCTCTCTTTTTTATCATACCTGCTGACAATTTTCACTTTATATTGCAAGCTGGTAAAAAAAATGCCTTTGTATAAAGCATCCCATGAGTCGGAAATGGCTTGAAATCTCATTTTCCTCTGCAGCACCGTTTTGTTGCTTTTGAAAGGCAATGACAGTGCAACCAAGTCTCAATTCTTCACACCTGTGGTGTGATGCGCTCCATTTGGAATTCGGCTTAACAAACAGAGCTTTTTAACCTGTCAAAATTAGGGAAATCTCTTGCTTCAGACAGGATTCAGGCACAGGGGGCCCTAACTGTCTGACACACAGACAAAGGATTCAAGTGCCATGGGAAAATAACATATCCCAGGGTCCCTTGTGCTTGAGATGCAACTGTTGCAGTGTGTAAGGTACCAGGGAGACACAACAGCTCAGAAATTGCAATCTGAGCTGCAGGAAATCTCAGGGGGAAGCAATGGGTGATTTGGAAGATGACCAAGCATGACACACTGAACAAATCTGAATTCTGACACGGGTAAAACAGAACACCGATGACATCACCACAGCCAGGCTGACATATGGTGTGATCACTGACCAAACAATCAACTCACCAGCATTTATGTTTGAACCCCTCCTAAGCATAGACCTCCCAGAGCGTTGATTCCCAGAGTTCCTTGGGGGAACACACTGATTGATAAACTATTCTGGGAGGGGAATAGGGAGCAGGGTCTCCTAACAATGCTCAGAAACCTTAAGAAACCACAGCTCCCAGAATTCTTTTTTTAAAAAATAAATTTTATTTTCAGCTCCCAGAATTATTTAGGGGAAGCCATTACTCTTTAAGGTGGTATCTTGGTGCTTTAATTGTATGATAAGAGTGTGCCTAAGAATGGGAACTGTTAAACGGGATAATGAGGTCACATTTGACAGGCATGTGTAAGAACTTATTGGGCAATTTATTAGAATTTATTCGGCAGAATTGATTAGCACCCTTAGGCATCCTTCAAAGTCAGTGAGCCGTAGATCTGAGACTAGTTGCAGGGCTCTCTGGGGTACCTTTGTGGCCAACCTGTATTGCCTGCCCAGAGTTGTGGGGCTCTAGAAGGGGGTGAATCAGGGAAAGCTCTGTACTCACCCGAGTTTGTCTGGCTTTAGGAAAAGGGTAGGCAAACACTACCCCTCTTGCTCAGTCTAGCTGGTTTGCCCGTAGCTTTTAGGTTTTAGTTGGCTCTCTGCACTCTCTTCACCACTGGAGATCTGTAGGGTTAAATTAATAAATGTGGTCCTAATTCCCACTGATTTTGTTTCTTAACTCCCTGCTAAGGTTGGCAATAATTCTGTGTACGTATCAGATGGCGGGGGCGGGGGAGGAATTTACTTTTTTTTTTCAACTTTGAAAACTTTAAATAACAATATTATAAAGGTGGGTTTTTGGGGTAGTAGCAATTAAAGAGTCATTTGGAAAGGTCCAGACACCCTTTCCATCTATTTATCTGTTTGTCTGTCTATCTATTTATTGCAGCTGCACTGGGGAAGTAGAATGGGGGAGAAATGAAACACACACACACACACACACACACACACACCAAGCAGATCAAAGCTACTTTCCTGGCAGTGTACAATTTTCTCTCAAGAATTTGAAAGGCTTTTGATTGCCAGTTTAAAGAAACCCCTCCTTTTCTTCTTCTTCTACCTTTCTGTTTGCTCTATTTATACCTGAATAAGACAGGTATAATTTTATACCTGAATGAATGCACTGTCGCAATTCAACAACTGCTCTATAAAAAAGATAACCACAAGATGTGGCCACATATCACTAACCAGTTAATCGAAAGCCAATGAACTGTGCAAGATGAGTGGGCTATTTCATACTTCCTAACAGGGCAGCATCCCCTGCAATCCCCAGGGACTTCTTTTCGAACTGTATTCATGTATTATTTTCAATTGAATTAAACCTGTCCGTAAGGAGATTCTGCCTTTTACAGTCAACATCTCCGTTTGACGAAGGCTCATCTCACTCTTGATTTACCCCTCATCTGGGCATTTCACAAATATGTGCATTATATTACAGAAAACGACTCTGCAGAAGCGTGTACCAAAATGGCAAAAATTAACACTAAAGCGCTGCTGAACTTTCGTGAGAGCCTTTTAAAAATGAACAAATAAATCACAAACTGAGGTGGAAATGTGGAAAGCAGAACTTAGGGAGGAATTCAACATAGTGCTAAGGAGATTGCTCTCCATCTGTCAGAGACCAATGGTTTGCTGAGGGGCACAGTTTGGAAGACAATAGTTGGGCAGAACTGGGAGATGAACAGTGAGAAGAACAGGAAGAGAGTGAACTAGCCGACTCTCTCACTGGAAGATGGGCAATCTCTCAGTCCCAAGGCTAGGAGATTAGATAAGATGACTTCTCAAAAGGCTCAATGGTTGAGAGATCAGGTGGCTAGGGATAACTTCTTGCATGTCTAATATAGCTGTCCACTTGGAGCATATCTGACATATCTAATATAGCTGTCCACTTGGAGCATATCTGGCAAATATTTAGCATCAACATTTGCTGAGAAGATTTCTGAGGAACAATTTCTTGGAGCAAGTTTGTTGCAGCTCTAATCTATCCATTTAGTGCTACACTTGACAATTCCGGTGCCTGCATTACGAAAAGCGAAACAAGCAGCGACTATTCCTGCTTCTCGAATAACTAGGCAAACACAAATGATAGACGGCACGAGAGACAAAGACGCTGGCTTTTGCAATTATCACATCACATCCAAGAAGCTGGTTATAAAATTAAATAAAATCTTTGAATGGCAGCCAGTCTGTTCTGCTTTTTGACTCCGTGGGGATCGGCTGTGAACAGCTGCAAGACACCACCTCCCACCAGGCAAAACAAGACAGGTATGATGAGAACACATGTGAAAATAATTATACTAAATGCACACACCCCCCCCCCCCGCCAAAATGCTGCTACAAAAAATAATAATATCAGGATTCTAATTTCTGTGCCTGGAGAGAGATACAAAAGAGAGCTGAAGTTAGCACAAAGTATGAGCCTTTTACATCAGGGGTAGACAATGTGATGCCTTTCAGATGCTGTGGACTCCAGATCCCATCGGCTCAAGTCAGCATGGCCTGTGGCTGGAGGGCATTATTCTGGCTACCCCTGTTCTGCAGGCAAACCATGCACTCAGCTGCAGAACCATGGCTGGTCCAAAGACCTCTGTCTGAGACTCTGGAGAGCAGCTACCTAGTCAGTGCAGGCAACACTGAGCTAGGCAGAACATGCTGACTTAGACAGCCTCATGTGTTCCTCAAAAGGTAGGCTGAAGATCAGAAGAGCCTGAAGATCAGGCCAAAGGAACAGCTAGTCTAGCATTCTGTTCTCACAGTGACTGGTCAGATGTGCGTGGCAACAAGAAAATGTAGACAACTTGCATGCTCATTTTCATTTTCTTGCAAGTGAAACAGTTGCCCTGGGTGCAGAATTCTTGGGGGACACAAAATTTCAACAGCTGATGCTGCCTCAGTACAGCTGTGCGCTTCTGTCACTGGGTTCTGTTGAAGATGGCTTTTCCATGTGAATCACAAAGTGACCCCTTCAGACAACCGAATGACTCTTCTTATCTGTGCGGCTGTTATCTCCTGGGTCGTGCCCTGGGCACCAGCAACCATGCTACGCCACTGACACATAGAACTGCTTTGGAGGACAATGCCAGCCCAGGAGCCTTCAGTTGGCCAGCTATACTCTAACTGAATCATTGGCTCCAGTTTACTCTTTTTTGAACTGATGAGCTCACCCTCACTGCCACCTTAATTATGTCCCTAGCTTCTTGTTGAGAAGAAACTCCATTTTGTCTAGGAAAGGTGAACTAAGCAAAGGCTTAGGGAGCTAGGGGAAGATGATCCTTTACCTTCAGGAGTGACTTTTGCCCAGAGAAGTGTGGGAACTGCAGAAAAGGCAACTGCCTTCCTCTGCACCTGGTCCCATACATAGCACAGTCAGATCGGCATCGGTATTACAATGGTTTGCTTAAGATTTTTAAGCATGCTTTACAAATGTAAGTACATAAGAGGACCGTGTTGGATCAAGCCAATGGTCCATCTAGTCTGTATCCTCAAGTGGACAACCAGATGTGCATGGGAAACTGGCAAGCAGGACCTCAGCACAAGAGCACTATCCTATCCTATCCTATCCTATCCTATCCTATCCTATCCTATCCTATGGCTTCCAGCAACTGATTTAGAATTAGAAGCATGGAGGCAGAGCATAACCATCATGGGTAGTAGCTATTTAATTGTTTTATTTCTTGTTGCTTGGCGCCTTGGACCAGTCTGAAAATAGTCCAGGAAATTAATTGATTCTTCTGATTTTTCTAGTAAACGACATACCCTTTTACCCTAATCTCTGGCTTGATTATTAGCTCTGTCTGATCTAAGGGCCATGTGCCCTGTGGTGCACAACTCTTAGCTGAAGACCCAAGCACTTGTCGGTCAGGTACATGTGTACATTTATGTTGCATGCACAGATGAAAACATGCAATAATCAGGAGACTAGTGTTCCAAGGGGGTCAAAGTCGTGTTACTTATTCTTCTGCATGGTCCCAGTCCCTATGGCACGAAGGGGGAGCTTTTATCCTTCAGCCCAGACACTGAGGTCCTCCTCTGAGGACCTTCTGGTGGTTCCCTCACTGCGATAAGTGAAGTTACAGGGAACCAGGCAGAGGGCCTTCTCAGTAGTGGTGCCCTCCCTATGGAATGCCCTCCCATCAGATGTCAATGAGATAAACAACTATACACCTTTTAGAAGATATTTGAAGGCAGACCTGTAAAGGGAAATTTGTAATGTTTGATGTTGTGTTATGTTTTAAATTGTTGGAAGCTGCCCAGGGTTGCTGGGGTAAACCAGTCAGATGGGGGGGGGCATATAAATAATAAATTATTGTTGTTATTCTTATTATTATAAGGAGAAGTCCTCTCACCTTTTGTGCTGACTGGAGCTGACCAGAGGGAAAGGTGAGTCAGCCAGTAAGGATTGTGTCCTAGGGTCAAGGGCAAAAAGTAGTTATTCTATATGCCAGTGTGGTGTGGTGGCTAAGAGCAGTAGACTCGTAATCTGGTGAACCGGGTTCGCGTCTCCGCTCCTTCACATGCAGCTGCTGGGTGACCTTGGGATAGTCACACTTCTTTGAAGTCTCTCAGCCCCACTCACCTCACAGAGTGTTTGTTGTGGGGGAGGAAGGGAAAGGAGATTGTTAGCCGCTTTGAGACTCCTTCGGGTAGTGATAAAGCGGGATATCAAATCCAAACTCCTCCTCCTCCTCCTCCTCTTCTTCTTCTTTAAGAAATACCTAAAACAGAAAGTGCGTCAGTTTCAAGGGAATGCTTGCAAGTTCTGTAATGTACAACAGAACTTCAAGGAAAACACAAGTCCCTCAAAAAACAGATGTTGGAGCACCCCAAATCATTCACTCATTGATGTGGACTGAAAATAGTAGATCTAGATGAAAGGCACAATGTGAGGAGCTGCATTGATTGTTGCTAGCACCCTCCAATTATTATAATTCTTGTATAATTATAAGAATACTGTATAATCTTAGAAGGTCATATAGTCTTAGGAGGGGGAATGGCTGTGAGAGGGTGTGGCTGCCACAAAGAGAATTGCCGACACACCACTGGTAGTAATAACTCTTTTAAATGTTTCATTAGGAGATGGAAAGAGACAGACGGACACAGGCAGGTAGGCCGACGAATACAAGTGATTGCACGGTGTTCGGATTTCTCTTTGTGTCTAGTGGAAAAAGGGAAGCCGGTGGGGAATTCAACATCAGAGCCTCTTGTTTCCTGCAATTCAGAGCTTCAGCCCCGGGCTTGCGTGTGCTTCTGATTAGCAGGGAAGCATTCAATAACCTGTCCAGCACGATACATGGGAATTTAGAAACAGCATGCTTCCAACAAAGACCACCACGCGCCGAACAGAAACCTTATACTCCCAGTCGTAACTGGATGTTTGTTTACCACCCAAAATAGTTTAAGCTGTTGCTGAGCTTACATTGTAGTCAATGCATTCAGATCTCCCTCTCCCTCCCAACCCCTCCCTTTCTTTCTCTCTCAAATTATTTTGGGTCTAAACCTGCATATTTGGAGTCTGTTGTTGTTGTTGTCGTCCAAGTCATCCAGCATGCAATGTGGAATTATGCAATCATACAGGGGGGGAAACAACAACAACAACGTATCACTTTGAAGTCACGATGCGTGTAAGGATTCTTAATTTATTTTATTAGGCTTTCATCAACCATATGGTCCATGCTGGTACATTCACACTGTGTAGCTGTAAGACATTCTTCTTCCTTAACTGTACAATATGAGAGGGGCCCATATTTCTTTAGGCAGCACTCAGAATTCTGAACACACACACACACACACACACACACGGAAGTGCGTGCAGGCACCATGCATGTTGGGATGAAGAGTGGTATACAATTTAATAATAAAATAAATAATAAATAATAATAATATTTGTGCAATATTTTTTTTTTAAAAAAGGAAAGCCCAGTTGCTTTCTGAATTTCTCTGTGCTGTCTCCGCTTCAATTTGCAATTTGGGTACCATGCTTCTCTACAGAAAACAAAGCTGAGGAAATCTGTGAAATGTTATGTTGCTGTGTCTCAGGGATGCTGGCAGGACCCTTTAATGCAAAGGGCTAAAAGCATGGACCTGCTTTATATGCAGATGCTGATTATCACCTGGTTAAAAAATGGGAAGGGGTTACTGACCGGTGAAGGGGACCAATTTATCCCATCTGGATGTAATGGAAGCGGAGTTGCCTCTTCAGCAAATGAGAGGATTGGGATCTATTGCTGGAGCGGAAAAGATAAAATTCACAAAGATGAGCGGCGTGATAGACTTCCACTCTCATTTATAAAGTCTACAAACGCCTGTAAAAGCTTCAGCACAATAAACTACTTCCCCTCTAAAGCCGTGGTTCCAAGGAAATGCTTGAATTTCTTATCAGGGTTCTTTTCCAAGATGAGGTTAGGAAACCTGTGGCCCATCAGATGTTACTGGACTATAGTTCCTGTCATCCCTGATAAAACCAGACTCACTGGCTGAGGCTTGTAGAAGGTGTCATCTCCCCTTGAGGGCTCACTCCACTGCTTGGAATTTGTGGGTCGCTTGGTTAGAATCATAGAATCCTAGAGTTGGAAGAGACCACAAGGGCCATCGAGTCCAACCCCCTGCCAAGCAGGAAACACCATCAGAGCACTCCTGACATATGGTTGTCAAGCCTCTGCTTAAAGACCTCCAAAGAAGGAGACTCCACCACACTCCTTGGCAGCAAATTCCACTGTCGAACAGCTCTTACTGTCAGGAAGTTCTTCCTAATGTTTAGGTGGAATCTTCTTTCTTGTAGTTTGGATCCATTGCTCCGTGGTTACTGAATGGAGGTGCAACACTGATCTGTGGTGTCAGCAACAGGGAGGTTGAGGGGAACGGGTCATTTTACTGACATTGAGGAAACACTGGGTGTGTTCACTATTTATTTTGTTTTGCAAATTTATAAAGCACGTAAACAACCTGAAGCCATCATAACAATGTACCACAAACCCCTTTAAAAAAATTATTATGAATTTTGTGTTTTTATACTCTGATTTTATGTTGTAACCACCCTGAGACCTGCAGATATAGGATGGTATACAAATTTAATTAATCTATTATTATTATTATTATTATTATTATTATTATTAAACTCTAAAAACAATCAAAAGCTTTTCAGAGAATCATAGAACTGTAGAGTTGGAAAGCCACCAAAGGATCATCTAGTTCAGTGTTTCCCAAACTTGGGTTTTTGGACTACAACTCCCATCATCCCTAGCTAGCAAGACTGGAGACCCAAGTTTGGAAAACACTGATCTAGTCCAACCTCCCCAAAATGTAGGTATTGCATTTCTAACAGATGGCTACTCACTTTCTGATTAAAAACATCCAATGAAGGAGAGTCCACCACCTTCTGAGGTAGTCCGTTCAGCTTTTGAATAGCTCTTACTGTCAGAAAGTTCTTCCTAACCTTTAGTTGGAATCTACTTTGTGTTTTTTTTAATATTTATTTATACAACAAGAAAAAAACACACACAAAAAAAACACAAATACCAAATTACACACAAATTACAAAAATAACTGTAGACACATAATTTTCTTGGCAAACAATAAAACATCTATTGGTCTTAACACTAAAGACCCAACTTCCCGTCTATTCCATATTTCAAATTCATATTACTTATTGCCAATACACATTTTTATCATAATTAAACTTATTCTCAATAAATCTAATTTCTTCTATCTACCTAGCAACTATTACTGAAGTTCCTCGAATGCTGCAACAGAATTTAAACTACTATATTTATTTTTCAGATATTCTTTGAAAACCTCCCATTTAGAAACAAATTCCTGTTTTGATTTATTCTTTATTTTTTCTGATAAACCATCTAATGCGGCATATTCTGTCAGCTTTTGGATCCAATCTTGTATAGAGGGGATTTCATTACTCTTTCATTTTGCTGCGATCAAAACTCTTGCTGCCGCCGTCGCATATAAAAAGATACCCTTCCTCTTTTGTGGAATATCCAAATCTGTTATTCCCAGGAGGTAGGCCTCTGGTTTTTTATTGAAAGAGATCTTTAGCATGTTTTGCAGTTCTGCATGTATACTCTCCCAGAATACCTGTATTTTCCTACATATCCACCACATATGGTAGAATGTTCCTGAGTCTCCGCATCTCCAACAATTACTTGACACATTTTTATACATTTTTGAAAGTTTCCATGGTGTTAGATACCATCGATGTTGCATTTTTTGAAAGTTCTCTCTAATCGTGTAACAGTTTGTGAATTTCCAATTGATCTTCCATAAATTTTCCCATTGGGCCATGGTTATTGAATGGCCAAAATCCTGGAACCACCTCACCATTGCCACTGTTACCTCCTCTTCCTTGACTGGAATCTACTTTGAATGTGTTGGTTTGGGTTCTACCCTGCAGAGCAGCAGAAAATAAGCTTGCTCCATCTTCCATGTCACAACCCTCCAGATATTTGAAGAACTCTAACTCAGACTCTAAACACAATAAAACCATTTCTTCCATTAAATGACCGGTAAAACTTTCTTAAACAAAATATATTCAGGAGGTACCTAAACACCAGATGTGTAATTTCAGTTAGTGCAAAAGAAGCACAACTCTGTGGTGTGTGGTACTCTCAGTATTGCCCCATCTGAGAAGCAGAGTTGCTGGGCAGGAATAAATGGGGCAAGATGGTCTCTTAGATAACTCATTTCCGAATTGCCTATATATAATCTTGTGCTCAGTCTCCTCTCATGAAAAACAACACAGAGCTTTGTCCATTTGTTTCTTCCAATAATCAGGTAGATGAGATTAATCTGCCAATAACTAATTTGGAATTAGACAAATTCCCCGTGATAGACAGCAACAACCAGAACTTAATGAGCTAGTTTCCAGAGAGTGCCAAGGTGAAACGAAACAAAGATGAACCCAGGAAATGATGGGATGTTGAAGGAGAGTATGAGGCAGGAGACAGATGCTACCAGTTTGTGGATAGGATTAGCACTTCGGACTGGCATGGAGTGGTGGAAACAAAAATGGTACACTTCAGCAAAGTTTAGCACTTTGAACTACAGACAACTTCCCATTTATGCAACTCCCCATCTCTTTTGGTGCCAGGTGAAAATATTTCTCTATAACCAGCCTTCAGCTGATTGAACATCCTACGGCCTTTTAAATGTGTTTGTGGGTTATTGGTTTGTTTCTCTTTTCTGTTATATATTTTGTGTTTTCATTTTTAAAAAAAACATATTTTTATTAAAGATTTCTTGGTTTACAAAAGCATGTGCAATGTCTCTTTTTTCAAGTTACAGATCAGTTGCATTTGTTGAGACATTAGTGTTACATTAGGAAGAAAAGGGGGAAAGAGGTGGAGAGGGGAACGGTGAGTGGGGTGGGGTCAGGTGACAATACTTCTATTCTACTTAGTGTATGTGTGGGGTTTTGTGTCAGCATCACTTGTGTGGGTTCTCTTTACTTCCTTTGGTGGTGAGGGAGGTTGGGGTTGGTTTGGGGTGTGGTTGGTTGTCTTTGATTGGCTGTAATGAAATTTGTTTTTATGTGTGAGTGGTGTGTGTTTGTTTTTGGATCAGGTTAGCCAGATTGATTCAAATGCTGTTGGCGGGTTCTTGTTGTTGCCTGTTGGGCTGTGTATGTGATAAAGGGTAACCATATCAGGGTGAAGGCATCTTCTTCTATTTGTCCCCGTGTCCGTTTCAGTTTGGTTCATTTTTCTAATAGGGCTGTTTCCCATACTATTTGATACCATTGGTCCATGCTTACTCCTGACAGGTCTCTCCAGTTTCTGGCTATGATGATGATGATGATGAAGAAGAAGAAGAAGAAGAAGAGTTTGGATTTGATATCCCGCTATATCACTACCCGAAGGAGTCTCAAAGCAGCTAACATTCTCCTTTCCCTTCCTCCCCCACAACAAACACTCTGTGAGGTGAGTGAGGCTGAGAGACTTCAGAGAAGTGTGACTAGCCCAAGGTCACCCAGCAGCTGCTTGTGGAGGAGTGGAGACGCGAACCCGGTTCACCAGATTACTAGTCTACCACTCTTAACCACTACACCACACTGGCTCTTCAGTATGATGCTTCTGGCTGCTGAGAGTAGGTGGGTTATGAGCTCTTTGTGTTGTGAGTGGGCATTATTGTCTTGTTCTCATTTTGTAGTTTTATGTTGTGAACGTTCACCGAAGGGCAGTATACAAATTTAATAAATAATAACTATAATAAAATTATTACTAACACTATTACGGTGGATGACTTGCCTTTCAGTCTGAGGCCTAGGGTAGGTTACAACAATATGAACAACAGTTTAAAACAATTTAGAATTACAGAAATAAGTTGGCTCCTGAAAATGCAATACACTTCAAGTGCCAAAAGCTAGGATAAAAAGGTGCGTCTCCAGCATTCGCCAAAAGCTGTATAATGATGGTGTCAGATTCTCCTCTGAAGGGAGGGAGATCCACAACTTAGGGGCTGCCACAGACAGTGGCGTA
This sequence comes from Podarcis pityusensis, assembly GCF_964106645.2. Taxonomy (NCBI): domain Eukaryota; kingdom Metazoa; phylum Chordata; class Lepidosauria; order Squamata; family Lacertidae; genus Podarcis; species Podarcis pityusensis. The sequence goes on along the minus strand of NC_138027.1, from coordinate 15,305,753 downwards.
GCATGGGGGAGCCCATAGGAGTGGCTGCCCCAGGTGGAAAATTGTTAGGGGGCACAGAATTTCAACACCCGGTGCTGCCTCAATACAGCTGTGCTGCTGCTGTCACTGGGCTCCATTGAAAATGGCTTCTCCGTGCGAACCAGAAAGTGACCTCTCCAGACAATAGAACGAGTCTTCTTTTCTTATCTCTGCGGCTGTGACATGGACACCACTAGGCAGTTGAAAGAGAAGGCATACTCAGTCCGTTCCCCTTCTTCCCACTCACCACTCAACACGGCCCCGGGTGCTGGGAACCCACACTATGCCACTGGCTACGCAGAATGCCCTCTTCTAGGCTGCCACCCCCTGGACCTCTGAGGGGAGAGGGCCAAGCAAGAGGGCACCTTCCGCCAGTCTTAGCACCTATGAGGGACTCTAGGGAAGCAGGTGGTCTTTCAGGTATTTGTGACCTGATTCATTTAGGGCTTTAATCACTTACATGAGCATCTCAATTTGGGTCCAGAAACGAACTGGCAACAAGTGTTATGGACATGGATGATGTTATACCATGGTTTTGCAAACTTCGGGTTTATGAGTCTGATCGAGATTATAGAGATCATGGAACTGTAGAGTTGGAAGGGACCCTGAGGATCATCTAGTCCAACCCACTGCAATGAAGGAATATGCAGTTGTCCCATACGGGGATCAAACCTGTTAGCTTGGTGTTATCAGTGCCATGTTCTAACCAAGTGAACTATCTAGGCTGGGGTTCAGCTGCTTCAGTTTCATCCCTTTACACCTTGGCAGAGGTCACAAAAGAGAAGGGATGAAGTAGTACAGCATCTGCTTTGCCTGCAGAAGGACTCAGATTCAATCTCAGTCATCTCCAGGTAGAGCCAGTGCTTTTTTTCTGGGGGGAAGCCTACCCCTAAACATTTTGTGAATCTAAGTTTGGCCTCATTGAGGGGCAGTATTTTAATATGAGTAGGAAAATGAGAGTACCTCTAAACATTTTTTTTAAGAAAAAAAAAGCACTGGTTGAGCCATTCAAAACCCTGGGTGCTGCTGCCAATCAGTGTGGACACTACTGACCTAGCTGGACCCATGGACTTTCTCAGTATAAGACAGCTTCCTATGTTCTTAAGGTCAGTGAACTTACTATGCACGACAACATCTCAAAAAGGTTGTGTTGGTCCCATTTCTAAAAACAGACCTGCTTTTTCTTTTTCTTTGTAACAGTGGTGCATTATGGTAGCTTTCAAACTACACTTTGATATATTCCTGTTGTCAAACCAGACATAAGGGTAATTTCGTTAACTACAGACATAATGAAATGCACACATGGATTTGGATTCTTTGCAATTGGGAAATAGTGTTGCTTCCATGAAGTCTGGAAACAATTTTCCATCGGTAATTAGGTTCTGGTTTAGAAGAGGACTTATTCTCTTTAAAGGTGTGTTTACTCTCCCTAGGATTTCAAGAAGTTTGTTGCAGGACAAAGGGAAAAAATGATGCTGGGTTTGGATGTTGGGTAATGGAAGGAGACAGAGAGAAAGCCTCTTCTGCAGAATCAGGACACAGGTAATTGCCGCCGCCACCTGTATGTGTTCCTGTAGGTACTGAATAGTGGTGGCTGCTTTCTGAGGAGTGGGCACTAGGAGAAGAGGGGTTGGAGACTGACTTGGAAGAAGGAATCAGTGACCAGGGAGAGTCTGTAACAGCCAGGAGATGAGAGTCAGAGACAAGAGAAGCTGCAGGATTGGAGACTGAAGAACAGGTGCAGGAGAGGTCAGGCTGGCAGAGAGTCCAGGGCTTCCACACCCTCCTGTCTCCACCTCTCCTGCTCCACTGTCTCCCAGGTCCAGGGGAGGACTGAAGAGGGAGGAGCAAAGGCAGGTTACATGCAGGCGTAGTCTTTGCCTGTTTGTGTGCAGCTCAGGTAGGGGAGTTACATAACCTTAGGTCTCTGTTTTGGCAACTGCCCCATCAAGCACACACCTAGGAGCAGGTGAGAGATGCAGGACTGATGGACATGCTTTTTCCTGACTTGTGTCTTTTTGACAATAGAGAGTTAATTCCTCACTCTGGACGTTGCTTGCCTGATAGCACTGTAACACTGTATTAGAAAAGGTGGGGGGACAGAATCAGCTGGCTGGAGCTGGCTGGTGCAGAGAAGGGCATGGCACCTGATTGGCTGGGTTGGGGAGGGGAATTAAAAGCTGAGAGAGAAGGCAAGGAGGAGGAGTAATAAGGGGAAAGGTGTCAGAAGTACAGCAGCAGAAATCATTCCATATGCAACTGAAGGGTTAATTCCATTAAAGTCAACTAACCAAGAGGCAGGCAGGCAGGCAGATGTGTTGCTTAGCAACCAGGCAGATTGGCATGATGTTCAGCAAAACAGAGTTTTTCCTCTGTATGTTTGGTTGAATATCTCCCTGCATTGTACAAGTCCAGAAGTAAGGGTTATAAATTTGAAATAATAAATAGAAAGGGTGGGTGGCAGATACAGCCATCTAATTGTTTGGATAACTTATTTCCTGGTTCACACTGAGAAGAGATCCTGAAACAACTTCCAGGGACAGAAGTGGGAGTTACACATATAAGCCTATGGAGAAATCCAGGCTTTTCAATTAGACAGGATGGGCATCCATATCGAAATCCAAGTTCATTTGCTGAACTTTGAAAAAAAAATCTGTTTTCAAATGACATGAAATGTCCCATCTGTTGGATGGACCTGAACAGGGGTGAAGCCCAATGTTTTTGAAGTGCCATCCATTGACCTTGCCGCTGTCATGAATGAACAGCTGGACTTCAACAGCGGTTTATTTGGTTTGGATGCCATGGTTTCTCCTCTGAATGATGGTCACATAAGAAGAGCCCTGCTGGATCAGACCAAAGGTCATCTTGTACAACTTCCTGTTCCCACAGCGGTCAATCTGATGCCTGTGGGAAGTCTGCAAAACCTGAGCATAACAGTGCTCTGCCCACTTCAAATTCACAGCAACTGGTATTCTGAGCACACTGCCTACAACAGTGGAGGGAAAACGCAGCTATTGTGATTTGCAGTTATTGATCACAAAAATAGATGGATAGATAGATGATAGGCAGAAGATGGATCAGTTCCAACAAAAGCAGCTACCACAGTAACAGGACTTTGCATTAGCCAAATGCCTATCAGGATTTTTGATGTTTAGATTCCAGTACACGCAAGGCCAAATGCTAGATAGAGTGCCATAAATCTTCTGGCTTCAGATAAGAAAGGAGTTACGATCTCCTGCAGATCTTTGGCTATACTGACTGGAAGAGGCCCCCTCTCTGTTTCTCTTCATTGTCATAAAACTGTTACATTCCAAACAAAGAGGCCTCTTGTGTGTGCAATTTATGGCACATTATGAGGTCTTAAAGCTCCTTTCGATTTGATGTTCTCTTGGTCCCCTCTGTGTATAGTTTCAACTGGGGTTCTCCATTGCTTTCTTAGCAGCGTTTTCTGGAACAAATGGGTTTTGCATCCTTCCAGAAAGCAGCGAGGGAGAAGCCTGCCTCCTGGCCTCCTCAGGGAGGTCATTCCCACAGCCTGGTGCCATTACTCTAAAGATGTTGTGAAGGGACTTGGAGCAGGGCCTAGCTTGCAGAACGCAGACAGCATGGGAGAGAAGTGAGCTGGTCTTTATAGTATATAGAGAAGGGATTGATAGACCAGCACCTGGGCTTGGAAACAAATGGGCAGCCAGTGCAATCGCCAAAAGGCTGGTAGAAGATGCCCTCTTGTAATGATCTCTGTCAGGCAACCAAGCCCCAATAAGAAATAATAACTCTCTGGCAGTTTTATGTATGTTATTTACAAAAAGGCACATCCAGAGCACAGCTTCTTGCCTGCTCGCATTTACAATAGTTGGTCAGTCTGAATTTTGGCCCCTCCCACAGCAGGAAGGACGCCAAACCATAGCTGTCAACATTTCCCTTTTTAAAAGGGAAATTCCCTTATTCTGAATAGGATTCCTCGCAAGAAAATAGAAAAGTTGACAGCTATGCACCAAATTCCCGCCTTTCCTCTCTTGCGCTTCAGTTGCCATCTGATCTTATTCAGACTCCAGGAACAGGGACTGAGAGGCTGGCCTGCTCCCTCCCCACTCTGACTCGACCCAGACTCAGATCTCTGCTTATCTGCTGATTGCCTAGTGATGCTCTGGCTGCCTTCCAACTCTTCCTCTTCTTAAGAGCTAACAGAGTCTTCTTCGGAAAAGGGGGTCGAACTGCCCTTTCTTGACTCTGTCATCCAGCTCTCATCTGCAGAGTCAGTCCCTCATTCTCTTAGTTTGATTTCTGAGTCTAACTCTTCCCCTGTGCTCTGGAGGGCCATGTTCCTGACACCTCACCTCTCTGAACCCACTGAGACCACCTCAGTCCCACAAACTACTAATGAACTTAGTCTATGAAACAGGTTATGAACAAGAGTGCCACCAACCTTTCATGGAACGAAGGTTACATGAAATGTTGATTAAGGCAATGATTCCCCACCCCTACCCACGGTTTGCGGAAGGGCTACAGCTCAGTGAAAGAGCCTCTGTTTTGCATGCAGGAAGTCCGAAGATCAACCCAGCAAGGCTGGGAAATGAGATGGACCAGTTGTCTGAGCCAGTCTAAGGCAGCTGCCTAGGCTACTTTGAAGGCAATCAGAAACTGCAATTCACCACAGAATTCCTCCCAAACTCATCTCTTTAAGGATGTTCTTTGGAAAACCATGGAAGTAGAATCCTAGAATTGGAAGGGACCCTGAGGATCATGTAGTCCCATCCCTTGAATTACTATATTTTCCCATTTACTGGACGAGGTTTTTTGACTCAAAAATCACGTCAAAATACTGGGGTCGTCCAATACATGGATAGTGGCAAGGGGGTGGGGGGGTGGGGAGAAGCGTCCCATGAGCCAGCTTGTTGGTGAGAGCGCAACTGCCCCTGGATGACTGGCGGGAGCGCAAATTCACCCGATCCCACCACACACAGGAAGCACTCCCTGGATTGTTTCCCCCACGCGGCGGCATCAGAGGAGGTTGCACTCCCACAAACCAGATCTAGGGAGTGTTTCCTGCCCACAGCTGCGTGGGGGGAGAGGCTCAACAACTTTGGGCCATCTCCCCTCATTTTCTTAAAACTCTATCATTTCCCCCTCATTTTCTTATACAAGGATCCATCTTATAGATGGAAAAGTACAGTAGCAGGAATATGCAAGCACCGAACCTGCAACCTTGGCATTATCAGCACCACTCTCTAATCAACTGTGATGGCCTGGGATTCGGACTCAGAGGCTGAACCTGAGGAATTCCAGCCTGCACAGGATTCCCCGCCTCCAGAACCAGCTGAGCCAGGGCTGGGGCATGAGCCTGAAGGGTCCTCACCTGTGCTGGGTCCTCAGGTGCAGGCATCAGCCGAGTCTGCTCTGGCCCCTGAAGTGATGGAGGACCCATTGCCTGCAGGTGCTCCACTCTCAGCCCCGTCAGGGAAAGAGGAGATTGCCTCTGGGTCCGGTAACCCTCCAGCCTCTCCTGAGCTGCAGAGGCTCAATTCAGAGAGGCGGAGGGAACTAAGTTCCTGCAGGAGGAGTGCTTGCCTCAGGGCCAGGAGAGGCGAGTCACCTGTGGACCGGGGCCGCCCTATGCCTCGGGGCAGATAAAAGCCAGTCAGCCCCAGTCCCAGGTTGCGGGAGCAATGTTGTTGCTAGCCTGTTCCTGCCTGCACCCTGACCTGGTCTTCTGCCAGAGTTCCTGATCCCACCCGACTCCCCGCCTTGGACCCAGCTACAGCTTTGACAGACAACCTTCAAACCCACCATTGACCTCAGGCTGGACTCGGACCTCACCTCTCAGTTAGCCCCCAGGACCAGCACATCAGCTGAGCTATCCATGCCCTATCTATAAATACAAAAAGCAAATATTTCTACATTCCATAGTCACAGGAGGCAAAAGGTGCAGTGTGGCAGAACTTCTAATGTACAGAGTTGTTATGAACCAACATTCCTGCTTTCTTCTATCTTTTTTTTTGAGAAGCTTCCATACATGTGGGTCAAATGTGCTTTATTTTATTTATTCATTGTGGGTCTTTGTATGCCACCCCATAACAAAGTGTGTGTGTGTGTGTTGAAAATACAAATTAAAAGCATTAAATCAAACCTAAGCAAATACAACAAAAAACAGAGCATACGACATCCCTAACATTGAACCCCACCCCCCGCCACATATTTCAATTTGTGGTTCAGAACCTGCTCACAATTTTGCTGAGATCATCCATGTCTGATTGTCTTAGCTTAGTAATTTTTGCTTGCCACAGCAAGGCTGAGATGTGAAACCAGTTTCTGCATACCTTTTAAAAATATATATACATATAAAACAAACTGCTCATTCCATACAGCGCAAAAACTTTACATAGAAATAAGTTAATTTAGTATACACCTAATTAAGCATTATATATTGAAGCTATGCACCAGTGAGCAGAATTACATCAATGGACCTTTCCATTTATTGAGGCTGACACTCTAAGTTCTTAACTACAGTGATAAATGGCTTCCCTTCACAGGACTGATACTTCACCTTGGCAATTGCTTTCTCTCATTCTCTTCCCCTCCATCCCCATCACACACACTCCCTCTAATGCTTTAGAAGCAACTTGGCATGACAGTTCATAAACATTTTTAAGAAGCATTCTTCCACTTGGTCAGCCTCAATAGCCCATCTGTTTCATTAAAAGTCTTCTGAGGTTATCTGGAGATGAAACATTTTCCTTTCTAATTTATGATTCACCCTCACAATGCACTGAACAGAGTGCTCTTTTCTCCTCCTGTCGCTAAAACATTGGTACCCTATTCTTCTCCTCTCTCTAAAACATTGGGGGGAGCATGGCTCTTAGATTTTGCAAAACGGCCTTTGACTCAGGAATGGGGTGGGGAGCATCAGGCCATACAGTCCCCCATGCTATATGATCATGCCCTAGAGACTGTCACCAGGCCATGTCCCATCACCAGCTCTGCTCAGTGACCCCTTGAATGATTTTGCCTGTCTGGAATATTTCCTTGGAATGATAAAAATGCCTTTTGCTTGTTGCCGATATAAATATTGAACAGCTTGAAGCAATAAGATGAATAAAGACTGATTCCTCTTGGAAACCAAAATACGGTTTCAAAGCCTTACTAATACAGTGGTACCTCGGGTTACATACGCTTCAGGTTACAGACTCCGCTAACCCAGAAATAGTGCTTCAGGTTAAGAACTTTGCTTCAGGATGAGAACAGAAATCGTGCTCTGGTGGCGGGGCAACAGCAGGAGGCCCCATTAGCTAAAGTGGTGCTTCAGGTTAAGAACAGTTTCAGGTTAAGTATGGACCTCTGGAACGAATTAAGTACTTAACCCAAGGTACCACTGTAGAACTTTCTTCATCGCAGACACAAAAACAAATAATGATACATCCAAATAGTTGAACAATATCATGTACATGCCAGACACAGGTTTGGATTCTTACAAATATGAAATAACTCCAGACAGACCTACAAACACAGGTCTGTCTTTCTCATGCAAACTCCATGAGCCTGGAGCTGTTTTCTCTCCAGGAGACTCCAAATGGTGATTTGCAGCTGAATACCTCTCACATGATCTACAGTTAAACATCACACGAGAGCTAGCAGAGAACACCAACAGTTAATTATCAACCTGTTTAGGTGCTCAGAGAGCTCTTCTAAGCTTCAGTGGAATTTTCCATGTTAAACCTTCAGTGATACAGATATAAGCATATAAAGGAAACCCACAGAGAAATGTGGCCCTTGGATCCTAATCTTGCCCTACAGTTAAGAAGCTTTGAAAGACAACTGTATTTTTGGAATGCAGTGGATTTTAATAAACTCAGGCATTTTGAAAATGAATTTCTCTCCTGAATGCACAGGGCCTGCTCTCTCTGCCTCTCACTCCACTCTCTATAGTCTAGATTTTGATGTCAACAATAAGATCAATTGCACTCTCTATAATGCCAGTCCACTGTCTAGAGCAGGTTTCCCAAACTTGGGTCTCCTGCTGCTTTTGGACTACAATTCCCATCATCCCAGACCTCTGGTCCTGCAAGGTAGGGATGATGGGAGTTGTAGTCCAAAAACAGCTGGAGGCCCAAGTTTGGGGAAACCTGCTCTATGTTGTTTTTGTTTAGTCGTTTAGTTGTGTTCGACTCTTTGTGACCCCATGGACCAGAGCACGCCAGGCACTCCTGTCTTCCACTGCCTCCCACAGTTTGGTCAAACTCATGCTGGTAGCTTCAAAAACACTGTCCAACCATCTCGTCCTCTGTCGTCCCCTTCTCCTTGTGCCCTCCATCTTTCCCAACATCAGGGTCTTTTCCAGGGAGTCTTCTCTTCTCATGAGGTGGCCAAAGTATTGGAGCCTCAGCTTCAGGATCTGTCCTTCCAGTGAGCACTCAGGGCTGATTTCCTTAAGAATGGATAGGTTTGATCTTCTTGCAGTCCATGGGACTCTCAAGAGTCTCCTCCAGCACCATAATTTGAAAGCATCAATTCTTTGGCGATCAGCCTTCTTTATGGTCCAGCTCTCACTTCCATACATCACTATTGGGAAAACCATAGCTTTTACTATATGGACCTTCGATGGCAAGGTGATGTCTCTACTTTTTAAGATGCTATCTAGGTTCGGCATTTTGATGGTTTAAAGTGGCATGACACTGCTTTAAATGAATACTGCAGATGAAGCCAAACTGTTGACTGGATCAGGGTGTCTGATTTTCAAGCATCTCTCCATAACCTTTTCCTTAATTAGTTTTTCTCTAGGCTTTTCAATGAGACAGGTTCATTCCTCCCAGTTTTTATGTGTGTGTGTATGTAATTTTTGCGATCGTCTTTGCATATATTTTTTTTTAAAATGTGTAAGTCTCCCTGAGAATATTTATCTTGAAGTGTGGCATAATAGAAATGTACTAAATAAGGACTAGATCCTTTTTTAAAAAAAAGAAAATTAATCAAGGATTCTAAACTTTTCCTATTGTCAGATCCCAAGCAAAATTATTTCTGTGCTGAATAACAGTTCTCAATTTTTTAAAAAAGGAAATGCTTAAATATGTCAAATATCAGCCCATTTTTGTTGCTGTTTATATTTAAAGTGGCTTTGTTTCCGGAAATATATTTGTACGGGGGGGGGGGGGGAGACAACCCTTGTCTTCTGGCAAAACTAGAGTTTCATTTTATAAACTGCTCTGTCGCCCACGCAGATACGCAGAGATCAGTAAGAGAAATGTAGAATCCCCTTTGATGTAAATAAGATATGAACGAGGCATCCACTAACCCCAGGAACTGTCTCTGTGTCAAGAGCTATTAAGATCATCTGTGTTCAGGCACACAACTTCTGTGATAAACAAATCTCTGCACAGCTTCTAGAACCAGCGTTGTATGCCAAAAACCCAGGGAAAAAATCAAGAAGTCATATTGGCCATTCCCTGAGTTTAAAACTCCCTTTTAAAAAAAAAATTGCTTGAAATTTCATCCGGGAGTCAGGAATCAGGCAGTTTCCTATCATATCAGGGCAAATTATTTTTCCATTTAACCCAGTGCTGCCTACTCTGACTAGAAGTGGCTCTCCAGCATCTGAGGGATGATGATGATGATGATGATGATGATAATAATAATAATAATAATAATTTGTACCCCGCCCATGTGGCTGGGTTTCCCCAGCCACTCTGGGCGGCTTCCAACAGAATATTAAAATACAATAATCTATTAAACATTAAAAGCTTCCCTAAACAGGGCTGCCTTCAGGTGTCTTCTAAAAGCCTGGTAGTAGTTGTTCTCTTTGACATCTGGTGGGAGGGCGTTCCACAGGGCGGGCACCGCTTCTGAGAAGGCCCTCTGCCTGGTTCCCTGTAACTTGACTACTTGCAGTGAGGGAACCGCCAGAAGGCCCTCAGCACTGGACCTCAGTGTCCGGGCAGAACGATGGGGGTGGAGACACTCCTTCAGGTATACTGGACCGAGGCTGTTTAAGGCTTTAAAGGTCAGCACCAGCATGTAAGATGAGCCTGCTAGATCAGACCAATGGCCCGTCTAGTCTAGGTATAACAGTGGCAAACCAGATCTCTGTGGAAAGCCCACAAGCAGGACCTAAGCTCAAGAACCCTCTCCCTTCCCACAGTTACTAACAACTGGTATTCAGAAAGCATGTACCTTCAACTGAAGAGGCAGAGCACAGCCATCATGGCAAGTAGCCATTCATAGCATTATCCTTCATGTTTTTGTCTAATCCTCTTTCAAAGCTATTCGGTTTGGTGGCCACCATTCCCTCTTGCAGGTCTGAGTTCCATAGTTTAACTATGTGCTGTGTGAAGAAGGGCTTTTCTTAAACCTGCCCAAAATCAGTTCCTCAAGTGATTTAGCAACCACCCCTTCTTCCCAAGGAGCTCGGGGAATCATAGCTCTGGGAAGGGAATTGGAGTCTCCTAATCAGTGCTATTTTTCTAGAAAAAGAGGTGCCGGAACTCACCATGAACACCTCCCTGTGGATATTTTCGAGAATCTCCTGATATGATGTTTTCAGAAAGGAGGGGGCGGAAACTGCTCTTCGCTTCTTCCGCTCCTGCCTGACTCTGTGTGTGGAGTCTGAGTGTTATCTATGTAGTGATTAGATGGCGAAGTGAGAGCTGTAACACTCATGCAAGCCAGTAGCTCTTTAGTTTTAGTTTGTGGTAGCTATTAGTAATAAAAGAAGAGTTATGCTTCACAGCAAGCTTCCGTGTTTATACTCTGCTGAGTTTGGTGCTCACAATGGGCAGTTGTGGGTCCAGTGCACTTAGACCTGCTTTGCAGGAGTGGAAGGTCTCTGGAAGTGATCCAGTCGCCTAGCCCAGTCGGGGCAGTACCAGTTATTGAGCCCAGTCATTGGCATCGGCTCAAAGGCATACTGACACTCCCCCGTTCTCTTAGAATGGTAGGGACGCAAGTGGCACTGTTGTCTAACCCACTGAGCTTCTTGGGCTTGCCAATCAGAAGGTTGGCGGTTCGAATCCCCACGATGGGGTGAGCTCCCATTGCTCTGTCCCAGCTTCTGCCAACCTAGCAGGTTGCTGCTGCTGCTGTTGTTTTTACCATACCTTTCTCTTAGAATGGCAATGGCGCCCAACTGAGAGATGCCGGAACTGAGTTCTGGTGAGTTCCAGCTGGAAAAAACCACCAACCCTGCTCCTAATCACTTTCAGCACCAAAGGCAGATCTAGGGGAGCACAATGGGTTCAGTCACACTATGGGGGCGCAGCAACTATGAAGTCCAATGGAAGGTGAAATGCTGGGAGGCACAGGTTGCCGTTGAAATTTGAGATGCCAAGATCTGCCCCCATCAGCACCCTTAGCAAACTACAATGTCCATGTTTCTTTGGGGGAAGAAGTCATGGTTGCTTAAAGTGGTGTGGTGCTGTTTTAAATGTACAGTGCAGACGGGGGCTTGGACACCCCTCTCTGTCCTCCATCCAGGACAGTCAGGAGCATAACCAGAGTTCAAGGACCCATTCCAGCCAGGCAAAAACACTCAAGGTGGTTTCAAAGTAGGGCTGTTGAGGGCTGGGGAGAGGGTGTGCGTCTGAGGAAGAGCATCCCAAGAACCAGTTAGTTAGATGAAATTAAGAAATGCAGAATAAGTGATAAAGAATGGAAAATCATCAGAGGTGTTGACGGAAGTCTAAAACATTGTATAAGATGAGAAGATATGTTGTATGACTGTTGGAACTGATATGTGAAAAAAATAATCAATAAAAATATGTATGTGTGTAATTATATATATATATATATATATATGTGTGTGTGTGTGTGTGTGTGTGTGTGTGTGTGTGTATACTGTATTTTCTGGCGTATAGACTTCTTTTTAACCCAGGAAAATCTTCTCAAAAGTCGGGGGTTGTCTTATACACCGGCTACAGCAGCAGCTCCTGCAGCAACTCCCCACCAAAGGATAAAACGACAGCAAATTAAACCAGAGGACACCAAGCTCTCTAGATGAAGCAGAAATACGCTTGGAAATTGGCCCCAGAAGCCCCCGGCCACTGGGAAGTGGAGCGGATTTCCGAGCTGGACTGGAGACTGGTTTTTTAAATTTTTATTTGGTGTGCGTTGGAAGAGGGGTCGTCTTATACGGCGAGTATATCCCAAACTCTATATTTTAACTGGAAAAGTTGGGGAGTCGTCTTATACGCCCAGTCGTCTTATACGCCAGAAAATACGGTATATATAAAGAACCAGTTAGTTAGACATTTAGGGATGAATTTAGTCCTCAGCCCTGAAGTATCTCACCTCTGATATACAGATTTTACTGCTTATTTAATTTTAAGTATTATTTATTTTTTGGCAGCTGCCTTTAATTATTATTATTATTTACTATAAGACTTTTTAAAAAAAGAAAAGATAATGCAATACCATCTGTGACTCATTTCCCCGGTTTCTGCAAGCGACAGCTTGCCGTACAGCTTCCAACTCGATCATTCTCCTCACGCTTCTCCCGGATCCACTTTCACCAGCACCACACCATGACTGAAGAACCGCCGAAACGCAACCCCGTCTCCTCTATAACTGAAATTGCCGGTATTAAATTGCCGGCATTGTAGTTCTGCGCTTGGGGAGATGGGGAAGCAACTCTGAGGGAGCGAACAGCTTTCATAAGTAAAATAGTTTTATCTGGGAGAAAAAAGCTTACAAATTGGTAGCAGATAGTATGTGATGTTTAATACATAACAGCGTCGAGGTGACTAGTCGGGGGAATTTTTCCACAGTTTGAAACGGCAAAAGCTTTTGTCTTTCTGACTGGAATATTTTGACTGGGAGGATAGCAAATGGATTTAGGCAGGGTGTATGCAAAGAGCGTGCTGTTCTCTTCACTTCCTCACCACCCCCGTGGTTCAGGTTAAGTCGGTAGAATTTAGGGAGAAATTCACATCTCATTTATTCAAAGGAGGGGAGAGTTGATTGGGGAGCAAGAGGAGAAAGACGATGGAGAAGAGTGTTTCACATACACCAGCAAATGGGAATGCAGCCCCTAGGAAAAGCCTCTTCTGTGGCTGTCTCTCCTTGCATCCTACAGGGTTCCATCAATGGCAACTCTCTGAATTTTGCAGAATCTGTAGTTTTGCCTCATTTGGGTGAGACATGAAAGGGAGGAAGTCCTGCAGAGTCTGGTTAGCATAGGGGCTGCCAATGTGGTGCCCAGGGGCACTGGCGTGCCTGCTAGAACCTTCCATGGCACCCCTGAAACATCTCAATAGGTATCCCTTCAAAAATCTGGTCCTTCTGCTCTTGTACACTGAATACACTCCCTTATACATGCCCACATTTCAGAGGATGTCAGGTTTGGACACCTATCCACCCCCTCCATTATGAACAGAAGAGAGGTGCAAAGACCTCGTCTCTGTGAGTGTGGAGATGGCAGGTGTAAGTGCATTTTCCCTTGTTGGTGGGGCGTTGTGGCATGTCTGCACCGTTTTGTGCTCCCATGTCTTTTTCTGCTCTTTTCGATGTGGCAGCTGCTATGCCAGTTGTGAAGAACCTTTGGCCCTCCAGATGTTGCTGACCTGCAACTCTCATCAGTGCCAGTAAGCATGGCCAAGGACTAGGTATAGTGGGAGTTGTAGTTCAGCAACATCTGCAGGGTTAAATGTTCCTCACAAATGTGTTACACCCCACCTCACAGGAGCCCTTTTGTGTTCTCTCTCTCTCTCTCTCTCTCTCTCTCTCTCTCACACACACACACACACAGAGGAAGCCATTTTGTGACTGCCACCCACGTTTCCTCAAAACTCCAAAATGCGCCCACTGGCCTAAAAAGATGGGAGATCCTTGGTTTTAGCTTATGCTTCCAATTACAACAACATTACACCTACCACTATAAATCTGCCAGGTTCAAAGTGAATTTGAGGACTCCAGCTGAGGTGAAACATCTGAAGGATTTCAAAGGAATCCCAGAAGGTTTTTGATAAGATTAATGATATTTCTCTGTGCGCACACGCTGCATCGTGCTGCGTTCAGTTTTCACGGACAAAGAATACTGGGACAAAAAAGGGGGGTCAGGGTATAGAAAATTGTATTTGTATCACAGAGTTTTTTTGTATTTTACGCTTAAAATGTTACGTATGGATATTATGTGGTTTATTATGTTACCATGTTTCAAACCACCCTGTGGCCTTTGGACGAAGGGCAGTTGATGCATTTCCCAAATAAATGAACATGATGCCTTTGAACAGAAATGCATATGCCAGGGTATCTGTTTTGTTTAGTCGTGTCCCATGGACCAGAGCACTCCAGGCACTTCTGTCTTCCACTGCCTCCCACAAACTCATGCTGGTAGCTTCGAGAACACTGTCCAACCATTTCGTCCTCTGTCGTCCCCTTCTCCTTGTGCCCTCCATCTTTCCCAACATCAGGGTCTTTTCCAAGGAGTCTTCTCTTCTCATGAGGTGGCCAAAGTATTGGAGCCTCAGCTTCACGATCTGTCCTTCCAGTGACTTATGTTTATTGACAGTCACACAAGCACAATTTCCTCAGTCCCTCTGTTGCTCTAAAACCATCTCCTCCTCCTCCCTCTTCTCCATTCCAGCTAATCAGGGATCACATTATAGCTACAATGATGATCCACCGCCATGTAGCCAATCAGATCTGATTATGCGATCAAGACAGTGAAGGCAAACAAAGCCTATTTTTGCCTTCACTGTGAGCAGACCAGGGAAGAGACATGTCAGCTTGCTGTTGAGGCAATTGGGTGATGCATTCACAGTCTTGCACCCCTGGAAATGAGAGAATGCCTTTTCAGAGGCACGAAAATTCCTATGAAGCTTTTCCAGCTCATTATCCATACACACAAAGTTGTCACTGGCTTCTGCTTCAGAGGAGATTCAAAGCACGATCGAGGGGTTCTTAGATGGACCATCTGAGGAATTTGCAGGGGAGACCCCCCAAAATTTATAAGACTATAAACTGAGCTGGGGGGTAGTCGCCCACCCCTAAATCATATGTGAAATGTTGGCTGCTGTTCTCCTTTTGTCTCGAACAGCCATTCTAAATGGCTCTGTCTCTCCTCCCGCCTTCTCACACTTACTTGAAGTTATCAGTTCTAATTCATTTCTACTCTCCAAGGCTATGTATATTTGCTACGACAGTTCCCCGAGGCTGCTGGAAAATTAACAAATTGCATAAGACATGGCCAACTTTCTGCTTTCTGCTTCACCTTTGTTTGAAAAGAGATGGTTGGATGGATGGGTAGATGAGCAAACATGTGTTCCACATGATAATTAATCTTGCATAAAGAGCAATTCAAAACGTAATCCTAGCTCTTATTCCTAATGTAGCCTTTTGATTTCACACTCCATTCTTCTGATTATAGCCTCCCAGGTCTCTTTAAATGTAGATAATCACAATCTAGGTCGGGGGTCATAAGTGTTAGTGTATTAACCACCCAACAGGAAGGATTTTTTTCATCCTTGCATGAACAACCAAATTAGAGTTAGAGAATTGATGCATGCTCCATGCTTCCTGTGGAAATATAAAACTAACATGCCCAGTTTCTTGGGTTTCCATAACAATTTGAAAGAGCTGGACCAAGAGTTTATTTCTCTTAAGTCCTGTTTATTTTATCAGAAATTAAAGGGACTTTAAGATTTGCCTTGTATATTCAAGTCTGTATCACTGCTTAAAACAAACAAACAAACAAACAAACAAAACAAACAAAAACCATCATTGGTTTATTTGTTCTCCTGTACTCTGTCCACTAGGGATGCGGGTGGCGCTGTGGGTTAAGTGGCTTAGTCATGCTGGCCACATGGCCCGGAAGCTGTACACCGGCTCCCTCGGCCAATAAAGGGAGATGAGCGCCGCAACCCCAGACTCATCTGTGACTGGACCTAATGGTCAGGGGTCCCTTTACCTTTACCTTACTCTGTCCACTTCTATCTGTAATTCAGGTTCTGAGCTGCTCTGTATAAAATGAAGCTCCGAGTTCCCCATTCTCTCTTATAGGGCATCTAAAACCTGCCGTAACATTTTCCCCTTTTGACTCATACAGGTTAAATTTGCAGACACAGGATTCTCTCCTGAGCGGATTAAGCCTGCAAAATAGCAGACAAATAGGTCCAGGGGCTTTTGTGGGGGTGGGGGGTGGGGTAAAAAAGGATTCCTTAATCTATTAGGTTGCTCACCAGGGCAAGACGGTTTGAGCATATTACACCGATCCTGGTTCAACTGCACTGGCTGTCAATGACTTTCCAGGTCCTATTCAAAGTGCTGGTTTTGACCCATAAACTCTTAAACGACTCAGGATCACAACATCTCAAGGACCTCCTCTCCTGATATGAAGCAACCTGGACCCTCTGATAATCATCTGAGGCCCTTCTTCATGTGCCTCCTCCACGAGATGTTCAGAAGGTGGTCATATGAGAGCGGGCCTTTGCCACAGTGGTTCCCCATTTGTGGAATGCTCTCCCCAAGGAAGCTCGCCTGGTGCCTTCATTACCTATCTTTAGATGCCAGGCAAAAACATTTCTCTATAATCGAGCCTTGGGCTGATTAACATGACCTTTTAAATGTGCTTGTGGGACAGGGGGTGACTGGTTTGTTTTTGTTTTATTCTGCATTTTGTATTCTCATTTTGCATTTTTCTGTTGTGAACCACCCTGTAATCTTCAAATGAAGGGTGGCAGAACCTCCAAGTGTCCCTATTTTCCAGGGACATCCCTGATTTAGAGAAGCCGTCCTGGTTTCTGATTTGATCCTGGGATGTCCCACTTTTCCTTAAAGGTAAAGGGACCCCTGACCATTAGGTCCAGTCGTGGCTGACTCTGGGGTTGCGGCGCTCATCTCACTTTATTGGCCAAGGGAGCCGGCGTACAGCTTCCGGGTCATGTGGCCAGCATGACTAAGCCACTTCTGGCAAACCAGAGCAGCGCATTGAAACACTGTTTACCTTCCCGCCAGAGCGGTACCTATTTATCTACTTGCACTTTGACGTGCTTTCGAACTGCTAGGTTGGCAGGAGCAGAAACCGAGCAACGGGAGCTCACCTCGTCACGGGGATTTGAACCGCTGACCTTCTGATCAGCAAGTCCTAGGCTCTGTGGTTTAACCCACAGTGCCACCCGCGTCCCACACTTTTCCTTAGGACGTCCTTATTTTCATTGGAGACATGTTGGAGGGTATGATAAGATGTCCCTATTTTCGCTGGAGAAATATAAGAGGGTATGGCGTTATCTGACCTCCAAGTCATCTGAAGGCAGCTCTGTATACGGAAGGGTTTTTTTTTAAAATATTTAGTGCTTTAATGTGTTCTTATATATGTTGGAAGCCACCCAGAGTGGCTGGGGCAACCCAGTAAGATGGGCGGGGTGTAAATTATAAAAATTACCATTATGGAATGGGACATCCCTATTTTCATCGGAGAAATGTTGGAGGGTATAGGGTGGTACACAATTTCATCATCATCATCATCATCATCATCATCATCCAAGTAAGCTCCCAAGCTCATGTTAGTTTTATATTTTCTGGTCCCCACCCCACCCCCTGCAAGAAGTTGTAGTAGGTTGGTAACTAATAAAGGTATCGAGCCTTCATGTTGTATGTTAAGGTCATTAATTTGAGCCCCCATGATGGATGGCTTCCCTATCCACTTTCTCCTCCTGTGCTGTATTTGTGATTACCCCAGGGGATGGAGAGAATGAAAAAGTGTCTTATTTTCTCTGCTTTTCTGATTATTACTCCAGAGACAGTGTATCCTTATCAGCCTTAACGCCGATAGAGCAGGGACCTGCAGGTTAGCCTGAAAACCAACAGTCAAAAACAACAGCCAATGCCTCTAGGTTTCTATTATTATTATTATTATTATTGCTGTTCCATAATATACTTGACAAGGCTTATCTTGTGCCGTTAGCCTGTTTTTCAGGAGAAAGTGGTGTTTCAGCAGCCTGGAGCAAATACATAACAAGCCATCGGGAAAAAAAGCAAGCGCCGTCAGAATGGAAAGGCGGACCTCCTGCTGTGCTGGGGTCAAGGTATTATGATAATATACAGCTTTTAATATTCTGATTGCATCCACTTGTTTATTGGTTTTCTCCCATTTCCATTATGTAAAGTAATTAGGTAGGAGATAACAGCACCTTAATGGCAGGACAATAAAGATTCAATATAAGAAAAGGCGGATTTGCAGGAGTGGCGCTGCAGATTCCCGTTTTTCTTCCCATTTATTGCTACTGTGACGTTCATCTGAGACTCACCCTCTCTTTTTGTACTGGCAAAGAGGGAAACGAGAGGAAGAAGGAACCGATCTCCGTTTGGGGCAAACCATAATGAATTACAGGGTGAATTCCGCACAATTTACCAGCAAAGGAACACTCATGCTTTCGACCACAGGATTAAGCCTTCAAACCAGCAAAGCTTACAGGGAGAATGATCTCAAATCATGAACTGGAGTCGTTGTTGTTTTAAAAATCTATTTAACATTTAAGGTCTTTATAATATCCATTCTGGTATTTATGTATTTGTATGTCAATCTTGATTTCTCTCCAATTCTCATTTCCCCCCCACTCTTAGGTCCATTTTTCCACGTTTACACATCAGTTTGCTTTTTTAAAAAACATTGTCATGAAAACTCATCAGCGTTTTAGTGCAAATTCATCACAAGGATTGCATAATGTTTGTATGCAATTTCCACAAGTGTGTACTTTTTTTATCAAATCAATTTCCCCTAATATAATTCATTTTTGTATGTTATTTTCACTAATCTGTGCACATATTATGCAATATATGCATTTCACCTCATGTATGCATTTGTGTACATGTTACTTGAGAGGAGAATGGCATTGCAAAATTCAGAGAAATGTGAATTTCAAAGGATGCCTGTAGTTTGCTTCAAGTTTTTGAATTGGGGAAACCTGCCTTTAAATGCAAGCTGAATTGATTCTCCTGCATCCCTAGATGAGGGTTCTAATTTCAATCAAGTTAGCTGCCTGAGGGAAGGGATAGCCTGTCTTCCTGGCCTGGGCGTTGTCTGACCTGGGAAGAAACATGCTTTCGGGAGGGACTGTTATTTATCAAAAGCAAGTCACCAGCAAGGAGTTGCCTGCTCTTCTAGGCAGTCAGAATCTGCATAGACAGAACTATAAAATAAGAACTGTAATTCGAATAACTTGTGCTTGCTTTTTCCTCCTCCCTCCAGTTCCCCTTTCCTCTGCTGCCGTGTCTTTTTAGATTTTGAGCTTGAAGGCAGGGATCATCTTTTGTAAGCCACTCTGAAGGAGCCTTCTGAAGGAAATATATGTTTGCTACCATATGCTCCTGGCATGTCGCCTCACCTCAAAAAGGATATTGCAGAGTTAGAAAAGGTTGAGAAAATGGCATCCAGGGGGCGGTGGAGTGACTCCCTTATGAGGAAAGGTTACAACATTTGTGGCTTTTTTATTCTAGAGAAAATGTTGGTAAGAGGGGACATGGCAGCGGTGAAGAAACTTAGACAAGGTGTGGAAAAACCAAAAAGAGATGAGTTTCTCTCCCTCCAGCGTAACACTGGAACTCAGGGGCAGCAAATAAAGATTCAGGACAGACCAAAGACAATGCTCCTTCAAGGAGCAAATAGTTCGTGAAGTTCAGGGTGTAGGTCCAGCAGGCTTCTGCTACGCCGCTGCTCCTTCGGACCATAGCAGAGTAAAAGACAGCGTGTACCCTTCGTGTGTGTGCAAGGTGTGCAAGCATGCAGAAAACAGAGTCTGTACTCGGCTGCTTTCTAATCCAGAAGCTTTATTTATGTACAGCAGAAGAATAATAAATCAGCCATTGTCAGGAGCGAAAAACATAGGGAATCCCTCCGTCTCGGACAAAACCGAAAGTCAGGCAGAACAAAGAAACAGATCCCGGATGTGGGATCTCCGCCCCTCAGAAGGCAGGAGGCTGGACTCTGAGCTGTTAACCCTGCAAGCTCTGATTCCCCTCACATAATTACACTGTGGAACTCACTGCCACAGGAAGTTGTGATGGGCACCCACTAGGGCGTCTTTGAAAGAGGATTGGCCAAATTCATGGAGGCTGAGGCCATCAATGATTGCTAGTCATGGTCGGAGGCAGTAGTGCTTCTGAATACCAGTCCCTGGGAACCACAGGAGGGGAGAGGGCTGCTCTTGCACTCGGTTCCTGCTTGCAGGTTTCCCCCAGGCATCTGGTTGGCCACTGTGAGAACAGGATGCTGGACCAGATGGGCCACTGGCGTGATCCAGCAGGCCCTTCATTTGTTCTTATTTTGAGCCCAAAGGCAGGGGTCCTCTTAATGCTGAGCTCTGTAAGCTGGATAGAGAGCCTTTGTAACTAAACATTGGATTGCCGGCCCATCCTCCTGGTATCTGAGTGGTGCTGCAGAAGAAGAAGAACAACAGTTTGGATTTGATATCCCGCTTTATCACTACCTGAAGGAGTCTCAAAGTGGCTAACATTCTCCTTTCCCTTCCTCCCCCATAACAAACACTCTGTGAGGTGAGTGGGGCTGAGAGACTTCAAAGAAGTGTGACTAGCCCAAGGTCACCCAGCAGCTGCATGTGGAGGAGCAGGGAAGCGAATCTGGTTCACCAGATTACGAGTCTTCCGCTCTTAACCACTACACCACACTGCAGGTCATTCATTCAATGATTCCCGAGGTTTCCTGGTGGGGATTGAGCCACTCAGCCTTGCAAGAAACTCCGATCACATTTTAACTGGGTAGCACAAAGGGTTACGCATAACTTTCCAGCGAGCCATCAAGCAGGTCTTAATCCAATTATTTTAAAATGGATTTCACTGTTTATACTGCGGGTTTGTGTTTATCCTCATTTTAATGTCTTGTTGATTTTATTTGGTACTTGTTCTATTTTTATCTTGGAGGCGCTCTGGGCGTTTTGCGAACCGAGGGGCAGCACACCAGCTTTTTTTTCTTTTCAAAAACAGGTGGATTTTTTTCATCAGTTGTCCAGTGATGTACAACAACATCAGACAAAGACAATGCAAACAGAACGGCTTGTTTCTGCGTTAAGATGTAGTAATTAATGCATGGCTGAATTTGCTTCTCTGCCCAACCCCCCCAGCCATACAAGATAGAAGAAGTAGCACGAGCCTCATCATAGAAATAAATTGTTGGTTGATGGCATCTGTCTGCCTTGAGAGACAATGGAGTATTCCTCCGGGGGTGAAGTCAAACCACTGTGTTATCAGCACCGAAGTGCCCTCCTCAGGGTGCAAGCCTGGGCAGTGTGTATGGAAATCAGGGGCTGCCCAGATGACAAGACTCCCCTCTCAGCCTCACTGATGTGGTCTGTGGCGATCACACAGAGTCCCCGGATGTTTAATGGTCTCTTGATCCCTGTGCCACCACTGTGCTCACTTCCCCGCTGCCACCAGCCAGTTACTCTCTGGTAAAACACTGAGTCCAGTCATTTGTTAAAAGTGAACCAAAAAAACAAGTTTATTTTACAAACATTCACGAGTTTATTATTTCTCTGATAATATACTTGTCAGTATCTTAACTTTAGTTTCTTTACTGGCCTATAACTTCCTAATACCTTCTGACTGATTATCTCAACTGTTTGACTGACTCCTCTTAACAAATCCTCTCACTCTCTCACACCAGACTAGCCCAACCCACAGACTTCTCTTCTCTGTCTCTGCTAACTCCAGACTGTCTTCTCAACAACTGTAACTCCCCAAAAAAAACCCCTCTGTGCTTAAACCTTATACACTGTTAACTCTGCCCCCTGGGTTCCCATTTTACAATTAGTTAACCCTTTCCCCATGAACCCAGTATGATGTCACACACCTAGGAGGGCAAACGCCACATGGTCCAAAGGAAAGCAGAGCAAGACGTTTGGCCCCAGCTTGGCTGCAGGAGTTGCCAGATGGAGGCATGGAAGGTGCCATCCAACCCTCTTAGGGACTCCACTCCGGATTTGTGTAGGCTTTCCTTCTCAAGCCTTTTCTTCTCCTGAAGATATCCCACAAAGCATCAACGGTTTAGGATAGGAGACAGAATCATAATCCAGAAAACTAGCTCAATGCACCCACATCTTACTGCGCCCCTCTGGATATTCAGAGTTGCCAATCCTTCCTTGGAGGTTTTTAAGCAGAGGTTGGATGGTCATCTGTCGTGGATGCTTTAGCTGTGGTACCTGCATTGCAGGGGGTTGCACTTTGCAAGCCCCAAGCTGGCTCCAGCCCACCAGCTGGTAAGCCGGGCGATCTCCGGTCCTTGGCTCAGCATGAAACAGTGACCCACAGCTTCAGAAGCCTTCAGAAGCTGGAGCACTCTTCTTTTTCTTTTTCTTTTTTTAAAAAAAAAATAATATTTATTATTTTTCCAAAAACTTAAACACTAAAAAGACAATACAATACAACACATCAAATTAACAAAACAAAACAAAAACAATAAAATAAATCAAACAATTTCATTATCCCATCTTTCATTCACTTATTTCCACGACCTCCTCACACCTCCCTTTTTGTATTCCACTTCTGTTAATTATTTCAGCAATTCCTTTCCATCTTCCTCTGTTTTCTATCCTATAATTATCTTAATTCATTCTAACCTTATTTTTCCTTTAATGCTCTGTTAACCTATCTGTACTTAGTTTCTTATAACATTTCTACTAAAGCCATATAATTTCATTCCAACATTTTTCTAACATTCATTAATTTTACAGTATTTCTGTAAATAGTCTTTAAACTTTTTCCAATCTTCTTCCACCGACTCTTCTCCCTGGTCTCGGATTCTGCCAGTCATTTCCGCCAGTTCCATATAGTCCATCAACTTCAGCTGCCATTCTTCCCGGGTGGGTAAATCTTGTGTCTTCCAATACTTCGCGATAAGTATTCTTGCTGCTGTTGTTGCATACATAAAAAAAGTTCTATCCTTCTTTGGCACCGATTGGCCGACCATGCCCAGGAGAAAGGCCTCTGGTTTCTTCGGGAAGGTATATTTAAATACCTTTTTCATTTCATTATAAATCATCTCCCAGAATGTCTTAATCCTTGGGCATGTCCACCAAACGTGAAAGAATGTGCCTTCGGTCTTGTTACATTTCCAACATTTATTTTCGGGCAAATGGTAAATTTTTGCAAGCTTGACTGGTGTCATGTACCACCTATAAATCATTTTCATTAAGTTTTCTCTTAGGGCATTACATGCCGTAAATTTCATACCTGTGGTCCATAATTTTTCCCAGTCAGCCATCATTATGTTATGTCCAACATCTTGTGCCCATTTAATCATAGCTGATTTCACCGTTTCATCCTAGAAGCTGGAGCACTCTTCGCTCAGCAGAGTAGATAACATTGCGCAACAGAAGTGGCAGGTGATGGCTGTGCGAGCATATTTACAGGCGGTTTATTCAGCATACATCAGGACAAAGGAAAAACATAGCTTCTACCTTTGTGTCCAAGAGCAAGCAGCATTGTTGTTGTTGTTTAGTCATTTAGTTGTGTCCGACTCTTCGTGACCTCATGGACCAGAGCACACCAGGCACTCCTGTCTTCCACTGCCTCCCTCAGTTTGGTCAAACTCATGTTGGTAGCTTCGAGAACACTGTCCAGCCATCTCATCCTCTGTCGTCCTCTTCTCCTTGTGCCCTCCATCTTTCCCAGCATCAGGTTCTTTTCCAGGGAGTCTTCTCTTCTCATGAGGTGGCCAAAGTATTGGAGCGTCAGCTTCAGAATCTGTCCTTCCAGTGAGCACTCAGGGCTGATTTGGAGAGGTTTGATCTTCTTGCAGTCCATGGGACTCTCAAGAGTCTCCTCCAGCACCATAATTCAAAAGCATCAAGTCTTCGGCGATCAGCCTTCTTTATGGTCCAGCTCTCACTTCCATACATCACTACTGGGAAAACCATAGCTTTAACTATACGGACCTTTGTTGGCAAGGTGATGTCTCTGCTTTTCAAGATGCTGTCTAGGTTTGCCATTGTGCTGGAGTGTAAACAGACATGTGACATACAACAATCCACACATCTGTTTTAAAGTGGAATGGAATATTCTAACATAAATGGCCCTTGGGGTCTCTTCCAACTCTACTATTCTATGATTCTGTGATGTAGGGCTAGGAGATAAATACTATTGGGTTAGCATTCTAATGCAATCCTTTCTAATTCACACTCTCTAAAACAACATGCGTAACTAAATGCAGCAATCCTTCAAAATATGCACTTGCCTGAATATTGTGATGCAGTTCTCCAACTAAAAAAATATGTGCGTATAAAGGAGAAGTGTACTCATGATATATTACTTGTGAGTGCATTCTGGATACACCCACAAAGAAACCCCACCACTTTGGAGGGGGGCCTAATCTTGATATTGCTATATATGATGTTGAAGGGAATATGTCAAACGCCTTTTCTCTTTCCGTTGCATGTTTTGACACTCTTCCCTCACACGGAATATATCTTGCGCATTGTATACCCACAATGGCCTTTTGCAGCCAGCAGCACGAGTGCTAACACTCTTGTTCTTGTTTCATGCTAATTGCTCTTGGATTCGCCGATGCTGGAGTCGTTCCTCTTGCCAGCATTCTTCTTTGAGGATGGAAACAGAGCGAGTTCTGCAAGCAAAAGGAAAAGTTGCAAAAGTCAGCTTCGGCGGTCTCTGTTCCAGCTGGCTCTTGCATGTAAACAGACATACCTCCCTGCAACTGGTTAAAAAAAAAAAAAAGGGAAGGAAAGGAAGTTAGAGCTAGAGGCACAGAAATAAGGAAGACTGGAATGCATAAATGCTCGTGCCGGTCTCCTTTTCTTTTCTTTTCATGCCATACTTGGCAAACACATCCCTGGATCAGATCTACTTAATTTTGTAGTGATGCAGTTAGGTCATCTTAGAAGCTGAAATTGATGTTCATATGCCACTGCCCCTCTTTAGAATGTTGTAGGCATTACTTCACGGCGGTTGGAGGATGGATGGCGGCTAACAGATTGAGGTTGAATCCTGACAAGACAGAAGTACTGTTTTTGGGGGACGGGGGCGGGTGGGTGTGGGGGATTCCCTGGTCCTGAATGGGGTAACTGTGCCCCTGAAGGACCAGGTGAGCAGCCTGGGAGTCATTTTGGACTCATACCTGTCCATGGAGGCACAGGTTAATTTGTGTCCAGGGCAGCTGTCTACCAGCTCCACCTGGTACGCAGGCTGAGACCCTACCTGCCCGCGGACTGTCTCGTCAGAGTGGTGCATGCTCTAGTTATCTTGTGCTTGGACTACTGCAATGCGCTCTACGTGGGGCTACCTTTGAAGGTGACCTGGAAACTGCAATTAATCCAGAATGCGGCAGCTAGACTAATGACTGGGAGTGGTCACCGGGACCACATAACACCATTCCAGAGAGATCTGCATTGGCTCCCAGTATGTTTCTGAGCACGATTCAAAGTGTTGGTGCTGACCTTTAAAGTCCTAAATGGTCTCGGTCCAGTATATCTGAAGGAGCGTCTCCACCCCCATCGTTCAGCCCGGACACTGAGATCCAGCGCCGAGGGCCTTCTAGCAGTTCCCTCATTGAGAGAAGTGAAGTTACAGGGAACCAGACAGAGGGCCTTCTCGGTAGTGGCACCCACCCTGTGGAACATCCTCCCTTCAGATGTGAAGGAAATAAGCAGCTATCCTATCTTTAAAAGACATCTGAAGTCAGCCCTGTTTAGCGAAGTTTTTAATATTTAATGCTGTATTGGGAGCCGCCGAGAGTAGCTGGGGAAGCTCAGCCAGATGTGTGGTATGCCAGCTCTGTTGATTTGGGGACTTGCTCATTCTACTGAGTGGGCCCTTGATTTGTGCCCCGGTCTTTTAGCTGGTTCATAAATGAACTAGGTTCAGGGGTGAGGTATAGTAGGGTAGCAGGTAAAACTGGTGCAAAGTATCGTTGAAGATAAAACAACCAAGCATATAGAAGGATAAGCCTCGCAGAAGCAGAGTCAGCATGGCTTCTGAAAAGGAAAGCTCTGTTTCACAAACCTCTTAAGAGTTTTTGATAGTGTTAGCAAGCAAGCATATAGATCAGGGTGATCTGGTTGACAATAGTGTACTTGGACTTCAGAAAAGTTTTTGACAAAGTACCTCACCAAAGACTCTCAAGTGGGTTTAGCTGTCAAGGAATAAGTCAAGAGGCTTTCTTCTGGATTAGAAACTGGTTAAGTAACAGAAGCAGAGTGGGGGGTTAATTGGACAGAGTTCTGTCAATTGAGAGATGTTGAAAGAGGTGTCCCCTAAGGATCGATATTATTGTTGTTGTTGTTGTTGTTGTTGTTGTTAATTTATTAAATTTCTATATTGCCCTTCTTCCAAAGATTACAGGGCAGTATACAATAGAAAAATGCAAAAAATACATAA
The DNA here is from genome assembly GCF_964106645.2 of Podarcis pityusensis. Classification (NCBI taxonomy): domain Eukaryota; kingdom Metazoa; phylum Chordata; class Lepidosauria; order Squamata; family Lacertidae; genus Podarcis; species Podarcis pityusensis. The sequence goes on along the minus strand of NC_138027.1, from coordinate 15,279,413 downwards.
TAACAAACAAAAAGAATACGTCCCCACACATATATTGTGCTTTTAAACTTGTTCATAAATGATTGGGTGAGGTATCCAAGTTTGTTTAGGGTGGTTAAAACAAAAAGGGATTTGCAAAGGAGCTCTCCAAGCTGAGTGAATGGGTGGTAAAATGGCAAGTGCAATTCGATGAAAGCAGATGTCAAGTCATGTGCACTGGTGCAAACAAACAAATAAATCTAAATTTCACATACACGCTCATGGGGGTCTGAACTGGCAGTGAGTGACTAGGTCAGATTCCTTGGGGTCACAATGGATAGTACGATGAAGATATTGACCTAGTGTGTGGCAGTGTGTGAAAAGAGCAAATGTTGCACTGGGGATCATGAGGAAAGGGACTGGAAATGAAATCGTCAGTCTCATGATCTATGGTGTGACCACTTTTGGAATACAAGTCACCCATCCCTGGTGTAGATATAGTGTACCTGCGTTCAGTGTGATGAATGAACAAGTTCACAGGGAGGCAGTGGTGGGTGTGAGGATTGGATACTGGTCTGAAGGGCTGGGTGTGACTTCCATCCTGCTGCCATACTAGGCCTAATGGGCAATAATGAAGACAATCATAAATTTGTAGATCTGGAATGATAAAGTGTCTCATCAAGAAATCTAAACATGACTTTATCCAGCTTTTGGATAAAGATGTCCTATGGAGAAGTCTGGAGTCTCATGGACTGAAGCCATGTTGAAGTCAGCTGTGAGCCAGATGGAAAGGGAAAAAAGTAGATGTCGGTTGCTTGGACAGTAGTGGTGAAATAGCAAATCAGTCCCTGGTGAAGGTCTCCAATTCATCTCCAATTCAGCTGAGGAGGGTGATGAGAGTCACACTTTAACATTTAGCCGAATCAAGAGGCAGCTTACAGCTCCGCTGTAGAGTTTTTACAGCCCGATAAAGCTTTTCTTTCAGAGCTACCCTGCAGCCAGAAGGCAAACATTAAATTAAATAAAAGTGGTTTTCATTTAGTCTCCATATGTGGAAAGCGAGGAGCGATCACATATACCACCCTGAATTTGAAGCAAGTGGAAATGAGGAAGTAAGAATGCTGAAGGGGCAGGATGGGTTGAGCCACAACAGATGGGAGAGCTCCTCTAGGACTTGGGCAGCTGGGAGAAGGGCTGTAGCTCAGTGGTTGAGCATCTGTTTTGCATGCAGAAGATCCCACGTTCAATCTCCAGTCGAGAGTGCGAAACAGACCCCTGCCTGAAAACCTGGAGATCCACTGTTCATGTGATGCTGATGGACCAATGGTCTGACTCTGAGCAAGACAGTTTCTTGTGTTCCTGTGATGGCACCAGACCCAGAATCCTTGGGTAGCTTCCAGGGGCTAGCACTCCAATGAGATCCACATCTGTCCCAGGAACTCCTCCTTCTCCCCCTACGTGCTGCCCATCCTGGGTCTAGCTGCCATTTTGATTTGCCCCTGACATCGTATCACTCAGTGCCATTCTGGGAAACTAAAATGGTACCCCCCAGCCACTCAACATTACTGCCCCCCAACCTTGCCAGGTAAGGCTGGTAGGCCTATCAACAGAGGATGGGGCCCACCAGATTTCAGCTTCCCCAGTTTCCTCTCAAATCTGCAGCCAGCCCTGGGAGTGGCCCTCCTCCATTTAAAAACATCCCTGCAAACGGAAAGCTAATACAGCGGGCCTCTATCCCAGCCCCCGGCCCTGTGTACTGTTGTTCTGTCTGCAGATACTTTCTAATGAAGGTGTTCCCTCAAAACTACAATTGCCAGCATGAAGTCTGAACTTAATACAATGCATTCTATTACCTCAGTACTCTGCAGCTTTGTTCTGTTGCATGTGTAGCCTAGGCCTCAAATTTCCAGGTAGGCCATTCATACTCACTTGTGTGGTTTCCATTCCTGACCTTGGGCGGACATGCAAATTGTAGCAATATCAGCTCCTGTGTTGATTTCCGATGGAATTCTCCAATGTCTCCTAATGGCATTTATGGAACTGCTGTAGTCAAACCCTTGTCAGCATTGGTAGAAGTGTAACCCATAGTGTGGTGACATTGAGATGCTCTCCTGACATATCCTGTACCTTCACCACTCCAGGTCTGAACCAGAAATGAGAGAATTCCTCTGACACACGCCTCCCAAAAAACCCACTACCTAAAATAAATAGTTTTATGACTGAAGTCAAGGGGCATGATGTACAGCTAAGTGGTCTCACTGAAAGGTAAACCCAACATCCTATGACCTGGTCTGGAAGCTGAAGACAGATTTATTTTCAGAGTGTTGCAGTTAGTCTGGTAGAGATATAATTGCCCACAATCCAGACCCTCATCCCCCTGTTGTGTCCCAGAAGTGGCTGTGAACACTGTCTGCAGCGATGCCTCCATTATAATACTTCCAACCCTGCTAAAAATTAATGTCTGTTTCCAGAGGCAAGAATAACCAAAGTCACCTACACTGAACTTCTCAATGGTGTTTGCAAGGGAAGAATTTATATACTTTCATTTCCTCAGCTAGAAATTCTGTGACAGTCAAACATGTTGAATAGTAGGAAAATACTCTCAAATTACCTGCCTATCCAAATTGCTGGATTCTGCTTCTCATACATTATTCTTGATAAATGGTAAGAAGGGAGGAAAGGTCAACCTGTGATCAGGAGAACCATAATAATCTCACGTATCAGTGCCTGTTTCTTCATCTTTGAAAAATGAACGTCATTTGTCCTGAAGATTCTGTGCTGTGCATGACACACCTCTTTGACCTTGTGGTCGATAAATAATGCATTCTTGCCAGTTGGGTTGAACAAACTTGTTTTGTGGGAAACTCTCAAGTACCAGCCGGTCCAGGAGACAGTGAAATATGATTTTTATGGAGAGACACTCACTTTGTGGTTCTTCTTACAGTAGAAGATGAATGTCCATGGCAAACTCTGCTTTGACCTCGGTTTGGCATTACTATGTCAAAAGCTGTGCAGCCCATTGAGTGTCAACTCTTCATCGGCAGATATTCAGATTCATGTTTGGGAGTGAAGGGAGCTAAATATGGGGGAAACCAAGAGTTGAAACTAGAGTTACTTTAATTTAAATTACTTCTGCTTTATGTGCTTGAATGAGATGAGCTAAATCCTAGGGGAAACCACTGAATGAGTGGACTGAAAAGTGCTTTGCTTTATCAAACATTATTTTTATTAACAATTGCTAAGATGGCGACTAACAGTGAAATCCTATACCTGTCTGCTCAGAAGTAAGACCTTACTCCTAGGTAAGTGGGTATAGGATTACAGTCAATATCAGTTTACTTGGGAAGATTCCCTTTTGAAGGAGAATCCCAGGGCCCAGATAGAGGCCTGAAGACCCACAAAATTCAAACCACCACATACACTGTAGGTGGCCTAGAAAAAATTGGGACACCCTGTTTTTTTCATGCGAGAGAACAGTGGCCATTTGGGGTGCCATGATCTCACATGATTTTGTGCTGCGATCTTGCGCAGAAAAAAGTGTTTTTGTTGTTTTGTGAGCTGTGATCTCACATGGCAACCCAAAATGCACTTGGGGGGCATTGTGAGATAACATCTCTAAAAGACGTGTGTCCTGGTTTTGGGACGCTACATGTTGGCAGGTATGCGATTATGATACAGTGGTACCTCGGGTTAAGTACTTAATTCGTCCTGGAGGTCCGTTCTTAACCTGAAACTGTTCTTAACCTGAAGCACCACTTTAGCTAATGGAGCCTCCCGCTGCTGCCGCGCCACCGGAGCACGATTTCTGTTCTCATCCTGAAGCAAAGTTCTTAACCTGAACCACTATTTCTGGGTTAGCGGACTCTGTAACCTGAAGCGTATGTAACCTGAAGTGTATGTAACTTGAGGTACCACTGTATATCAATGCAATAGAAATATGGGAAGCTGTTTTATACTGACTCAGCCCAGTAGTCCATCAAGTTCTGTATTGTGTAAATGCAAAAATGCTTGTCTGGAAAGCGAAAACATGCCCATTGAACAGCGTTTGTTTGCCCTGATGGTTCCCTTGTGACTTATGGATAGGAAAGCTTGTCAATCATGGGTTGACCAAGGACTGTTTCAGGTAGCAATTTTACATACATGATTTTATTTGCAGGCTGCCTTTCCAGTTCAAACCATGCTCAAGGTGGCTTACAACATGAAAAATATATGACTTCAACATAACAAAAGTAAGGTAAAGGGACCCCTGATCATTAGGTCCAGTCACGGATGACTCTGGGGTTGCAGCGCTCATCTTGCTTTATTGGCCGAGGGAGCCGGCGTACAGCTTCCAGGTCATGACTAAGCTGCTTCTGGCGAACCAGAGCAGTGCACGGAAATGCTGTTTACCTTCCCACCGGAGCGGTACCTATTTATCTACTTGCACTTTGATGTGCTTTCGAACTGCTAGGTTGGCAGGAGCTGCGACCAAGCAACGGGAGCTCACCCTGTCGCAGGGATTCGAACCGCTGACCTTCTGATCTGCAAGTCCTAGGCTCTGTGGTTTAACCCACAGCGCCACCCATGTCTCTTATAACAAAAGTAGTAATAAACAATAAATTAAACATTAAAAAATACAAAACCAAGCTGACCAATTTCTACATAAATCACAGCAGAATCTAAAATAAAGATACGAAAAGAGCAACAGCAACAAGCCCCACACCAACAAAGAAAAACCCAAATAATACCCCATCCCCTAGTTGTTTTGTACAGGAGATTTTTCTTTCTTTCTGAAAACGGAATGATCATTTTGAATTCCCAGTCTCTGTCGGTCTCTCTTCTTGTTTTTCTGCTTTTTGTATTTTAAAAAAGCAAAACCTCATACACACAAACTCCACATAACCAAGGGAGCCTTTTAAATGGTGTTATGTTTGGAAGCAGTATATTGAAAAGTATAGAAGAAAAAGCACAAGTCACGCGGAAGTCGATTGAGTGTGATGCAATCAGAGGGTATCGTTTCATGGCAGGCTATTGGGTTGTAACTGAGCGTTCCCCGTGGCCCGTATGGGAAAAACATACCATTTCCCCTTGTCTTTCTAGACCGTTCCACCTCTCTCTCTCCTTTTCCTAATAGAAACTGTAGCTGGATAGTGCTAAAATGCAAAGCTCTCAGGAAATTACGCTGAAACTGGAAACCTCGGGGAAACACGGCACACAGATTCTTCCAAGGCGGACTTTAGATTTTACAGGAAAGATGCAGGCGCATAATACCAGAGCACATCTGTCTATTCAGGGCTGTGCTGATTTGACTATACAGTGGCATTGGTGACTGCAGCAAGACAATAGCAATATTGTACACCAGGGATACGGAAGTGAGAGCTGGACCATAAAGAAGGCTGATCGCCGAAGAATTGATGCTTTTGAATTATGGTGCTGGAGGAGAATCTTGAGAGTCCCATGGACTGCAAGAAGATCAAACCTATCCATTCTGAAGGAAATCAGCCCTGAGTGCTCACTGGAAGGACAGATCCTGAAGCTGAGGCTCCAATACTTTGGCCACCTCATGAGAAGAGAAGACTCCTTGAAAAAGACCCTGATGTTGGGAAAGATGGAGGGCACAAGGAGAAGGGGATGGTTGGATAGTGTTCTCGAAGCGGGAGGCAGTGGAAGACAGAAGTGCCTGGCGTGCTCTGGTCCATGGGGTCACAAAGAGTCAGACACGACTAAACAACTAAACAACAACAACAACACATCTGGGATGGGAAACCCCTTTCAGCCCCATGGCCACATCGACTCCTGACCAATAATTACAATAGTTACGAAATAGCTACAGTTAAACGTTGCAAACATACAAAGTAAGACATTGCTCTTTAACAGCAATGCGGTCCTCCTGTCTTTTTAAAGTCCTTAAGGCAGTTCAATAAACTTTCCTTTCTCTGGTCCCAGAGAGGGATCCTAAGCTTGTTCATCATCCTGGAGCGTAGCTTCTTACTGCAGGTTGGGTTGCTAGGATGAGTCGTCAATTAGCCTAAAGACTGAAAAAGACGCATCTGTGACTTTTCTGTCACATTTGCCAGAGTGAAACCTCTTGTGCCTAATGCAAACTTCTCTCTGCAAAATGCTTGCAAACAAAATGCATTCAAACATTACATGTCTGCAAATGCAATGCATGCAAACATTACATGTCATGTGTATTAAACGTATACAGTGGAACCTTGGTTTTCGAACGTAATCTGTTCTGGAAGTCCATTCGACTTCTGAAACGTTCAAAAACTGAGGATCAAAGGGCTGTCAGCAGTTCAATGGGGGAAATTGAGAAACGCACCTCGGAAGCCGTTCAACTTCCGAGGCACGTTAAAAAACAGAAGCATTCACTTCTGGGTTTTCGGCATTCGGCTTCTGAAACGTTTGGCAGCTGAGATGTTTGAAAACCAAGGTTTGACTGTATTCTTAATATATCATACTGCTTTAAATGTATGGTGTGAATGTGGCCAGCAACTGTTTTTTCCCAGTCCTGGAGGTACCAAGGGTTGGACCTGATACCTTTCTGAACTCTCTACCCCACCCCAAGAAATGTTGCTAATCTAATTGCAATCATTTCCCTTTCCCTTAGAGTTTCTATACATGTTTTTGCCAGACTGGGGCCCTCAAATGTCCTTCAAATTTCACTTTAAGCAAAAACCTACAAGAAGCTCCATATGTTTCCAGATTGTTGCTCTTAAATCACAATATCAATATTTTAAAAGCACTCTCCCCCTCATTTTTACCCTTACAGGGTCTACAAAAATGCAAGGTAGAGATTCTTTCCAGTTATTCCCTGATGCTGGAAATGTAGATTGGAATGGAAGAAGTTCCCAACACAAAAGACTTGCACAGGTTAATGCACCAAATGATTATTCCTTGTCTGCTTGGGAAAATCACTTTGGTCTCTTTCACCTTCCTGCAAAATTCTGATCGAAAACTTAGTAGTCTCTTCTCTCTTGCTCTATTTGCATTGGAAGCAGACTGATAATGCCTTCCAGATGGCTCCTGTTTCATCACTTCCTTTATAACACCACACACACAAGTATACCGCCATCTCCTGCTTTCAACCACTTACCTCTGCCTTTGCAACAGACTACCTGTTTGCCGACTTTTACAACACCTGTGAGCACAAAGCTCATTTGAACTGTAATATGTAAATCTCCTTTCATTTCAGCATGCAGTGTAAAAATTTAAGTAGGGCATGCTGTAAGCAAGAACAATGCGAGCACATTGCACCTGTGGAAAGAGAAACTCCCTGTGTCTCTGATGCAAGCAGTTCCATATATATATGGAATACACACATATTTCAGAAAATGTAAACAGTTTTGGCTTTGGAAAGGATCTGGGTTTTTTTAATGAGATGGGTCAATGGGGGTCTGGTGATGGGGGACCTCATTTCAGATGCTGTTTGTAGACTGCAGACTCTGACACCATGCAATTTGGATTCAGTCCAGACCCTCTGCAACACACACACACACACACACACACACACACAAAAGTTCCAATGTGACTATGTCTAGTTTGCCCAAGCTAGATTTTGATCAGATTTCTGGCTATTTTGTAGCATGGCAATATCTCCAGTTTTTTTTGTTTTAGTTTAGTTTAAGAGCATCTCAGTCTTAGATGAAAACCTCGTCGAAGTAAATATGAAGCACATTTACTCAGAAGTTCACGTAAGGCCTATTTAACACGTGGCAATGAGTTGTTTCTATTTAGGAAGTTTTAATATGTAAAACAAATATGTAAAACAAACCCACCCACCTCCAGAGTCTACTGTGCTCCTCAGCTGCAAGCCCAAATATTTTCCTGGCTCTACTGTGGTCTCCCACAAAGATGAGAGACTTTAAAAGGAAAGGAACAGATTTTCCCAAGAATGTGTCGCCTGGTACTAGACCCAACCAGAAACAGATTCTGCATGAAGATGCTTTTGGCGTGTCAAATTGTGGAACGGATACACTGCCAAGAAAACTTCCCAATTGTTTCGTTCTAACAGGTCCGCACCCCCCCCCGAAGAATAAATCTGCATGTATTTCAAAACCCCGCTTGTGCATGTGGAGAACTCCAACTCCCCCACCCCATTATTTTTGAGAACAATGGGGAGAAACAACCGCTGATAATTAGCAAGAGCCTAATGCAATTTTTAATTTTAAAATATTTTTGGTGTTTCTGAACTTAAGGATTAGGCGTCAAAAGCCAGAGTTGCTATATATAATGTCAACCAGGGTATAATGCGAACACCCGATACCAGAAATATACAGCTCAGCTTGAAATTTGTTACAATCTGCAAGAGCCGATATGTGCAAAGAAATGTGAGAGATACTCTTTAAACACCGCCATCTCGTTAATACCACTTCGCTGAATACCATTCCTAATTTATCCTCCTTCTAAACTAATTAGCATATGCCAGACCTACTTTTTTGCTAACTTCCAGCTACTGCAGAGATGTAGGCCAATTTGATGTGTCGTTTATCTCATTTGAGTGAACAGGATTAGCTGTGGTTTCCTCCAGCCTGCTGTTTGCGTTATCCTTCTAGGTGGGAGAGAACGGCTGTATGGATTAGCTGCATTGAGAAGCTGATTACATTTCCCTGGGTGCACACACAGGACGTCACTTCTATAACGGGAAGACTGTGCATCCTGAGACCTCTCTCAGCTTAAATGCTGAAGGAAGTCTACCCAGCCATGCACTGTGGCCTGCCAAGGGCTTGACTTTCCCTCTCGAAGGTAGGATTGAAGGACAACCAAAGGATACAAAGACCATGTTGCTCAAGCAAAAGGTTATAGGGAACAGGAAGCCTTGGTATACTTCCTGTCCAGGATGATCCAATGACCAGCTGGGGTGAATGGAGTTAATCCAGGAGCTGGTCCGGGGCTTTAAGGTACCTCCCTGAGAAGCTGCCTCCTGCAGTTCAATGGTTTACCACACAGGGGGCGTTGTAAGAGATCCCAGCAGCTCCTGACAATAAAGACCCTGGTGGGAGACCA